>NC_052322.1:6909563-7559436 GCF_016432855.1 Salvelinus namaycush | reverse complement strand
CACGACATAATATGTTATCACAACTCTATTAAAGGACATTCTACACAAGGTGTCACTTCATTTCTTGCTATTTGATGGGAACTACCCTCTACCACCCCCTACACACCTCAAGTTAGCTCTTCATGCCCACAAAGGCAACATCAAAAATGGCTGTCTAAAAATTGCTCTCCCTGGATTTGACCTCTCAAGCTCTGGTTTGGGGAGCAAACACCATAACCACTACTCTACCAGACAGACAGAGAATACATGTTAAGGGCTACTTCAAAATGTACACATCAAAGACAACATTTCAGAGGTTGGAGAATGGCGTGGGGGCTTGTACTTCTTGGGTCCACCAACCGTTCCTCAATCTTCTTCTGATGACTACAAGCATAGATTATGAATCTTCAAAACCTACACTATAGGATGGATGTGTTTAGGAATGGGGGACGAAATTCGAAAGGGACGTGTTTCCAATTACCAGCAAATAAACCCTAGAAATGTTATTCCAAAATCTTAATATTGGAACTTTGTCCATAAATTTGCATACTACTGTCTATAAGCTATCATAACATGTGGGTTTTGTCTTGGGGACAAGGTATCGGAACGCCTTTGAATGGTCTACAAAGCATGCCCCCAGGTCAAAGTTGGCTTTTGCAGACAAGGATTATATTGTTACTCCACGACATAATATGTTATCACAACTCTATTAAAGGACATTCTACACAAGGTGTCACTTCATTTCTTGCTATTTGATGGGAACTACCCTCTACCCCCCTACACACCTCAAGTTAGCTCTTTCATGCCCACAAAAGGCAACATCAAAAATGGCTGTCTAAAAATTGCTCTCCCTGGATTTGACCTCTCAAGCTCTGGTTTGGGGAGCAAACACCATAACCACTACTCTACCAGACAGACAGAGAATACATGTTAAGGGCTACTTCAAAATGTACACATCAAAGACAACATTTCAGAGGTTGGAGAATGGCGTGGGGGCTTGTACTTCTTGGGTCCACCAACCGTTCCTCAATCTTCTTCTGATGACTACAAGCATAGATTATGAATCTTCAAAACCTACACTATAGGATGGATGTGTTTAGGAATGGGGGACGAAATTCGAAAGGGACGTGTTTCCAATTACCAGCAAATAAACCCTAGAAATGTTATTCCAAAATCTTAATATTGGAACTTTGTCCATAAATTTGCATACTACTGTCTATAAGCTATCATAACATGTGGGTTTTGTCTTGGGGACAAGGTATCGGAACGCCTTTGAATGGTCTACAAAGCATGCCCCCAGGTCAAAGTTGGCTTTTGCAGACAAGGATTATATTTTTGCCAGGTTGCGTTCAATACCATTTTAAATCAAATCAAATCAAATGTATTTATATAGCACTTCTTACATCAGCTGATATCTCAAAGTGCTGTACAGAAACCCAGCCTAAAACCCCAAACAGCAAGCAATGCAGGTGTAGAAGCACGGTGGCTAGGAAAAACTCCCTAGAAAGTTCAAACCTAGGAAGAAACCTGGAGAGGAACCAGGCTATGAGGGGTGGCCAGTCCTCTTCTGGCTGTGCCGGGTGGAGATTATAACAGAACATGGCCAAGATGTTCAAATGTTCATAAATGACCAGCATGGTCAAATAATTATAATCACAGTAGTTGTCGAGGGTGCAGCAAGTCAGCACCTCAGGAGTAAATGTCAGTTGGCTTTTCATGGCCGATCATTAAGAGTATCTCTACCGCTCCTGCGGTCTCTAGAGAGTTGAAAACAGCAAGTCTGGGACAGGTAGCACGTCCGGTGAACAGGTCAGGGTTCCATAGCCTCAGGCAGAACAGTTGAAACTGGAGCAGAAGCACGGCCAGGTGGACTGGGGACAGCAAGGAGTCATTATGCCAGGTAGTCCTGAGGCATGGTCATAGGGCTCAGGTCCTCCGAGAGAGAGAAAGAAAGAGAGAAAGAGAGAATTAGAGAGAGCATACTTAAATTCACACAGGACACACAGGACAAGACAGGAGAAGTACTCCAGATATAACAAACTGACCCTAGCCCCCCGACACATAAACTACTGCAGCATAAATACTGGAGGCTGAGACAGGAGGGGTCAGGAGACACTGTGGCCCCATCCGATGATACCCCCGGACAGGGCCAAACAGGAAGGATATAACCCCACCCACTTTGCCAAAGCACAGCCCCCACACCACTAGAGGGATATCTTCAACCACCAACTTACCATCCTGAGACAAGGCAGAGTAAAGCCCACAAAGATCTCTGCCACGGCACAACCCAAGGGGGGGCACCAACCCAGACAGGAAAATCACGTCAGTGACTCAACCCACTCAAGTGACGCATTCCTCCTAGGGACGGCATGAAAGAGCACCAGTAAGCCAGTGACTCCATCCAATTCAGAAAATAAACCAAATTCCAAATCCTATTAAAAAAAACATCCTTTTTGAAAGCATTCAAGAGGTTGGCAATTGGAATTTCATTGTACTTCCTGAATTGATGAGTGAAATGGAATTCACCCCATCCCTGCCTCTTAACCCTTGTGATGTCTTAAGAGTATAAAATTACCCACCACTGTGTTCATCAGCAGAGAAAACCCTCAAAATAATATTTTTTCAACCTGATATTTGATTACTTTTCCTAGAGTGACCCCAACATTAGAAAAAGTGAAACATCGCCTTTGTTGATATTCCCATTAAAACTGTACACCACCAGGGTACAAAGATTGTCTTAAGGTCATTTTTTTACACGGCATTTATACAATCATTCACACAACACAAAACCCCAAAGACTCTCTCTCTCTCACACGCACACACACAGACAGACACACAAGGAGAAATAGAGATTATGTGTGCTACTGATTCCGACAAAACTATAACTTTCTGGTTAATTTGCAACATCTCCCCTCCACAACCCCACACATGAGTCACAGACAAAATAAAAGCTATTTCAGACAAAATGGACTCAATCTATTGGTCTGCAACAAAACCATCCATTGTTTAGTTGTGGGGAATGCAGTCAGAGGCTATAAAGGTGCTGCAGATGACAGTCCCCCCAGTTCTCTCTTGGCTGAAGCCATGAGTTCACGTTTCAGTCCCCAACAGGTCGTAGATCTGTTTTTTTCAATTGTCCAGGAGGAACAAGAGAACGATGATTTAGAAGAGGAAGAGGTATCTGAAGAAGAAGATGGGGAATAATACAACCCAGAGTACAATGCATCATCTTCAGATGAAGAAGAAATCCCCAAAGGTGAAAGAGATCTTTTTTTTTTTTTAAACAGCAAAATAACATGGTCCTTGTCACCATATGACAACCAGGGCAGGATGGCAGCATTTAGGATGCAGAGAGTGGAAGGGCGATTGTCCGTGTCACGATGCCACTGAATGTTTTTCACAATTTCTCAAGAATAGTACGATTTGATAACCGTGAGTCAAGACTTGCAAGACGTGTGAGAGACAATCTGGCGGCAAGAAGAGAGGTCTGGGAGAAGTGGGTGAGAAGCGTCTGCCATACCTCTACAACCCTGGGCCTGAAGTAACAGTGGATGAGCAACTGGTTCCATTCAGAGGTACATTTGTATTTTCATATCTGTAACGTAAGTGATTTTCACTGTTAATTGTATTATGTATTGCTATAATATCATTGATTTATGTGATTGTTTTCTGTGATGCTGATAATAATTACTGATTTCTTTTGTCAAAAGGTTGCTGTCCTTTTCGGCAGTATATGACGAGCAAGACAGCAAAGTATTGCATCATGATATGGGTGGCCTGTTACGCACAATCCAGCTACGCTTGGAAGATCAAATCAATTCCAAATCAAATTATATCAAATCCATTTTAATTTGTCACATGCAGATGTTAATGCGAGTGTAGCGAAATGCTTGTGCTTGTAGTTCAGACAATGCTGTAATAACCAACGAGTAATCTAACCTAACAATTTCACAACAACTACCTTATACACACAAGTGTAAAGGAATGAAGAATATGTACATAAAAATATATGGATGAGCGATGGCCGAACGGCATAGGCAAGATGCAGTAGATGGTATAGAATACAGTATATACATATGAGATGAGTAATGTAGGGTATGTAAACATATAAAAGTGGCATTGTTTAAAGTGCCTAGTGATACATGTATTACATCAAGATGGCAAGATGTAGTAGATGGTATAGAGTACAGTATATACATATGAGATGAGTAATGTAGGGTATGTAAAATTATATGAAGTGGCATTGTTTAAAGTGGCTAGTGATACATTTTTTCATTATTTTTTACATTCTTAAAGTGGCTGGAGTTGAGTCAGTATGTTGGCAGCAGCCACTCAATGTTAGTGGTGGCTGTTTAACGGTCTGATGGCCTTGAGATAGAAGCTGTTTTTCAGTCTCTCGGTCCCTGCTTTGATGCACCTCTACTGACCTCGCCTTCTGGATGATAGCGGGGTGAACAAGCAGTGGCTCGGGTGGTTGTTGTTCTTGATGATCTTTATGGCCTTCCTGTGACATCGGGTGGTGTAGGTGTCCTGGAGGGCAGGTAGTTTGCCCCCGGTGATGCGTTGTGCAGACCTCACTACCCTCTGGAGAGCCTTACGGTTGTGGGCGGAGCAGTTGCCGTACCAAGCGGTGATACAGCCCGACAGGATGCTCTCGATTGTGCATCTGTAAAAGTTTGTGAGTGCTTTTGGTGACAAGCCGATTTTCTTCAGCCTCCTGAGGTTGAAGAGGCGCTGCTGCGCCTTCTTCACCACACTGTCTGTGTGGGTGGACCAATTCAGTTTGTCCGTGATGTGTACGCCGAGGAACTTAAAACTTACTACCCTCTCCACTACTGTCCCGTCGATGTGGATAGGGGGGTGCTCCCTCTGCTGTTTCCTGAAGTCCACGATCATCTCCTTTGTTTTGTTCACGTTGAGTGTGAGGTTATTTTCCTGACACCACACTCCGAGGGCCCTCACCTCCTCCCTGTAGGCTCGTCGTTGTTGGTAATCAAGCCTACCACTGTAGTGTCGTCTGCAAACTTGATGATTGAGTTGGAGGCGTGCATGGCCACGCAGTCATGGGTGAACAGGGAGTACAGGAGAGGGCTCAGAACGCACCCTTGCGGGGCCCCAGTGTTGAGGATCAGCGGAGTGGAGATGTTGTTACCTACCCTCACCACCTGGGTGCGGCCCATCAGGAAGTCCAGTACCCAGTTGCACAGGGCGGGGTCGAGTCTACAAAGGGAAGCTGACCAGTGGAGGCCCGGAGAAGAACCAGGGGATGCGGCTTGTGCTTGATGTGACAGATGGACTGAGGGGGCACAATGTCACGTGTTACAATTTCTTTACCTCTTATGAACTCAGCCAGCAGCTCCTGAAGAGGAAGATTACCATGGTTGGCACAGTTAGAAAGAACAAGCCTTAGCTCCCCCCTGCACTCCACGCAACAAGGGGGGAGAGGCCTTCTCATCAAAGTTTGCCTTCACCCTTACCACCACTGTCACGACTTCTGCCGAAGTCGGTGCCTCTCCTTGTTCGGGTGGTGTTCAGCGGTCGACGTCACCGTTCTTATAGCCATCGCCGATCCATTTTTCATGTTCCATTTGTTTTGTCTTGTTTTACACACACCTGGTTTTTATTCCCAAATTACATGTTGTATTTAAAACCCTCTGTATCCCCCATGTCCTTGTCGGTAATTGTTTATTGTAAGTGCTTGTGCACTTGTGTTCTGGTGCACCACGGGTTATATTACCCATATGTCTTTGTTAATTTTAATGCCGTTACGTTTTTTTATTAAACTGCTCTGGCTATTACCGAGTTCTGCTCTCCTGCGTCTGACTTCCCTGCTACCAGATACTTCCCTGCTACCAGATACTTCCCTGCTACCAGATACGCACTGCCAAAGAGGAACAAGAATGTGGTCCTCCTGAGGAGACTGCACAAAACGGCTGAGATCAGTGATCGTGAGGACAGGAAGCCAGCCATCATCCTGGACTACAACCACAACAAAGGAGGCGTGGACAACCTGGACAAGGTGATTGGAACTTACAGCTGCGGGAGGATGACTGACCGCTGGCCCCTGGTCATCTTCCAAAACATCATTGATGTTTCCTCATACAATGCCTTCGGGATATTGAACAAGATCAACCATACCTGGATACCTGATAAAATGAACAACATGAAGGTGTTCTTGGAGCAGCTGGGAAAGGCACTTATAACCCCACACATTCAAAGAAGGGAGCGCCTCCACCTCACAGCAGCCTCTGCAGTGCTTGAAAAAGCTGTTTAGGGGGCTGAATCTTGTCCTGATCCACCTGAGGCTGCAGATGGGGCAGGCAAGAGGAGGAGATGCCAATTCTGCCCCCCAAAGAACAGCTGTAAAACAAATGCTATGTGCTGCACATGTGAGAAATACATCTGCAAAGTCCACGCACACACACTTGCATACTGTCCTACATGTGCTAATTAGAGTTGATTGATTTATGGTCATCACATTTTTGTTTTGTATCTATTATCTTATTTTATTCTTATTTATTCTTGTTGTTTATACACCTTGCAGGTGAGGACAATGGTAAAAAAAAAATGGGAGAAGACTAGAGAAGACTTCCTCATTGTACTTGTATATCAGAATATATCACAATTTTTTCAAAAAAGCTCAAGACTGTTATTGTTCCCTTCAATAAAATTATTTCAAAACTACTTTCTGCACATTTCTGCTACTGTCTTAGGCTACACAAGTGCTCTCTCTTGAAAAAAAAATTGTTTATACCTTTGCAATACCTTAATAATAATAATAATAATAAACCTCTACTTTAGTAAAGAAAACAATAATGACAGGTGTGTTGTAATAAAAACAAGTGGTGTCCACTGACTAAATACAGTTTTTCTGGAAACCCCAGATATTCACAAAGTTTGTGATGAATGACAGGTTGTTTATTCATTCAAAATAGATTTGGACTTTATTGCTTTATTTGAGTGGTTCAGTGAATGCGGGTAATTTTTGACCCTTGGAACAAGGGGAGTAAACAGAATGTTAAGAATACACAATGGTTAAGTCAAGTATTTACAAGGTGTCTAGTCATTTCTTGTCATTAATGTCTAATTGACCACACATTAGTGCAAGAAGAAGTGCAGTCAATGCTACACAGGTGTGTGTAGTCTAGGTGCTCGTTATAAGTGCTTGAAATCATAGATTGACTCCTTTGCTGTGTTCTAGAGCATAAAGACTGTGATCGATCAAGGGTGAACTGTGAGTGAATTACTGAGCTACAAATAATATTAAGTAGTTATTTATAAATCAAGGTTAATCTAATCAGTCTCCATTTGCCTTAAAAATCATCTGCAATCTGGAACGTGACTCCAACAATTCATTGACACCGTTGTGACTGGTAAGATTTATTTGTTATAGCATTACATTTTACACATGACATGCCAAAAATCCTGTAAATATAATTTTAACATACACATGCCATCTAATTGAAGTGAAAGGATGTGACCTTCCAATCTAAAATGTAAGACTTTTCTTCACATTTCAAAAGTAGTGTAATGAAAACATTTCACCAAATTATATTTCAGTGTCATTTCCCTTAATTTTTGCAGTCAGTCATCCATGCTATATGAAATGATAGGGTGATGAACACCATATGGGTGGAGGTCATCTGGATTTTAGAATGATCAATGGGTCAACGGTCCAATTTCTTATCTTTAGGCCCAGAATGTAACACATGCAGGTGAAATACCCTTTAATTTACCAGAATGACTGAATGCTTTATCAGACAAACATGCATGAATTACCCTAATAATCTTTTGCCTGTACAGTTATGGAAATGTACATTTTGGTGGTCTGCAGCACCACTAAGGACAATTCTCCTTTGATGTAGGATACCCTATCAGAAAACATTTAGTAATTTTTAGCTTTTATACAAAAAACAAACCTTTCTTTTCTCCTTTTTGTTGAAAGTGGCCCATTAGCTAACCACAACTTTCCTGTACAAAGACATTCATGAACTACTAAAACTATATCTGACAATTTGTGGTAAATAAATATACTAATAATGCATCCAGTGTCTGGTTATTGATGATACTTCCCATTCTGGCCAATTGTGACCTTTGACCCCTTGCATATGGCCTTAAATTTCCACATTCTAGATGACATCCCGACAAACTTTGGTGTTTCACTGTTTGATCTAGCATGTGACTGTTTTTTCTCCGGCACTTGTCCAATGTTGGCAGGCCTATTATGCAGTTAGATGGAATGGTTGTACACGATGTAGACATAACATGTGAATTGGGATGAGGGGAAATGCCAATCAATGACAACTGAAATAGCATATATTATCTCAATATCACTAGTTGTTCATGTAGACATACGTTGAATATGTTTAATATGTGGGTGAAGCATTTCGTTTGTAGTCTTTATTCATTTGTCGTTTTGAGTGGCCTGTAAATATTTGTACATATTTTGGTAGGATGTCTGTGTAACAAATAACTAATGATCATGATTTCAATTCAGTTTAATGACATCAAACACTCACTTCTCCTGAAGGGCGCACATAATATCATTTGCCATATGTGTAAAAGCATTTAGATTTGCACATGCATGGCCTAAAATGACTTTGAACCATATTTCCTCTACATGCTGAGAATTTAATGGGTGCACTTTGGGAGAACTGAGATATTTGGTACTAATTACTGCCCAACTCCTTCCTCCCTCAATAAAGCTATCACTGCTTAGACAGGATTGGGCAGGTCAAACCAAGTGCTGCACTACATGGGTTTAACCCTTGTAGTTATTTATAATCAGTGATTACTTTTAGGAAGGAAGAAAGGAGGGATATATGTAAAGATTGAGCAAGCCACTATTGTCAGCTCAACATCCCAATCGTCTTATTTGCATATAATATACTTTTCACCTCTGACCTGTATACTGTCTGTACCATTCCACAGATATCTCGTACAGTGGAAACACTTGAGCCTCTGCGTCATCCGCGTCAGCAATAACTCATCACTCCAACTCCAGGTAAATTCATTAGCATGAAGTTTGATACCCATATAACCCCACTCATCCCCAGGGGTCAAGTGTCAACATTCAATCTAACCTGGGGCCTTACGTATCAACTGTGTCAGAGTAGAAGTGTTCCTCTCGGATCAGTTTTGCAGTTTACAACAAGAATAAGATGAGACACGTCCTAGATCAACACTGACTCTGAGATGATTTGTGGATGAAGTCCCAGGTCCCCCTCTGTTTATGTTCTGATGTTCATTTGGATCTTAACATGCCTTTTGGGGGCCCTAACTGAGATTTTGTTGGGGTGCGCCCCCACCTCACTGGCAAAACATTTTAGGCCCCTCCCTGACTGTGGAGAGAAATAAACATTTATAAAACATTTCATGCAATTACACTCATTTTGCCATGGAGCAGTATTGCAGGGAATTTCCTTAAATTTTACACATTTACCAAGACTTATGTTTGTTAACCATATCTGAGTGAGAGTGACTTAACAAAATCCGTATTGGGGCATTATTACTAGAAGTTTAACTGGCTAGACTAACTTACCTATCTAAATGTTTGTAGCTGACATGTGACTCAGTGACTTACACAACTTGTTATGATATTTCTTATATACTTTTTTAAGATTGTGTTTTCTATTGTTAGGTATTGCTGCATTGTGGGAGCTACAAACAAACATTTTGTTAGGTATTACTGTGTATGTTACAAATTTTTATTTGATAACCAACTGCTGATTCATAACCAAATCTCAATTTCACCTTTTATTAGATAACCAACTGCTGATTCATAACCAAATCTCAATTTCACCTTGTGTATTTTACTATTCTAATACAATAGTAAGTGACTGAATTCTTTAGTTAATACATCCTAATAATAATGATAGGTGGTCCCCTAGCTACTGCTTATGTCCCTTATACCTGCAGCCCACTGGTTATGAATGATAGTGGAATTCCATCCTCCCTGGAAGTAATCATTGATTAGACATGATTTGGCAAGTCATGTATTTAGAAATGATCACTGATTACAGGGGGGATATGGTTAATTTGATCAAATGATAGAATTCACTTTAAATCCTTTACCTTTAATGTCAAATTCTGCATGCAGATTTTAAATAAAAATGATGTAATTTATGTAGAATGTAACGGGTCTCAATTTCATTCTGAATGTACTCCAGTCTGGCTTGGTAAACTATTTGAAGCACTAGGGATATTTTTCCATATAACATTCCATATAGTTAGTTAACTGTCTTTATATCAATAGTTATACCAATGTCATTTTCCTTGTCAGAATGCCAAAGAGAAAGAGGGCCCCAACTTTTGATGACATTGCCTCAGTTGTTGAAAGGCTAGGCCTCTCACCAGAGGAAGTTACAGCAGCGAGCTACCATCAGGAAAATGGAATATTTTCTGTGATAGTAATTGAACTGGAAAGGTCTAACACCCTCAGCTATCGCCGTCAACTCTACGACGTATGGAGTAAGGGAAGGTTGGCCAATGCACAAGCCCACTCCGTCTCCCAGATTGCCCCATCACCACCCCAGGTCTTCCAATCACTACCACAGCAAGTATACACCACGCGGCAGCTGCCTTTAACACCAGCACAAGCAGCTGAAATGATTGAAACGGTTGATCCTGCTAAGGTATCCCACCTTCCACCACTCCACCCCAAGCCTGGAGACATTTTTCTGTTTGCAGGTAGTTCCTTGTCATGTGAGGACTGGAAGGCGGACCAAAAAAGATGGATTCAGAAGGGATCCCACAGCCTTCCTCGCCGTTTACCAAAACTAAGGGTGCGGTACTATGCAGGAAAGGAAGCACCAGGGTTCAAAAAAAGGGAGTATGAGTTGCTTCACCAGCCTGATTCTCCTGTGCTAATTCACTACTTTGGTGAGGAGGCACCCTCCAATGTCCCCCACCCCCACGGCAACAGCCAACAGCAGCAAGCAAGGGATTTCATCCGATCGGCTACCTCAATTATGGATGAAATATGCCGGCGAAAGACTGAAACACCTGGTAAAGTATACTCAGACATGACCAATAACCCACCACCACCCCCAAATGCTTCATTCATGCCAGTCTACCAACCTCGCAACTTGGCACAAGTGAAAAACACAATTCGTCGAGCAAGGGATGTCACTGTTTTGGACCGGAACGAGTTGGTGGCGACACATATGATGGGTGACATTCTCCCCGGATTTATCACCCATATGGAGACTAGACCCGCAACCCTTCTGGTGGTGGCAGCACCAGAAATGGTTGAAGAGGCCAAGGCAGTTATTAAAAGCAAACACCAAGGAGCACACATTTTTCACTATGACACCACTTTTGACCTGGGGAATTTTTATGTTTCACCCCTTGTTTTCCGTCATGTTGCATTTCAAGAGGCACCTATCCTTCCCCTGGCATTCCTCATTCACACCACCCGGCACATGGAAAACCACAAACAGTTCTTTCGCACCATCCTTTCACTCCTTCCCCAACTATCCACAGCAATCTTCTGCACAGACCGTGAGGCGGCTATTGAAGGAGCAATCCAGTCTGTGCTGCCGCAAGCCAGGATTGTTAATTGCTGGAACCACATCTCCAACAATGTGAAGCACAAGATGGGGTCAGAGGGTGCTGAAGCTGTGGCCGATTACCAGCAGGCCATCAAAGAGCTCTTGGCAACAAAAACAAGGAGTGAATACGAATGCACACTGGAGAGTGTGTGCCTTCACTGGAGCCCTGATTTCAAGGCTTATTTCGATCAGTCGCTCTCTGATGCCATGGACAAGAGCGCACAATATGTGCTCAACAGCTTGGGCATCCAGTCAGATGGAATTACTAACAACTGCTCAGAGAGCTTCAATGCTGTCCTCAAGGCATTGGTTGGATGGAAGAAGGTCAGAGTAGATAAATTGGTTTATCTACTCTACCAACTTCAAACCAATGCCTTGAGGGAGGTGCTGCGGGCCTACTGTAATCTAGGGAATTTCCACCTGACCCCTGAGTGCCATGAGCAATTTTCCAGGCGAATGCCCACCACCAGTTTCCCCTACCACATGTCAGAGGAAGACATGGTATCTTTTGCCGAAGGCATCCAGTTCTGTGTGGCACAGGACGAGGTTGTCATGGCAGAAACTGGAGCGGAGGCCTTAGCCAGGATGATTGTGGCAAAAGGACGAATCCTCCTGGTGCCAAGCACCAAATCGTTCCTCTACCAGGGCTTCTCCGACAAGCAGCATGTGGTTACTCTGTTGCCAACGGAGACGTGCTCCTGCTCTGCATCTGACAGTGCCCAGAGGTGTGTCCACCGACTGGCAGCTGTACTGGCCATTGGCGGAAGTGTGGACAGTCCTATGCCAATTAAGCTGAGGACAAGGCATCTGGCCGCAAAACGCTCTGGCCATAAGTGTGCCACCAAGGAGCATGTCCAGACGGGCACCAAACACCAGGAAGAGCAATCGACAGTTCATCAACAGGTCGGTCTTATGTGTTGCTATTTAGTTACATTTCTTATTTGGGTATGTTAAAATGGTAACCATTTTACTAAGCCATGTGATCCTCATGGGTTTAATGTATATCCGTGAACACAAAATGCAGATCTGTCCCAAACTGAACTGTAACCATTATTCAATAGGGTGACCAATTCCAACAGTCTCTGTCTGAGAAACACCCCAGCAGGGATGACAAATTGGAGAATAGAGTAAGTGGAATGGGACTGTTTTTGTTATATTCTGCATGTTTTCCTACTGCATGTTGATTGCATCTGTACAGTCAGGCAGTTTGGACCCCATTTTTGAAGGCCAAAATCTGTTTGTATAGGTGAAGCAACTGTGGGCAATGTCGTCGGATGGAGTGGACAGGGCAACCGCAAGGATTTTGTTGGAGGGATCCGTTGCCATCCTGCACCTCCATGACTTCCTGACGTTGAAGCCCAATGAGTGGCTTAGTGGGGAGGTATGTTAAGGTCCCCCACATGTTATGGTTGAATTGTATGAAATTTCCATGCGTGCAGTTGGTATAAAGTACAATTAGATTTGTTGCCTGAGCTGACTATTGCCTGGGCATCATGTTAACTTTGACCAACCATATGCCATTCTGCTTTAGGTAATTGACTTCTACCTCCAACTGAAGAGGGTTGACCTTCAAGTGGAGGGGGACGTTTTTATTGTGGATCACTTTGTGGCAGGGATAATCCTGCATGGGGATAAGGTGGCGATGCGCAAGAACACCTTGTCAAAGGTAAAGGCATGTCCGCAGAGTTGCTTTTGTGTCATGTTTCTAAATAAGAGGCTAGACTGGTCAATGTAGGGAGTACTGCCACCTTCCTGACAAAATATTGCCTGCCACATCGTATAAATGTATCTTCACTCCTATTCCTGTAGACCAGTCTGGAGCAGCACAGTTGCTTGATTGGAGTTTGCAACGTGGGAAACTACCACTGGATACTCTTGGTAAGCTCCACAAGATTTACCATTTTAGTTAGAGATTACACAGTACTATTCTTGAATATGTTATGTTTGAGGCCATTTTGATATACTGACTTGGAATTACCGCTTGTGTTTGTTTAGTATGTCAATCGCAGGACCCACTCTGCCATTGTCCTGGACCCTACTGGTTCCCCTAACACAGAGAGCCATATGAGTGAGAACCTGGTGAAGCACATCAGGTATGGTCAATCTAGTGGTGTAAAAATAGTTTTAGGGGTATCTGTACTTTACATTGCTATTGATATTGATATTTTTTTTACCCCTTTTACTTTACTACATTCCTAAAGATATGTCGTTTTTACTCCATACATTTTCCCTGACACCAAAACTACTCGTTACATTTTGAATGCTTAGCAGGACATAAATTGTCCCATTCAAACATCCCTACTGCCTCTGATCTGGCGGACTCACTACACACATGCTGTGTTTGTAAATTATGTCTGAGTGTTGGCGTGTGCTTCTTGCTCTGTAAATTCAAACAAACTAGAAAATCTTGCCTTCTGGTTTGCTGACATAAGGAAATCGAAATGATTTATCCTTGAACTTTTCCGTTTTTTAAGTATATTTGACCAATTAAATTTGCCTTTGATACTTAAGTACATTTAAAACCAAACACTTTTCGACTTTTACTCAAGTGGTATTTTACTGGGTGACTTTCACTTTTACTTCAGTCATTTTATATGAAGTTCTTTACTTTTACTCAAATATGACAATTGGATACTGTGGTGGAAATTCTAAATACTATCAAATGAGGAGAGACACACTTATCACACAAGTGTGAGTTATACTTAAACTACACTACCGTTCCAAAGTTTGGGGTCACATAAATGTCATTGTTTTTTAAAGAAAATAATTGTCCATTTAAAATAACATTTATCAGAAATACATTGTTAATGTTGTAAATAACTTTTGGAAACAGCAGATTTTGTATGAAATATCTACAGAGGCTCTTTATCAGCAACCATCACTCCTGTGTTCCAATGGCACTTTGTGTTACCTAATACAAGTTTATAATTTTAAAAGGCTATTTGATTAAAGAAGCTATAAAACTGTCCTCCTTTAGACTAGTTGAGTATCAGGAGCATTAGCCTTTGTGGGTTCGATTACAGGTAGAAAATGGCCAGAAACAAAGCACTTTCTACAGAAACTCCTCAGTCTATACTTGTTCTGAGAAATGAAGGCTATTCCATGCGAAAAATTGACAAACTGAAGATCTCGTCCAACGCTGTGTACTACTCCCTTCGCAGAACAGCGCAAACTGTCTCTAACCAGAATAGAAAGAGGAGTGGGAGGCCCCGGTGCACAACTGAGCAAGAGGACAAGTACATTGTTTCTCAAACTAGACACTAGACGCCTCACAAGTCCTCAGCTTGCAGCTTCATTAAATAGTACCCGCAAAACACCAGTCTCAACAGTGAAGAGGGGACTCCGGGATGCTGGCCTAGGCAGAGTTGGAAAGAAAATGCCATATCTCAGAAAGGCCAATAAAAATAAAAGATTAAGATGGTAAAAAGATCATTTTAATAATTGTATTTATTTTACCTTTATTTAACCAGGTATGCTAGCTGAGAAGTTTTGCAACTGCGACCTGGCCAAGAGAAATCAAAGCAGTTCCACACATAAAACAACAGTTACACATGGAATAAAAAAACATACTGTAGAAAAAGTCTATATACAGTGTGCAAATGAGGTAGGATAAGGGAGGTAAGGCAATAAATAGGCCATGGTGGCAAAGTAATTACAATACAGCAATTTAACACTGGAATAGTAGATGTGCAAGTAGAGATACTGGGGTGCAAAGGAGCAAGATAAATAAATACAGTATGGGGATGGGCTATGTACAGGTGCAGTGATCTGTGAGCTGCTCTGACAGCTGGTGCTTAAAGTTAGTGAGGGAGATAAGAGTCTCCAGCATCAGTGATTTTTTTTTGCAGTACGTTCCAGTCATTGGCAGCAGAGAACTGGAAGGAAACGCGGCCAAAGGAATAAGTGGCTTTGGGAGTGACCAGTGAGATTTACCTGCTGGAGTGCGTGCTGTGGGTGCTGCTATGGTGACCAGTGAGCTGAGATAAGGCGGGGCTTTACCTAGCAGAGACTTTTAGATGACCTGGAGCCAGTGGGTCTGGCGACGAGTATGATGCGAGGGCCAGCCAACAAGGGTATACAGGTCGCAGTGGTGGGTAGTATATGGGGCGTTGGTGATAAAACAGATGGCACGGTGATTGACTATATCCTATTTGTTGAGTAGAGTGTTGGAGGCTATTTTGTAAATGACATCGCCAAAGTCGAGGATCGGTAGGATGGTGAGTGTTACAAGGGTATGTTTGGCAGCATGAGTGAAGGATGCAATGTTCATATATGGAAGCAATGTTTCCTTCTTACCTCCTTTGCCATATTCCTTGCTGATATTCTGCATTGCAATGGGGACATGTGAAAGACAAGCCTGACTTCTCCCCTCTCTGGGCCAAAGGTGACTGAGGCCCATATGATGGAGGCAGTGCAGCTGCCAACACCAAAGTCGGAAAGAAGATATTCTAATGACGAGTTCAACAGTTCAATTATATAAGCATGTTCTGCAGATAAGGCATCTTAATTATCTATGTTACTTAGCTAATTCTGATTTCTCCACCCCAGTACTATTCCACCACTGAGTACATCTATTGTATGGTCAGGCAAAACTATTGTTTGACCATTTCTCCAATATCCGCCATACAAGTTAAATTGAGCTGTCCATGTTGAGACTACTTTAACATTTATGGTCCGGTTGCATATTGACTTAATTAGCCTATGTGTTCATGTTATGAATGTTGTATGGTATGAACACAATTATAAAGCATTATTGATTTCAGTTAAGGCATCCCATTTTCATTCATGAGCAGCCATTCATGTGTTATGCAGGTGTATGAATGTTTTTGGAAGTATAACAGTGAGAGAATGTCATGGGCTATGTACAAACAATTCATGTTTTCCTCCCCAAACAGATACTGGTTTGACGAACGAACCCGCAGAACTGGGACAGAATCTGTTTTCAGCAATGTTCCCTGGCAGGCGACAACAATACCACACACCAAGCAGAGCGACGGCTACAATTGTGGAGTTTATGTGCTGCTGGTGAGTTCATATGCTAAATAGTTCCCAGGATAAATCAGTAGGCAAATTTGTTATCTTAGAAATCTGTGCATAACCCTTAATGGTAGGCCACCCAAAAGTGGTTCAAAAGCAAATGCACCCAATGTTCACATTAACAGATCTTTGAGGGTTTAGCCAAAGTCATTCCATTGAAAGGATTAGATTAGCATAACAAGTTAGTATAAATTTCCCACCTGTCATGTGCATGCCTAAGAAAATGGTCTGAAATGGGAAGGGAACCATGTGCATGTGTTCAAGAAGAAACAGTTTTTTTCTGTTGCTAACCAATGTGCTATGGTGTCCACTAATGAATATGACCCAGGTCAATAGAGAACTTGGTTGCTATGTGACAAACACTAAATTAAATGTTGGTGTAATATCATCAAATCATCACCAGTGTGCTGCCTTGATTTCATGATTACAGCAACAAAGGTTTTCCAAAGTGTAAGATTAACACAATGAATCAGATGATTTATTGTTAGGATGACAAGGCAGTTGGAGGCCTGCTTTCACACGATCTTATAATTCCCAATGGCCCTATAGAAGGTAGACATATTTATCCCATTGTCTGTCCTTTATGTACTACCTAGATGGCCAGAGAGTTAATGCAGAGGGAGAAGGCACTACGTGACCCAACTGTCCCAATGCATGTTAACATCGGTGGTGCCAGAATGGAGGTGGCCAAAGAGATCCTGGACAAAGGTGAGATTGTCTATCACTTTTTTACAATCGGACAATGTAAAGTTGAAGACTTGTAGCCTAGTCTACATCATACACTGCTCCTTGTGTCAGTACCGTGTGATGGGAAATAAGGTGATTGAGGCCAGCAGCCAAGACCAAGTCACTGCTGCATTATCTAATTTACTGTTGCTACATTGTCCTGGCCCCACTTTAATAGACTATTAATAATGTTGGATAGCACTATTGTTTTACCTGACATGTTTGAGCTTGGCAACATTTTGTTGTAGTTTCAGCCTACATGGATGTCAAAGTAGCTGACCGAATACATTATAATTCCTCATTAGTCTATAACCTAACATAACCTCCCCATGTTTGATTGTAGGGAGGTTGTCATTTTCTTGTAAATTATTTGGTTGTTGGTAAACAAAGACCCCACTGCTGAAAGAGGCAAAGGCCAACTAAACTTCTCAAATCCACGTAAACATTTTTGTATCTTTTAGAAGAAATAACTAATTTATTTCAGAAAATTGTAAGGGTGGCCATATATTTGGCAATAACTGTATATAGTATATTATCCTAAGGCAATATGTGATATAGCTGACATGTTTCCTTTTTTCTTTCAGAACTTGACAGGAAACTCTACTGCAGTTTCTGTGCAACAGATGAGGGGGGAGACTGGGTGAGAATCATTGTACACAGCAATTGCTGTGGTCTTTCTTTTACTGTGGTCTAAGGGGGTGTTGAGTTTTGTAGTAAATATATGTTCATAACCTTAAAGGGATGGATAAGTAATTTCACTCATTTAAACGTTTTATTACATTTAAAGCAGACTTCAATTTTTTTTAACAAGTCACTGCCAACAAATGCTAATTGTAATTTCTTCACCTAACTGTCAATTTCCCCTCTTCGCCACATTAATGGCTCCATCATCTCTTGAATGGATTGTCGGTCAATGATTTCATCTAGAATTGAATGGCAGTGGTTAGTTAAACAAACCAAATCGTGGATTGCTGAGCTATCCTTTCAGCTGTGACATCATATGATGGAATCAATGGCCTAATTGACTTGTACTTTCACAGATGGAATGCTCCACATGCTCCAGTTGGTACCACACCTCCTGTGCTGGGGTATCCATCAGCATTTACCATCGACACATGGAGAATCCTGCCTTACAATGGATATGCCCACCCTGCCACAATTGAAAACCTGCACACCAAGGCTACTATTGGGTTGATACTGTGTCAAATCTATATATTGTCCAGAGGTGTAAATGATTTACAACTTCAGTAGATGGTATATTTTAGGGATGTCCCCAACGGGAAAAAATCTGGGTTGACTTAGTCTTCCTGTTCTTTCCACCAATCGATTGGTCTAAATGTTAAAATGTATTTTTCCATATATAGACACACACCCTATGTGTTTGAAGAAACTCACTAAATATGCACTGAGCTTGTCTGATGCTTAAGCACACTGTTTGATGAATTCATTTTGCTGTTGCATGCTCCATGCTCCATGTCCGGCAGGATCTCCAGCGCCTTCTGGAGCGATTTCCATCGCTCCACCACTCCACCAACACCTCCTGGTGTTTATCCAACTTTTATCGCCACTTTATCTGGGATTACAGCATCCTTGCCGGCCGCTGACCGGGCATTCCGGGACCTGAAATAGCGCTTCACAACAGCTCTGATCTTGGTTGATCCGGACCCTTCCTGTCAGTTTGTGGTGGATGCTAATGCTTCGGAGTGGGGACTGTTCTGTCGCAACGTTCTGCCCTGGATTGGAAGTTGCATCCCTGCACCGCATTCTCCCACCGCCTCAACGCCACAGAGGAATTATGGCAATGGAGGCACTGGCTTGAAGGGGCGGAGCATCTGTTCATTGTGTGTACAGACCACAAAAATCTATAGTATCTCCACTCCGCCAATCGCCTCAACTCCAGGCAAGCGAAATGGGGGCTGTTTACCCAGTTCAACTTTTCCCCCTTCTACCGGCCTAAGAACGTCAAGCCGAATGTTTTTTCTCACCGCTATAACCCCACTGCTACCACCCCGGAGCCCAAGACAACCCTTCCTACCTCTTGCCTGGCGACGCCACTCAGCTGGGGTATAGGGGAACAGGTCCTAGCCAAAACCTGGGGGGGGTCAAGAACCAGATGTTCGTGTCTAACGCTTTCCGCTCCGCGGTCTTGAGTGGGCCAATTCCTCCAGGCTAGCCTGTCACCCCCACAACCCCTGGTCCAACATATCCCTGGATTTTGTCACGGGTCCCCCCCCCCCCACCCTCCCGTCTGAGGGCAACACTGCCATCCTGACTGGTCGACCGGTTTTCTAAAGCCGCACACTTCATTCCTCTCCCCAAACTCCCCTTGGCCAAGGAGACGGGCCAGCCCATGGTGTAGCACGTCTTCCGGATCCATGGACTGCCGGTGGACCTGGTCTTTGACCGGAGGCCTCAGTTCTCATCCCGGGTCTGGAAGGCATTCTGTGCCCTCATTGTGTCGTTGGCCAGCCTGTCCTCTGTGTTCCACCCCCAGTCCAATGGCAAGTCGGAGCGAGCAAACCAGGATCTAGAGACTACTCTGCACTGCCTGGTCTCGGCCAACCCCACCACCTGGAGCCAGCAGCTGTTGTGGGTCGAGTACGCCCTCAACACCCTACCCTGCTCTGCCACGGGCCTATCTCCGTTCAAGTGTGTCCTGGGGTATCAGCCTCCGCTCTTCCCCGAGCAGGATGAAGAAGTTGGCATACCTTCTGCCGAGAGGTTTGTCCGCAGCTGTAGTTTTACCTGGAGGAGAGCCCGATTGGCCCTCAATACCCCCTCAAGGTATCGAAGACAAGAGGATCGCTATCGGACCCCAGCTCCCCAGTATCGGCTAGGGCAGAAGGTATGGTTGTCCAACCGGGATCTGCCACTCCGGGTGGATCTCCCAAACTCTCCCCCCAGGTTATTGGCCCATTTCCCATCTCCAAGATTATTAGGTCCTCTGCTGTTCATCTTCTGTTGCTCCGTACTCTTCGTATATATCCCACCATTAATGTTTCCAGAGTTAAACTCATATGTCACAGTTCTTTGTCTCCTGTTTCTGACCTCTGCCTACCCAAAACCTGACCCAAAACCTGAGCCTGCCTGCCGTCCGGTACCGTTGCCACACCTCTGGTTACTGACCGCTGCCTGCCTTGTACTGTCAAATCAAATTGTATTAGTCACATGCGCTGAATACAACAGGTATAGATAGACCTTACAGTGAAATGCTTACTTACGGCCCCTAACCAACTGTGCAGTTAAAAAAAAATACATAAGAATAATAGATAAAAGTAACAAGTAATTAAAGAGCAGCATTAAAAAATAACAATATATACAGGGGGGTGCCGGTACAGAGTCAATGTGCGGGGGCACCGGTTAGTTGAGGTAGTATGTTCATGTAGGTAGAGTTAACTTAAGTTACTATTGCTTGCCCCTGTTTGAGTATTAAACTATTGTTTCTTCGACATGGTCTGCATCTGGGTCTTACCTTCACACCTGATAATTTTGCACATGCTAGTTTAATTTCGATTTAAAAAAACAAGCTATGTTTTTTTGTTGTTGTGACAATTGGTAGCCAGCAGGAAGCCTACATAGCTACAGTAGGTATTTTCCTTTCTGCAACTTCTACAGAGAACGTTAACCATTATATTGATGAAAAGGAATTTGGACACAAAGTTGTTGTTTACCATCAGTGGCATTAAAAAGCCTTAATTACCATAATGGTATAAAGTAATTGACTCATGATTAATGTATTGGAAGACTGTACTAAATGTCTTGATGATGATGCAGCCCAGCCTCACATTCAATTCGCGCATATATGTACATAATGTATTTCAGCAGATTTCGTGCGTTTTTGTGCATTTTTGGGGTGGTTCAATTCGTTTGAAAATACACTAATTTCTGTGCTACTTAATTCGTGCGAAAAGACACTAATTTAACCAGTAGGCGACACACAAGCCGTTGCAACAACCATAGACACGATCGCCTGTATTTATTTATTTTACGTTATGAATATATATATATATTTTTTTTTTTAACCATATAACCATAAGAGGTTATATATATATATATTGTCTTTTTTTAATCCCTATTAAAACATTGTGGTTTTATGCCTATATGTACTGTTTTCGATTTTTCTGAACAGACTTTTCAGTATAGAATGAATGTAAGCAATGCATGATGGTTAATGGTGTTTTATTCTGTTGTAGTTCCATGTATTTTTAAAAAAATAAACGTGTAAACCATTTTTATTGACCAGAATGTAACTGAAAATACAATGGCAGCCTTGCTGTATAACATTTGGGGAAACGTATGCAGTCATTGTAGTCTTACATTTTGTTGGCCAACCAAAATTACCAAAACGTTAACCCGTAATAAGGCTAGGGTGGCTGAGTGTAAATACATGGCTCTGAGTGTAAGCACCTTTTCACTAGAAACGTTCTTGTGTTCAAATTACCGTCAGTGCGAAATAGCTAGAAAGCTTTCATATTTCCACTTGGCTGCACCTACGGTTACGATAACGATAAATCAAGTGCAATACCTGAGTCGACCTGTGTCGAGCAGCAAAACACCGGAAAGCTTCTAGCCTACCGGAAAGTTACAAGAAGAACAAGAATAGTTACCTTATCCGGTCATGTGACACTCTGGATGCCCCCTAAAAGCAATTTCAACCGTTTTGAAAAATGACGCCTGGTAACCAAAAAAAAATACCAGGTGCACGAAAAGTTTGGGACTTAGAATATTTTTTGAAAACCTCCATAAATCACTCAGGCCATTGACTCGAGAAGAAAAAACATAAAATATTTTCCAGAAGAAAAAACATAGAATATTTTTTGAAAACCTCCATAAATCACTCAGGCCAGCACCCATTGATTTGGGGCGGTAGTATAGCGCTCCCAGAGCGGGTATGGAAGTCTGGATCCCCCCTAAAAGCATTTAAGGCTCTGTGTGTCTTTAAGCACCATACTTTTTCACTCCATCATGTGTGTGTGTGTGTGTGTGAGAGAGCTTTTCTTTGACATCTGTTTAGAGAAATTACTGATTTACAATTCATGAGGGTTGACCGATTCACATATTTAAAGTTTTGGAAAGATCTGACTTTTTTAAACCTTCGGAACAGCACCTATGACCACATTTTAAGGCACTTCCGGTTGGCACAGGAAGCTATAAGTAAATACATATCCTGATCGGGGTATGCTTTTACAGAATCCTGAGTTTTAAGTCTATACGTTAAGAACTGACTGATTTACACAGGGTTGAATGCACTATATATCACAAACTGCAGGTTGGGTATGGCAAACACTTTTAGGGTGATTTAACCACTTCCGGTTGCTCCAGGAAGCTTAGAATCGACACAGGTAGACCTCATAGTGGCCTGATGAATTGTCATCGAAGACAGGTTCATAAGGCATTATTAACCCACATAGGTTTCAGGTTGAATTTAGGGGAGCAGGCAATGTATTCCTATGGGGAGACATGTCATTGTAAACTGTTTGATGTAAACACCTTCTTTTAACTGTTAAGGGTTAATGCCACACGGTCAATGTTGGGCTTGCACAGATCGGGAGGACCTTAGGAACGTTCCTGAGGTCAAATTGTGCTTCTAACCTTAACGGTTCTCTCTCTGTCTCCCCAAAGCAAAACAATATGAAATTGAGGTCAAAGGGTCCTTCTTCTTGTCCCTGTCGCTGCACTCAGACCGAGCGAGCTACGGTCAAGCGGGGCATCTCGTTGAACTCGGCACGGCATGTGTCTTTAAGCACCATACTTTTTCACTCCATCCTTTTATCCCCTTTTCTTCATGGTATCCAATCGCTAGTAATTACTATCTTGTCTCATCGCTACAACTCCCGTATGGGCTCAGGAGAGACGAAGGTTGAAAGCCACGCGTCCTCCGAAGCACAACCCAACCAAGCCGCACTGCTTCTTAACACAGCGCGCCTCCAAACCAGAAGCCAGCCTCACCAATGTGTCGGAGGAAACACTGTGCACCTGGCCCCCTTGGCTAGCGCGCACTGCGCCCGGCCCGCCACAGGAGTCGCCGGAGCGCGATGAGACAAGGGTATCCCTACCGGCCAAACCCTCCCTAACCCGGACGACACTAGGCCAATTGTGCGTCGCCCCACAGACCTCCCAGTCGCAGCCGGCTGCGGCAGAGCCCGGGCGCGAACCCAGAGACTCTGGTGGCGCAGCTAGTACTGCAATGCAGTGCCCTAGACCACTGCGCCACCCGGGAGGCAGATCTGACCTTTTTAACCCTTCGAAACTGACCCTATGGCACCATTTGAAGGTACTTCCGGTTGACATAGGAAGCTGAAAGTTAACACATATCCTCCTTGGGGTAGGCTCTTATATAATATTGAGTTTTAAGTCTTTATGTTAAGAACTGACTTATTTACAGAGGGTTAAATGAGTGTGTGTTATTTCATAAAATCACATAAAATCACAGAATTCTGGCAGAGCTTCGAGACCCACTTAAAAAATGTTCGTCTGAACACACTGCAACTGGATCTGTAACTTTTTTTTTTTTACTCCTTTTTGTGAACATTACCAATTTGTCGATGTACGATTTCTCTTAAATTACGATAGATAAATGTCTGGTTCTTTTTTTCCTGACACCGTATGCTTATGTACTTTGACGTGAAGCGGTCAAATTAGCACCCTACTGCGTTTTTGACCTTTAATCCCAGAAAAATGGCCATAACTCAAAAAGTGTTGAGGCCTCGACGCCATCTTGTTCGGGGCCAACTGTCCATTACGTCTTCGAAATATTTTCAGTTTCGGAGAAAAGGCCACATGCATTTGCAATGTGCTTGTGCATTTGCAATATTATTTATTTTCCCTCTGGTGGGAATTTCCGAGACTGCGGAAAAATGACCAAAATTTGTTATTTTTATAAAACGGAAACCGAACGTCCGAGAGATTTCGTTTGATGACTTCCTGAAAGATCTCTCCCCCGCGCACGGCCCGACGCCGTCCGCGAATTTTAGAAACCTTGCAGGTCGTCTAGTAAGGGACCGTACATTTGCAATGTGGCGTTTCTCACTAACCATATGGCGAGTGCTAAAATGTTCCCTTAAGGTATGGAAAGGCCATAAGTGTAAGTCAACATAATTCATTATTTTACATTAACATGTAATACATGCATTATGAAGAAAATGGTGTAATTTAGGCTCCACGAAATATTAAATGGGTTATGAAGAAAATCGTGTATGGTTGCCTACATGACGAAAAGGCGTTCTGATTACAAGTGCACCCATATCCAAAGTATTAAGCGAATTCAAGCACAGAAAACAGCATTGGCATTAATAAAACAATATTTCCCACGAATTAAGTCGCACGTAAATGTGCGTCTTTTCTCAAATTCTGTTCAGCAAGTCTAAAACAGTACATATAGGCATACAACGACACATTTTAAAACATGGTTAAACAAAGACAACATTTCTGTATATTCATGACGTTGAATCAGCCATTAAGAAGAACAAAAATGAAATACTAATTATCGCGTCTATATGGTTGTTGCAAAGGCTTGTGTAGCCTACTGGTTAAATTTGTGTCTTTTCGCACGAATTAAGAAGCACATCAATTCGTGTCTTTTCTCACGAATTAAGCCAGACGAAAAAGCACAAAAACGCACGAAATCTGCTGAAATACATTTTGTACATATATGCACGAATTGAATGTGAGACTGTGTTGGATGATGGGATAAGTTATACTATCCTGACTGTATTAGTCTCAACCTACCATTTCTGAATTTAACTATATGGTAAAAAAAATATTTGGTACAAGGTGACTTATATATTTTTACTGTGCTTCGGGAAGTATTCAGACCCCTTGACTTGTTTGACATTTATTTACGTTACAGCCTTCTACAATTGATGACATTGGTTTTCTCACCAATATACACACAATAGCAAACAATGTAAAAGCAAAAGCAGGTTTAGTATAAGAGCAAGGCGAGACCTAGATGCAGACATGGGAGAGAGATGGTTTGAGTCTTGATATTTATTAAACAATCCAAAAGCGCTAGGCAAGAGAATGGTCGTGGAAAGGCAAAATGTCAACCAGTTCAGAGTCCAGGAGGTACAGAGTGGCAGGCAGGCTTGAGGTAAGGGCAGGCAGGCGGGTACGGAGTCCAGAAAACGTGAGGACTAGCAAAAGAGAATAGAAGCAGGAGTAAGGGAAAATGCTGGTTGCCTTGAAATGCATACAAGACAATATATATATACACTAGGGATAATAAGTGACACCTGGAGGGGATGGAGACAATCACAAGAAAGGTGAAACAGATCAGGGTGTGACATTAAGAAATTATTTCAAATTTATTAAATCAAAATGTGATTAAATTTACATAGGTATTCAGACCCTTTACTCAATACTTTGTTGAAACAGCTTTGGCAGTGATTACAGCCTTGTGTCTGATGCTACAAGCTTGCCACACCTGTATTTGGGGAATTTCTCCCATTCTTCTCTGTAGATCCTCAAGCTCTGTCAATTTCGATGGAGAACGTTGCTGCACAGCTATTTTCAGGTCTCTCCAGAGATGTTAGATTGGGTTCAAGTCAGGGTTTTGGCTGGCCCATTCAAGAAAAGTCAGAGACACCTCCTGAAGCGTAAATACAGGACTAAGATTGAATCCTACTACACCGGCTGTGATGCTTGTTGGATGTGGAAGGGCTTGAAAAATATTCATGACTACAAAGGGAAATCCAGCCACAAGCTGCTCAGTGATGAGAGCCTACCAGATGAGCTAAAAGCCTTTTATGCTCGCTTCGAGCAAAGCAACACTGAAGCATGCATGTGAGCACCAGCTGCTCCGGAAGAATGTCTGATCACGCTCTCCATAGGCGATGTGCGCAAGACCTTAAAACAAGTAAACATTCCCAAAGAGGCGGGGCCAGACTGATTACCAGGCAAGTGTCTTCACTGACATTTTCCACCTCTCCCTGACCGAGTCTGTAATACCTGCATGTTTCAAACAGACCACCATAGTCCCTGTGCCGAAGAAAGCAAAGGTAACTTGCCTAAATAACTACCGCATCGTAGCACTCACATTGGTAGCCATGAAGTCCTTTGAAAGGCTAGTAATGGCTAACATAAAGCAATCATGCCGGAAACCCTAGACCCACTCCAATTGCCATACTACCCCAACAGATCCACAGATGATGCAATCTCTATTGTACTCCACACTACCCTTTCACATCTGGACAAAAGGATAACCTCTGAGAATGCTGTTGATTGACTACAGCTCAACATTCAACACCATAGTGCCAACAATGCTGATCACTAAGCAAAGGACCCTGGTACTCAACACCTCTCTCTGCAACTGGATCCTGGACTTCCTGACGGGCAGCCCCCAGTTGGTAAGGGTAGGCAACAACACATCTGGCACGCTGATCGTCAACACTAGGGCCACTCAGGGGTGAGTGCTTAGTCCCTTCCTGTACTCCCTGTTCACCCATGACTGCATGGCAAAGCACAACTCCAACACTATTACGTTTGCAGATGACAACAGTGTTAGGCATGATCACCGAAAACGATGAGACAGCCTATAGGGAGGAGGTAAGAGACCTGGCAGTGTGGTGCAAGGACAACAACCTCTCCCTCAACGTGAGCAAGACAAAAGGAGCTGATAGTGGACTATAGGAAAAGGAGGGCAGAATATGACCCCATTAACATGGACAGGCCTGAAGTTGAGAATTTCAGGTTCCTTGGTGTCCACATCCCCAACGAACTATCATAGTCAAAACAAACCAACACAGTTGTGAAGAGGGCATGAAAACACCTTTCCCCCCTCAGGAAACTGAAAACATGGGTCCCCAGATCCTCAAATATACCCCTGCACCATCAAGAGCATCCTGACCGGTTGCATCACCGCCTGGTATGGAAACTGCCCGGCATCGGACCGTAAGGCGCTACTGAGGGTGTATCGTCGGACGGGGCCACAGTGTCTCCCGATCACTTCTGTCTCAGGCCCCAGTATTTACGTTGCAATAGATTGTGTAGGGGGGTTAGGGTCAGTCAGTTATACCTGGAGTATTTATCCTGTCTTATCTGGTGTCCTGTGTGAATTTAAGTATGCTCCCTCTAATTCACTCTCTCCCTCTCCCTTCTATCCCGGAGGACCTGAGCCCTGGGACCATGCCTCAGGACTACCTGGCCTGATCACACTGTCCCCAGTCCACCTGGTCGTGCTGCTGCTCCAGTTTAAACTGTTCTGCCTGCGGCTATGGAACCCTGACGTGTTCACCGGACGTGCTACCTTATCCCGGACCTGACATTTACTCTTGAGGTGCTGACCTGTTTCACCCTCTAGAACCACTGTGAATATTATCATTTGAGCCTGCTGGTAATCTATTAACGTTTGGCCATGTTCTGTTATAATCTCCACCCGGCACAGCCAGAAGAGGACTGGCCATGTTCTGTTATAATCTCCACCCGGCACAGCCAGAAGAGGACTGGCCACCCCTCAGAGTCTGGTTCCTCTCAAGGTTACTTCCTAGGTTCCTGCCTTTCTAGGGAGTTTTACCTAGCCACCGTGCATCTGCATTGCTTGCTGTTTTGGGGTTTTAGGCTGGGTTTCTGTATATCACTTTGTGACATAGGCTGATGTTGTAAGGGATTTATGAATAAAATTTGATTGCTTATGTCCGAGTACATCACTGGGTAGAAGCTTCCTGCCATCCAGGACCTACTGTATATACTAGGCGGTGTCAGAGGAAGGGCTAAAAAATAGTGAAAGACTCAAGTCACATTGTAAAGAATGTCATTTCAATAGTGTTGTGGTATCAGATTATGTCATGGAGTAACAATAAACCTTCATTTGCATTTGATACAAACCTTGTCTGCAAAAAGCCAACTTTGACCTGGGGGCATGCTTTGTAGACCATTCAAAAGCGTTCCGATACCTTGTCCCCAAGAAAAAACCCACATGTCATGATAGCTTATAGACAGTAGTAGGCAAATGAAGTGACAAAGTTCCAATATTAAGATTTTTAAATAACATTTCTAGGGTTTATTTGCTGGTAATTGGAAACACGTCCCTTTTGAATTTCGTCCCCCGTTCCTAAACACATCCATCCTATAGTGTAGGTTTTGAAGATTCATAATCTATGTTTGTAATCATCAGAAGAAGATTGAGGAACGGTTGGTGGACCCAAGAAGTACAAGCCCCCACGCCATTCTCCAACCTCTGAAATGTTGTCTTTGATGTGTGCATTTTGAAGTAGCCCTTAACATGTATTCTCTGTCTGTCTGGTAGAGTAGTGGTTATGGTGTTTGCTCCCCAAACCAGCGATTGAGAGTTCAAATCTGAGGAGAGCAATTTTTAGAGAGCCATTTCTGATGTTGCCTTTTGTTGGCATGAAAGAGCTAACTTGAGGTGTGTAGGGGGGTAGGGGCTATTTCCCATCAAATAGAAGGACTGAAGTGACACCTTGTATAGAATGTCCTTTTAATAGAGTTGTGATAACATACTATGTCGTGGAGTAACAATGTCTGCAAAAAGCCAACTTTGACCTGGGGGCATGCTTTGTAGACCATTCAAAAGCGTTCCGATACCTTGTCCCCAAGAAAAAACCCACATGTCATGATAGCTTATAGACAGTAGTAGGCAAATGAAGGGTCAAAGTTCCAATATTAAGATTTTGGAATAACATTTCTAGGGTCTATTTGCTGGTAATTGGAAATACGTCCCTTTTGAATTTCGTCCCCCGTTCCTAAACACATCCATCCTATAGTGTAGGTTTTGAAGATTCGTAATCTATGTTTGTAATCATCAGAAGAAGATTGAGGAACGGTTGGTGGACCCAAGAAGTACAAGCCCCCACGCCATTCTCCAACCTCTGAAATGTTGTCTTTGATGTGTGCATTTTGAAGTAGCCCTTAACATGTATTCTCTGTCTGTCTGGTAGAGTAGTGGTTATGGTGTTTGCTCCCCAAACCAGAGATTGAGAGTTCAAATCTGAGGAGAGCAATTTTTAGAGAGACATTTCTGATGTTGCCTTTTGTTGGCATGAAAGAGCTAACTTGAGGTGTGTAGGGGGGTAGGGGCTATTTCCCATCAAATAGAAGGACTGAAGTGACACCTTGTATAGAATGTCCTTTTAATAGAGTTGTGATAACATACTATGTCGTGGAGTAACAATGTCTGCAAAAAGCCAACTTTGACCTGGGGGCATGCTTTGTAGACCATTCAAAAGCGTTCCGATACCTTGTCCCCAAGAAAAAACCCACATGTCATGATAGCTTATAGACAGTAGTAGGCAAATGAAGTGACAAAGTTCCAATATTAAGATTTTTAAATAACATTTCTAGGGTTTATTTGCTGGTAATTGGAAACACGTCCCTTTTGAATTTCGTCCCCCGTTCCTAAACACATCCATCCTATAGTGTAGGTTTTGAAGATTCATAATCTATGTTTGTAATCATCAGAAGAAGATTGAGGAACGGTTGGTGGACCCAAGAAGTACAAGCCCCCACGCCATTCTCCAACCTCTGAAATGTTGTCTTTGATGTGTGCATTTTGAAGTAGCCCTTAACATGTATTCTCTGTCTGTCTGGTAGAGTAGTGGTTATGGTGTTTGCTCCCCAAACCAGCGATTGAGAGTTCAAATCTGAGGAGAGCAATTTTTAGAGAGCCATTTCTGATGTTGCCTTTTGTTGGCATGAAAGAGCTAACTTGAGGTGTGTAGGGGGGTAGGGGCTATTTCCCATCAAATAGAAGGACTGAAGTGACACCTTGTATAGAATGTCCTTTTAATAGAGTTGTGATAACATACTATGTCGTGGAGTAACAATGTCTGCAAAAAGCCAACTTTGACCTGGGGGCATGCTTTGTAGACCATTCAAAAGCGTTCCGATACCTTGTCCCCAAGAAAAAACCCACATGTCATGATAGCTTATAGACAGTAGTAGGCAAATGAAGGGTCAAAGTTCCAATATTAAGATTTTGGAATAACATTTCTAGGGTCTATTTGCTGGTAATTGGAAATACGTCCCTTTTGAATTTCGTCCCCCGTTCCTAAACACATCCATCCTATAGTGTAGGTTTTGAAGATTCGTAATCTATGTTTGTAATCATCAGAAGAAGATTGAGGAACGGTTGGTGGACCCAAGAAGTACAAGCCCCCACGCCATTCTCCAACCTCTGAAATGTTGTCTTTGATGTGTGCATTTTGAAGTAGCCCTTAACATGTATTCTCTGTCTGTCTGGTAGAGTAGTGGTTATGGTGTTTGCTCCCCAAACCAGAGATTGAGAGTTCAAATCTGAGGAGAGCAATTTTTAGAGAGCCATTTCTGATGTTGCCTTTTGTTGGCATGAAAGAGCTAACTTGAGGTGTGTAGGGGGGTAGGGGCTATTTCCCATCAAATAGAAGGACTGAAGTGACACCTTGTATAGAATGTCCTTTTAATAGAGTTGTGATAACATACTATGTCGTGGAGTAACAATGTCTGCAAAAAGCCAACTTTGACCTGGGGGCATGCTTTGTAGACCATTCAAAAGCGTTCCGATACCTTGTCCCCAAGAAAAAACCCACATGTCATGATAGCTTATAGACAGTAGTAGGCAAATGAAGTGACAAAGTTCCAATATTAAGATTTTTAAATAACATTTCTAGGGTTTATTTGCTGGTAATTGGAAACACGTCCCTTTTGAATTTCGTCCCCCGTTCCTAAACACATCCATCCTATAGTGTAGGTTTTGAAGATTCATAATCTATGTTTGTAATCATCAGAAGAAGATTGAGGAACGGTTGGTGGACCCAAGAAGTACAAGCCCCCACGCCATTCTCCAACCTCTGAAATGTTGTCTTTGATGTGTGCATTTTGAAGTAGCCCTTAACATGTATTCTCTGTCTGTCTGGTAGAGTAGTGGTTATGGTGTTTGCTCCCCAAACCAGCGATTGAGAGTTCAAATCTGAGGAGAGCAATTTTTAGAGAGCCATTTCTGATGTTGCCTTTTGTTGGCATGAAAGAGCTAACTTGAGGTGTGTAGGGGGGTAGGGGCTATTTCCCATCAAATAGAAGGACTGAAGTGACACCTTGTATAGAATGTCCTTTTAATAGAGTTGTGATAACATACTATGTCGTGGAGTAACAATGTCTGCAAAAAGCCAACTTTGACCTGGGGGCATGCTTTGTAGACCATTCAAAAGCGTTCCGATACCTTGTCCCCAAGAAAAAACCCACATGTCATGATAGCTTATAGACAGTAGTAGGCAAATGAAGGGTCAAAGTTCCAATATTAAGATTTTGGAATAACATTTCTAGGGTCTATTTGCTGGTAATTGGAAATACGTCCCTTTTGAATTTCGTCCCCCGTTCCTAAACACATCCATCCTATAGTGTAGGTTTTGAAGATTCGTAATCTATGTTTGTAATCATCAGAAGAAGATTGAGGAACGGTTGGTGGACCCAAGAAGTACAAGCCCCCACGCCATTCTCCAACCTCTGAAATGTTGTCTTTGATGTGTGCATTTTGAAGTAGCCCTTAACATGTATTCTCTGTCTGTCTGGTAGAGTAGTGGTTATGGTGTTTGCTCCCCAAACCAGAGATTGAGAGTTCAAATCTGAGGAGAGCAATTTTTAGAGAGACATTTCTGATGTTGCCTTTTGTTGGCATGAAAGAGCTAACTTGAGGTGTGTAGGGGGGTAGGGGCTATTTCCCATCAAATAGAAGGACTGAAGTGACACCTTGTATAGAATGTCCTTTTAATAGAGTTGTGATAACATACTATGTCGTGGAGTAACAATGTCTGCAAAAAGCCAACTTTGACCTGGGGGCATGCTTTGTAGACCATTCAAAAGCGTTCCGATACCTTGTCCCCAAGAAAAAACCCACATGTCATGATAGCTTATAGACAGTAGTAGGCAAATGAAGTGACAAAGTTCCAATATTAAGATTTTTAAATAACATTTCTAGGGTTTATTTGCTGGTAATTGGAAACACGTCCCTTTTGAATTTCGTCCCCCGTTCCTAAACACATCCATCCTATAGTGTAGGTTTTGAAGATTCATAATCTATGTTTGTAATCATCAGAAGAAGATTGAGGAACGGTTGGTGGACCCAAGAAGTACAAGCCCCCACGCCATTCTCCAACCTCTGAAATGTTGTCTTTGATGTGTGCATTTTGAAGTAGCCCTTAACATGTATTCTCTGTCTGTCTGGTAGAGTAGTGGTTATGGTGTTTGCTCCCCAAACCAGCGATTGAGAGTTCAAATCTGAGGAGAGCAATTTTTAGAGAGCCATTTCTGATGTTGCCTTTTGTTGGCATGAAAGAGCTAACTTGAGGTGTGTAGGGGGGTAGGGGCTATTTCCCATCAAATAGAAGGACTGAAGTGACACCTTGTATAGAATGTCCTTTTAATAGAGTTGTGATAACATACTATGTCGTGGAGTAACAATGTCTGCAAAAAGCCAACTTTGACCTGGGGGCATGCTTTGTAGACCATTCAAAAGCGTTCCGATACCTTGTCCCCAAGAAAAAACCCACATGTCATGATAGCTTATAGACAGTAGTAGGCAAATGAAGGGTCAAAGTTCCAATATTAAGATTTTGGAATAACATTTCTAGGGTCTATTTGCTGGTAATTGGAAATACGTCCCTTTTGAATTTCGTCCCCCGTTCCTAAACACATCCATCCTATAGTGTAGGTTTTGAAGATTCGTAATCTATGTTTGTAATCATCAGAAGAAGATTGAGGAACGGTTGGTGGACCCAAGAAGTACAAGCCCCCACGCCATTCTCCAACCTCTGAAATGTTGTCTTTGATGTGTGCATTTTGAAGTAGCCCTTAACATGTATTCTCTGTCTGTCTGGTAGAGTAGTGGTTATGGTGTTTGCTCCCCAAACCAGAGATTGAGAGTTCAAATCTGAGGAGAGCAATTTTTAGAGAGACATTTCTGATGTTACCTTTTGTTGGCATGAAAGAGCTAACTTGAGGTGTGTAGGGGGGTAGGGGCTATTTCCCATCAAATAGAAGGACTGAAGTGACACCTTGTATAGAATGTCCTTTTAATAGAGTTGTGATAACATACTATGTCGTGGAGTAACAATGTCTGCAAAAAGCCAACTTTGACCTGGGGGCATGCTTTGTAGACCATTCAAAAGCGTTCCGATACCTTGTCCCCAAGAAAAAACCCACATGTCATGATAGCTTATAGACAGTAGTAGGCAAATGAAGTGACAAAGTTCCAATATTAAGATTTTTAAATAACATTTCTAGGGTTTATTTGCTGGTAATTGGAAACACGTCCCTTTTGAATTTCGTCCCCCGTTCCTAAACACATCCATCCTATAGTGTAGGTTTTGAAGATTCGTAATCTATGTTTGTAATCATCAGAAGAAGATTGAGGAACGGTTGGTGGACCCAAGAAGTACAAGCCCCCACGCCATTCTCCAACCTCTGAAATGTTGTCTTTGATGTGTGCATTTTCATGTACCCCTTAATATTTAGTCTATGTCTGTCTGCTAGAGTAGTGGTTATGACGTCTGCTTCCCGAACCATGGTGGATGCTCCCCAAGCCAGAGTTTGAGAGTTCAAATCCCAGAGAAACAGTTAATGTAGCAACTTCTTTCGTGTTGCCTTTGTGGGCCTGAAAGAGCAAACAAGAGGTATGTAGGGGAAAAGGGGCTAGTTCCCATCAAATAGCAAGAATGAAGTGACACCTTGTTTCAAATGTAATTTCAATAGAGTTGTGATAACATACTATGCTGTGGAGTAACAATACAACCATACTCTGCAAAAGCCAACTTTTACCTGGGGCCATTCTTTGTAGACCATTCAAAGGTGTTCCTAGTTTTGGTCCCCCTGAAGAAAGCCACATGTTAAGATAGTTTAAAAATAGTTGTAGTAGTAGTTATGGTGGTGAATTCCCAAAGGAGAGGTTGTGAGTTAAATTCCTTTCAAGAGCATGCCAACTTGCTTTTGTTGCCTTGACAGAACAATGTTGAGGTGGGGTTCCGGAAGGACATAGACAGCAAGGGAAATTGGATTATAAAATGTTAGGGTACAGCAACTGGTGTTGAGTAGGAGTGCTGATCTATGATCAAACCCACCCCTGTCCATATAATCTTATTCCAGAGACAACTGAGTCAGAATGATCTAGGCAAAGCTGATTGTAAAAAAGTGCTCCTCTGTACGCATTTATGAAATGTCTCAGGCTAAGAGTGCTGAACTGGAATCACTACCCCCCACCCCCCGTCAAAGTAATGTTATTCATTCTACTCACAAATGCTAAACAGATCCTAGTTCAGCACTCCTACTTCAAGCCACCAAGTGAATGTTGGATATTGGGTGCTAAACGTCTTGAACAGTGGTTGAAAAAGTACCCAATTGTCATACTTGAGTAAAAGTAAAGATATGTTAATAGAAAATGTCTCAACTAAAAGTCACCCAGTAAAATACTAAGTAAATGTCATTGCTAAAAGATACTTAAGTATCAGTGGTAAAAGTATAAATGATTTGACCTTCCATATATTAAGCCAACCAGACAGCACAATTCTCTTGTATTTTTATTTAAGAAATAGCCATGGGAACACTCAGACATAATTTACAAACGAAGCATGTGTTTAGTGAGTCTGCTAGATCAGAGGCAGTAGGGATGTTCTCTTGATAAGTGTGTGAATTGGACCATTTTCCTGTCCGGCTTAGCATTCAAAATGCAAAAAGTACTTTTGGGTGCCAGGGAAACTGTATGGAGTAAAAAAAATATTATTTTCTTTAGAAATGTGGTGAAGTAAAATATAATGTTGTAAAGAAACAGAAAGAGTAAAAGTACAGATACAAAAAAAAACAGATATAAACGGAATGTAGTGGAGTAGTTTAAATACATTTTTGTTAAGTAATTTACACCACTGGACTTGAAAGGAACACCTCAATTACCTCGACTAACAGGTGCCCCGACACATTGACTCTGTACCGGTACCCCATGTATATAGGCTCGCTGTTTTTATTTTACTGCTGATCTTTAATTATTTGTTACTTTTATTTCTTATTTTTCTTACAACTAAATTGTTGGTTAAGGGCTTAATTTCAGCATTTCACTGCAAGGTCTACACATGTAGTATTCGGCGCATGTGACAAATACAATTTGATTTGTGACACATGAAAACATGTTGTGAACCTGGTGTGACATTATTGAAGCTGTGCTGACACCTAGTGGACATCAAGAGGACCTACACTACACACACATATACACACACACTATAACCTTAAAACAGATAGGATGCTTTACATAAGTTGCTCTTTTTTATTACACACTAATATATATGTCCAATAAACAGACGTTCAAAAGTCGGAATGTAAAGCAAAAACGACTGGAAAGTTATTCAAAAGCAGCTGTAGTGAATCAAGCATCTTGGGGTTACCTGAAATAGGTCAAAGTATATATTTTAAATGTTCTAATTTATTTAATCTTTATTTAACTAGGCAAGATGAACTCAACAACATCGACAGACACAAGTTACCTGCTATATTTGGGAAACAGGATTAACACAGAGAGAACTTGGCAAAATGCATGTTTCTGTAGTAAGAGTAGGTATATACAGTATCATCGGTAACAATTGTGTACAAGACACCTAGCTAAAAAAATACTGGGACTAGCGGTCATTAGTTACATTTCAACCACAGCGATTCCCTAATTGAGGCGCAACAGAGTTCACCGGCAAATGCAGGAACACCGGAAATAATAACTAAACCAACGAACGAGAAATGATGGAGGCTAGCAGAACGAAGAGACATTTTTCCGAATAAACGTGGTGAGTTAAAAACGTAATTACAGAGCTCACTCCCTACCCGGTATGTCATTCTACTGTTATACGACTGTATGCGTTTTTTGTTGGCAACCTTGATATTTACGGAGTTTTTGGAACGGATTCCTGTTGGAACGTTCCACAAATTATACCCACCCAGTGACGTAACTGATTGAAATGCTACTAGCGCGTACCCGCTAACTAGCTAGCCATTTCACATCCGTTACATTTGGACCCAGTAATTCTACTTCTATGCCCTCACCCGTCCTCTCTCCATCTCCTTGGTGGTCATGACAATGACGTGTGTGTTTTCCTGATAGACCATCTTCCAGAAGTCCACCACCGTGTTCTGAAGGCAGCCCTGGGTGGCGATGAACACCTTGCCCTCCTCCACGTGGCGGCCCTCTTCATGCATACTCTGGGCGAGAGAAACATACAGCACTTCATTAATTTCATGTCTTCATTCATGAGGAACAGATGAACATTGGTAACCTGGTGGAGGTTCAGTCTGTTTGTGCTTTAACCAACTCCTCACTGTGTTAGTTCATTTTCATGCCAAACATAGAAGATTTGGCTACGACAGCACATAGGCTACAGTATGGGAACAGGCCAAAACTTTGGGGCCTAACTGTGACAATATGTACGGGTCGGTCCATCACTAGAGACATTGTGGGGTACACAATTACAGTAAGTATTCACAACCTTTGCTATGACACTCCAAATTGAGCTCAGGTGCATCCAATTTCCTTTGATCATCCTTGAGATGTCACTACAACTTGATTGGAGTCCACCTGTGGCCAATTCAATTGTTTGGACAGGATTTAAAAAGTAACACCTATCTCTATAAGGTCCCACAGTTGACAGTGCATGTCAGAGCAGACATTATACCATGAAGTGCAAGGAACTCTTCGTAGAGCTCTGAGAGAATTGTGTTGAGGCACACAATACCAGTCAAAAGCTTGGACACACCTACTCATTCAAGGATTTACTTTATTTGTACTATTTTCTACATTATAGAATAATACTGGAGACATCAAAGCTATAAAATAACACATGGAATCATGTAGTGACCCAAAAAAAGTGTTAAACAAAACCAAATGTATTTTATATTTGAGATTCTTCAAAGTAGCCAACCTTTGCATTGACAGCTTTGCACACTCTTGGCATTCTCTCAATCAGCCTCAACTGGAATGTTTTTCCAACAGTATTGAAGGAGTTCCCACATATGCTGAGCACTTGTTGGCTGCTTTTCCTTCACTCTGCGGTCCAAATCATCCCAAACCATCTCCGTTGAGGTCGGGGGATTGGGGAGGCCAGGTTATCTGATGCAGCACTCCATCACTCTCATTATTGGTAAAATAGCCCTTACACAGCCTGGAGGTGTGTTGGGTCATTGTCCTGTTGAAAAACAAATGATAGTCCCACTAAGCTCAACTCAGATGGGATGACGTATCACTGCAGAATGCTGTGGTTGCCATGCTGGTTAAGTGTGCCTTGACTTCTAAATAAAATCACAGACAGTGTCACCAGCAAAGCACCCCCACACCATCACACCTCCTCCATGCTTCACGGTGGGTACCACACATGCAGAGATCATCCGTTCACCTACTCTGCGTCTCAAAGACACAGCGGTTGGAACCAAACATCTCAAATTTGGACTCATCAGACCAAAGGACAGATTTCCACTGGTCTAATGTCCATTGCGTGTGTTTCTTGGCCCAAGCAAGTCTCTTCTTCATATTGGTGTCCTTTAGTAGTAGTTTCTTTGCAGCAATTTGACCATAAAGGCCTGATTCACACAGGCCTCTGTCTGCTCTGAACAGTTGATTTTGAGATGTGTATGTTACTTGAACTCTGTGAAGCATTTATTTGGGCTGCAATTTCTGAGGCTGGTAACTCCAATGAACTTATCCTCTGCAGCAGAGGTAACTCTGTGTCTTCTTTTCCCGTGAAGGTCCTCATGAGAGGCAGTTTCATCATAGCACTGATTGTTTTTGCGACTGAACTTGGGGGAAAAAAATCAAAGTTGTTGAAATGTTCCGGATTGACTGACCTTCATGTCTTAAAGTAACAGCCTGTTGTTTCTCTTTGCTTATTTGAGCTGTTCTTGCCATAATATGGACTTAGTCTTTTACCAAATACCTATCTTCTGTATACCACCCCTACCTTGTCACAACACAACTGATTGTCTCAAATGCATTAAGTTAAAAAATTCCACAAATTAACTTTTAACAAGGCAACCTGTTAATTGAAATGCATTCCAGGTGACTGCCTCATGAAGCTGGTTGAGAGAATGCAAAGCTGTCATCAAGGCAAAGGGTGGCTACTTTGAATAATCTAAAATATATTTTGATTTGTTTAACACTTTGGTTACTACATGATTCCATGTGTTATTTCATAGTTTTGATGTCTTCACTATTATTCTACAATGTAGAAAATAGTACAAATAAAGTAAAACCCTGGAATCAGTAGGTGTGTCCAAACTTTTGACTGGTACTGTATATCTGGGGAAGGGTATAAAAAAATTTAACTTTCCACACACACTATACAAGACCACAGTGGTCTCCATCAATGGGAAATGGAAAACATTTGGTACTACCAAGACTCTGCCTAGAGCTGGCCGTCTGACCAAACAGAGCAACCGGGCAAGAAGGTCCTTGTCACGAGGTGACCAAAAACCCCATGACCACTGACAGACCTACAGAGTTCTTTGGCTGAACATATAACTTATCTGGGAGAACATGCCAGACGGACAACAGTCTATACAGCACTTCACCAATCTGGGCTTGATGGGAGAGTGGCCAGACGGAAGCCACTCTTGCTAAAAAGGCACATGACAGCACGCCTGGAGCTTGCAAAAAGGCATGTGAAAAGACAGAGCATAAGGCAAAAGATCCTGTGGTCTGATGAGACAAAAATGTAACTCTTTGGCCTGAATGCAAAGCGCTATGTCTGGAGAAAACCAGACATAGCTCACTACCCATCTAACACCATCCCTACCGTGAAGTATGGTGGTGCCTAGCATCATGCTATAGGGATAGGATGCTTTTCAGCAGCAGGAACTGGGAGACTGGTAAGTATAGAGGGAACAATGAATGGTGCCAAATACAGACAAATCCTTGATGAGAACCTGCTTCAGAGTGCAAACCGACTGGGGCTGTTACAACAGGACAATGACCCCAAGCATACAGCCAAAGCAACGATGGAATGGCTTCAGAACAAGAATGTGAAAGTTCTTGAGTGGCCCAGCTAAAGCCCAGACTTGAATCCCATTGAAAGTCTGTGGAAAGACTTGAAGATTGTTGTTCACCGCCACTCCCCATCCAATTTAACAGAGCTTGAGAAAATCTGTAAGGAAGAACATCCCTAAATCCAGATGTGCAAAGCTGATAGACCTACCCAAGACAACTCAAAGCTGTAATCGCCACCAAAGGTGCTTCTACAAAGTATTGACTCAGAGGTGCAAATACTTATGTAAATTAGATATTTATGTATTTCATTCAATACATTTGATTTTTTTAAATAAAAACCTGTTTTCACTTTGTCATTATGGGGTATTGTGGGTGAGAAAATAAAAATATTTAATACATTTTGAATTCAGGCTGTAATACAACAAAATGTGGAATAAGTCAAGGGGTATGAATACTTTCTGAAGGCACTGTAAGCGTAAGGGGCAAATCAAATTCAAGCCAAATGTTCACTTCTCTACTCGGGCCGGCACCCGTGTTATACTGGGCCAAGGCTCCGGCGGACCGGCTCTCGCTTGGGGTCAAAGCCAGGCCACTGGTACTTTTCAGCTTTCATTTACATAAAAATAGCTAACTGTGAACTTTAACACCTTCTCACAAAGCAACTGTTTTGATTATGCAGAGGTTGTTGATTCTGTTCTTCACAAGTCCTCACTGTCAGCCCTAGCTATTGAAACAATTTCCCAAGTATAACATAAGGGTGTATACACTAGTGTAACAGTCGAAAATTGATGTCAATGGGAGATTAAGGGAACACTTGATTTAAATGGAAGTTAGGATTCGCCCCTAAGTGCAATTATTCCACTCAGCTATGAAGTGCATAACTACATTCTTGGTTCTTCATCTCCAGGTTGTTTCCAGAACTCACTCTGATGTAGTTGGCGTTGATGTAGTCGGAGCCAGGCACATCTGTGTCTGCTTCCCTGATCTCCACCCGTGTGGTGTCAACTGGAACACAGATAGACCGGGATTAGGGTCATTGGTCACACACACACAGGGAGGTTTTGTAGACAGGAGGTTCAGGTCGATATCTCACTCACAAGGGAGGATGTTCTTGTATCTGTTTTTACTCTTGTTCTCTGCTCTTTGCCCTTCTTTCCTAGGGTAGAGGAGCTTACACTCCTGCTGCTGTAGCACCTGGAGGAAGAGAAAAGAGAACAAGGTAAGAGAAAGAAGACACAAAAAAGTCAGTGGCATTCCCTATTGGCAATCTAGTGCAATACTTTTGACCAAAGCCTAGGAAGTCATTTTGGAGTGAAGAGTGTAATCTGAGCCATAAAAAATCCCTTAGACCCAGTTATCCCAAATGGCACCATATGTGCCAAGATACCTTTGATCAGGGCCCATAACCAGACTATGACAGTGGTGTCCATCTTAGAGTTAACAACAATGTGCTGTGTGTTGTCCATCAGGAAATGCCTCATGAACATACTGGATGTACATACTAGCTCCAGACGAGCTTCAATGCCATACAACACTCCTTCCATGACCTCCAACTGCTCTTAAATGCTAGCAAAACTAAATGCATGCTCTTCAACCGATCGCTGCCCGCACCCTCCCGCCCGTCTAGCATCACTACTCTGGATGGTTCTGACTTAGAATATGTGGACAACTACATATACCTAGGTGTCTGGTTAGACTGTAAACTCTCCTTCCAGACTCACATTAAGCATCTCCAATCCAAATTGAAATCTAGAATCGGCTTCCTATTTAGCAACAAAGCATCCTTCACCCATGCTGCCAAACACACCCTTGTAAAACTGACCATCCTACCGATCCTTGACTTCGGAGAAGTCATTTACAAAATAGCCTCCAACAATCTACTCAGCAAATTGGATGCAGTCTATCACAGTGTCATCCGTTTTGTCACCAAAGCCCCATATACTACCCATCACTGCGAACGGTATGCTCTCGTTGGCTGGCCCTCGTTTCATATTCGTCGCCAGACCCACTGGCTCCAAGTCATCTATAAGTCTTTGCTAGGTAAAGCCCCGCCTTATCTCAGCTCACTGGTCACCATAGCAGCACCCACCCGTAGCACGAGCTCCAGCAGGTATATTTCACTGGTCATCCCCAAAGCCAACTCCTCCTTTGGCTGCCTTTCCTTCCAGTTTTCTGCTGCCAATGACTGGAACGAATTGCGAAAATCACTGAAGCTGGAGACTTATATCTCCCTCACTAACTTTAAGCATCAGCTGTCAGAGCAGCTTACCGATCATTGCACCTGTACATAGCCCATCTGTAAATAGTCCACCCAACTACCTCATCTACCTCACCCATATTGTTCTTTTTTTTTTCTTCTCCTTTGCACCCCAGTATCTCTGCTTGCACATTCATCTTCTGCACATCTATCACTCCAGTGTTTAATTGCTAAATTACAATTATTTCGCCACTATGGCCTATTTATTGCCTTACCTCCCTAATCTTACTACATTTGCACACACTGTATATAGACTTTTCTATTGTGTTATTGACTGTATGTTTGTTTATTCTATGTGTAACTGTGTTGTTTGTTTCGCACTGCTTTGCTTTATCTTGGCCAGGTTGCAGTTGTAAATGAGAACTTGTTCTCAACTAGCCTACCTGGTTAAATAAAGGTGAAATAAAAAAATAAAATAATCTGGACTTTCATGTTTTGGAATATGAGGTGTGATTTACAATCATTTAAATACACTGGCGGTGATGATGATACCACCACTCTCGTACCTCAAACTCTTCCCAGAATCCCTGTTTGGGCTTCTCTGAGTTGTCTGCCACTTTGTTTAGTTCCTTCACCCTGTTCTCAATGTTGGCTGCATTTATCCTGGTGGCATTGAAGGGCTTCCGTTGGGAAAGGGAAGAGCAAACCATGGATTATCATATGATCCACCCTTCACATTAAATTATATTACTAATATAGAATTTGCAGCTCACCTATACTTGTTGTATGATGTATTAATGGCAGTACAACATTGTTTCATGTGCGGCTGTGTGAATGCACTGGTTCAGTCTCTCACCTGTTTGAGGTGAACAACAATTCCACTCTTCTCCACCATGGGGTTCTTCTTGTAGTGATCCACCAGGTCAGCCAGCGTGTCAAACCTCTCTCCTCCGCCTACGTCATACTTCCCATCCTGCTGGAAACACACAAAAACGAATGTTGTTTGTTTGCCCTTCTAGCCGGACAGTTAGCTTGCCTACAAGCCTGCTATCCCAGCCTGCCATCCCTGCTATCTAGCCGGATAGACACTAGCCTGCCTGCTAGCTTGCTAGCCCTACAAGCATGCTAGTCCTTACTAGCTGGTCATGGCTAGAAGGGATGCAGCTAATGTCAAATTGATGTCAAAAGTTGCATGTTTGAGTCGCATCGGGGAGCATTTTCGCTAACCCTAACCCTCTTTTTAACTTTAACCTAATTCTTCTAACCTGCTACGTTAATTATCCTAACATCTAAGATCCACCACCATATGGTGTTATTTTCTGCTCATGCATTCTCATTTCGACGCCAAACCCACCACTGGTGTGAGCGGCCAACTACTGTAAAATAAGGCGGTGGATCTTTAATGTTATGGGGCAATTTCCATCCACTGGTCCTGGGGCTCTTGTTAAGGTCAACGGCATCATGAACTTTACCCAGTACCAGAACATTTAGCCAAAAACCTGGTTGACTCTGCCAGGAAGCTGAAGCTTGGCCACAAGGGGATCTTCCAGCAAGACAATAACCCCAAGCACACATCAAAATAAACAAAGAAATTGTTAATTGGCCACAAAATATATTTGTTTTTGCAATGGCCATCTCAGTCACCTGTGGTTTGAATTGAAGAGGGCAATCCATAAGTGCATATGAAGGACATCAAGGATCTGGAAGGATTCTGTATGGAGGAATGGTCTAAAATACCTCCGAATGTGTACAACTCATAAAACATTTTAGAAAAAGGCTCAGTGCTGTTATCCTCACATTGTGAGGTTATTGAAAGGTATTGAAACAGGGGTGTCAATAATTTTGACCCCTACCTTTGAGAAAAAAAGTATTACTTGTTAAACAAAATCTATTTCTCTGAGCAATTGTATTAGTATACAATAGTAGAACTTCAAAAAATGTTGAGCATACAATATAGCTCAGTAGTTGAATTATTTATTATATACACAGTTATTTTTTTTGCTCATCTTTATTTAAGAATGTCAATCATTTCAGACCCCACTGTATATGTAAAGGCCCTAGCTGGTCTTACCTGGTAGCGAATCATGACATGGGTGACCTTGGTCTTGCGGTCTACGTTCTCGTGCTTCTCCTCGTTGGTGAGGACAGAGAGCACAAAGTCACCTGGTTTGCTCTGGCTCTCCCGTACCAGGAAACTGCCAGGCTTGCCCTTGTCCATGAGCAGCTTCTCAGCGTCGCGCCCAGAGAGGTGCCCGTGGTACCACCTAGTGTAGATCGGTAGACAATTTATGACTATTATGTTTGAAAATACTAATACTATTAAAAAGCAATGAAGAATTGGGAAATGGAAATCACCCCAACCCTGCCTTTTACGAGTAATTGTTTACATAAGAAATTGAAAAATGTGGGTGTTTCTGAATGTGTGAGTTTGCACGTGATGGTGTTTACAAAGAAATCTGAATTGTGTGTGTTTGTGTGTTTCTCTGTATGAGAGCTTGCACATGTAAATGTGTTGGAGGTTCCGGCAAGAGCGCTCAGCTGGTGTTTCATGGAGAAACCATCCTCAACAGGGATCACACGTTGTTTTTGGAACTAGACACAAACTGATACACTGTACGTTACAATGTGTAGAGACAGAAATGCCAGCACAGATATGTTTGAAGATTATAACAGGGTCTGTGTGTGTGTGTGTGTGCATTTTATTGTAAATGCTGTGTCTGTGGTTGTCTTCATTTGTGTGTGTGTTTGCAGCCATGTGTGTGCATGCATGTGCCTGTGCGTGCGTGTGTGTACGTACCTCTCGGAGGTGGGGTCCTTACAGTTGAGTGGGTACTTGAGCTCGATGACGTCTCCGTTCCTCTCTCTGAGGAGGTCGTGCTGCTCTGTGTAGTACTGCACCAGCTCTGCTAGCGTGGCAAACTTCTCCCCTCCATACAGGTCGTAGTAGTCCCCTGAGTTCTGGATCTTAATGTGAGTGACCTCATTGTTCCGCCTGACACACACAGAGGAGAGTGGTTGGTCACTATATATTATGTAACAGGTGCACCCTGCAGCATGTAGCAGAGGTTAGGTTAATAGGGTACCCCTGTTCTCTCTGTGTGATGTGAGTCCTGCCGAAAGGATAATGTATTCTAGCCACAGGTCGTGCTCAGCATCTATTTGGAACCGCAGCAGTGTGTGTCATTCGTGTATGAAAAAAGTATGTGTGGGTATGGCACACACACACAGAGAGAATACCAGGACTTGCGTTTTAAATAGTAGGCATTGTGTATGCGGGGAAAAAATCCTGTTTTATAGTATGTAACATTTCTGAAATGTTGTATGCTTTAAATGCCAGGATGTCATACTAATTTCGCTTTTCATCGAGTCGACTTCATTGCACACTACTGAGGAAAATAATCTTCTTTGGAAACCGATGTGTGTTTGACAACAGCTGATAATCAGCTGAGGGGACACGCTGTACCAAAATGAACAAATGGCGGGAATCAACGCAATTGTGCATTAGATGAGGCATTCTCAGTAGGATGAGCCTAGTATCCTGATATTTGATGCTTACTGTATTTGTTTTTACGCCTATCCTGCAGTCAAATGCCCAAATCGCCCTCTAGTGGCTTCATGGGTGGAATGTTATTAATATTTTTAGTTTTATAATTAAATCAACATTATTTCCAAAAACCGTCTGAAAATCCAGTGTTTGTTTCTTTGTCAAACGGTTTTGTTATATTTCAGACTTATGTGACGTACAGTACTAGTCAGAAGTTTGGACACACCCACTCATTCAAGGGCTTTTCTTTATTTTTACTATTTTAGACAATGTAGAATTATAGAGAAGATATCAAAACTATGAAATAACACATATGGAATCATGTAGTAAACAAAACCAAAAAAAGTTAAACAAAACCAAATATATATTATATTTGAGATTCTTCAAAGTAGCCTCCCTTTGCCTTGATGACAGCTTTACACACTCTAGGTATTCTCTCAACCAGCTTCATGAGGAATGCTTTTCCAACAGTTCTGAAGGAGCTCCCACATGTGCTGAGCACTTGTTGGCTGCTTTTCCTTCACTCTGCGGTTCAACTCATCTCAATTGGGTTGAGGTCGGGTGATTGTGTAGACCAGGTCATCTGATGCAGCACTCCATCACTCTCCTTATTAGTCAAATTGCCCTTACACAGCCTGGAGGTGTGTTGGGCATAGCCTAGTGGTTAGAGCGTTGGACTAGTAACCGAAAGGTTGCAAGATCGAATCCCTGAGATGACAAGCAAAAAATCTGTAGTTCTGCCCACTGTTCCTAGGCTGTCATTGAAAATAAGAATTTGTTCTTAACTGACTTGCCTAGTTAAATAAATAAATAATTGTCCTGTTGAAAAACAAATGATAGTGGGACTAAGCGCTTACCAGAAGGGATGGTGTATCGCTGCAGAATGCTGTGGTAGCCATGCTGGTTAAGTGTAAATAAATTATTTTAAAAAAAAATCACCGACAGCATCACCAGCATAGCACAATCACACCTCCTCCTTGCTTCATGGTGGGAACCACACATGCAGAGATTTTCCATTCACCTCCGCGTCTCACAAAGGAGGTTGGAACCAAAAATCTCAAATTTGGACATTAGACCAAAAGGACAGATTTACACCGGTCTAATGTTCATTGCTCGTGTTTCCTGGCCAAAGCAAGTCTCTTCTTATTGCGGTCCTGTAGTAGTGGTTTCTTTGCAGCAATTTGACCAAGAAGGCCCGATTCAAACAATCTCCTCAGAACAGTTGATGTTGCGATGTGTCTGTTACTTGAACTCTGAAGCATTTATTTGGGCTGTCATTTATGATGCTAGTACTGTTCTTGAAATGACCAAACAGGGCTATCTTCTGTATACCACCCTTATCTTGTCACAACACAACTGATTGGCTCAAATGCATTAAGGAAAGAAATTCCACAAATTAACTTTTAACAAGGCACACCTGTTAATTGAAATGCATTCCAGATGACTACCTCATGGAGCTGGTTGTGAGAATGCCAAGAGTGTGCAAAGCCGTCAAGGCAAACGGTGACTATTTAAAAAAATCTCAAATATATTTTGATTTGTTAACACTTTTTGGGTTACTAGATGATTTCATTGTTTAAGTCTTCACTATTATACAGTAAATATAAAGAAAAACCCTGGGATGAGTAGGTGTTTCCAAACCTTTGACTGGTACTGTATATAAAGTGCAAAATTGGGATGCAAGCTCATGAGAGCTGTTCCGGACGACTGTGTGATCACGCTCTCCGCAACCGATGTGAGTAAGACCTTTAAACAGGTTCACAAGGCCGCAGGGCCAGACAGATTACCAGGACGTGTACTCTGAGCATGGGCTGACCAACTGGCAAGTGTCTTCACTAACATTGTCAACCTCTCCCTGTCTGAGTCTGTAATACCAACATGTTTCAAGCAGACCACCATAGTCCCTGTGCCCAAGAACACAAAGGTAACCTGCCTAAATGACTACCGACCTGTCGCACTCACATCTGTAGCCATGAAGTACTTTGAAAGGCTGGTCATGGCTCACATCAACACCATTATCCCAGAAACCTTAGACCCACTCCAATTTGCATACAACCCTAACAGATAATGATCTCTATTGCACTCCACACTGCCCTTTCCCACCTGGACAAAAGGAACACCTATGTGAGAATGCTATTCATTGACGACAACTCAGTGTTCAATACCATAGTGCCCTCAAAGCTCATCACTAAGCTAAAGACCCTGGGACTAAACACCTCCCTCTGCAAATTGATCCTGGACTTCCTGATGGGCCGTCCCCAGGTGGTAAGGGTAGGCAACAACACATCCGCCATGCTGATCTTCAACACGGGGGCCCCTCAGGGGTGCGTGCTCAGTCCCCTCCTGTACTCCCTGTTCACTCATGACTGCACGGCCAGGCACGACTCCAACACCATCATTACGTTTGCAGATGACACAACAGTGGTAGGCCTGATCACAGACAACGACGAGCCAGCCTATGGGGAGGAGGTCAGAGACCTGTCCGTGTGGTGCCAGGACAACAACCTCTCCTTCAACGTGATCAAGACAAAGGAGATGATTGTGGACTACAGGAAAAGAAGGACCGAGCACGCCCCCATTCTCATCGCCGGGGTTGTAGTGGAGCAGGTTGAGAGCTTCAAGTTCCTTGGTGTCCACATCACCAACAAACAAACATGGTCCAAGCACACCAAGACAGTTGTGAAGAGGGCACGGCAAAGCCTATTCTCCATCAGGAGAATATTTGGCATGGTTCCTCAGATACTCAAAAGGTTCTACAGCTGCACCATCGAGAGCATTCTGACTGGTTGCATCCCTTCCTGGAATGGCAACTGCTCAGCTTCCGACCGCAAGGCACAACAGAGGGTAGTGCGTATGGCCCAGTACATCACCGGGGCCGAGCTTCCTGCCATCCAGGACCTCTACACCAGGCAGTGTCACAGGATGGCCCTAAAAATTGTCAAAGACTCCAGCCACCCTAGTCATAGACTGTTCTCTCTGCTACCGCATGGCAAGCGGTACCGGAGTGCCAAGTCTAGGTCCAAAAGGCTTCTAAACAGCTTCTACCCCCAATCAAATGGCCACTCAGACTATTTGCATTGCCCCCCCCCCCCCCCCCCCATCTTTTACACTGCTGCTACTCTCAGTCGTCATCTATGCATAGTCACTTTAATATCTCTACCTACATATACGTATTACCTCAACTAACCAGTGTCCCCACACATTGACTCTGTACCAGTACCCCCTTGTATATAGCCTCACCATTGTTATTTTACTGCTGCTCTTTAACTATTTGTTACTTGATATGTTTTGGGTATTTTTATTTTTTTAACTGCCTTGTTGGTTAGAGCTTGTATTCGGCGCAGGTGACAAATAACATTTGATTTCAACTCTATATCTGACATGGTACAGGTGTTTTCTAGACCAACGCCACGTGTGTGAGGTGTATACTTTTGTTTCAAAGTAGATTTGTTTAAGACAACCAAGAAACATTCTGTGTGACCCTGATTTAGCCCACTGCAGTAAAAGGTTAAGTGAGTAGTAAAGCCAGATTTCGGATACGCCCAGAGTGTTTGTGTTCATGTACGTGTCTGCGCGTGCCTGAACAGATTAAGAGAAAACACCACGAACACCCACATGAAAATAACAGGTTGAAGTGGTCCGCGGGAAACCGTGAATACCCAATCATTTCTGCACAGGAGGAAACTGTTTGTTCATCAAGTCTATGTGCAAATAAGACTGTTTTCCTCGTAAGAAAAACCTTATCAGACAAGACTATTCCTTTAGAATGCCTTGTTGATTTTGAGTTCGTATTTGAGAGCAACTGGCTTTCACTAAATGCAGGTGGCTAGGGAGCACAGATAAGGTCCAAAAAACAGTCTGCCACTTTTCAAAATACACAGCCACAAAGAGAAACAATGTCACACACACATAGCATTCTAAACACGAAACAGTCTTATCAGCACGGAAACAAGAAGTGAAAAATGAGGCCTAGTTGAAGACAGTACTTTCTTTTTCCATTTCCAGTGAACATTTCAGAGCAATATTTGTCTGCAGCAAAAGGCCAAACCAATGCACAAACATGCACTTTGTCTTAGTACACCTACACATTTACAAGTCGGTTTTTGAGCCTGCAGCACACCACAACTCCCACTCCACACACTTTTACAAAAAAGATCATACTGTTGCTAGCAATCTAACTCAGGAAGTTAGAAAAGTGACAGAACTGCACATTATGCTATCTGATATCTAGCTTTAATGCAATTAGCTAGCCCTCTCTCTGCAAATTGATGATCAAGTAACGATCATATAAAGTGGAACAAATCCCATTCCCTCCCTCTCATCCATCTTTCTCTCCTATAAACCTGCATTCTCTCCTTCCCTCCCTCTCATCCATCTTTCTATCCTATAAACCTGCATTCTCTCCTTCCCCCCTCTCATCCATCTTTCTATCCTATAAACCTGCATTCTCTCCTTCCCTCCCTCCCTCTCATCCATCTTTCTCTCCTATAAACCTGCATTCTCTCCTTCCCTCCCGCTCATCCATCTTTCTCTCCTATAAACCTGCATTCTCTCCTTCCCTCCCTCTCATCCATCTTTCTCTCCTATAAACCTGCATTCTCTCCTTCCCTCCCGCTCATCCATCTTTCTCTCCTATAAACCTGCATTCTCTCCTTCCCTCCCGCTCATCCATCTTTCTCTCCTATAAACCTGCATTCTCTCCTTCCCTCCCGCTCATCCATCTTTCTCTCCTATAAACCTGCATTCTCTCCTTCCCTCCCTCTCATCCATCTTTCTCTCCTATAAACCTGCATTCTCTCCTTCCCTCCCTCTCATCCATCTTTCTCTCCTATAAACCTGCATTCTCTCCTTCCCTGTAATTGTGTTATGAATGTTTGAGTGGAGCAGTATGCCTCCCTGTCTGTGGCTACTAATGGCCCGTGGCGGCTGCACTGTGTGTGTGTGTGTGTGTGTGTGTGTGTGTGTGTGTGTGTGTGTGTGTGTGTGTGTGTGTGTGTGTGTGTGTGTGTGTGTGTGTGTGTGTGTGTGTGTGTGTGTGTGTGTGTGTGTGTGTGTGTGTGTGTGTGTGTGCGCACCATGCTGTTTGTGGGAGTTTAACACAATTAATGACGTTGCATTGAGACAAACATCCATCTAGATTTTACTCTGCGGATGGGATGGGTCTCTTGCAGACTTGGAGACATAGCACACAATCATTGTGCCATACAGCATTCATTAAGCTGCTTTTGACAATGGCAAAACCAAGTAATGCTGTTGTACAGAGTTATGTGAATATTGCTTTTGGGACATACAGTGGCGTCAGGAATTTTCAGATGCCTTGATAAAGATGAGCAAAAAGACTGCATAAAATAAATACAAATATAGAGCTCAAATGCACCCTGGACAACACTGAGCCTTTTCTAAAAAAAAAAGTGCTGATATTGGAGAACAGGTTGGGAGGGATCATAGAACATTGCTCCATACAGAATATTTCCAGATCCTTGATATCCTTCCTCTGAGTTTATGGACTGTCCTCTTCAAACCACAGGTTTTCAATGGGGTTCAAGTCAGGAGTCTGAGGTGGCAATTGCAAAATGTTGATTTTGTGGTCAATTAAACTATTTCTTTGTGGATTTTGACATGTGCTTGGGGTTATTGTCTTGCTGGAAGATCCACTTGGGGCCAAGCTTCAGTTTCCTAGCAGAGTCAACCAGGTTTTTCACTAAACATATCCTGGTACTTGGTAAAGTTCATGATGCTGTTGATCTTAACAAGGGAAGCAAAATAGCCCCATAACATCAAAGATCTAACACTATGTTTTACAGTAGGGATGAGGTATTTCTGAATAATACGCATTATTCTTTCGAAGGCCAAACCCACTGCTGGGGTGCGTGACCTCTGACCTCTATTTTCATGTCATCTGACAATAGCACCACCTGGAGTTTGCTAAATGGCATTGGCACTTGGATTGGAACCGGTGCTATGGTCATAGAGGTCTTTGGCCACGTACACCAGCAGTGGGTTTGGCCTTCGAAAGACCAATGCATATGTGAGGGCTTCTGGTACAAGAACAGTCCCCACAAGAAAAAGGGTTAGGTTAAGGTTTAGAATTAGGGGTTAGGGAAAACATGATTTTGCATGGGAATCAATTGTTTGGTCCCCACAAGGATAGTGAAACAAGTGTGTGTGTGTGTGTGTGAAGGATCTGTCTACCTACAAGCCCTTCTGACTACAAGAATGGAGGCCGCTGCACCTGTTCTATTGTATCTGGAGCAACATTAGGTCATCATCAATCTTCAGCAGCCCACCCGTGGTTCGAGAAGGAGGAACACACAATGACACTATTTAGTCCCTCTTCCCCCCTTTCCTTTTTTTTCTACTGGCTTCAAATCTCTCTCTAGTTCCAAAACGTGTGTATCAAACAGGCCTTTGGACAGATTCGAACACATGTAGACGTCAGTATATGCGAGTGCTGAGGGCAGAGTCACTAACCACTAAACCACCATGGCCACGTCTCTGTTACATAGTATCCAGTGAGAACTCAATCCACTTATCAAAATGAGATGAATCAACATTCTATTAGGTCAATTTGGCCAATGCATTTAATTGATTGAATCTATAAATAGCCCGACTGCAATGGAAATATGTCTAATGGAAATGAATGGAGGCAATGGCATTACGTAATACGGGGAGAAAATCCATCCACAGTCCACAGCTAATGCCCTCTAAACTTCTCCTCTGATTAAGAGCATAGAGATGTATAAAAACACAACATGATACTAGAACATACACCACAAGAACAAAAGTTGTGGCCTATGTTCCCAAAACATTTTTTACTGAAAGAAAACAATGAAAAACAAAGGCATTTCTTTTGATCTGAGAATTACATACACAGAGTATACTAAACCTTAGAAACACCTTCCTAACATTGATTTGCATGCACCCCTTCTGTCAAGTTGGCTGGATGTCCTTTAGGTGGTGGACCATTCTTGATACTAGTTATCATAGCAGAAAATGTTTAACACCTCCCCCTCCACCACCACCCCCATCCTTCCGCTGCCATCCAGCCCCCTGCCCAGGCCAGGAAAGGGAGAGATAAGCGGAGGGAAAAGCAGGGAGAATGAGATAACAGCCCATTGGAGTACCAGGGCGTCCATTAAAAGGAGAGTCAAGCTGGACCCCCCTAATAACATGCTGGTAAGAAGAAACACTAATGACTTGGTAATCACTCTCTCGTTGAGTGTGTGTGAGAGAGTGCATGTGAGTTTATATGAGTTTATATGAGTGTGTGTGTGTGTGTGTGTGTGTGTGTGTGTGTGTGTGTGTGTGTGTGTGTGTGTGTGTGTGTGTGTGTGTGTGTGTGTGTGTGTGTGTGTGTGTGTGTGTGTGTGTGTGTGTGTGTGTGTGTGAGATATGAGATATGAGATTGTGAGTATATACGATTGAGAGAGTGTGTGTGGCATGAGTGTGTGTGAGAGAATGCTAGAGAGTGTCTGTGATGTGGGAGGAGTATGTGTGAGCATAGAAGTAAGAGACAGTTAGCTTGGTCACACTGAACCCTGGCAAGCTTAGGGTCCAATACCTTCATTTATTCGATCGCCACCCAAAATGAATATCAGGTGAATAGCTTTTCCATTGCTTAAGTTCAAGGTCAGAATACTCAGAGAAAAATGCATAAACATTTCATTACGTTCCATTTACGCATGCTGAACTCGGGTCGGAATTGGGTCCTTAGTGAATAGGCAAGACATAGCTGAATAGTCGCAAAGAAAAGTGTAAGTGAGTAAATGTAAAGCATAACTCTCATCAGCTCATGAAAGCTGAATAAGCTTTTTGTATTTCTCACCGTAAGCAAATAAATAAACTCTGTTGCATTCATGTTGGTACGTAGCCTACTTTCAACAGCAAAACAGTGCAGACACAAAATAAAGCTGCCAATGCTCTAGATAGCACTATTCTAACTATTTCCCCCTTCCCCCCACCAAGCTAGTCCAAACTAACCTCACCGTACCATGGGGGGGCATAAATCACACAGCCCACAGGAAGGTGGTGGAGTGGGGGTGAGGGAGGGGTGCTGTTAGCCTGCGCTAGAGTCTAGCCACAGGGCCTGTGGTCTGAAGAACAACAAATACATGTCATTTAGCCTGGTGAACGCAAACACACACAGGCAGTTAGGCAGCCCTCAGTCACCACAAAGCCACATAACACCAGGGGCATGCAGGGTCAGACCTCGACATGGGCCCCCGGCCTTAACGTTATTAAGAGCTACTGCCTGGACTGGCCTGGCCTGTTACCAGCCTAACAACCTTCATTCTTTCTCACCCCTCTCTGGTGAGAGCGTTGGGCCAGTAACCGAAAGGTTGCTAGATCGAATCCCCGAGCTGACAAGGTAAAAATCTGTCTTCTGCCCCTGAGCAAGACAGTTAACCCACTGTTCCCCGGGCGCCGAAGGCGTGGATGTCGATTAAGGCAGCCCCCCGCACCTCTCTGATTCAGAAGGGTTGGGTTAAATGCAGAAGACACATTTCAGTTGAATGCATTCATTTGTACAACTGACTAAGTATCCCCCTTTCCCTCTACCCTACATACACTCCCCCCTCTCTCTCACACACACACACACACACACACACTCCTCTCTCCCTCGCTACTCAAGCCAACCTCTGCTAAAGAGAGCGAGCTAAAGGACGATGCTGGACCTTTGCCATGAGCTCGTCTGACTGATAAGCCTCTTAAAAGCTTCCGTTGCCAACGCAGAGGCCCTCTCTATCCTGGCGCTACAGGAAATCACAGAGGCCTGCTGTTTACCAGAGAAACTCTTTTGTATTCAGCTCTCCAACTACAGAGCTCCCTGTTCATAATTCAGTGAAATGTAATGTCATGGGACAGGGTTAGACCTGATGATTTCATACATGGGGTCAGTGGCGTAAGTGAATTCTTGTGAAAGGCTACTTACGACCAGTTCTCGCTTTCTTTTCAACCGAGGAGGGAAACAAACATTTTCCACTTCGTAGAAACGTGGGAGAATAACAAACTAGGCATATTTCAAGCTTGAACTCCCACAAGCTGTGACTGTTCACCCAAAGGCAAGGCTTTTGCTCTCTCGCTAGCTTGCTTACTGGGAAGCGATCATTTCCCATTTCTTGAGGCTTGACTCACGAGACAATTTGCTCTGAATTATTTACTTTACACCAGGGGTAATGTTGTGGAGCATAGGCCGCTAACGCTAGGATAAAGAGCTAGGCTAAAGCGGTGGGCTAAAGCACTAGCAGAGAACCATGTTAACACAGAACATTCACGTAACATTACCTAAAATGTTCTCCTTTGGTTATTTGACAAATAACTTAACCAGATTGTTATTGGAACCAACATTTGTTAGCTGGGAACATGGAGGCCCCTACCTGATAGAGAGAGTAAAATCTCCCGGGTTGCTCTTGCTCGGCCGGGCTAGGAAACTGCCATGGACCCCCCGGGTCAAGAGGAGCTGCTCTGCCTCGATGCCGGTGATGTTGGGGTGGAACCACCTGGTAGAACAGAGAGAGAGAATAGTTGAGCACAAACACCAAATCCAGAGTCACTGCGCCAGAAACAGTGTTTCTCAATGTAGCCGATTCAAATGATCAACCAGTAGAATCAGGTGTGTTACTGCCGGGCTAAAAAGTAACAGAGGCCCCCTCCAGGAGTTGATTGATAAACATACCTTTAAACTCACTCATCAATCATTATTTCCCAGTAAAAGATTCAGTATGGTGACACTAGTAAGAAACACACTGGAGAGCAGAGGCCAAAACTACAAATGAGGTTTGAGTAGTTAGCTAAGTCACTTTGGTCAACGAATGTGGCTCACCTTTTAGCCTGCTCTGGGGCAGGTTAACTCCATTTATCTTGAAATAAGTGTCTGAGATGTGGGTTAAGGACCAATAAAATCAGACTCGCTTCCTCTTGCAAAGATTGTCATGCTCTTGTTAATTGTGTCATTTGAGGAAGATGACTGATTCAATATTTTATTAATCAAATGTTTGTGTACATTTGTTAAAATACGTATTACACAATTAGTGATGACAGCATTTGTTTTCCAAATTGTACATTTTTCACACAATTGTATTTTGAAATTTGCAAAATGCAAACTGACAGCCGCAACCAACCATAGACATTTAACCCATAGATGGCAGTTACCATTCAAGTTAAAAGAGCATTATGTCGATTTTTTTGTAAGGGTCCAGCCCAGCACTGGTTGCTCTCACGTTCGTCGTTAAGGGTAGACCAAGGCACAGCGTGATTTGGGTTCATCATACTTCATATAAATGTGAACCAGCAAAAAAAAAACAATAAACAACACAACGAACGAAAAGCTTCGTCGTGCAAAATATACGCAACCAAACTAAGACAATAAAGCACAGCTGAAACGTGCAGCTACTGGTGTGCACACAGGCAACTAACTGTAGACAAGATCCCACGAATAACCAAAGGGGAAATGGCTACCTAAATATGATCCCCAATCAGAGACAATGATAAACAGCTGCCCCTGATTGGGAACCATATCAGGCCACTATAGAAATACAAAACACCTAGATGACCCACCACTATCACGCCCCAACCAATACAGAGAATAAACAGCTTACTATGGTCAGGGCGTGACAGTACCCCCCCCCCCCCCCCCCCCATCAAGCATTGGAGTGGCATCCAGCACCACACTGTCAGATAGCTAAGAACACATGCTTAATTTCAATAAGAGAATAGCTAGGTACCTTTTTCCTATTCCTTTCAATTATGGGCAGTGTGAACTTTGTGTACATCATTTATGGTTTCTGTGTACCTCTCTTTGAGCCTGCCTTCTTTGAGTGGCCTGTGTGTAGGTTTACCTCTCTTTGAGCCTGCCTTCTTTGAGTGGCCTGTGTGTAGGTGTATCTCTCTTTGAGCCTGCCTTCTTTGAGTGGCCTGTGTGTAGGTTTACCTCTCTTTGAGCCTGCCTTCTTTGAGTGGCCTGTGTGTAGGTTTACCTCTCTTTGAGCCTGCCTTCTTTGAGTGGCCTGTGTGTAGGTTTACCTCTCTTTGAGCCTGCCTTCTTTGAGTGGCCTGTGTGTAGGTTTACCTCTCTTTGAGCCTGCCTTCTTTGAGTGGCCTGTGTGTAGGTGTATCACTCTTTGAGCCTGCCTTCTTTGAGTGGCCTGTGTGTAGGTGTATCTCTCTTTGAGCCTGCCTTCTTTGAGTGGCCTGTGTGTAGGTGTACCACTCTTTGAGCCTGCCCTCTTTGAGTGGCCTGTGTGTAGGTGTATCTCTCTTTGAGCCTGCCTTCTTTGAGTGGCCTGTGTGTAGGTTTACCTCTCTTTGAGCCTGCCTTCTTTGAGTGGCCTGTGTGTAGGTTTACCTCTCTTTGAGCCTGCCTTCTTTGAGTGGCCTATGTAGGTTTATCTCTCTGGTACTGTCATGTCTCCCTCTCTACTATTCAAAATGTTTGCCAGTAATGAAGATACTATATGCTTGGAGTATAACCAACTGTCTTTTTCTAAAGGGGGGATGAGTTTCTGAAGGAGCCTGGAGTTGTTGAACTAGATGGGAGCACCATGGAGGCAACAAATGGCGAAAACAGGCAACAAGGTTTTTTCCGTTAACTATTCCCAGACATTATCACCCTATTGTGTATTGCAATGTTGTACAGATCTTATTCAGTGAATCTACTTTTTTGTTATGTTCTATCACTTCTATTTATCCTGATGAATATGAGCATCTCCGAAGAGACCATAGAAGTAAATGATGATGAGGTCAATTACCGAATGAATAGTGTGGAAGATTGTTCTTAATATTTGTGATGTGCTAGTGTATTTACTTTTGTTGTTTGTATTTATAATTTACCATTATACAGTAAATTTGGAAAGTATTGACGTTTTCCACATTTTGTTACGGTACAGCCTTATTCTAAAATGTATTAAATTGTTGTTTTTTTCTCATCAATCTACACACAATACCCCATAATGGAAAAGCAAAAATACGTTTAGATTTTTTTTGCAAATGTATGAAAGAAAGTAGATGTCCTAACCGACTTGCCAAAACTATAGTTTGTTAACAAGAAATGTGTGGAATGGTTGAAAAACAAGTTTTAATGACTCCAACCTAAGTGTATGTAACCTAAGTGTATGTAAACTTCCGACTTCAACTGATATATATATATATATATTATAAACTGTGTAGTTAAAACCCTGAATGCTGATTGGTTGACAGCCATGGTATATCAGACCGTATACCACGGGTATGACAAAACATTTGCATCTCATGCTACATCTGTACTGCTCTAATAACGTTGGTAACCAGTTTATAATAACAATAAGGCACCTCAGGGGTTTGTGGTATATGGCCAATTTACCACGGCTAAGGGCTGTATCCATAGCCGTGGTATATTGTCTCTTCCTAGAGCTGACCGTCTGGTCAAACTGAGCAATCGGGGGAGAATGGCCTTGGTCAGGGAGGTGACCAAGAACCTGATGGTCACTCTGATAGAGCTCTAGAGTTCAGCTGTGGAAATGGGAGAACATTCCAGATGGACAACCATCTCTGCGGCACTCCACCAATCAGGCCTTTATGGTAGAGTGGCCAGACGGAAGCCACTCCTCAGTAAAAGGTACATGACATCCCAATTGGAGTTTGCTAAAAGGCACCTAAAAGACTCTCAGACGATGAGAAACAAGATTCTCTGGTCTGATGAAACCAAGATTGAAATTTTTGGCCTTAATACCAAGCATCACGTCTAGAGAGAACCTGGCACCATCCCTACAGTGAAGCATGGTGGTGGCAGCATCATGCTGTGGGGATATTTTCATCGGCAGGGACTGGGAAACTGGTCAGAATTGAAGGAATGATGGATGGCGCTAAATACAGGGAAATTCTTGAGGGAAATCTGTTTCAGTCTTCAAGAGATTTGAGACTGGGACGGAGGTTCACCTTCCAGCAGGACAATGACCCTAAGCATACTGCTAAAGCAACACTCGAGTGGTTTAAGGGGAAACATTTACATGTCTTGGAATGGCCTAGTCAATGCCCAGACCTCAATCCAATTAAGAATCTGTGGTATGACTTAAAGATTGCTGTACACCAGCGGAACCCATCCAACTTGAAGGAGCTGGAGCAGTTTTGCCCTGAAGAATGGGCAAAAATCCCAGTGGCTAGATATGCCAAGCTTATAGAGACATACCCCAAGAGACTTGCAGCTGTAATTGCTGCAAAAGGTGGCTCTACAAAGTATTGGCTTTGGGGGGTTGAATAGTTTATGCACGCTGAAGTTTTCAGTTTGTTGTCTTAATTCTTGTTTGATTCACAATAAAAATATTTTTTATCTTCAAAGTGGTAGGCATGTTGCGTAAATCAAATGATACAAACCCTCCAAAAATCCATTTTAATTCCAGGTTGTAAGGCAACAAAATAGGAAAAATGTGAAGGGGGGTGAATTCTTTCGCAAGCCACTGCGTGTCATATTAAATATATTCACCCCACCCAGTATTGTAATCAAAACTTAACAGAAAGAATGTAGTCCTTGGCTCAGACAGTGTAGTAGTGTGGGCTCACTAGCATCTCACTGGTGTGCAAGATCTTGAGAATCTGCCGTACATGTGATGGAAGAGTGCACTGTGCATGCAGAGGGTTGCAATTCCATTGAATTGGAGATAGTTTAACCAAAATATGCCACAAGACCTAGAATTGCCTTGTGTATCCCACAAAAAAAGGTTCACTGTTATAAGCTAACCTTTTTGATGAATTTAAGCAAAATTCTTAACATGGAACATTTTCTGTAAAATTCTAGAACTTTGCTGGAAAGTTTCCAACCCTTTGCAACTCTACCTGCTACCACACCTGTTTATCTTAGCTAGCAGCTGACTACTCTGCTGTTTACATTCTAGCTCTCTCACGCACGCTCATGCACGCTCCCTCATGCCCAGGCACTCTCTCTCGCATCTATGCGCTCTCCCACTCTCACACAACCATAGATTGTGTAAATAAAAACAACACAAGAAGCGGGGGGAAGCCTGGGGGTCATGGACGACTAGCTGATTACCACTTTAAATATGTCTTTGAGTTCATTTGTCTTGGGTAGTTATGTGTTTTTATATCCCAGTTAAACTCCTCTGGACATTTTCCCATTTAAACTTTGTTGTGCCGGGAGAAAGTGCAGTGATGACACTTTTGGTGATAAATAAACGAACAACCTTTAGAATCTTTGATATGACATGGTGTGCCCAGTAAGAAGGTCCTTGATGTCCTGAAGATGCACCTGGCAGGTGTTTGTGTGTGGAGAACGCAAACTGAGGGAGAGGTTGTGTTCTGTTCACAGCAAGTGACATGATGCCATACTAATGTCATGCCAATAAGTGACTGGCAACGGACACTCTTTGGGCATAACGCTAGTATGTCATCATGCCAAACGCTTTGAGAATCCTAGCGCCCAGGGTGGAACCCAGTGTACTGTGAATGGGGATCAGGGAACGTGTCCCTGATTCTCCAAACACAGCAACTGGGCATGACAACTCGGGTTTCCTGCACCAAGGGCACCATGCTGCCACATCACAAACTGTGTGTAGGCAGCATGCCGGTACTCCCCGGGCGTCATCTCCAGCCTCTGCTGCATCAGCCACTGCCAACACGTCAACACTATACCGCCTGCGCAAACGTAAATATCCGTTGTCTAGGCAGTAATCGGTGAAATGTGGCAGCTGGCTTACACAGAGGTCTGGTCCCTGACCGCAACACTTCCTCTCTCTGTCTGTAGGCATCTCCTTGCAGTTGTTGGAGTTGTTTGTTAGAAAATAGCCTAACTGGTGTTGTAATAAGCCAAGCTTCCACGATGTGAGAGAAAAATAGGGATATCTCCTTTAAGACTGGCAGCCATGGCTAGTGTACCCATGAGTTCAACAGTCAAATTGCCAGGGTTAGAGGTTCCAAAACTATGGATTGTATGCCTATGGCCACAACGCAACAAGCTGTTCCACAGATAGAAGGAGCGATAGGAGTGGGAAAAAGGTGCTTGTGCATTGATAAGTACACCAAAGACGGCATAAATGATAAGTCATGAGCACTTCTAAAAGTCTATTTCAGACCACAGCCGGCTGAATTTGCAACAACTTTTTTTTCATTTTGATTTCAGCACAAATGAAAATGTGGCACTGACTCGGCCATGGATTGATGTTTCAGCATTGTCTCAATGAAGAGTCTGGCATTCGACTAGCCATGTGCAACATGCATGCGCAGTTACAAGCCTACTAGAGTTGGGGGCAGGCGGACGAGCAGTATCCACCATCATAGTACAGTTGAAGCCTGATCTGCAATGTGAAGCTGACCTGGCTTTATAAAAGCCTGAGTTGATCTCGTTTACTTCGTAGTATACCACTCAGGACACCAACGTTCACAGAACTTAAGATAACTGGCAAATGCTTACTTCCTGTGTTATATAACCAAACAGAGAGTAAAACAATGTACTCCACCCAGCTCACATTTGGATAACCATATTGTTCACCATCAACAATTACACATTTGGATGCTACATTGTCCAACAAGAAAATGTACAGAAATACACCACAAGCATAATTGCAAATGATGGCTCTGGTATGTGCCCTTCTATCGCTATCTCCCTCTCTCCATATATCTTAACTATTCTTTCATAAAAAATAAAATAATAAATAAATATGGGGGATTATGACTCCTCGTGATATCAAAAGATCAATAGAGGTCTGAGAACTTCCAACAAAAACAAGTTTTGTGGTTATGTATAAAAAGCCAACATTAATTCTTTTTTTCCTCACCATAACGTATATATTTTTCATAATTATGAGGTTAATATGCTGAAGTACTCTGGGTCTAATCTATGACCTATTCGATTCGCAGGGTCCCTTTCCACAAGTGGTTAGAGCGTTGGACTAGTTAACCACCTTAAATATACATTAACCTCTTCAATTAAAATAAATGAACATTATCATCTATAGAATGATATAACAAACAAAATAATAAAATCAGAAGCAGATTTTTGAACTTTTAGTATACATACCAACTAGAAAATAATCAGCTGTAAAAGTAGAAATGGAAAACCAAATGGAAATGAAAAGGCCTGATGGTGGCGCTAGAGGAAAGGTCAAGTGGTCACCAAATCAATAGGTTTCTTTTACTTGGAGTCTTGATTGTGCACAACAAATGTTATGGCAATCGAGTCATTACTTTGAGATATATCTTGTTCTCAGTCTGTTCTCAGTCTTGTTCTCAGCCTGTGGGCATCATGTGTGTAGTGATCCAATATCCATAGCCATGCCATTTAACAGTTATCACTGGCCCTTGCTCAGCCTTATTCACCATGAGCCCAGCGCCGAGCCTTCTTGCTAGCAAAGTCACTGATCAAGTCTTTGAAGTCCAGCTTTCTAGCGAACTGACTTTCAATGCACAGCATGGCAAGACTGCAAAGCCTGTCCTGGGACATAGTGGATCTCAAATAGTTTATCAGTTTTAGCTTACTGAAAGCTCTCTCGCCACCAGCAACAGTCACAGGCAGTGTGCAAAATATACGTAAAGCAATGCACACTTCTCCAAAAATGCTTTGCAGCTGCATCTTACAAATTGCATTCAGGTGACCAAGAGGGGACAAGTTAGGGGGGAAAGTGGCAGCATATACAGTGTTCAGGTGTCTTACTTCATTTTGAAACTCAGGTGTAAGATCTCTGGAATACTTCATGATCAGTGGTTGGCACACGAAGGGACTTTATCCTCACTAATCTGCCCAAATTTCAAAACAGCAGAAAATTATTCTACAATTTTTGCAGTTGTGTGGAACCTAGTGTTCAAGTCACTTATGATGTTGTCCATAGCAGTAAAAAACACTGTGCTCAGAAACACTGTTGCTGCACTGTCCTGAGCTGTCTCCTCTTGAGGGGTCTCATCATTGAATCTCTTCCTATTCCTCTGGTGGCTGTGTTCCTTGCTAAATTGAGGTGCAACATCCATTTGCGTTGCAATCAGTGTTGCCTCAGACAGGAGAGACTCTCATCCATCTCTAAGAGCCTGCATCTCTTCCTTTAAGGCTCTGATATTGGCTGCCTCTGTGTCAAGTGAGATTTTTCCTGACTGGAGAATCACATTCCTGTCCTCAATGCATTGCAGTACCTGCATTTATTCAAACTGACATGTCATTCAACACAATGCTGCTCATCTTCTTCTTCAGTTGGGAGTAGGGCTGGTTCAGGGGTATGGGGATGGGGAGACAGGGCTGAGCCTGAAGCTGCATCTGTTGGGCCTGGCACCAGGCAGGAGCAGGGACAACTGATTTAGTATTGGCTTGCTAAAAGTTTGCCTGCATTGATTAAATGTCGGCTAAAAGGGAGTGAAATATCTTCACAAAAAATTCTATGTAACTAATGTTAGGGGAGCAAAAGTAGCCTATTTCACTATGGACTAAGCTAACAGGTTAATTTCCACCACTCACGGACTACACCCACCTTCCTTTGTTTAAAATTGGGTGACATATTGTCACCCTTTCTTTTCTCTCTCCTGTCTTTCTTTTCGTTTTTGGAAGCTAGCTTTTTCTTTAGGAAGCTGAGACATGATGCTCCACCGGCACTCCTCACTCGCAATTCAAGTACCGTTCGCGCCTGGTTTGGGGGCAGGACCGAACCATTTCATGTAAATAGGGGGGGCATGGGAAATTCAGAGGCTGGATGTTTACTTTTTGCCAAAAACAAGAAAAAAAATAATATTTGTTTTATTAGTACATTGTAAATAAAATATTATATTAATGATGACAGGTTAATAATTTAATATTAAATTTTTTTAACCTAATGTTCTAATAATTTTTTAGGGCCCCTGTCAGTCACGGGCCCTTAGAATCGTCCTAACTCCACCCCCCATACGGCGCCCCTGACCGGGGCAAATGCTAAACTGCTTGCTCTACTGTACACTGTACTGCATGATTGTAGCGGGTTTACTAATGCGTTAGTTCTAGTAGCTATGTTGACTATGACGTTAGCTAATATGGTGACAACGATGTAGGCTGTCTGTAGCGGTTAGCGGTTATGGTATGAAGGTTTGGCTGAGAATGTTTTTTTTCGCCTGGTCACAAACAGCTGTTGTGTTGCGCACTGAAGTCCACAAGCGAAGGGAAAAGGGATAATGTGTGTAGATGCGATAAGGAATTATACAATGAGCAAAGTGATCATTGTATACCTATTTACTTTTCTGCTCTTTTGCACACCAGTATGTCTACTTGCACATCATCATCTGCACATCTATCACTCCAGTGTTAATTTGCTAAATTGTAATTACTTCGCTACTATGGCCTATTTATTGCCTTACCTCCTCATGCCATTTGCACACACTGTATATAGACTTTCTTTTTTTCTATTGTGTTATTGACTCTACATTTGTTTATTCCATGTGTAACTCTGTGTTGTTGTTTGTGTCACACTGCTTTGCTTTATCTTGGCCAGGTCGCAGTTGCAAATGAGAACTTGTTCCCAACTAGCCAACCTGGTTAAATAAAGGTGAAATGTGGCCGCTATGAAAGTGTTTGCGGGTGATCAGGGGTGTATTCATTCTGCCGATTCTGTTAAAACGTTTCTTAAACGGAAGCAAACAGAACGAAACGAGGACAAACGTACCTGAATTTGTCCAACAGAAACTCTCGTTTGCAACTGTTCGGACTAATGATTACACGCTAGATGCAGGCAAGAGTGTGCAAGGCGTAATTGAATGTCTCACTGTCTGTCACCTTGGTTACTCGACCTGCGCAACTATCTTGTCAACTTTCCTTCTTAGGCTAGGTTGTGATGGGTATAGGGAACATTTGAGAATCATGTAGTAGCCTAAACCTATCGATGTTACATTGAGCTCATATTATGCTGTAAAAGGTCCTGCTCATAAAACAATTATTGTTCTTTCTAATCGGCACCGACCAACACTGCTGTTTCCAATTCACTGTTTCCAACACTGTAGGGGATTCTTTCTTTTGAGGAAATATCAGAGATAAATGGGGAATTTGGTTCGGGGGGAAAATTATACTCTTTGACACTGACATTGATAGAATCAGTGAGTCACATAGCACATGCATTTCCACAGCAAAATATCGCCTCCCCCAGGCTTCACAAAGAATCATGGAGTAAATGCAACAATAAGATATCATTCTATTAAACTCCACACACACAATCTTTGCCAGATCAGGCCTCTATGCCAAGGCACAAAAGTGAGTATTTGGGTATTTTCATGTACATTTTAGTCATTTAGCAGACACTCTTATCCAGAGAGACTTACAGTATATTTTTAATAGGTATCAGCAGTCAGTGCTGACAGAGGAGAAAAAAGTCAAGTGCTAGTTCACAAAAGGCAAGGGAAGGGGTGAGGGGTTGCTGTGGGATTATATACGATGAGGGGTTTCAAATGTTTTTGGGTAGATGGGCAGGGACTCTGCTGTCTTAGTTTCAGGGTGAAGCTGATTCCACCATTGGGGTACCAGGACAGAGAAGATCTTAGACTGGGCTGGGTGGGAGCTGCTCATGTTTATATTTAGGAGAAAAACCCATGACCAGTGACAGAAAAAAATAGCATGTTTTTTTTCCATCTTAAAATTACTATTAATAAACTAAGGAGATCAACAGGCATGTTAACACTAGCTCTACTTACAAGCCTTGTGAAACTTTCGTACAGTCTTCAAGCAGCCGTGAAACGCACATCCTTTCATATTTCTGTTTGATGGCAAAACTGTGGATCCAATTTAACCGGACTCTTGGGGAGCTTGAGCTCAACTGCTGGGCAAACATCTAAATTGATAAAGTCCCCACAATGTCAACAGAGTAAACTAAGTCCTTGGAATGGCGGGACGTTGTCCTGTGCCTTCGCTCCGGACCTCCGGTGCAATGACACTCAGATCAGGATGAATCAGGCTATAGTGGCGGCTCGTCATTCACAAAGCAGATTGACGTGAGAGAGAGGGAGAAACAGAGAAAGAGAGAGAGCAAGAGAAGACAACAGTAGACAGTAGTGGAGCTGATGGAAGAGGGAACAGACAGGGCCAAAGCCATGCAAAGCCTCAGACATCTGGGGAGCGACACTGGCCCAGATTGCACCTGACCCCCTTATCCAGCCGGGTACCAGGCTTATTTCTCATTCCAAGCCCAGGAGATTACGAGGAACTTTACAAACAGCAGCAGCAAATTGTAACAGATTACAACTGGCATTCAACAAGGGATTAGACACAAATACATGACAGGGGGGGAATTGAACAAGGCTCTGCATCATCAAAGGCCCATGCTCTGTCATTAACAATAGACTGGGATATACAGCAATGAAAGGAACATTTGCCAAAGTAGATTTTTTTGCATGTGTAGAGATCCAGAAACACGCCTGATGTATTGTAGAATAGGGGTCACTGCAGGATCCACCTGATTCAAAAACAGTCCGTCAGGAGATAAGAGGAATTACATCTACACAGCTGCCACCAGTACAATACATTGGGCTCTACTTTAACAAACCTAACGCCATGGTAAATCTAAGAGTTGGCGGTAGCGCCATAGGACCAGCGGTGTGTCACAAAAATTTAGGTTATTTTCACAGCCATTATTATGAGCACAATAGCTGGTGGTAGTGTGAATGGGCTGGGTTTTGATGAATAAACAAGTCGTAGGTGTGACGAGGGCTTGGCCACTCACTGGCCAATCAAGGAGTTTCATGGCTTAATACTGCATACGTTTGTCTCAAGTTCCATTGGTTATTGACGGTCTTTGTTTTGTATTGTCATCAACCCCCAAGTGATAGCAACAGTAAAAAAAAATACATGCAGTGTTTGCTCAATATGTTTGGATTGTTGACAGACTGTTATATCTGGAGTATTTCTCCTGTCTTATCCGGTGTCCTGTGTGAATTTAAGTATGCTCTCTCTAATTCACTTTTTCTCTATCTCTCTTTCTTTCTTTCTCTTGGAGGACCTGGACCATGCTTCAGGACTACCTGGCCTGATGACTCCTTGCTGTCCCCAGTCCACCTGGTCGTGCTGCTGCTCCAGTTTCAACTGTTCTGCCTACGGCTATGGAACCCTGACCTGTCCCAGACCTGCTGTTTTCAACTATCTAGAGACAGCAAGAGCGATAGAGATACTCTGAATGATCGGCTATGAAAAGCCAACTGACATTTACTCCTGAGGTGCTGACCTGTTGCACCCTCTACAACCACTGTGATTATTATTATTTGACCCTGCTGGTCATCTATGAACATCTTGGCCATGTTCTGTTATAATCTCCACCCGGCACAGTCAGAAGAGGACTGGCCACCCCTCAGCGCCTGGTTCCTCTTTAGGTTTCTTCCTAGGTTCTGGCCTTTCTAGGGAGTTTTTCATAGCCACCGTGCTTCTACACCTGCATTTCTTGCTGTTTGGGGTTTTAGGCTGGGTTTCTGTACAGCACTTTGTGACATCAGCTGATCTAAGAAGGGCTTTATAAATACATTTGATTGATTCATTGATATGGATTGACTCCTTGGCTAATTCATGGCCAGGATAAGAAAGACACCAGATGCATTGCTGTTGAACCAGCTTTCATTATATTAGGGTAAGGGTAGCAAAGTATAAGAGCTTGTTTTTCAATTTAACGAAATGAAAAACAAGCAATTGTTACTGAAAAATTACTTAAATGCCGATAGCTTACACAGAGTTTTTACACACATCCTAAATAATAACAGGAGTGTCACGCCCTGACCTTAGAGATCCTTTTAATTCTCTATTTGGTTAGGTCAGGGTGTGACTAGGGTGGGCAATCTTAAAGTAATGATGGACTGTCATTTCTCTTTGCTTATTTGAGCTGTTAATAATATGCCATAATATGGACTTGGTCTTTTACCAAATAGGGCTATCATCTGTATACTATCCCTACCTTGTCACAACACAACCCATTGGCCCAAACGCATTAAGAAGAAATTCCACAAATTAACAAAGCACACCTGTTAATTGAGATGCATTCCAGGTGACTACCTCAGGAAGCTGGTTGAGAGAATGCCAAGAGTGTGCAAAGTTGTCATCAAGGCAAAGGGTGGCTACTTTGAAGAATATAAAATATATATTTGTTTAAAATATTTGTTTAACACTTTTTTGGTTACTACATGAGTCCATGTGTGTTATTTCATAGTTGTGATGTCTTGATGTTATTCTACAATGTAGAAAATAGAAAAAATAAAGAAAAACCTTGAATGAGTAGGTGTGTGCAAACTTTTGACTGGTACGGTATAATAGAAATGTGGGTACATTTGTGGACAAAATTCTTCTTGTGCGTCTAACTTTCTCACTCATCGTTATTTACTATTCATTCAGGATTTTTCGTAATCATGGTAGCATCCACATTAATGTAAAAGTGTTTAGGAACATATTATATTCTTATTTACAATAAAAGTGACTCCAAAATGACTGTAAGGGGTGCGTAACTGGTGGCAAGGAAGTCAGACGCAGGAGAGCAGAACTAGGTAATAGCCGGAGCAGTTTAATTGCAAAACCAACGGCATACAGAAATAACCAACATGGGTACAAAACCCGACGCGCACCAGTAAACATGTGCACAAGCACTTACAACAAACAATTCCACACAAAGACATGGGGGGAACAGAGGGTTAAATACACAACAATTAATGAGGGAAATGAAAACCAGGTGTGTGGGAAAACAAGACAAAACAAATGGAAAATTAAAAGTGGATCGGCGATGGCTAGAAGACCGGTGACGCCGACCGCCGAACGCCACCCGAACAAGGAGAGGCACCGACTTGTGACAATGACACAATACATTATTTACCATTCATTTCTATTGGGCACAAAATAATCTGAACCACAGCCAAAACAAACAGCAAATGCGTCCAACAAATTTGTCACAAGCTTAATGTAGTCATTGTGTGCTATGAATATGGGACCAAATACTTAACTTTTTACTACTTTAATACACATAAGTGAATTTGTCCCAATAATTTTGGTCCCCTAAAATGGGGGGACTATGTACAAAAAGTGCTGTAATTTCTAATAGGTTTACCCAATATGGATGAGAATATCCTCAAATTAAAGCTGACAGTCTGCACCTTAACCTCAGTCATTGTATCATTTAATATCCAAAGTGCAACAAAACAATTGCCACTGTCCCATTACTTTTGGAGCTCACTGTATATCCTCCAAACGCCACCGCTGCCACCAGTTGTTACTTGCGCTATGGTTATGAGCAACGTTCTATGGACATATATGGCATTCTGTGGTGCTGCCATCTTGAATACACAGTCTCATGGGTTTTATTGTTGTGTTGACCGGGGTCCCGTAGACTACTGTAGACCTTGGGTTGTTGACTGGGGTGCAGATTAGATTTAATATTGTTGTTTTCACGGGCCATGGAAAAACATTTCTCTACCAATCGGAAAAGAATGCCATGTGTTACTATTGTAATCCCAGACAAGCTGTTTTTTAAGCCACACCAGCACTGCTTTTACTCATGTCATCTGATGAAACAATGGCAGCCCACTCAGACCATTCAGTCTTTGAAACTGTTCACCATTGTTCTATAATAACAACCAGCAAACAAAATTACTTGCATCTTTTATGCACAGCTTATACAACAGTTTTAGTGAATCATATATTAGCACTACACATGCAACAATGTTCAAAGAGCTTTGTTTTGTTTGCTTTGAAATTGGAACAAACACCCGACAAAGTGCCCGACACTTAAACACAAGCAAAATACCGTTGTGCCGAATGCAGGTCAAAGGACAACAGAGAGCGGTCAGTATCACTTTCTGTTTTTGGTTCTAGTCTGTCTAGTCTGCAACCCTCACCTCAACACTAAACACACACTAACAAACAAATGCACGCACGCACACACGTGCACACGCACACACAGACACACACCTGCCTGCCTGCTAATGAAGATCAGACAGGAGGTCACCCCCTGTTCGACCCCTGACCCCCTCAATGGAACAAATAGCACTGCTCACCAATTACTGCACATCATCCTTCCCCCTCTTTCTCTCTCTCTCCCTGGCCTGGGAGGGATCACACTGCCCAGGTCTGTCCCCACACACTTGGCAGTTCAGCAGGGTCAATCCCCTCAAGAATCCCTAACACCAAATGTCCGCCCACAAGCACACCCACCCAGCACTACCCAGTCCACTCCAGCCAGATGACAAAGTCATGAACTATCAACCATTGAAGTGTGAGACTAACTTGACCTAATGCGTTGCACGAGAAACACAACAACAGCAATTTACTGACCCAATGCATGTGGGTGAAAAAAAATACATTTTAATGCCAGGAAGGTTTTTTCCCCGACCTCACCATTCTGATTGGAGCTGGTCAGAGCCCCATGATTCAGTTCCCCCAGAGTTTAGTAATCCAGCCCCTACACGGTTACACAAGGAGGTGAAGGGAGGGAGGAATGAGGGGGAAGGGCAGGGACTTGTAGGAGTGATGCCGCTGTGGGTTGGAGCGAGAGAGGCGGGGGCGTTTAATCTGGGATTTGGATGAGTGCGAGCGGCCCTGATAGCACGAGACAGGCGCTCCTATCGGCTTCGGAGCGGCTATCAGGCTGTCCCTCGGGACTTACATGATGCGGCACCGTCGACATGGCAACCAAAGACTCCAACTCCTACTATATCTTTATGTACATATTATTTATCCCTTTACACTTGTGTGTATAAGGTAGTACTTGTGGAATTGTTAGGTTAGATTACTCGTTGGTTATTACTGCATTGTCGGAACTAGAAGCACAAGCATTTCGCTACACTCGCATTAACATCTGCTAACCATGTGTATGTGACAAATAAAATTAGATTTGATTAGATTTGCCTTCCTTCCTTGAAGGATAGTGGTTGCCAGGTCCCAAAGCAAGGCCGACAGAAAGGCCCAGTCTACATGCGCAGTAGGACATTACTGACCACCGAGCCTAGTAAGGATGTACAACATAGAAAACTATGCTAGGTCTCTCTGTATGTTCTCTAGTAGCATATTGGAGTTTATGTTGCTGTTATGTGGGAGATAATGTTGTACATAAAGTACTATTGGATATAGTAGCCGATAGTAGCTGGCCTACATGAGTTAGGTCCAACACCTTAGTTCCGGCATTTCCGAATGATGCTGATGGGGGAAAAAAGTATTACATTGCAACACAGTATTAAATGCAATTTCATCACAAAAATGATATCTGAAATAGTGAAATAGTGAACAGTGAAACAAATGGAAACTATTTCAAAATGATCTCGAAATGAATCAGATCAGGTACATGATTAATGCCTGAAATTAGACATGCCAATGATTGTACTCTCTTTTGCATTCTCTTTCAGCATTGCAAGATACATGACTATATAAGTTTGAAAGGAATAAGCAATTGCTACTGCATGTCAACCAAGACATGGTGGATGAGCAAAGACAAACATGACCAGGACAAAACCAAACGTTTTAAATTCTAACATAAAGATACCCTCAGCTTTCAATGCTCAGCTATGCCATTTACTTGTCCAAATGTAAAGAAGATACTGTACATTAAGTATATAAGTCACACTGAAGTGAAGAAACTTGCAGACTTTATCCCAGAAAGCTCATGTCACTAGCAGCATGTGCCCAGATGTGAAACCATGAGGCCAGGCCAGCTTATTAAGAGTTTCCCCTCGTAAGCTTCCTGCTTATGCCTGATCCAGTCCCAGGGGTCCTATTCAATCTGCCATGAAGACGCTAATGGTTAACAAGTACACCCTCAAGACATGTCATGCCCTGACCTTAGTTATCTATGTTTTCTTTATTATTTTGGTCAGGTCAGGGTGTGACGTGGGTGGGTATGCTTGTTTTTGTATTGTCTAGGGTTTTTGTATGTCTAGGGGTGTTTGTTAGTCTAGGCATATTGTATGTCTATGGTGGCCTGAATTGGTTCCCAATCAGAGGCAGCTGTTTATCGTTGTTTCTGATTGGGGATCCTATTTATTAGGTTGCCATTTTCCCTTTTGGTTTTGTGGGTTCTTGTCTATGTGTAGTTGCCTGTCAGCACTCGTTTTTATATAGCTTCACGTTCATTTTGTTACTTTGTTACTTTGTTTAGTGGTTTTTCTTCATTAAAAGAAGAATGTATGCATATCGCACTGTGCCTTGGTCTCCTCCTTACAACGAACGTGACAAGACATGAAGCCTGCAGGCTCCTCTAAGGCCTTTCATTGGCGCATGGAGAGACATAACATATTATAAGCATTGTTCTAAGACATTGCAAAGGCTCATTCATGCTTATAACAAGTTACAAGGAATTATACCTGGTGGTAAGAATGGATACCAGAATGGGATTTTTTTGTCAAACTTTGAATTGTCTGGTTATTGTGTAAGTCTGGGGCCAATGTGTTTGCCTTTTCTCTTTTTCTTTGTGCAGAGTTTAATGATTAACTGGTAGTGTCCATGCTAGCCACATCTCTCACTGAGAAATCCCTTTTGCAAATAGATCAGCTTGAACAGATGTGCCCCACCAAAATGGAGACCCTTGTTTGTCATTTTGTTTATGAACATATTTAACATATTAAGACCACTTGACTTACTGTACTATGAATTCGACAAGTACCTGAAGTAGGCCCTTTCTGTGGTGTCCTCGTGCTACAAATATCATCCTCATCTCTCTTTATATCCTCACAGAACACGACCGCAGGAGTGACGCAGGGCTTTCCAAGAATTTCCTTTGACAACTACCAGGCCCTTCAATTCCCCGTATCAGGCATGGAGCACTGGCCGAAAGAGAGAGCGAGAGAGAGAGAATAGTTTTGAGCACAAAATCCAGAGTCACTGCGCCAGAACCAGTGTTTCTCAATGTGCCTGATGCGAAACTGTCAATGAGAGACTGGTATAAGACATAGAGACATACAGAGAGGGTGAGAGCAAACTGTAGAGCGACAGATGGAAGGGAGAGCAACACAGTCAAAAAGCCATGGCTCAGCGGGCGAACACAGCACAGAGCACAGTGCTAGCTTGCACAGACAGACAGGGGAAACAGAGGCCCCATTTGCATACAGCACACCGGCTCTCTATCCTCTTACATAATGTCTCAAGATCAGTACAGCCTGGGCTATTTAAAGCACTGGCTAGGCCTGGTGACAAAAAGGTGATATACTTAGTGCCCCCAACGCTGCATTAAAGCTCCGTTAGGGCTATATCGGTCACAGACAAGCCCCGGGGTGTGGATTTTGGTCATGTTACTGGTATTTTTTGAACAGCTGATGATCCTGCGGTATTTACCTGCAGTGCAAACCCACCCTCAGCGGCTAGATGCCCCACATCACTATGTAGTCAGCTAGCGGTTAGCAGCTAACTTAGCGCTTTCAAGTTGCACATGAAATGCGTATATGAAGGTATGCATATGGACTAGCCCCCTCTGTTTTGAGGGGATGGCTAACTATTCTGCCTTTTTGTGTGCAATGATATTGAACATCTGGGTAAGAGGGCTTTTAGACTTAATGGGCAATCCATTTAAATTGCATGAGCACAGGCTATGCACACCGTTTGAAGAGAGAGCAAGCCGTGCTACTCTGGTTACATGGAGCTACAGGTTCAACTGTGGTCAGACAAGGAGTGTAGCATTGGCGGTTTAATATAACCTGACCATTACACATTGTCTGTGATATTTAACCCATTTTGAGAGTGTTGCGCTGTCTTGATTCATTTGATGATGGAAAAACCTAACTTCCCGAACCTTGGATAACATAAGAACAATTAGCATTATCAATGCAATATTTTTGAAGCAAGATGTTGATCAATCATAATTTAGAAGAAAGCAGGTATGAAAAACTGATAAAGCTTGTATATCCTCTTCAAAATGTGACTTTAGCAACTGGTAGCTGAAATGCATGTTATGGTAGTTTAAATTGGTGAAAAATTATAGAGCCAGAAATGTGCACATTTAAAGGGATAGTTAACCCAAATCAAAGTTTATCAGACATTTTCATACTTCAAGCTTGTGAGCTACCCCTTTAAATAGCATCAGTTATTCTGTAACGCTCGTCGTTGGAATGAGAAGAGGAGGAACAATGCGCAGCGTGGTAAGTGTCCATATTGTTTAATACGCAAAATTGAACACCGAACAAAAACAATACAACGACAAACGAACACTCCTGTACGGTGTAAACAAAAACCAGAACAGAAAATACAATCACCCACAAAACACAATGAAAAACAGGCTACCTAAATATGGCTCCCAATCAGAGACAACGACTGACGCCTGCCTCTGATTGAGAACCATACTAGGCCAAACACATAGAAAAAGACAACCTAGACATACAACATAGAATGCCCACCCACATCACACCCTGACCAAACAAAACATAGAAACATACAAAGCAATCTATGGTCAGGGCGTGACATATTCATTAGCCAGTAGCTGTAACTTTGATCTGAACGTGTTGCCTTTATCTCCACACACACCCATGTGGAAAGTCCAAGAATAAAAAAATAAAAATAGCATTCGTTTATGAATCATACAGCTACAAATAACAGAAGAAACATATGTCATAAATCCCAAAATATCCTAGAGCAAACCAACCAACAAAATTACAAACTGGCGGATACATTTGAGAGTGCTGTGGTTATGCATCAAACAGGTGCTGGAAATGATATCAAAATGGGATAACCTAAATCAAACACAGCTGGAGGGAAGATGAAAGGATTTGATTGCATTGGTAATTATAGTATGGCTATAACAGCTCTTATTGTGAATTCCTGGAAATTTTGGATGGGCTATCTTACATCTCCACATTGGCCTGTTGTTTTCCTGAGTGCTTATCGACCCCGTATGACTCACTGTTTTCCACAGTTTCAATCAGTTTCAGTGAAAGACGAGGCTCGTTCCACAAACAAAAGAGCCAAAAGAGATTTCCAATGCTGGGAAAACTTGGAATCGTTTTATTTGAACTTCACCAGGATGGACCGGCAAAACGTTATAGGTTATGAGAACTCCTGCTTTAGCTAACAATGTAAAATTGGTATGACACATGCAACTCCATTGTGATAGGCATCATGTCAAGCTTATTACAGTGTTATTGTGGCAATGTGCAAGCCAACCTCCAGTAATGTGTTACTGAATGATGAAAGAAGAACACACAGTTGTCGAAACGGTTGTCGGAGCAGCATTATGTACAGCACCGATTTTAGAAAGTTTTGCATGCGCCTTACTCAAAACGACGCCCTTCATTGAACTGTCACTAATAGCTATGAAGTACTTTGCATTTGATGATAAAAGGCAAAACACACTAACTATTAGTTATTGGTTGATCTGAAGTAAAAACTGACGGACTCAAATGTACGACTGCTATATGGTAAATTCAGAAGCAGACGGTCTTTCCAAGATGGCACCCAGACTATTGTTCAGATGAAAGTGGCAGAAACTGTTCCCCTGTGGCTCACAGGAGCAGGAAGTACTGAACCACAGACTAAACAGAACAGATGACAAAGGATGGAAACAAACACCCACTAACCAACTAGGTTGTCACGATACCAGCATTGTGATACTCAGAAATATCATGGCATTAAAACAAAACATGGAGCACACTTAATTGATTGAGTGTCACATTTTCTTATTTGCCAAGCTATTAAGGACTAAAGCAATTGGACTGCTTTATGTTTTCCTTTCGTTGCCATGGAAAATACAAGTTTCATAGTATTGTGATACTGGTATCGTGACAACCCTATAATCAACAAACTCCAATTCAATACTACTACTGTTTCGCCTACCAACGTCATATTATCATAATGTCTCCCAAGCATGAAACTACGTGTAGGTTATCGTTTGTCCATAGTAAAGGCTCGACACAAACTCACTGAGAACCTAAAAAGACATGCTAGAAAGTTCTCGGGGAACGAGCCAAGATGTTTATTTCAAAACATGTCCGTTGTGATGCACAGAGACTAACGCCAGATCCAGGCAGTATTAATGAAAGCTGTTTAAAAAGCTGTTATTTTTGCCAAACTGCCACATGGATGAATTACACCCCTTTGCTCTCAAGAAACAGAAATAAATGTCTTTGGACCGCATTGCTAAACGACATTGTTGTTAGCTAACATCCATGAATTAGTTCGCACAGCTTTGCTTCTACAGTGGTAATCCCGTTTGGAGACTTTGATGTGATGCATCGCTCTCATTTAGAGCGTACTCATATAGGGGTGTCTGTGCACACTGTCAACTCTTAGATTGCTGACACGGTCAATTTTGATGTTATTTTGTGTACTGTAGGCTTATCCCCACTTGCAGGTAATTGCAGCTGCCCACCCTTAGACTACATGTCAAAAAAGTGTTTACATAACTACAGTATACAGCTGGAAAGGTAGGATTACACTTACACACTTACCAGAAAAGCATAATATGTATGGTGGTTTGAACTAGTACATAAAAATACATGTATTGATTGAAATGGCAATCAATAGCCTTTGCTGAACTCAATTACAAACTGCAGTTGTAATTGAACAATTTGCGGTTGAGCAACAATTTTTTGTGGCGGTTATGCCTGCCTAAAACAAGTCATGGATAGCATAGGCCTACCTAAACCCCATTCTGATTATTTTACTATAGTTTTATGAGACTGACACTGGGCTACATTTGAAAAGGACTTATTTACTGGGTGAAAACGATCTTATTTCCTACTGATATGAGGGGGACACACTTCAGTTGATAACTTAATTGTAAATGTGTAATATTGACCAGTCCTGTTCAGATTACAAAAAGTCAGTGAATTAAATACCTCACTGAACAAACATACCAAACATCCTAATTTAAATCAAGGCCTATCTGTAAATTCCAAACAGTATGCTGTGCTCTAATGGTTCAACAATAATATCACATCTAAATGTGAAGACTAATTAATTAAGTTTCTCAAACATCATAGTACTTTGTAAAACAACCACGTGTCGACCAAGACAGTAATGTATGCTAGTCTACAGTAGCCTCCCAAATAGTTAATAGTGGTTACTTCTTTTAGGTTTACAAATCATTCAAATGTTTGATCTAACAGGTTTTCACCACATTGAGGTAAAAATGCAACACGTATTTCTGATGTAACCAAACCAAAGTGTAATTCATTTGTGGCCAATCCTATTGTTTCTAAATAGAACAAATAGCCAGCTCAATTCAACCTACATTTGAACAAGTATGTTGCATTCCAACTACAAATACAGAGCTTGCATTCTGCAAAAGCCACACCGTGGACCTTGATATCATAGCTCAACTCCTGCTGGTTTCCTTCGCAGCAGAGAGAGAGAACTAGTGTGCTATAGCAAATAAGACCATCATGGTTTTCAAATGAACAGTTGTCGCTTTATATCAATCTATATTCAACGGCACAGGAGTTGTGCCATGTCCCATAGCCTTACAAGCGTAAACTAGCCTATAACCTAACTGTCTATGACAAAGTTATTGTAACTCTGAACTTACAGTCAATAACTTGTGTCATACCAAATACAAGATGCCGACAAAAACAATACCACAAACTGAAGCAACCATTGTGGGCTTTGTGCGTTTTAATGGGTCAAAACGTCAACCTGCAAGTCCAACACAGCATATCCCGTAATAAGTCGTGATACGCTGTTATAATGGGTGAAAGGACTATTCCCGGTTCGTTCCATTGGTTTCGATAAAGCCGGTCTTACCTGCGAGACGTCATAGCAGTCTTAGAAAGGTGTCGTCGAATGAGAAGGGAAAGTCTAATAAAGCAAGCCTTCCCTTTAGGGCTTCGCGGTGTCCGTGTTGGAGAGCATGCACCGGGGAGAGCGTTTGTAGAACAATGTTCAACTCCAAAGACAATACCGCCTCCAAAGCCCACAGTCAGGGATACTCATTCTACTACGGGTCGGTGTGGCTTACACAAAGACTAAAGTGTGTATTTAAAAAATATTTTTTTTTATACTGTGTCCATAATATCCACTTGGTTCATGTCAGATCGCTTACAGGTGGAATAGCAGAACAATGAAGAACAGACTGAAGGAGCGTGCGCTTGTGTCTGGTGCATGCGTGTAGAGGCCTAGTCTATTGCCTATCAAACATTTGCCTGTATTATATAATCGAATTCAATATTATATAGCCTCTAAAACCAAAAGGGGAGGGCAAGCAAATTAAAGAGAATTTTATATCATCTCAATCATGACCTACTTATGGGACCTCACATCATATCAGTGCTGTTCATGAGAAGGTAACTAGTTGAAATAACAAACTGTATCCTAAATGCTGCCAATTTTCGTATTGAAATGCATGATTACACACGTCTTGATAAGAAAATAGCCCTCCACGAACTCCCTTTCGAGTTATTAATAGCAACAATGCAAGGATAATGGCAAATCTATTTAAATCTTCTGCCTGCCTCTGTCCACTACATTTTACAATGGCATGAATGCACGTTGTAGGTTTCAGAGAGAGAGAGAGAGGGAGAGAAGCACAGAAACAGAGGGAGAAAAAATAAGATAGACAGATGTAGAGAGAGAAAGGGGAGAGAGGGAAGAGACCAAGAGAGAGGCCAAGAAAAAAACACAGGGGTGAGAGAGTTGAATGTTTACTGTTCATTTTTATTGTTTATTTCACTTTTGTATATTATCTACTTCACTTGCTTTGGCAATGTTAACATATGTTTCCCATGCCAATAAAGCCCCTTGAATTGAATTGAATTGAGAGGCAGGGAGAGAGAGATACTGTAGAAATGGAGAAAGAGAGAGAGAGAGTTCACAAACACAAACAGACACCACAGAGCCCCAGGACAGCAACACAATTAGACCCAACCAAATCATGAGAAAACAAAAAGATAATTACTTGACACATTGGAAAGGATTAACAAAAAAACAGAGCAAACTAGAATGCTATTTTGCCCTAAACAGAGAGTACACAGTGGCAGAATACCTGACCACTGTGACTGACCCAAACTTAAGGAAAGCTTTGACTATGTACAGATGAAGTGAGCATAGCCTTGCTATTGAGAAAGGCCGCCGTAGGCAGACCTGGCTCTCAAGAGAAGACAGGCTATGTGCACACTGCCCACAAAATGAGGTGGAAACTGAGCTGCACTTCCTAACCTCCTGCCCAATGTATGACCATATTAGAGACACATACTGTATTTCCCTTAAATTACACAGATCCATAAAGAATTCGAAAACAAACCTGATTTTGATAAACTCCCATATCTACTGGGTGAAATACCACAGTGTGCCATCACAGCAGCAAGATGTGTGACCTGTTTCCACAAGAAAAGGGCAACCAGTAAAGAACATCACCATTGTAAATACAACCTATATTTATGTTTATTTATTTTCCCTTGTGTACTTTAACCATTTGCACATCACTACAACACTGTATATATACATAATGACATTTGTAATGTATATATATTATCCACTTCACTTGCTTTGGCAATGTTATCATATGTTTCCCATGCCAATAAAGCCCCTTGAATTGAATTGAATTGAGAGAGAGGGCTCCTCAGTCAGAGCGAAAGGCATCTCAGTCAGAGCTTCCATGGCTGCAGCAGCATTGACGTCACCAGGCTGTGTGGTTATCAACAGAGGTTAATCTGCTGGGGAATGGGGTTATGCAATTGTCTGAAGCCACAGGGCTTTCTCTCATCTATGGATTTGCTTTGCACTGATATATGCTGAACACAAATATAAACGCAACATGCAACATTTTTAAAGATTTTACCGAGTTACAGTTCATAAAAGGAAATCAGTCAATTTAAATACATAAATTAGGCCATAATCTATGGATTTCACATGACTGGGCAGGGGCACAGCCATGGGTGGGTCTAGGAGAGCATACACCCACCCACTGGGGAGCCAGGCCTAGCAAATCAGAATGAGTTTTTCCCCACAAAATGGCTTTATTACTGACAGAAATACTCCTCAGCACCCCCTTAGATGATCCCGCAGGTGATGAAGCAGGTGTGGAGGTCCTGGGCTGGTGTGGTTACATGTGGTCTGCGGTTGTGAGGCCGGTTGGACGTACTGACAAATTCTCTAAAATGACGTTGGAGGCGGCATATGGTAGAGAAATTAACATTCCATTTTCTGGCAACAGCTCTGGTGGACATTCCTGCAGGCAGCATTCCAATTGCACGCTCCCATTTTCATTTACTGTTCCATATTTTATTTAACTAATATTTGTTGTCATATTTATGCATTTGGTCTTGTGTCTTGTACAGAATACTCTCGTAGTAGCAGTCAGATATTCACAATGGTCCATGAATACTAGGCTAGTTTTTTGCAAAGACGCTAGCTAGCTACCTACCTACCTAGATGATATTAGCAACATGCCCTTATTTTACCACATCCTCTTCTGCTTCAGCCGGTGGAGGTCTATATTTAATCCTTTATAATGTCTGCCAACTATATGAATGAGGTGAAATCTATTTCAATTCATAGTGTCATAATGCACTAACCTTTGACATGTTTTGTCGCAGATTCAAAGCCAAATGAACTAATTGCAGTATCCATAATCAAGAATAAATAAGCGTATTTATTTGACAAGAATGCACCTGACCAGCCTTTCAAAGCACATCATGGCTACCGACGTGAGTGCTACAGGGCGGTAGTCATTTAGGCAGGTTACCTTTGCTTTCTTGGGCACAGGGACTATGGTAGTCTGTTTGAAGCATGTAGAATCAGTCAAGGAGAGGTTGAAAATGTCATTGAAGACTCGTGCCAGTTGGTCTTCCCATACTTTGAGTACACGTCCTGGTAATCCGTCTGGCCACACAGCTTTTTGAATGTTGACCTGTTTAAAGGTCTTGCTCACATCAGCACAGAGAGCGTGATCACACAGTCGTCCGGAGCAGCTGTTGCTCTCATGCATGCTTCAGTGTTGCTTGCATCGAAGCAAGCATAAAAGTCATTTAGCTCGTCTGTTAGGCTTGCATCACTGGGCAGCTTGCGGCCGGGGTTCCCTTTGTAGTCTGTAATATTTTTCAAGCCCTGCCACATCCAATGAGCATCAGAGCCAATGTAGTAGGATTCAATCTTAGTCCTGTATTGACACTTTGCCTGTTTGATGTTTCGTCTGAGGGCAAAGCAGGGTTTCTTATAAGCTTCCGGATTATTGTCCCGCTCCATGAAAGCGGCAGCTCTAGCCTTTAGCTCGGTGCGGATGTTGCCTGTAATCCATGGCTTCTGGTTGGGAAATGTACGTATTGTCACTGTGGGGACGATGTCGTCGATGCACTTATTGATGAAGCCGGTGACTGAGGTGGTATACTCCTCAATGCCATTGGATGAATCCCGGAACATATTCCAGTCTGTGCTAGCCAAACAGTCCTGTAGCGTAGCATCTGCGTCATCTGACCACTTCCGTATTGAGCGAGTGACTGGTACGTCCTGCTTTAGTTTTTGCTTGTAAGCAGGAATTAGGAGGATAGAATTATGGTCAGATTTGCCAAATGGAGGGCGAGGGAGAGCTTTTTATGCATCTCTCTGTCTGGAGTATAGGTGGTCTAGAGTTTTTTTCCCTCTGGTTGCACATGTAACATGTTGGTAGAAATTAGGTAAAATGGATTTAAGTTTGCCTGCAAGTCCCCGGGCACAAGGAGCACCGCCTCTGGATGAGAATTTCCTTGTTTGCTTATGGCCTTATATAGCTTGTTGAGAGCCGTCTTAGTGCCATCATCGGTTTGTGGCGGTGAATAGACGGCTACGAATAATATAGATGAGATCTCTCTTAGTAGATAGTGTGGTCTAGTGTGGTCTACAGTTTATCATGAGGTATTCGACCTCAGGCGAGCAATATCTCGAGACAACAGGTCCATGTTGCTGCTGTCAATTGTGAGCAGCACATTTACCCCTGCATTCAGTCTGAACCCCAAAAGGAGGACAGCATAACACTGGTTTGTGGTGCTCGCTCCCATGAGCGGCACCGCTGGCTTGGCGCATGAGGCGCCAAAAGATGAAATTAGCTGGAGTCTAGAACGCCCACTGCAAATGGTTGACTAATGAGAAAAGTTAATCTTGTCAACCAATCAAGCAATGTTTTAATGACAACATTCGAGCTGACAACAACCGGGACCACTGGTCACTACACATGGTATGTTGATTTCCTCGCAGTGTGTAAGCGCCTTTTAAACGTGTTACAGAGTCTAGATGTTATCAAATCAGGAGAAGAAGGAAGCAGCATAGGGAAAATAGGTGAAGGTAGGGTGGGTTTATAGAGATGAGATGGAGAGTTCCAAAGTGTCCGAAGTTGAGGGACCATGAGATGTAACAGGCAAAGTGTGGAATAAGGGGTAGCTGGAGAGATGGTTGGCCATGAAATTAACATAAACATAAAATGGGGTGCTGGAGTGCTTCTGCACCCCTTTTATGCTGTTGTCACAAATATCCGGCCCATGTCCAGTCATACTAGGGGTCTCAGTGTGTGTCCCTCGACGTCATTCAAATCGTGGTCATCTAGTGTCTGTGAATCACAGCATAAAGACGATGAGTGATCACAGCATTTCCACAGATTGAACCATACACAATACAACGTAATCATTGAGGTCAGCATGTTGTTGATAACATGGTGGTTTACACTATGTCTACTGTGTGTGAATGATGGAAGAATCCTACCCCAGCTGTAGGTCCATTTGAGTGTGTGTGGTCACTGTACATCAACCAGTACTGGGACCATTGGAGACTTGGGATGTTTGCTCTCAAAGTGCTGTTTGAATGTCTTTGGGTCTGCGTCTATAAAGGTCAAGTACAAAATGGAGGAAGTTAATCTGTGGCTTAGATTGAATAAAAAAAAATTACACGAATGATGAACAAAGCAATACAACCTTCTACACACTCCAGCACCCCATTTTATGTTCTACACATACGAAAGACTATACCACAAAGGCCAGTACAATAGCTTACAAATGGAAAGGAACCTAATGGCACATACAGTACCAACCAATACTACACACCCGACAGACAAGGCAGGTGTGGACCAGCGCTGCCTTGGCTGCAGTCTTCTGGTCCACACCTGCTCCGTTCTTCTTAGCAGCCTTTGCATCAGTCAACATGTTCAACTTCAACTTGAGAGTGGAGCATGCGGTATGTAAACCATTGTACAGAATTACTTAAAAGAGTGGCAGCTACAGATCTGAATGGCAGGAGTGTGTATAAGCTTTTGTTCCAGCCTAGCTCCTGATTACAAACCATAGCCTATTGCCGTAATTTGTTATGTTGATTATGGTCAATGTTATGGTCAATGGATTATGTTGATCAAGTGTTAGAGCTGGGCTGGGACAAAACCTTTCACGGACTCCTGCTCATCAGGACTTCCTGCCAAACAGACCAAAGCATGAGAAAAGTGTTCCAGGTTGCAACTGTTTATCTAGTTGAGAGGTAATAAGACTCAGGCACACCCGTTGGTTCTGGAATAGAGAAGGTGCAAATAAGGTTTGCAGTTTGGTATCAATAATATGACAGTAATTCTAACTCAAAAACAAATGTGAATACCAACTAATTTAAAACCCACCATAGCATGTACGACTAAATAAGGTTTCATAACCTTGCCTACTAGGGCTGGGAATTTCCAGGGATCTCACGATACGATATTATCAAGATACTTAGATAGCGATACGATATGTACAGTGGCAAGAAAAAGTATGTGAACCCTTTGGAATTACCTGGACTTCTGCATAAATTTGTCAAAACATTTGATCTGATCTTCATCTAAGTCACAACAATACAGTCTGCTTAAACTAATAACACACAAACAATTATACATTTTCATGTCTTTATTGAACACACGTGTAAACATTCACAGTGCACGGTGGGAAAAGTATGTGAACCCTTGGTTTTAATAACTGGTTAACCCTCCTTTGACAGCAATAACCTCAACCAAACGTTTTCTGTAGTTGCGGATTAGACCGGCACAATGTTTAGGAGGAATTGTGGATCATTCCTCTTTACAAGACTGTTTCAGTCTTTACAAGACTGTTTCAGTTCAGCAATATTCTTGGGTTGTCTGGTGTGAACCGCTCTCTTGAGGTCATGTCACTGCATCTCAATCAGGTTGAGGTCAGGACTCTGACTGGGTCACTTCAGAAGGCCTATTTTCTTCTGTTGAAGCCATTCTGTTGTTGATTTACTTCTGTGTTTTGGGTCGTTGTCCTGTTGCATCACCCAACTTCTGTTGATCTTCAATTGGCAGACAGATAGCCTTACCTTCTCCTGCAAATTGTCTTGATAAACTTGGGAATTCATTTTTCCGTCGACGATAGCAAGCTGTCCAGGCCCTGAGGCAGCAAAGCGGCTCCAAACCATGATGATCCCTTCACCATACTTTACAGTTGGGATGAGGTTTTGATGTTGGTGTGTTGTGCCTTTTTTTCTCCACACATAGTGTTGTGTGTTCCTTCCAAACAACTCAACTTTAATTTGTCCACAGAATATTTTGCCAGTAGCTTCGTGGAACATCCAGATGCTCTTTTGCGAACTTCAGACGTACAGCAGTGTTTTTTGTTGACAGCAGTGGCTTCTTCCGTGGTGTCCTCCCATGAAATCTATTCTTGTTAAGTGTTTTACATATCGTATACTCAGCAACAGAGATGATAGCATATCCCGGAGATTTCTTTAAGTCTTTAGCTGACACTCTAGGATTCTTCTTAACCTCATTGAGCATTCTGCACTGTGCTCTTGCAATCATCTTTGCAGGACGGCCACTCCTAGGGACAGTAGCAACAGTGCTGAACTTTCTCCATTTATAGACAATTTGTCTTACCGTGGACTGATGAACATCAAGGCTTTTAGAGATACTTTGCAACCCTTTTCAGCTTTATCCAAGTCAACAATTCTTAATCTTGGGTCTTCTGAGATCTCTTTTGGTCGAGGCATGGTTCACATCAGGCAATACTTCTTGTGAATAGCAAACTCAAATTTTGTGAGTGTTTTTTATAGGGCAGGGCAGCTCTAACCAACATCTCCAATCTCGTCTCAATGATTGTACTCCAGGTTAGCTGACTGACAATTAGCTTTTGGAGAAGTCATTAGCTTAGGGGTTCACATACTTTTTCCAACCTACACTGTGAATGTTTAAATGATGTATTCAATATAGACAAGAAAAATACAATAATTTGTGTGTTATTCGTTTAAGCACACTGTGTTTGTCTGTTGTTTTGACTTAAAAGAAGATCAGATCTAATTTTATGACCAATTTATGCAGAAATTCAGATAATTCCAAAGGGTTCACATACTTTTTCTTACCACTGTATTGCGATTCTCACTAACCTTTTTTTTCAAAATTGTATTTATATATTTTGTTTCAATGTAATTGTTTTACCCCTTTTTCTCACCAATTTCGTGATGTCCAATTGGTAGTTACAGTCTTGTCCCATCGCTGCAACTCCCATACGGACTCGGGAGAGACGAAGTTCGAGAGCCGTGCATTATCCGAAACACTACCCCGCCAAGCCGCACTGCTTCTTGACACAATGCTCGCTTAACCCTGAAGCCAGATGCTCCAATGTGTTGGAAGAAACACCGTACACCTGGCGACCATGTCAGCGTGCATTGTGCCCGGACCGCCACAGGAGTCGCTTGAGCGCAATGGGAGAAGGACAACCCGGCCAGCCCAACCCTCCCCCAACCCGGATGACTCTGGGCCAATTGTGTCTCCCGGTCGCAGCCGGCTGCGACACAGCCTGGGATCGAACCAGGATCTGTAGTGACGCAGCTAGGACTGCGATGCAGTGCCGTAGACCGCTGCGCCACTCAGGAGGCCTGATTCTCACAATTCTGTATGTATTGCGATTCGATACTGTGATTTTATTGCGGTTTGACATTCCAAACATATTGCTCAGTATTTGTCTGCTGCAGAGAGACAAGAGAGTACATGAGAAAATGAATTTTGATCAGTCAGGGAAATAAGTGCTAAAAACATGTTGGATCACTATGTTGGCTCACTATTTTGGCTAACTTAGTTTTTGTTTAAAAAATAACAAAAAGAGGGCAACAGCAAACACAGTAAAGCAAGCACACTGTTGACTCAAGAGAGGATGCTAATCAGTTCATCTCCGAAACCTCTCAAAAGGCAAAACCAAAATAATACTAGGGTAGCTACTGTACAAGTAATACTTGAAGTAGGCTACCCACCCCTCACCCACAGATACAAACATTATCAAGAACGCCTAGTTCCCCATCTAAGTTAGCAAACTAGTTAACTAGCGAGCTACCTTGTTGGTTTATAAAAGCCAAAGAAAGCTAAACTCATTTTTCATGCATTTAAATGGCTAGACAGACAGCTAATGTAGCCATCTAGCCAGACTAATATTGTTAACTAGCTAACCATGAGCTAGCTGGCTTAATAACATGTATTATGTACAGTAAATTAAAAACTTGCCCGAGACAGTTCACAGAATGTAACGGTCGTTTTCCTCCTCGTCTGAGGAGGAGCAAGGATCGGACCAAAATGCAGCGTATTGAGAAGACATAATCTTTTAATAAAGCAACGAAGACGAAAACAACACACTTGACAAAATACAAAACAAATAAACGACGTGAACAGACCTGAACTTGAGAACAAAACACATGAACGCACGAACAGGACGGAACACACGAACGAACGAAACGAAACAGTTCCGTGTGGTACAAACACTGACACAGGAACAATCACCCACAAACAAACAGTGAGAACAGCCTACCTTAATATGGTTCTCAATCAGAGGAAACGTAAAACACCTGCCCCTAATTGAGAACCATATCAGGCTAATACATTTGAACCCAACATAGAAACACATAACATAGAATGCCCACCCCAACTCACGCCCTGACCATACTAAACAAAGACAAAATAAAGGAAATAAGGTCAGGAACGTGACACAGAAATGTGAATTTAAATAAATGTAGGCAATTTATTCATTACTAAATTTAGCTAACAGATAATTCAGCTCTTTAATCCAGAGATTCTTACCCTTGCCTTGATTCGACAGACTCATCCAGATCATCATGGCTTGGTGAGTGACGTAAAGCTTGAGACAGGCATTTGTAGTTCTGTATGATAGCCTCATTAACAGATACCAGTAACACAACACAGAGTGAATTCTGTTGAATTCAAATGTAATTGATATGTCATTGCTCTTTTAGGGAATTCTAGGGACTGGTCTTAAAGCCAAAGTAGATAACTTGAGAGCCATGGATAACGGTTTGTTCCATTTTCACTGTGCCTCAGGACTACCTGGCCTGATAACTCCTTGCTGTCCCAAGTCCACCTGGCCGTGCTGCTGCTCCAGTTTCAACTGTTCTGCCTGCGGCTATGGAACCCTGACCTGTTCACCGGACGTGCTGCCTGTCCCAGACCTGCTGTTTTCAACTCTCTAGAGACAGCAGGAGCGGTAGAGATACTCTGAATGATTTACTTCTGAGGTGCTGACCTGTTGCACCCTGGACAACCACTGTGATTATTATTATTTGACCCTGCTGGTCATCTATGAACATTTGAACATCTTGGCCATGTTCTGTTATAATCTCCACTCGGCACAGCCAGAAGAGGACTGGCCACCCCTCATAGCCTGGTTCCTCTCTAGGTTTCTTCCTAGGTTCTGACTTTTCTAGGGAGTTTTTCCTAGCCACCGTGCTTCTACACCTGCATTGCTTGCTGTTGGGGTTTTAGGCTGGGTTTCTGTACAGCACTTTGAGATATCAGCTGATGTAAGAAGGGCTATATAAATACATTTGATTTGAATATGCCGTGGAAATGTTTGAGGTTGAGTTTACTAACAGAATGTTGAGCATGTATAGAGAGGACACTGTTGTGCAGAGCAAGGCTGGGTCCAAATACTTTGAAATGGTTTCCTTTACCCATTTCCACTGTCCTTCCCTCACTCATAGTTTAACTGATAGATCCACTAAAATGGAATTAGCAGATTTATTGCTATGTGACATCCAGGTTGCCATTGACAGAAAGGTGCTTGGTGGCGGAGAACGAGAGGTGCAAGACAGACAAATGATTCATCCAGATCCAGACCATTAGTTGGTGTAATGGGATACTCTAAATGAATTAGGAAACGTAAGGCTTTTCACACTACTGAGCCGAATCGATCCGAGCCAAACCAAGCTGCTTTAAGCTGGCCGGCCTGGTTAAGCGTCCACCCTAGTTGCTGGAACCATTACAATCATGCTCTGTTTGGTTTGGGTAAACAGTCGGCTGTCGTCATGATAAAAGAGCCCATGGGATGGGGTGACTGTGTATGCCGACTGAAGCTCAGTGTTCAGCAGCGTAGAACGGTCCCATAGAACCAGGCCAAGACCTCTCTCCTCTCTCTCTGTCCCGATGTGATTGGTTCCAGGCTGATATTTTCAACCTGAGACTCAAGAGTCCTCTGGTCCAAAATAAAGTCCCAGAAAAATAAACAAAAGGGATAGAGAGAGTCTGATAGCAGGACAGCTAGGTCCTTGTTACAGCCAGAAAAATAGAGCCTTTATTGCAGCCAACCCTGGCCTAGCTAGAAATCCCCCCTCCCAAAGAGAAAAGAGCCCTCTTATCCGAGCTCGGATAATTTCATCATTACTTCACATTGGACCGCAGAAATCAAACACAGTGAGTTTTTATTTTTGCAGTTATGTCAGGAGAAAGGCTCATGGATGAAATTGCTTTTTTCCCCCACACATCTCCAGGCTAGCCGCCTCTCCTCTGCTGCTCAGGATATCTACTGAAGGCCCGGCATTGTTGCATAATTCATAAATCTCCTTTGACCTTTGTAAAGATAATAATTTAATAATGTATTCACTGTTAAAAATAACAAATCTTGAAATGTGCTTAGCTGGCTGGAGGCTTTACACTCTGATGCCAGTCCAAAAGCCCACATGAGTTGAACTCAGAATAATAATGAGAATGGCATTGCTGCCTGCCTGTCCATCTAATTTTCGCACATGTTGACATTCCAACTTTACATTAGTCCTGAACTCATAGTTATCTGTGGAGGTACTCGTATGTTGGAATGTGTGCCCTCCTACACAAGCTCTTATCCAGCTATGGCTTGAATTGTAAAGGCCGCAGTTCATTCTGCACAAATGTATATTTATATAATTCAACCATCCAAGAGTAAAACTACATAAGGTTGGTTAGGAATCAGTAACACTTTAATAAGCACGAGTAAAACATGTTGTTATTGACATACCGTGTACAGTAAGCGTCAATCAATGTTTAGCTAGTGCTTATAATGCCGTTATGCATTGCTTATGAAGGTGTTTTGCTTATGAAGGCGTTAAGTAATCCTGATGTTGTTTTGACGGAAGGAGATGGATTCCACGGAGACAGGCGACAGAGGCAGGTCTGTTTGACATTTTATTTCATGGTGGTAGGAACAAAAGACAAAGGTAATAAAGTTAGTAACGGTCAGGTCATGCCACTCTTACTCGGTGCACGGCCCTTCAGGAGCGTCCCAATCAAACAGCAGTTTAGAGGCCAGTCGATAGGGGAATCCACATGAAGACATAAATAAGGAACAGAAAATAGATTCAAACAGTAAATAGTATATTTTCTGTAAAAGCCAGAGGCAGACATTTTTTAGGCTCTCCGATGACTTGTAATGAGCATTATTATGAATATAATTATTATATATTAATTTACACGATGGGGATGAGGCTAGTATGCTGGCTAAAATAAGAGCACAGAACAGTATGGACAATGACTTTGTCAACTGGTAAGCCGTTGACCTGTTTTAAGGCAATTCATAGACAGTTTCAACTACCCCGCCATTAGATTGTGCCCGTCTAACTCTTGAGCCAGTGTCACTTCTGAGTGTCAATAACACAGGACATATTCCACAACTACTGGAATAGGTCCAATTCAACAGTAATACAACATAGAAATGCAGTGGTGTAGACCATACATATGCACACACGGTTACTGGTCTTAGCTTTGGAAACTAGTCCTTGATTTGACTCAAAAGCCATATGCTTCAATGCTCTTCCCCTCCCCTTTCCTTCCCCATTGACATGGGGAACATAATTATTGTGTGTCGTGAATAGACAAGTCAGGCTTCTTGGTTCCAGTGTATAGTACTAAAAACATAACCTCCACAGTTTTGCACAATGCTAAATTTACACGTACAAAATGGTGGTTAGAGGAAGAGGAGAGATATCATACCAGGTGGGCAATGGGACCCTTCAATGCTCAGTCATGGAATGTTCAGTCATCAATGAATGTTTGTTTCAGAAGGGGAAAATATGACGTGAACAATATTGTCAAGTATCTTCTATATCAAAACAGAGTGGGTTTATGTCAGTCATTGCAGTTTTTGGATGTTACAGAATTCATCTTAATACAAACCCATGTATTAGTATGTTTATTTTCAATTATGCAATTATTATGCAGTTTTCTTTCTTTAAATTTTGCTGCCCAATATCCCAACTTATCACATTATCCCCTTTCCAACAGCAAAAGGTTCAAATCTGTCGTTCTGCCCCTGAACAAGGCAGTTAACCCACTGTTCCTTGGCCGTCATTGAAAATAAGAATTTGTTCTTAACTGACTTGCCTAGTTAAATAAATAAAGGTAAAAAAAGAGATGGACCACTCTACTTTAATGCAAGAGTATAAACCAGTTTTCATTTCAATTTGAGAAACATTTTTTACTCTGAAGTTTGAAAGATTGAAGGATTTCATTGATGACTGAACATTCCATGACTGAGCATTGAAGGGTCCCATTGCCCACCTGGTATGATATCTCTCCTCTTCCTCTAGCTGTGTCCTCTATTTAGCCTTATCTTACAGCTCCTCCATCAGGCCAGTTCTGGTAAAAACAACAACTTGTTCTGTTACACCATTTTCAAAAAAGAACCCAGCCAAATGAAATAGTTCTACAAGCTCAGTGAAATCAGGTGAGAGTAAAATAATCCACTTGACCGCTGTCACGTTCGCCTCAGAAAATGAAAAGACATTCGCGGAGCAAAAACAAAACAAAATCAACACGGCAGAAACTGCATGCAACTAGTGGTCATTGTTAGCTTTACCGATTGTAAAACAGAATATGCACAATACATGAGAAGCACAATACATGAGAAGAGAACCAATCTTACATATTCACAGTCTCAGGTATTTATATACTCTATATTTATTACATTTATTGACGTAAATTATTATTACATTTCTTGATTGATGTTCTGAAATTATGATATGTAAGTTGTTCTGGAATGCAGGGCACTTTGTCTTTGTTCAAAAAGGAGACTCAGTCATTGATTCAGAGCCAACAGAGCACTTGCGCTGTATGAGGAGTTTGATCAGGCGAAACTCATTCTTAACTAATATGGAATACACTTGTGTCCTATCAGGGGCAAGCAGAGGGTTCTATGATACCAGAGTTGTGTTCATGAGGCACCAATAAGACACGCTTGTTTTCGTTGCAAAATGTTGTAAAACGTTTTGTAACAGTGTGCTCTAATGAACATGACACAGGTGACTGCAGTATGTCTCTACTGCATTTGCCTCACACGGGAATGTTTGTATGTAGAGTTAGGGTTATGTCTATAGGCTGTGTTGGGTGGTAGTGACTGATATGACACCAAGACAAGGCAATAATAGAGAGGACCAATGTGGTTCACCAGTGTTCAAGTCATGAGCGATAGGGAGGTTTTGTTCGCGTTTGTTTGAAAATAACAAATACAATTAATACAACTTTCGCCTTGTCTTGCGACGCCACACAAATGTACGCATATACGCAAGGTATTTACACCGGCATTTCAGGAGGGGATAATGAACGAACGGGAGGCGTAGATAAAAAAAAAAAAAATACAGTATATAAAAACAAAATAAAACAAATTAAAACAATGTATTATTTTTTTCCAATATAAAAAGCGATGACAATTATACAAAAATAGAACTTAATTACAGCATTAGACATGTAGTTTATGAAGGGGGTGGTTTAGCCAGGCTATTTTTTGGCCTCAGCGGCGGAACAGTGTAATATTTTGGGGCTATTGAGGGCGTCCTCCACCAGGTGAAGCTCCATGCCGTCCACCACCACGTTCTTTACACAGCCAACGAAGCCCGTGCTGTAAGCCTTAGGCAGCCTGGGGGCCACCATCAACTCCTTCAAGCCACCTGGAGACAGAGAACGAGAGAGGGAAAGTGAGAGGGAGGGAAAGAGAGGGGGAGGGAAAGAGAGGGGGAGGAAAAGAGGGGAAGAGAAAGAGGGCGATTTAGAACACAGTGTCTGAGGTGCATGGCCAGACACACAACAAATGCATGCACCCCCACACTCCCACAGATTGAGGTCACATCCTTGCATCTCCCACAAAGCAGCCTGTGTCCTGCCACAAAGGATAACAAACTGCTGTAAAGTACTGTGTGATGTTGACACTGGCAGTAGATGATGAGAAAGAGACATGTAGCTCTGGTGAACAGGAACGAACTGCATATCAAACAGGTGGTCCTTTCTGGAGGCCTGCTCTAGCAGTACAGTCACTAGAAATCACCTCTCTCATTCACTCCAAGGGGAGCCCGTCTTCTGATAATTCCCCTGGATTTATCTTTCTCTCTCGTTTTCTGTCTCTCATTCTCTATCAAACACTTTCACACACTCTTTGTCTATATCTCTTTCCCTCTCAAAGACACAATTTTCCACTTATTCCCTCTCTCTTCCCTCTCCTGCTTTTGTCCCTGTTAAATCTGCTGCGCCGAGTTGGCCATTCTGTCAAGCTCTTTCCCCCCTTCTCTCTGTCCCCTCTAATCGAATTGCGTGCCTCTGAATCGGGGATCGACAGGGCTAATTTTATGCGAGTAAAAGATTAATTAATGATGAGCAGTGAAAGAGGAAGATTTGAAAGCGAGGAGCTGCTTGATGTGAGGCCTGCTGAAAGGATAATGTATTCTAGCTGTGGGGCGTGCTCGGCACCTGTTTGGATCCGCAGCGGTGTGTGTGTGTGTGTGTGTGTGTGTGTGTGTGTGTGTGTGTGCGCGCACGCGTGTGTGAGAAAGAGAGGGATTATGTGTGTGTGCGCGCGTGCGTGTGAGAAAGAGAGGGATTATGTGTGTGTGTCATGTGTTCTTCTACCTGCTGGCTCTCCTAACTCAAAACACCCACACACACCTTCCCAACACCTTACACGACCTAATGCATTTCAAGGGAAAAAAAATTCTACCAGCGCCATTTCCCCAGAATATTCTATCTTTCAGCGTGTGCTACTTCAAAAGCCATTTCGCTGAGCGAAGTTCAGGTCAAATGGAACTCAAAAAGATAACAGGCTTCTTCGGTCGTTTCAAATTCCAGAGAAAAGAAAACTTTTGACTTTCGTCAGATTGCTTTTCATTTCTCAAATCAATACCGGAATAGAGTTGGACACTCTTTCCAGACAGTCATCTTACATTTCTGACCAATTCTTTTCATGCCAGCGAGTTTCTCTCACATCCATTGCAATGCATACTGAGCGCATTCCTCATTCCTGGCACACTTCTACCATTGTTACAGACAGAAATGTACTATGTGCGTCAGATTTCAGGTTAACCCGATACGTTGCTCAACAGTACCTCGGTCACTAGTCCATGTCCTTTAAATCAAATCAAATGTTATTTGTCACATACACATGGTTAGCAGATGCTAATGCGAGTGTAGCAAAATGCTTGCGCTTCTAGTTCCGACAATGCAGTAATAACCAACGAGTAATCTAACCTAACAATTCCACAACAGCTACCTTATACACACAAGTGTAAAGGGATGAAGAATATGTACATAAAGATATATGAATGAGTGATGGTACAGAACGGCATCGGCAAGATGCAGTAGCTGGTATCGAGTACAGTATATACATATGAGATGAGTAATGTAGGGTATGTAAACATTATTGTCACGTTCCTGACCTGTTTTCTGTTATTTTTGTATGTGTTTAGTTGGTCAGGGCGTGAGTTGGGGTGGGCATTCTATGTTTTGTGTTTCTATGTTTTGGTCATTGGTAATTAGCCTTATATGGTTCTCAATCAGGGACAGGTGTTTGACGTTTCCTCTGATTGAGAACCATATAAAGGTAGGCTGTTCACACTGTTTGTTTGTGGGTGGTTGTCTTCCGTGTCTGTGCACCACACGGGACTGTTTCGTTTATTCGTTCGTTTGTGTCGTCTGTACCTGTTCATGCGTTCTTCGTGTATATGTAAGTTCTCATAGTTCAGGTCTGTCTACGTTCGTTTGATATTTTGTAGTTTGTTGAAGTGTTTTCGGTTTTCGTCTTTACTTTAATAAACATGTATATGTCAAACTATCACGCTGCGCTTTGGTCCAATCCCTACTCCTCCTCTTCTTCTGAAGAGGAGGAGGACGACCGTTACAATTATATTAAGTGGCATTGTTTAAAGTGGCTAGTGATACATGTATTACATAAAGATGGCAAGATGTAGTAGGTGGTATAGAGTACAGTATATACATATGAGATGAGTAATGTAGGGTATGTAAACATTACATTAAGTGGCATTGTTTAAAGTGGCTAGTGATACATGTATTACATAAAGATGGCAAGATGTAGTAGGTGGTATCGAGTACAGTATATACATATGAGATGCGTAATGTAGGGTATGTAAACATTATATTAAGTGCATTGTTTAAAGTGGCTAGTGATACATTTATTATATTTATGGCAGCAGCCACTCAATGTTAGTGGTGGCTGTTTAACAGTCTGATGGCCTTGAGATAGAAGCTGTTTCAGTCTCTTGGTCCCTGCTTTGATGCACCTGTACTGACCTCGCCTTCTGGATGGTAGCGGGGTGAACAGGCAGTGGCTCGGGTGGTTGTTGTCCTTGATGATCTTTATGGCCTTCCTGTGACATCGGGTGGTGTAGGTGTCCTGGAGGGCTGGTAGTTTGCCCCCGGTGATGCGTTGTGCAGACCTCACCACCCTCTGGAGAGCCTTACGGTTGTGGGCGGAGCAGATGCCGTACCAGGCGGTGATACAGCCCGACAGGATGCTCTCGATTGTGCATCTGTAAAAGTTTGTGAGTGCTTTTGGTGACAAGCCGAATTTCTTCAGCCTCCTGAGGTTGAAGAGGCGCTGCTGCGCCTTCTTCACAACGCTGTCTGTGTGGGTGGACCAATTCAGTTTGTCCGTGATGTGTACGCCGAGGAACTTAAAACTTTCTACCCTCTCCACTACTGTCCCGTCGATGTGGATAGGAGGGTGCTCCCTCTGCTGTTTCCTGAAGTCCACGATCATCTCCTTTGTTTTGTTGACGTTGAGTGTGAGGTTCTTTTCCTGACACCACACTCCGAGGGCCCTCACCTCCTCCCTGTAGGCCGTCTCGTCGTAGTTGGTAATCAAGCCTACCACTGTAGTGTTGTCTGCAAACTTGATGATTGAGTTGGAGGCGTGCATGGCCACGCAGTCGTGGGTGAACAGGGAGTACAGGAGAGGGCTCAGAACGCACCCTTGTGGGACCCCAGTGTTGAGGATCAGCGGGGTGGAGATGTTGTTACCTACCCTCACCACCTGGGGGCGGCCCGTCAGGAAGTCCAGTACCACCCAGTTGCACAGGGCGGGGTCGAGACCCAGGGTCTCGAGCTTGATGATGAGTTTGGAGGGTACTATGGTGTTAAATGCTGAGCTGTAGTCGATGAACAGCATTCTCACATAGGTATTCCTCTTGTCCAGATGGGTTAGGGCAGTGTGCAGTGTGGTTGAGATTGCATCGTCTGTGGACCTATTGGGGCGGTAAGCAAATTGGAGTGGGTCTAGGGTGCCAGGTAGGGTGGAGATGATATGGTCCTTGACTAGTTTCTCAAAGCACTTCACGATGACGGAAGTGAGTGCTACGGGGCGGTAGTCGTTTAGCTCAGTTTCCTTAGCTTTCTTGGGAACAGGAACAATGGTGGCCCTCTTGAAGCATGTGGGAACAGCAGACTGGGATAAGGATTGATTGAATATGTCCGCCTTGCGAGCATTAACATGTTTAAATGTTTTACTCACATCGGCTGCAGTGGAAGAGTCCGCAGGTTTTGGTAGCGGGCTGTGTCAGTGGCACTGTATTTTCCTCAAAGCGAGCAAAGAAGTTGTTTAGTCTGTCTGGGAGCAAGACATCCTGGTCCGCGACGGGGCTGGTTTCTTTTTGTAATCCGTGATTGACTGTAGAACCTTGAACATTTTTAGGGCCTTCCTCTGACACCGCCTGGTATAGTGTGTTTGGGCAGTGTTTGGCGCGCTACATTTTTTCTGGCTTTTGGCCAAGTGGGATGCTACCGTCCCACATATCCCAGAGAGGTTAACAAGAAATTTGTGGAGTGGTTGAAAAACGAGTTTTAATGACTCCAACCTAAGTTTATGTAAACTTTCGACTTCAACTGTATCTATTTTTTACTTAACACTTCGTTTCCTTAAAACTGCATTGTTGGTTAACTTCTCTGGGATATGTGGGACGGTAGCGTCCCACTTGGTCAAAAGCCAGAAAAAATGTAGCGCGCCAAATTCAAATATATTACTATAAAAATCTATATTTCATGAAATCACACATGAAAGACACCAAATTAAAGCTACACATGTTGTGAATCCAGCCAACATGTCTGATTTCAAAAAGGATTTACGGCGAAAGCACACCAAACGATTATGTTAGCTCAGTACATAGCCACAGAAAAACACAGCCATTTTCCGAGCAAAAGATAGTAGTCACAAAAAGCAGAAATAGAGATAAAATGAATCACTAACCTTTGATGATCTTCATCAGATGACACTCATAGGACAACATGTTACACAATACATTTATGTTTTGTTCGATAATGTGCATATTTATATCCACAAATCTCGGTTTACATTGGCGCCATGTTCAGAAATGCCTCCAAAATATCCGGAGAAATTGCAGAGAGCCACGTCAATTAACAGAAATACTCATCATAAACTTTGATGAAAGATACATGTTTTACATAGAATTAAAGATACACTTGTTCTTAATGCAACCGCTGTGTCAGATTTAAAAAAAACTTTATGTAAAAAGCACACCATGCAATAATCTGAGACGGCGCTCAAAAATAACAACATTTCTCCGCCATGTTGGAGTCAACATAAATACGAAATTACATCATAAACATTCCCTTACCTTTGATCATCTTCATCAGAATGCACTCCCAGGAATCCTAGTTCCACAATAAATCGTTGTTTTGTTCGATAATGTCCATTACTTATGTCTAAGTAGCTACTTTTGCTAGCATGTTTAGTGCACATGTCCAAACGCTCGCGCAGATGCAGGCGAACTCGGATGAGAACTTCAAAAAGTTATATAACAGGTCGAATAAACTGGTCAAACTAAGTAGAGAATCAATCTTCAGGATGTTGTTATCATATATATCCAATAACGTTCCAACTGGAGCATTCCTTCGTGTCTGTAGAAGTTATGGAACGCAAGGTGATATCATGAGGAAAGCGCATGACCAGGACCTGGCATTCTGCCAGACCAATGACTCATTCACCTCCCATCCGGCCCCACATCACACTAGAGGCTTCATTCCACGTTCTACAGACTGTTGACATCTAGTGGAAGGCGCAGGAAGTGCAAACAGATCCATATCTTACAGGGAATTGAATAGGCGATGAGTTGAACGTTGACCAGTCTCAGAATTCTCACTTCCTGTTTGGATTTTTTCTCAGGTTTTTGCCTGCCATATGAGTTCTGTTATACTCACAGACATCATTCAAACAGTTTTAGAAACGTCAGAGTGTTTTATATCCAATAGTAATAATATGCATATATTAGCATCTGGGACAGAGTAGGAGGCAGTTCACTATGGGCACGCAATTCATCCAAAAGTGAAAATGCTGCCCCCTATTTCAAAGAAGTTAAGGGCTTGTAAGTAAGCATTTCACTGTAAGGTCTACACCTGTTGTATGTGGCGCATGTGACAAATAAACATTTATTTGATTTGTCTGTCTGTCTGTCTATCGTGTGTCTGCATGTGTGCATTCCCATCTGGGTGTGTGTATGTTTGTACATCTGTGTCTGCCTCCGTGTGTCTGTTTCACTGTGTGTTAACCCTAAGACCTGTTGCAGGCTTATTAGTCCACCTACCCAACCAGAGAGCTCCGTCTGTGTCCAGCTGAGTGGCTGCCAGGGGCGACGATCCCGTGACTGCTGCCTCGTTGCCCACCTGGAGAGATCCGTCCCTAAGTGCTCTGAGAGAGGGGGGTGGGGAGGGAGAGAGGCAGAAAGGTGGAAGGTAGAGGGAGAGATGAGAAAGAGGGAGTTGTTTACAGCCTGTCTGGGTATTGTCCTCAATTTCACTTCAACTGGCTTGTAGTAAAAATTGAGAGAAATCAAGTCTGATGACTATGTGCTTAGCAGTTGATTGAGCGAAGGGGGAGAGAGTGGGTGCGTCCAAAATGGCACCCTATTCCCTATATTTTGCACTACGTTTCACCAGAGCCTGTATGAGCCATCGTCAAAAGTAGTCCATTGTATAGGGAATAGGGTGCCATTTCAGATGCAGACAGTCACCCAACAGTTTGTTGGAGGCATCGCTGTCATTCCCAATGAGCTGAAATGTGACCAACCTCCATGGTTTTAAAGGTATCAAGTCTTCACTATGTGGAAGGATGACGCGGGTTTGGAGATATGTCAGATAGCATTCATAACCCCGCGTTTAAATGCTGTGGCATGAAAGCTAACCCAAAGCTAGATTGTCGGTTTGCTTACAAGCTGAGTGAAATTGAAGGCAAATATGAAAACAACACACTCTGTATGCCGAACACTACGATGAACATTTCATGACTTCCTTTCCACTGTTTGGTCCTTTTCTATCATAAAATGATCACTAATATAAATATTCACTTAGGGCTAAATCCTAACTTCCACCTAAATCAAAAGTTAGTCAAGTTGAAGTCAGGATTTGCTCCTGTTCAATGTCACGTTCGCCATCGCCTTACCTGCTGGCCTTAATGCAGATCCAACTGTTAGTGTTGACGCGCACCGTCGAGCGAAGCACCACAGGCTTGGATCCCAGGTCATAGGTCATCTGCACGCGGCCATCCACAATGGCCAGGGCGATATAGTCAGAGCGCTCCACGCCCTTTCCGCTCCACAGCACCAGGCCCTGTGTGGCCTCCGTCTTGATGCTCAGCTCAAATTTGTTCACCAGCAGGGCCTTCTCACTGCAGGGCAGGGGGAGGGAGGAGGAGATTAGAATGACTTATGTTATTGAAGAGCAGAGTAAGTGAGGTGATTGTGAACTGGGAAGTAGTCCACGTTTGCATACCGGCTGTGTTGCTTGTACGTATGAACCCCAGAGAGGTGATTCCAGGTTGATAGTGACGGGCTGGATTCTAAATGGTAACCAGTGATGGCTGTGTCCTAATACACTTCACTGGCTTCCTAATTTCTTGTCTAGCTTCCTTCATGACAACTGATCTGAAAGCACTTGAGTGGGTCATGTGAGAAACCTTATGAGGCAGAGAAGATGACAGTGGAAGGAAGATTGCATAAAGACAGCGACGATGTTTACACTTTGTCCTGTATCTCTCTCTCGCTCTCTCTCTCCTTGGCTAACTGTGCAGTAGCTCACCTCTGTTCTTCCTGTTAGGTGGTGGTGGAGGCGGGGGACTGAGGCAGGATGCTGGCGGGTTCGGCGCAAGCTGTCTAATGTGCTGTTTGATCTCAGTCTCTGGAGTGCCAGTGCTACGGGGGAGTCAGGGAGCTGGGGAGAGGGGTGGAGACTGGGACATCCTGGGCCTTCCTATGGGGAGCGCTGCATGTCACTGCCACAGCTGTCTCTACTCTGTGAGAGTGGGGCTGCTGCTCAGAGCCTAACTGGAGCTGGTGTGGTGGTTTGCACACGCTCACACACATACGCGCACACACACGTCCATGCATGCCCCCCTACACACAAAGGCATACATACACACAAGCACACATCCATGTACGCACACATGCACACACACACGCACACACACACACACACACAGCTCCATTTGGTACAGACCTCAAACAAAAAGACTCCTGAAGGGATGCTATTTTTAAACAGCTCCTTTATTCACCATTGTTCCCTTCAAGAGATGGATATCAAGAGAATCATACCTTTGTTTTGGTGTATGTGTTTGTGTGTGTGGTGTGTGTGTCACTAATCGGAATCTCTGTAATGTACTGTGAAGTCGACAAGGTTCAACTACTTTCATAGTTTTGAAAAGGATCGTAAAAAAAGAAAAAAAAGACAAACAGGCAAAGCACACAGAACAGAGAGCACACAACACAAAACACAGATCACACAAGACAGACATGACATGTACACGACACAAGTCTGCTCAGCAAACAGACAGAGTCTTATGGGAGCACAGGGGGTTATCCACAAAGGGCAGGAGGAGAGGAGAAAAGGAAGAAAAGAGAAAATGACTCTTGACTACGTATAAATCGGTCCACTTTAAATAAAGTTTGATTTGATCCTCTCATCGGGCCGGCCAAAAATGGTGCTACTGCTGATTGAGCTAACGGTGGTGAAGAGACTGAACGGATTGTTTAAACGGAATAATTACTTGAAGGCTTTTCATTTAGTTTCTGTTCAGGTATGGCCAACCGACCTTGACGCATGTTTAGTATTCGACCCAGCAGAGAGGAAGGAGTGCAACGTTTCTACATTTGGATTTGAGATTTTCTGAAGCATAACTAATCTTTCTAAAAAAACACCAATTCAATTCACTGAAGCACAAATGCACAAAACAGAATGACTAATGAATTTAGAGTCATAGAAATCCTTTTGACACAAACGGTCAGTAGCAAAACACATACAATATTTGGACTCCTTTCCCCTTGCCTTAACCCCACAGTACCCAGGGCCCCAAATAAATCACATGCTGTGTCTAAAATTGCACCCCATTCACTAGAAAGTACACTACTTTTGAACAGAGACCTATGGGGGCCCCGATATATAGGAAATAGTTGCCATTTTAGACAAAGCCTTAGTGCTACGCACCAGACTTCTGTGTGCAACAGCCTGGGTATGAGTTTCAATAAATCCTCAACAGGATGGATTTTCAGAAATAATAAGGTCCTCAGACTAAGGATATATTATACTGTATTTATACTATACTGACTAGTCTTGGACTCCTGGCTGCATAATACATTTCCACAAAGAAGGGACAAAGTTTGAATTGAATTGAATTAAGAATTTTATGTGAAACAAGGCAGTATACTTACTGGATTTGATTAATAAATCAATATTATGGAGTAGCGTCTTCTATGCTTCTTTTATTCCTTATTGCTAAACTTGTAAGGAAAACATTGCATAGAGATTGCAAGGCTGGATGGCTCGTTTGGCTGCTAGGGCTGGATGTGATTGGGGACTGAACTATGCTGTCTTCGGGTGCGATTACAACAGCTTATGGGGATCCAGATAAACAAATAAATAAGTTGAGCCCTATAATACTGTCTCTATACGTGTCCCAGTATATAGAGAAGTCTGGCCCTCCAATAATTTCTCTATGGGGCTGTTATGGGAATTTTATGAATAATGACTAAATGATGTATACATTTAACGTAGAATTATAACTAACAGAATTATATCCTGTCTGATGAAGAATGTTTGTCCATAAGAAAGAGGGACTGTTGGTAGGCAAGGAACTGTGGCAGACAACTTGTGACCACTGTGAAACTGATAACAGGGATGGAAGTCTCTCCACCCAGGGAGGGGAGAGACCTTGGGCTTGTAGTAGATTGTTTAACAGGTGGCGGACAATGTATGAGAAGAAGACTTGTGAACTATGTTGCCATTGTATCTGAGAGGAGGAGGAACGTTTATGACGAAATGTGAGGTATATAGACCAATGTACCGGAAATGATAAGGGGAACGTTCCCGTAAATAAACATTTGACTATTGTAGACTGGGCCTCTGTTTTTATTTCTATCAGTATCCTACAAATCCTGATATAGCAGACTGAGTAATTTAATTTAATTGGTTAAAGAACATGAGAACTTAATTCTCCTAACAGGGGCCCAGTGTACAGAGTAGTGTGGCCCTATTATACTTCTCTAAATGGGGCCGAGAGTATTGAAGTGTGGCTCTCCAATACTGTTTCTATGGCGCACTTTCTGACCCTTGAGTAGCGAGAAGATAGGCTGCGACCTGCAGGTGGTTGTGTCGGGGTGGGGTGCAGAAGTATGGGGAGGCAGCATGCTAGCGACTGGTTGGACAGCGCTGGCTCCAGGACACTCACCTCTGTTCCGACGGGTTCTCCAGTGACTCAGGACTTTAAGGGAGCAGGGGAGAGAATGGAAGGGCATGCAATAAGCGGAAGAAGGGAGGTGGAAGGAGGACCCACGAGGAACCTTACAGGGTGACGTATTGTACAGCATCGTCCAGCATAGACAAGTGCCTCAGTGATCAAGGAGATGTGTTAAACAGAGTAAGTTGTTGCCCGAGAGATGGGAAAACATGTCTAGCTACCTTCCATGGTATACACTAGCATACTAGCCAATGCATTACTACATCCTAGGTAGTATGAACACAGGAAATAGAACACATTATGAGTTTGGCTCTGGAGCTGTGATCACAGAATCATGGCTCTCTCTGGATATACAGTTCCCGTCCATACAGCCAGCTGGGTTCTCAGTACATCGTGCAGACAGGAATAAAGAACTCTCCGGGAAGAAGAAAGGCAGAGGTGTATGTTTCATGATTAACTACTCATGGTGTGATTGTGGGAACATACAGGAACTCAAGTCCTTTTGTTCACCCGACCTAGAATACCTCACAATCAAATGCCGACCGCATTACCTCAGAGCATTTTCTTCGGTTATCGTCACAGCCGTGTATATTCCCCCTCTAGCCGATACACGACAGCTCTCAAGGAACTACACTGGACCTTGTGCAAACTGGAAACTGCATATCATGGGGGACATTTATCATAGCTGGGAACTTTAATAAAACAAATCTGAGGAAAACACTACCGAAGTTCTATCAACACATTGCTTGCAGTACTCGCGATTCAAAAACTCGACCATTGTTACTCTCCCTTCCAGGGTGGCTACAAGGCTCTCCCCACACCTCCCTTCGGCAAATCAGATCACAACTCCATTTTGCTCCTCCCTCCCCATAAGCAGAAACAGGAAATACCTGTCCTAAGGTTTATTCAATGCTGGTCTGACCAAGACACAGTGACTGAGTTAATCAAGAAGTGTATCGGGGATGTTGTTCCCACTGTGACCACTGCATTTAACCACAGCAAGGTGACTGGGAATATGGTAGGGTATAAACAGTCCAGCTATGTCCTCTGTAAGACAATCAAACACGCAAAACGTCAGTACAGAGACAAAGTGGAGTTGCAATACAACGGCTCAGACATGACATGTATGTGGCAGGGACTCCATACAATCACGGATTATAAAGAGAAAACCAGCCACATCGCGGACAGCATGTTAACCCTTGAAAGGCTGCCGGCCCAGACGGCATCCCAAGCAGCATCCTTAGAGCATGCGCAGACCTGCTAGCTGGAGTGTTTACGGACATATTCAATCTCTTCCTATCTCAGTCTGCTATCCCCACTTGCTTCAAGATGTCCACCATTGCTCCTGTACCCAAAAAAGCGAAGGTAACTGAACTAAATGACTATCGCCCCATAGCACTCACTTCTGTCATCATAAAGTGCTTTGAGAGACTAGTCAAGGATGATATCACCTTCACCGACAGCCTAGACCCACTACAATTTACATACTGCCCCAATAGCTTCACGGATGATGCCATCGCACTACACACTGCCCAATCCCCTCTTACCTAATGTATGTAAGAATACTGATAATTGACTACAGCTCATCCTTCAACACCATAGTATCCTCCAAGCTTATCATTAAGCTCGGGGTCCTGGGTCTGAACCCCGCCCTGTGCAACTGGATCCTGGACTTCCTGACAGGCCGCCCCCCCAGGTGGTGAAGGTAGGCAACAACACCTCCACTACGCTGAACCTCAACACAGGGGCCCCACAAAGGTGCGTCCTCAGCACCATTCTGTGCTCCCTGTTTACCCATGACTGCGTGGCCACGCACGCCTCCAACTCAACAATCAAGTTTGCAGGCGACACAAAAGTGGTAGGCCTGATTACCAGAAAAGACGAGACGGACTACAGGGAGGAGCTGGCCCTGGTGGAGTGGTGCCAGGAAAAGTGGAATTCTGGAGATGTGATATTTTAGTTTTTATATACTCCGGACTCCGACATTGCTCGTCCAAATATTTATTGTGTTTCTTAATTTTCTTATTTTACTTTTAGATTTCTGTGTACTGTTGTGCATTGTTAGATACTACTGAACTGTTGGAGCTAGGAACACAAGCATTTTGCTACACCCACAATAACATCTGCTAAACGTGTATGCGACCAATACAATTTGATTTGATCAGAGACACTGTAGCCCCACTGTAATCCTGGTCCAGGAGCAGCAAAGCAACACAATGAGGTCCTCAGGACCACAACCACACCACCACTGGGACTCTTAAGGGGAGAGCTGGGCAACAATGTAATGATTTTATGATTTATTCGCTAAACCATTTTTATTTTGGGGATAATAACATTTTCCACTACCATTACTGAGTCTGATGACAGTGCTGTGTGTGTGGTGGCCATTATCAACTTCCTTGAGTGAAGGAAGCACCAAATGAGAAAAATTGGGAAATCGACAAAAATGGGGTCAAATATTGTATTACCAGAGACAGGGCCCTATATGATTGGTTGCTCCAATAATGGGGCGTGAGGAAATTGACCCAAGCTTTCAGAAGGGGAATGAAGACCGATCTAGGCTACAGTAAATAGTAACAGCATCATTAGCCCAGGGTGATACAGCTCTGGTCTGTGTGTTGTAATAACATTGCTATAACATTCCTCTGAGGAATGAATTGATCAATTACTTAGTTCATTTATGAATCTCTGTTAAACACCAGATCATGTTGAATCGATGACACTCGCTCGGAGAGATTGGGCTGGCTCTGGTTTGGACCATATTCGCGCCCCTCGCTCTTACAGGAAGTGACAACTATTAAAGCTCCTCTGGCCAGTCCGGCTCGAAGGACCATGATTATCACTAACGCAGGGTTGCCCAAACTCCAAGGGGTGCACGTTTATTTTTTTGCATAGCACGACAAAGCTGATTCAAATAATCAACTAATCATAAAGCTTTGATCATTTTAATTTGGGAAATGCTGTCCTAACGGATATTGATACCCGCTGCCACATAGTTAGGGCTGGTCTCAAAGACGCCTCGATTTGAAGTCTTTCTTTGTCTCGCCCTGGCCATAGAGAGGTTTTTAATCTCTATTTTGGTTAGGTCAGGAGCAAGCAGCGTGGTCAGGAGGACTGGACCTGGGAGGAAATCCTAGACGGGAAAGTACACTGGAGGCAGGCCGGGGATATCGCCATCCGAAGGAGGAGATAGAAGCAGCGAGAGCAGAACGGCAACGCTACGAGGAGTTGAGACAACAACGGAAGCCCGAGAGGCAGCTCCCAAATTTTTTTTGGGGGGGGGGGCACACGGGGGATTTGGCGGAGTCAGGGTTTAGACCTGAGCCAACTCCCCGTGCTTACCGCGGGGAGCGTGTGACCGGTCAGGCACCGTGTTATGCGGTGATGCGCACGGTGTCTCCAGTGCGCATTCACAGCCCGGTGCGCTCTGTTCCAGCTTCCCGCAGTGCCGTGCTAGAGTGGGCATTCAGCCAGGACGGATTGTGCCGGCTCAGCGCTCCTGGTCTCCGGTGCGTGCGTCTCTTCGGCCCAGGATATCCTGCGCCAGCTCTACGCACGGTATCCCCAGTTCGCCAGCACAACCCAGTGCGGCCTGTTCCAGCTCCCCGCACTTGCCATGCTACAGGTGGTATTCAGCCAGGACGCGTTGTGCAAGGTCTACGCTTCAGACCTCCAGTGCGCATCCACGGCCCAGTATATCCTGCACCGACTCTACACACTATGCCTCCAGTGCGCCTTCATAGCCCAGTGCGTCCTGGGCCAGCTCTCCACACTCACCGAGCTAAAGTGGGTATCCAGCCAGGATGCGTTGTGGCAGCTCCACGTACCAGGCTTCCAGTACGTCTCAGTCCGGTGAGACCTGTTCCGGCTCCACGTACGAAGCCTCCAGCGACGATCCATGGCCCGGAACCTCCAGCGACGATTCATGGCCCGGAGCCTCCAGCGACGGTCCCCGGTCCGGAGCCTCCAGCGACGGTCCCCGGTCCGGAGCCTCCGGCGACGGTCCCCGGTCCGGAGCCTCCGGCGATGATCGGTGGTCTGGTTCCTCCGGCAATGATCTGCGGCCCGGTTCCTCCAGTGAAGGTCCATGCACCAGGGCTGCCACCAAAGCGCAGGGATCTGCGGGCGGAGGTGGGTCTACATCCCGCACCGGAGCCGCCGCCGTGAATGGATGCCCACCCGGACCCTCCCCTTTAGAGTCAGGTTTTGCGGCCGGAGTCCGCACCTTTGGGGGGGGGGGGTACTGTCACGCCCTGGCCATAGAGAGGTTTTTATTCTCTATTTTGGTTAGGTCAGGGTGTGACTAGGGTGGGCATTCTAGTTTCCTTATTTCTATGTTAGTGTGGTTCCCAATCAGAGGCAGCTGTCTATCGATGTCTCTGATTGGGTATCATATATAAGTTGTCATTTTCCGTTTGGGTTTTGTGGGATGTTGTTTTCTGTTTAGTGTTTTTTCCTGACAGAACTGTGCCCTTTCGTTTTCACCTTTTGTCATTTTGTTTGATTGTTTTTTGAACATTAAATCATGAAGACTTTCCACGCTGTGCTTTGGTCTCATTCCGACAACAGCCGTTACATTTTGGAAAATAATTTTAAAAACATGAGACAACTCCTTAACATGTCAGCCTTCCTTTTTCTCCGCATCCAACTCAATAAATATTCATAATTGCAGTTAGAGATTGAATTAAGTGTGAATGACAGGGGCTTAAATGTGGATATCGAATTCTCTGGTGAATAAGCTTGGCATAATTCAACCTAAAACCAACTTCCCCGTTTAGTTTTTTAATCAAATCTTTTAAGAGGTTACTTACCAAGCTAATGCCAGCAAAAAGTAAACTAACAACAAAGTAAGATCTAAGTGTTGCCCTGGAGGAGGCAGTAAAATAACTGATGCAACAAAACTGAGGAAGGGGGAATTTCTTTGTACACTACCTTGCAGTTAACCCTTTACACTTGTGGGAATTGGCCTATATGGACATGGATAAATTGACATGTTTCTTAGAAAAAGAAAAAAAAGAAAAAAAAGCTGAAATAAATAATTCTCTCTACAATTATTCTGACATTTCAGTCTTAAAATAAAGTGGTGATCCTACCTGACCAAAGACAGGGAATTGTTACTAGGATTAAATGTCAGGAATTGTGAAAAACTGAGTTGAAATGTATTTGGCTAAGGTGTATGTAAACTTCTGACTTCAACTGTACGTTACAGCCTTGATCTAAACGGAATTAAATTGTGTTTTCCCCTCATCAATTTACACAAAATACCCTTCAAGCAAAAACAGGTTTTTTGAAATTATTGTACTTTACTCAGCACTTCGTTGAAGCACTTTTGGTAGCGGTTACAGACTTCTTGGGTATGACGCTACAAGCTTGGCACATCTGTATTTGGGGAGTTTCTCCCATGCTTCTCTACAGATCCTCTCAAGCTGTCAGGTTGGATGGGGAGTATTGCTGCACAGCTATTTTCAGGTCTCTCCAGAGATGTTCGATCGGGATCAAGACCGGCTCTGGCTGAACCACTCAAAGACATTCAGAGACTTGTCCCGAAGCATTGTCTTGGCTGTGTGCTTAGGGTCATTGTCCTGTTGGAAGGTGAACGCTCTGGAGCAGATTTTCATCAAGGATCTCTCTGATCTCTCTGTACTCGATCCTGACTAGTCTCCCAGTCCCTGCTGCTGAAAAACATCCCCACAGCATTACGCTGCCAACACCTTGCTTCGCAGTAGGGATGGTGCCAAGTTTCCTCCAGATGTGACGCTTGACATTCAGGCCAAAGAGTTTAATCTTGGTTTCATCAGACCAGAGATTCTTGTTTCTCATGGTCTGAGAGTCCTTTAGGTGCTTTTTGGCAAACTCCAAGCGGACTGTCATGTGCCTTTCACTGAGGAGTGAGTGGCTTCCGTCTGGCCACTCTACCATAAAGGCCTGATTGGTGGGGTGCTGCAGAGATGGTTGTCCTTCTAGAAGGTTCTCCCATCTCCAAAGAGGAACACTGTCAGAGTGACCATTGGTTACTTGGTCACCTCCCTGACCAAGGCCATTCTCCCCCGATTGCTCAGTTTGGTCGGATGTCCAGTTCTAGAAAGAGTCTTTGTGGTTCCAAAGTTATTCTATTTAAGAATGATGGAGGCCACTGTGTTCTTGGGGACCTTCAATGCTGCAAAAATTTTTTTTTTTACCCTTCCCCAGATCTGTGCCTCAACACAATACTGTCTCGGAGCTCTACGGACAATTCCTTTGACCTCATGGCTTGGTTTTGGCTCTGACATGCAATGTCAACTGTGTGACCTTATATAGACAGGTGTGTGCCTTTCCAAACCATGTCCAATCAATTGAATTTACCACAGGTGGACTCCAAATCAAGTTGTTGAAACATCTCAAGGATGATCAATGGAAACAGGATGCACCTGAGCTCAATTTCGGGTCTCATTGCAAAGGGTCTGAATACTTCTGTAAATAAGGTATTTCAGTTTTGTATTTTTATACATTTGCAAAAATGTCAAAAAACCTGTTGGTGCTTTGTCATTATGGGGTATTGTGTGTAGATTGCTGAGGGAAAAAAATATTTAATCAATTTTCGAATAAGGTTGTAACGTAACAAAATGTGGTAAAAGGGAAGGGGTCTGAATACTGGGTCAGGTGGGCATCTGACAGCTTGTTCTATTGCTAACTTAACTAGTTAAGTCATAAAATATGATCTTACAGTGTTAGGCTTTCACAGGGTAATTCAGAGAAACAATTGTAATTGTAATCGTAATTGTGGTGCGCATAGAAAGAAGTAACGCGTGAGGTGAGTACGCAGCAATTTTTTAGAGACAAATAGACAAATATAGGTTCATTCTGTTCAGAACAACCTAGGGTATGACGCCATGCCATCTTGTAACTGTACATCAAACATCGTGATCATAAACGTTGACACTGTAGATGACATGAGTTTTATGGCAATGCATAGTGCACATTTTGACTCACAGGTGTTTGGCTTGCTTGTATGACATCAAAGTGGTATTTATTATAATCCTCAGTGTCTCATCTTTCAAAGCACATCGAGTCCTCTTAATTTACAGCATTTTCCTCACTCAGACAACTACAAATTTGCAAAAGTTGCCCAATTAGCGACAGGGATGGGAGCACTTTATTGAAGCTTGCGGTGCTCAAGTTCATAATGGCTGTCAGGCACAAAACCCATACAGCGCTGTGAAGTGCAGAACTCTGACGTAATTTACAGCATTTTACCACTGCGTTCCAATTTAGGCACTTATTAGTGCCAAAATCTGCCATTTTCAACCCGTAGATGGGTATGAGTGTAAAGGGTTAAGACGGGGTCGCTTTCATTTCAACATGACGGTTAAAACCATCCAATTTAAGGTGCATTTTTCTGGTTCTGGCGAAACCATGCGTACAATATAGCACCTTCTTTAACTCTTTGCTATGAGCTTGAACACAATGCATCTGGTACACATGCAGTCATGCGTTCATTTAGACTGGACTATGATGAGCCATTTTAATGAGAAAAGATTAAAGCCCGGACAAAATCAAACGATGGGCATGGAGTCTGAATGTCCTGTAGGCCTATTTAAACAGAATACACATGATAGCTATCTGCACAGGTGAAGATGATGAAGATGATATAGGATAAATAAATAAATAAATCTATTACTTTGTGCTAACTATCGTAATGTATTTAGAGTTGGGTTAGTTTGACTGAACCTGTGAAGGTTCTGCATCTCTTTAAGTCTACTTACTCTGGAATGTCATTGGTCAGTTGGCTTGAGCGCATCAGCAAAGACAGACAAGGAACACTCATGAGACAGACAGACAAGAGAAAGAAGTGGACAGACAGACGGACGGCAGCACATACATCTGACAGGCTCAACCAGGACAACAGAGAGGATACAGACATATCCTACAATTGTCTCTTATAGTTTCATTGTGTGTGTGTGTGTGTGTGTGTGTGTGAGTTCATAAGACCACACATTCAAATTCACGGTCTGTTTCTCCATTTTCACACCCTCGAGTGTTGTGTTTTGGGAAGACTTGTAACGGATCTTGATGGTTAGTCTTTTGTCCCATGTCTTTTCAGGTTCATCATCACAAACATGTAATGAATGCCAACCTGCGGGCGTGTGGAAGACGTAGATGGATGGAAGAGGATAGAATGCATCAGCGGTAGCCTGGAAGGCAGGATATGTTTTTCTCTCTTTCACACCTTGTATTGAAACCATTTACACTTACATCATCCAGCTTTTCCTGGTATAGCTAGTGTGTGTTTAAATGGAAATCGACACTTTAGGACTGCTATTTTGAGGGGACACAGTCGCACATTGTGTATTTCTAAAAGAAGCTTAAATTAAATAACATTTTAACCAAGTATAGAGAGGGCTGCTATGGTTGTTGTGAAATGCATGGTGTGTGTGTCAAATTAGAGGTGTGTGTGTGTGTCTGTGTGTGTCGGCTCAGTCCACTGTGGTGTACAGCAAGCAAGAGGGGCGCTCGGGGCATTGCCGTAATTGCTAGCCAATCCGTTAATTAGCTAAATTCAGTCGAAACCAGTGAAACAGCGCAGGGGAAGTGGTCGAGCTATCAGCTAACGCCGGGCTCACTTCTGAAGCCTTTAACGGGCCTGGAATAATCAACCCTGTCACCACCACTTACTGCAGTGGAATATGAATGAGGAGGCCATTAACCATTTCTCTACTACCGGTTAGCATGGGAGACCAATTCACTTAAACCAATTACCATTAGCATTGAAGGCCATTAGCATCTAAGGACAAGATGGCCTCTCCCTTACAAAAAGAAAACCAGCCACGGTTAGCGTTAGCATGGGAGACTGACGTATTGCTTTCAGACAAGCTAAACGCCTCCTTTGCCCGCTTCGAGGATAATACAGTGCCACCAACGCTACCAAGGACTGTGGGCTCTCCTTCTCCGTGGCCGACGTGAGTAAGACATTTAAATGTGTTAACCCTCGCAAGGCTGCCAGCCTGTACCCAATAATGTAAAGGTAACTTAACTAAATGACTATTGTCCCGTAGCACTCACTTCTGTCATCATGAAGTGCTTTGAGACTAGTCAAGGATCATATCACCTCCACCCTACCTGTCACACTAGACCCAATTCAATTTGCTTACCGCCTCAATAGGTCCACAGACAATGCAATTATCCCATCTGGAGAAGAGGAATACCTGTAAGAATGCTGTTCATTGACTATAGCTCAGCATTCAACACCATAGTACCCTCCAAGCTCATCATTAAGCTTGAGGCCCTGGGTCTCAACTAGAGGTCGACCGATTATGATTTTTCGACGCCGATACCGATTATTGGAGGACCAAAGAAAGCCGATATCGACAAATCGGCCGATTTTTGTAAATATATTTGTAATAATGACAATTGCAACAACACTGAATGAACAATGAACACTTATTTAAACTTAATATAATACATAAATAAAATCAATTTAGTCTCAAATAAATAATGAAACATATTCAATTTGGTTTAAATAATGCAAAAACAGTGTTGGAGAAGAAAGTAAAAGTGCAATATGTGCCATGTTAAAAAGCTAACGTTTAAGTTCCTTGCTCAGAACATGAGAACATATGAAAGCTGGTAGTTCCTTTTAACATGAGTCTTCAATATTCCCAGTTAAGAACCTGTCTGACTCTGGCGTTCCGCCAGCGGAACTCCTCCCACATTCCACTGAAAAGGCAGAGCGCGAAATTCAAAATATATATTTTTGAAATATTTAACTTTCACACATTAACAAGTCCAATACAGCAAATGAAAGGTACACATCTTGTGAATCCAGCCAACATGTCCAATTTTTAAAATGTTTTACAGCGAAAACAGCTCGTATATTTATGTTAGCTCACCACCAAATACAAAAAAGGACAGACATTTTTCACAGCACAGGTAGCATGCACAAAGCCAACCTAACTAACCAAGAACCAACCAAACTAACCAACAAACAACTTCATCAGATGACAGTCTTATAACATGTTATTCAATAAATCTATGTTTTGTTCGAAAAATTAGCATATTTCAGGTATAAATCATAGTTTACATTGCAGCTACAATCAGAAATTGCACCGAAAGCAGCCATAATAATTACAGACACCAACGTCAAATACCTAAATACTCATCATAAAACATTTCTGAAAAATACATGGTGTACAGCAAATGAAAGACAGGCATCTTGTGATTCCAGCCAATATTTCCGATTTCTTAAGTGTTTTACAGCGAAAACACAATATAGCGTTATATTAGCTTACCAAAATAGCCATAAACACAAGCCATTCCCCAGTAGTAAAAGTTAGCGATCGTAACAAACCAGCAAAAGATATATAATTTTTGACTAACCTTGATAAGCTTCATCAGATGACAGTCCTATAACATCAGGTTATACATACACTTATGTTTTGTTCGAAAATGTGCATATTTAGAGCTGAAATCAGTGGTTATACATTGTGCTAACGTAGCATCTTTTTCCCACAACGTCCGGATATTTTTCTGACACTTTTTCTGACACACATATTCTGACCAAATGACTATTCATAAACATAACTAAAAAATACATGTTGTATAGGAAATGATAGATACACTAGTTCTTAATGCAATCGCCGTGTTAGAATTCTAAAAATAACTTCATTACGACATCCAGCTTAGGTATAGCGAGAGAGTACCCAAAAGCTGGGCGCAAACGACTAGCACAACATGTTCGACAGATATATGAAATAGCATCATAAAATGGGTCCTACTTTTGCTGATCTTTCATCAGAATGTTGTACAAGGGGTCCTTTGTCGGGAACAATCGTTGTTTGGATTTAGAACGGCCTTTTTCCCTCTCGATTTAGCAAGCACACTTGCCAAGTGGCGCGAATCTCTCCATGTCAACAAACGGAAGAGAACGGAACACGGCAAAACTCCCGAAAAAATTTCAATAATCTGATTAAACTATATTGAAAAAACATACTTTACGATGATATTGTCACATGTATCAAATAAAATCAAAGCCGGAGATATTAGTCGTCCATAATGGCAGCTTATCAGAAGGCAAATCCAGGTCCCTCCTCGCGCTCTCCAGAAAACAGGAAACTGGTGACACGTCATGCCAAGAGCTATGATTCGAGTCCAGATCAAGTTACACACTCAATTTCTTCTCTCACTGCTTGTCGACATCTAGTGGAAGACGTATGAAGTGCATCTAAACTAATAAATATCAAGGACTTTAATAGGCAGCCCCTAGAAGAGTGCATCGATTTCAGATTTTCCAATAAATAAATACATATTGCTGTTACATTGCACAACCTTCAATGTTATGTCATAATTATGTAAAATTCTGGCAAATTAATTACGGTCTTTGTTAGGAAGAAATGGTCTTCACACAGTTCGCAATGAGCCAGGTGACCCAAACTGCTGCATAACCCCGAGTCTGCTTACACTGAACGCAAGAGAAGTGACAATTTCAGGCACCACATTGATTATATGCAACACAGGACAAGCTAGTTAAACTAGTAATATCATCAACCATGTGTAGTTAAACTAGTGATTATGTTAAGATTGATCGTTTTTTTATAAGATAAGTTTAATGCTAGCTAGCAACTTACCATGGCTCCTCGCTACCTGCACTCGCGTAACAGCTGGTCAGCCTGCCACGCAGTCTCCCCGTGGAATGCAATATAATCGTCCATAATGCCGATTACCGATTGTTATGAAAACTTTAATTCGGCCCTAATTAATCGGCCATTCCGATTAATCGGTCAACCTCTAGTCTCAACCCCACCCTGTGCAATTGGGTCCTGGACTTCCTGACAACAGGGAGGAGGTGAGGACTCTCGGAGTGTGGTGTCAGACAAATAATCTCTCACTTAGCGTCAACAAAACAAAGGAAACAGCAGAGGGAGCACCCCCCTATAAATATCGACAGGACAGCAGTGGAGAAGGTGGTAAGTTTAAAGTTCCTCGGTGTACATATCACTGACAAACTGAAATGGTCCACCCACACACAGTGTGGTGAAGAAGGCGCAATAGCGTGCCTCTTCAACCTCAAGAGGCTGAAGAAATGTGGCTTGTCACCTAAAACCCTCACAAACTTTTACAGAGGCACAATTGAGAGCATCCTGTGAGGCTGTATCGCCGCCTGGTACGGCAACTGTACCGCCCACAACCGCAGGGCTCTCCAGAGGGTAGTGCGGTCTGCACAACGCATCACCGGGGGCAAACTGCCCTCCAGGACACCTACAGCACCCGTTGTCACAGGAAGGCCAAAAAGATCATCAAGGACAACAACCACCTGAGCCACTGCCTGTTCACCCCGCTACCATCCAGAAGGCGAGGTCAGTACAGGTGCATCAAAGCTGGGACCGAGAGACTGAAAAACAGCTTCTATCTCAAGGCCATCAGACTGTTAAATAGCCATCACTAGCACATAGCGGCTGCTGCCTACACACAGACTTGAAATCATTGGCCACTTTAATAAATGGAACACTAGTCACCTTAATAATGCCACTTTAATAATGTTTACATATCTTGCATTACTCATCTCATATGTATATACTGTATTCTATACTATCTATTGCATCTTAGCCTATGCCGCTCTGACATTGCTCATCCATACATTTATATATTCTTATTCCATTCCTTACTTAGATTCGTTTGTATTAGATATTTGTTGTGGAATTACTTGTTAGATATTCCTGCACTTTCGGAACTAGAAGCACAAGCATTTTGCTACACTCGCAATAACATCTGCTAACCATGTGTATGTGACCAATAAAATGTGATTGATTTGATTAGATTACCTCTTGGTGACGGCGTTGTGGTACTCGATAAATGTCCGGCCGTCAAAAACAATGGACTCCGTCTCCCCCGCGGACTTCTCCAAGATGGCTGCGAGGAAGAGGAGGAGGAACATTGGATGAGATCACATGAATCAATAGGAAACATGGCTCCTTTAATTGGAGTCAAGGCAGAGGATGGTGATGAGTTGGGATGAGCGTTCATGCGCTTATGGTTTTAATTAAAGTAAAAAAGGGACAGTAGGGCATACGGCCAAAGTGGATGTGTTTGGTAAAGTATACGTGTGTGTAGTTAGTGTGTGTTTAACGTGTGCAAACTGGTGAGAATGATGAAACAGAGGGGTTACTCTAACCTTCAAATGGAAACATTGTAAGACCAGCGTGACATCAATACTACACCAACAGAAACGTTGCATTGAATTCTTTGTTCACTCACTGTTCTGACAGGCTGTGCCCGTGAAGCCGTGGGGGCACACACACTCGTAGCTCTCAAGCATGGGGTTGCAGAGACCCCCGTTGTGGCAGTGCTCCCAGCTGCACGGGTGGCCCTTAAACATGGCCACGTCACTGGAGTGCAATGCGTTCTCCTGCCGCAGGATGGGAGTGCCCATCAGGGTGATCTGAGGCGGGATAGAGAGGAGGAGAGGGGACTTAGACCTGTTATAGTGCAGTGTGTAGCCTACATAGGACATACATGACATACATATAGGGTCCTGAGTTTTTCCTGACCACATGACCTACCTGACCTGGAAATCCTCTCGGTTCAGAGTCTTTCCTGGTCAAGTGACATGGTCAGGACTATATTGGTATCCTAGCCAAACAACTTACATCGAAGATACATCTGACATACAGGGCATTCGGAAAGTATTCAGACCCCTTGACTTTTTCCACATTTTGTTACGTTACATGAATCTACACACAATACCCCATAATGACAAAGCAAAAACAGTTTATTTTCAGCAAATGTATTAAAAATAAAAAACTGAAGTACTCAGACCCTTTAGTCAGTACTTTGTTGAATCACCTTTGGCAGCGATTACAGCCTCAGGTCTTCTTGGGTATGGTGCTACAAGCTTGCCACAACTGTATTTGTGGGGTTTCTCACACTTCTCTGCAGATCTTCTCAAGTTCTGTCAGGTTGGATGGAGAGCGTCGCTGCACAGCTATTTTCAAGTCTCAAGTCCTGGCTCTGGCTGCGACACTGGACATTCAGAGACTTGTCCCGAAGCCACTCCTGCATTGTCTTGGTTGTGCTCTTAGGGTTGTTGTCCTGTTGGAAGGTGAACCTTCACCACAGTCTGAAGTCCTGAGAGGTCTGGAGTAGGTTTCCATTAAGGATCTCTGTACTTTGCGCTGTTCATCTTTCCCTCGATCCTGACTAGTCTCCCTCTCCCTGCCGTGGAAAAACATCCCCACTGCATGATTCTGCCACCACCATGCTTCACTGTTGGGATGGTATTGGTCAGGTGATGAGCGGTGCCTGGTTTCCTCCAAACGTGATGCTTTGCATTCCAGCCAAAGAGTTTAATCTGGGTTTCATCAGACCAGATTATCTTGCTTCTCATGGTATGAGAGTCTTTAGGTGCCTTTTGGTAAACTCCAAGCGGGCTGTCATGTGCCTTTTACTGAGTAGTGGCTTCCATCTGGCAATTTTATTATAAAGGCCTGAATGGCGGAGTGCTGCAGAGATGGTTGTCCTTCTGGAAGGTTCTCCCATCTCTCTAGAGCTGTTTCAGTGACCATCAGTTTCTTGGTCACCTCCCTGACCAAGGCCCTTCTCGAACGATTGCTCAGTTTGAACGGGTGACCAGCTCTAGGAAAAGTCTTGGTGGTTCCAAACTTCTTCCATTTAAGAATGATGGAGGCCACTGTGTTCTTGGGGACCTTCAATACTGCAGACCTTTTTTGGTTCCCTTCCCTAGATCTGTCCCTCAACACAATCCTGTCTCGGAGTTTTACGGACAATTCCTTCGACCTCACGGCTTGGGTTTTGTTCTGGCATGCACTGTCAATGGTGGGACCTTAAATAGATAGGTGTGTGCCTTTCCATGTCCAAACCAATTTAATTTACCACAGTTGGACTCCAATCAAGTTGGAGAAACATCTCAAGGATGATCAATGGAAACAGGATGCACCTGAGCTCCATTTCGAGTCTCATAGCAAATGGTCTGAATTGTTATGTAAATAAGGTATATCATTTTTTTTTTATTAATGTGCAAAAATGGCTAAAAACCAGTTTTCGCTTTGTCATTATGGGTTATTGTGTGTAGAATGATGAGGAACATTTTTATTTAATCAATTTTAGAATAAGGCTGGAACGTAACAAAATGTGGAAAAAGTAAAGTAATCTGAATACTTTCCGAATGCACTGTACATACAGTACCAGTCAAAAGTTTGGACACACCTACTCATTCATGGGTTTATCTTTATTTTTACTATTTTCTACATTGTAGAATAAGTGAAGACATCAAAACTATAAAATAACACATATGGAATCATGTAGTAACGAAAAAAGTGTTAAACAAATGAAAATATATTTTATATTTGAGATTCTTCAAAGTAGCCACCCTTTGCCTTGATGACAGCTTTGCACACTCTTGGTATTCTCTCAACCAGCTTCATGATGTAGTCACCTGGAATGCATTTCAATGAACAGATGTGCCTTGTTAAAAGTTAATTTGTCTGATTTTTTTCCCTTCTTAATGCATTTGAGCCAATCAGTTGTGTTGTGACAAGGTAGGGGGTATACAGAAGATAGCCCTATTTGGTAAAAGACCAAGTCCATATTATGGCAAGAACAGCTCAAATAAGCAACGAGAAATGACAGTCCATCATTACTTTAAGACATGAAGGTCAGTCAATAAGCACATTTCAAGAACACCAGTCTCAACGTCAACAGTGAAGAGGCGACTCCGGGATGCTGGCCTTCTAGGCAGAGTTTGCAAAGAAAAAGCCATATCTCAGACTGGCCAATAAAAAGAAAAGATTAAGATGGGCAAGAACACAGACACTGGACAGAGGAATTCTGCCTAGATGGCCAGCATCCCGGAGTCGCCTCTTCACTGTTGACGTTGAGACTGGTGTTTTGCGGGTACTTTTTAATGAAGCTGCCAGTTGAGGACTTGTGAGACATCTGTTTCTCAAACTAGACACTCTAATGTACTTGGCCTCCCACTCCTATTTCTATTCTGGTTAGAGCCAGTTTGTGCTGTTCTGTGAAGGGAGTAGTACACAGCCTTGTACGAGGTCTTCAGTCTCGTGACAATTTTTCACATGGAATAGCCTTAATTTCTCAGAACAAGAATAGACTGACGAGTTTCAGAAAAAAGTTCTTTGTTTCTGGCCATTTTGAGGCTGTAATCGAACCCACAAATGCTGACGCGCCAGATGCTCAACTAGTCTATTGCTTCTTTAACCAGGACTACAGTTTTCAGCTGTGCTAACATAATTGCAAAGGGGATTTCTAATGATCAATTAGCCTTTTAAAATGATAAACTTGGATTAGCTAACACAACGTGCCATTGGAACACAGGAGTGATGGTTGCTGATAATGGGCCTCTGTACGCCTATGTAGATATTCCATAAAAAAAATCAGCCGTTTCCAGCTACAATAGTCATTTACAACATTAACAATGTCTACACTGTATTTCTGATCAATTTGATTAAAATTTGTTATTTTAACATACAAAAAAAATGTGCTTTTCTTTCAAAAACAAGGTAATTTGTAAGTGACCCCAAACTTTTGAACGGTAGTGTAGATACAGATTTGACTGTGTTGTATTTCGTTCTGTGTCAGCACAGTTCTCACCCTACAACACTAAAACAACACTCAGACACAGCTGACCTTACAATAGTTGGGGTCACTGTGAAGATCATCATGTTTAGGCAGATGATAGTTATTGTCCATCACTAAATCGTGTCAAAATATATGTATCCATGTCTAAGGTGGATTCAACATTGTGTCACAGTTAACAGATGTCAAAAACCTACCTATTTTAAATGAAATCATTTATAGTTGTTGATAATTGGTAAAATGTATAGAAACTTTTGCACAACCTTTTGAACAGGGTGTCTGGCAAAAAATATCTGCTTTTGTATGAATAGTGTGTGTGGGGACAGGATATTCACCTTCTGAATGGCCCCCTTGAAGCCATCTTTGAGCGAGGCGGCCCTCGCTAGCCGGCTGAAATCAGGAGCACCACCCACGAACAGAGACTCCTTCAGGTTGAGAGCGGTGTGTTGGTTCTGGAGATAGGACACAAGTGTTAGAACCCTATAATAACAGGGTATGGAACCCTACCACAAGGACTATAACCCTACCATAACAGGGACTAGAACCCTACCAGACTAGAACTCTAGAATAACAGGGACTAGAACCCTACCACATGGTCTAGAACCCTACCACAGGGACTATAACCACACCTGATCAATCGCTTCTGTTTTGATTCAAATGAGACTCGTTTTTTAGTTTTTGAGCCATACAGTAGCACAATGAGACTAATAGCTGCCCCAGCGAAAAATATTTCTCCTTTGAAAGATATATCTATATAGTGCATGCAGGACAATTCACTAACTGTGCTACCACCTTTTCCACATCAATACACTTGATAAAATATTGATTTCTGTGCAACTCGCCAAGCAGTCAATTATTTGTTATCTGGTACAAAACACAAGAAAGGGCTACAATAGAAAGTCAGCTGGTGCGGCTGGAGTGACGATATGGATGCCGTTATTTTTATGAAAGTCTCTCTAATGAATGACTGGTTGTACTGAAGACCTTTCCGGCGCCGAGCGAGCAGCAGCCTATAATTGGCTGTTAATTTGTGTGGTGGAGGACCATGAAATCAGGTTCATCCAGCAACCCGCAGGGGAATTGGCTTCAATTACGAAAGAGAAAGTACAGGCCCCCTCTTCGGGAGGAATTGCGGATATTTCTTTTTATGTAGGCCAGTAATTACTAGAGGGAAAAGATGAGGTAATTGGTGTAAAAAATGATGGAAGTTGCCAAGTAAACATCGGTTGTGTTTGAGAGCTGGCATGGGATTGTACTTCTATTTGAGATGGGAGCTGGAGGGTGGAGGCCAGTGGGGGTTCGCTAACCGCACGGCTGTGTGGTGCACCTGGAGTGGACTCCGAGAGCCCAGTCAGTTGGGTCACCTACAGTCCAGCTATGGCTGCCTCTTGTGGGAAGGACTAAGTGCCCACTTTAGCTGAAGGCAATGATCAAGTGAAGAGTAACGGGTTGGGATCAACTCAACCTGTATTCGATACAAGTTGACATGCAATTCTCCCAGTTACATTGTAAAACCATTTGGATATATACATCCAGTCCATTATTATGAAGTTGTACTTTGGCCATCGTATAATAAACATGGCTTCTATCAATTTGAAAGGTCATATTAGATTCCTGAAGAGGAGTGAATTGGAATGAGATACTCTAACTCTGGTAACAGACCAGTATATCTAATGGCATGGGTGTTGTTGGTAATGCCAGTGCTGTTATGGGTGAGTGATTGAGTAAGTAAGTGAGTGATCAAGTGAGTGAGTGATCAAGTGAGTGAGTGATCAAGTGAGTAAGTGAGTTGATGTAGAACATTTTGTTTCTCTTTCGAGAAGAGAATGTTGATGACAAAAGAACAGCCTTGCTTGGCACCTCACTCCCTTTCTCATTCTTCTCTCCTTGATCTTCTTCTCGCTCTCGACTGCCACACAGAGCCGGTGAGATATCTCCGCCCACGCAGCCTTTTCTCATCAACTGCGTTGCGATCTTTTCATCCCAATTCCCCCAAAAATACAGATTCCGATTTTGACGGACTAAACCAGTCCGAAGAATTTGCATAACATCACCAACGCTGCTGAGGTCATTTTCAAAGGCAATTACTTGTTCAAAGTGGCTAGAGAGACACATTTAATGAGAAGCAAATCATATACTAGGCTACTGGAAAAATAATATGCTACTGAAAATATTAGGATAGGCTATTCATCCTATAGGATTGATCATGAATGGAGAATGGCTACGTTTCATTCAATAAGTGGAGGAGATGCAAAACTGGAACCTGTCGTCGTTCCTCGCACATATGCTGTACATCATGACACTTGCTGACTTAAATGTTCTTTCTGTTGGATTAAAGAGATTAAGCCTAGACAGGCTAAGCATAGAAAATTAGCGAACTCATACACGCACACCCGCCCACCTAAAAGGACCCATCAATCAAAGTCGCCTGAAGCGCATCTCACTCAGACATAAGCAAATCACGTTTCTCCTTCCCCAAAAACGTATTACTGCAATAACCTTGCCTTAGCTTCAAATCACTTCTGTAGGATATCAAAAACGAGTCTATAGGATAATGCTAAATCAATGTAGCCTATCGCGTAAATTGACGAGGAAAGTTTTAAGTGGGAGATAGAGACAACTGTGATTTAGGGTATATGAAGATGTAATTGACAACCATTAGAAAATAGAAACACATGCATACAACTTATCCATAGCCTAACGATCACCCGTTGATACATTTTTGTGAAGCAACGGGTGGTTATGTTAACACTACATTTTACATTTGAGTGCTTTATCTAAATCTGTGCAACCACTTATTGAAAAAGATAAACTCTGGCAGATGATCACCTAGATTCACTTTAGCAGGCATATAATACATAGCCTAATGTATAGGCTATTCGAATTATGCATTCATATATTAACTAACTTAACTTGCATATCTCCTTCTTCACTCCTCGCGCAATTCACACATCTCCACTGGCAACTCTTCCCCCTCTCTCTAGCTCTTGAACAAGTAGCCTCTATATTTAGATATTGACCAACGATACAGTTTGAAATGTATTTCAAGCAACAACAAAAAATGTACTTATAGGCCTAGGCCTATTCAAGGAGAGAAGCATTGATGATCCCCTTACTTGCTGAATGGCTAGAAAATCGGCTAAATCGTTGGCATTGAATTTGCGGGGAAGTTTGAATGGCGAGAGTGATGTGTAGCAATTTGGCTAAATTGGTACCGTGCTCCACTGAAGCATTGCAAATGTAAAAAACAGGCAGAGAGAAATTAATGAAATCATTATTTCGTTCACACAATGAACCCACCGACCTGTCAGTGCACCGCCTGACTGCCACTGTCCCAGATAACAATTACTATCGGTCAACAGCTTATTTTCACATGTTAAAAGACACAAAAATAGAACCTGTTCCGAATAAATAAGTGACGGATTGCGGCAGTACAGTATCTCACAATTGGTGGGAACGGTGTCATAAACAAGACACGCTCTTATACATTTTTTGTTGTTGAAATTATTCAGATGAAAATAACGGACTTGGTGAGAAAGCGCCTTAAGAAGTTTCATTGTTGCGAGGAATAATGGCGGCCAGAAAGATAACTTCCCTCACTTCCTCCTTCCGCCTCCACAGCAGACGGACTGAGGTGAAAGCCAAACCTAGTTCTTTAACAAATGTCTCTACTTTGGTACAGTGTATGAAATGCTAGTACTAAATACAGACCCTTTTCCCCTGTCAGTTCTATAGTCTAATAACTGTCGTATGGTGGAGCATGGGGGTGAGAAGTGGCGAACTGAAATTGGAGCTGAAAGTGGCGATATGAAATATGTCAAAGGAGGTGGATGGGACTTGTCTTATTACCTTGCGTGATTTCTTAGTTTCCAGACAGCACACAGTAAGAGAAAAGAACACGGGAGGGGAAAAAGGTTATCAGAAGAGCGAGATCAATGGACGGTGGTGTGTGGAGAAACAGGCAACACACACACTCAAATGCACACCCCGGACCAACATAAAACCGCATAACACAACACAAACTGTGAAGCCTGAAGGTCATGGACAAGACAGAAAGGCTGCCACTAAAAATAAATGAGAAACAATAATTGTGCTTAAGGAAGTTGCAGCTGTGGCTCAAACATAATTTGGATCCACCATTTGCCAGCCAATGCAGACAGTGTTATTTCTGTTTGTGAGAAAAAGCATGCATGGATTTGACGTGAAATTGTCTTTTTAAAATCTCCTTCTGGATTTGACTGAAATATTCTGTTTTTAGATGTCCTGAATCACAGAAATTCCCATCCCAGGTATAAATTAATAACTTTATATAAGGTATCTATATCAAAGATGCTAGGCTCTCTGAGTGCAGTGGGACTTCCTGGCTCCCATCTTCATTGTAAATGCAGGAGTAGGAGAAAATTAGCTGCCAACTATATCCTGCATGGGGCCTCTATGCATTGAGCTCCTCCATCACTGGCCTCCACTCACCCCTATCTTTCTCACCCTCTCCCTGTTCTCGTCTTTTAATACGATTTTCTGCCTCCTTTGCAGTAGGGAAACACAATTACTTTACGGAGGACAGGAAGACAAAAAGAAAAGAGGAAAAAGTGACAGCATGCATTCTGGAGGCGGTGGCTTTGGAGTTGACTTGCATGCGGGTGTACATGTTCCTAATCACAAATTACTCTGTTTAATATAATTGGATGACTTGCAGACATACTGTATCTGGCTATTAGATTGCTCTCACTTAGGCCCATGTACCTGGTTTATTGCTTGATTATCAGTCTTTATTTTTCCCATCTCTCCATCTACATATCTACCTCCCTAGAGTTTAAGAGCATGGGTTAAAATAATGTAATAATGATAATAACTGTACTTGTGCATGTGACAATGAAACTTGCATGTACATATTAATGGGCTGCACTATTGGGGATCTTTGCTTCACTAGGAGCTAAAAGGAATAAGTAAAGTCATACTAATGGGTATATACCACTCAGGCCATGGAGGATGTTTTTCGTGACTGCAGCAAATAAGAACAAGATCATACTTCTGTACCGGCCTTTCAGCAGATGCAAAGATGGCAGATAAAACGGATTCTAAAAAGGAGGGAAATAAGACATTTCCAAATCAGAGACTGCCTGTCAAACGTGCCCTTTATGTCTCCAGCGTACTATTTCTTACCTTGACGAGCTATCAGAATAGAGTGGAATGTGTTTTCAAACACAACCCTGGTAACGTGTATGGCCTTATGGACGACCTCAACTAGGTAAGCGTTTTGTCTGGTGTGTTATCATCAGTGCACTCGGAGTAAAGAGTGCACTGAGTTGAACAGCTCCATTGATAAGGGCCTGTATGCATGGCCAAGGATGTGGTGCTACAGTGACACGCATGTACACACACACACACAGTAGCGCAGGCTAAGCATAAGCAAAGCTGGATATTGCCTTGCATGCTAATAGCTAGGCTAATCATAAATCATGATAATCATGATTAGCCTTGCATGCTAGCAGCTATGCAGAGTATATTCATATCCAGTTTGCCCTGCATGCTAATAGCTAGGCTAATCATAAATCATGATAATCATGATTAGCCTTGCATGCTAGCAGCTATGCAGAGTATATTCATATCCAGTTTGCCCTGCATGCTAATAGCTAGGCTAATCATAAATCATGATAATCATGATTAGCCTTGCATGCTAGCAGCTATGCAGAGTATATTCATATCCAGTTTGCCTTGCATGCTAATAGCTAGGCTAATCATAAATCAGGACAATCATGATTAGCCTAGCATGCTAGCAGCTATGCAGAGTATATTCATATCCAGTTTGCCTTGCATGCTAATAGCTAGGCTAATCATAAATCATGATAATCATGATTAGCCTAGCATGCTAGCTCTCTCTGTCTCACCGGCGACTCTCCCCTGACTGGGTCCTTTCCGTTTATGTTGATCTCTCCCTTGCGACTGGCCCTCTCCAGATTCACTGTGTTCCACACGCCCATCTTGATCTTATCTTTACTCCTGCATGAGAGGAGCAGACAAACGAGCCAAGAGGTCAGGGACGTCTCAAAGCAACACACACAAGTACAATCCAAAATCAAGAGACAACAATAACCCAGTTAACAAGGACTCCTAGGCCGTCATTGAAAATAAGAATTCGTTCTTAACTGACTTGCCTAGTTAAATAAAGGTAAAATGAAAATAAATAGGTGTCTAGACTAGAGTTGCTACGGGGTTCTAGACTAGAGTAGCTATGGAGTTCTAGATAAGAGTCGTTATGGGGATCTGGACTAGAGTTGCTATGGGCTAGAAGATTAGTTGCTATGCGGTTTAAGACCTGCAACACTATGGGGTTCTAGATTAGTTGCTATGGGGTTCTAGACTAGAGTCACTATTTGTTTCTAGACTAGAATCACTATTTGTTTCTAGACTAGAATCACTATGGGGTTCTAAACTAAAGTCAACATAGGGATCTAGATTAGTCACTATGGGGTTTCAGTCTAGAGTCACTATGGGGTTTCAGTCTAGAGTCACTATGGGGTTTCAGACTAGAGTCACTATGGGGTTTCAGACTAGAGTCACTATGGGGTTTCAGACTAGAGTCACTATGGGGTTTCAGTCTAGAGTCACTATGGGGTTTCAGTCTAGAGTCACTATGGGGTTTCAGACTAGAGTCACTATGGGGTTTCAGACTAGAGTCACTATGGGGTTTCAGACTAGAGTCTCTATGGGGTTTCAGTCTAGAGTCACTATGGGGTTTCAGACTAGAGTCACTATGGGGTTTCAGACTAGTCACTATGGGGTTTCAGACTAGAGTCACTATGGGGTTTCAGACTAGAGTCACTATGGGGTTTCAGTCTAGAGTCACTATGGGGTTTCAGACTAGAGTCACTATGGGGTTTCAGACTAGTCACTATGGGGTTTCAGACTAGTCACTATGGGGTTTCAGACTAGAGTCTCTATGGGGTTTCAGTCTAGAGTCACTATGGGGTTTCAGACTAGAGTCACTATGGGGTTTCAGACTAGAGTCACTATGGGGTTTCAGACTAGAGTCTCTATGGGGTTTCAGTCTAGAGTCACTATGGGGTTTCAGACTAGTCACTATGGGGTTTCAGACTAGTCACTATGGGGTTTCAGACTAGAGTCACTATGGGGTTTCAGACTAGAGTCACTATGGGGTTTCAGACTAGAGTCTCTATGGGGTTTCAGTCTAGAGTCACTATGGGGTTTCAGACTAGAGTCACTATGGGGTTTCAGACTAGTCACTATGGGGTTTCAGACTAGAGTCACTATGGGGTTTCAGACTAGAGTCTCTATGGGGTTTCAGTCTAGAGTCACTATGGGGTTCTAGTGTGGTGCCCACCTGATGACGGCTGGGCCCTTGCCCAGGTCGTAGCGAAACTCCAGGATGCCGTCGTTGAGGGAGAGGGAGATGAAGTCCCCTTTGCCGTCGGTCTTCTGGCCATTGTAGAATATCATGCCGTTGGATTCGTTAGCCATGAGCACCACCGTCATGCTGACCTTTTGGCTGCAGACAAAACACAAACATGAGTAAACCACCAGGCACAGACAAAAAAACATACAACAATAGTAAACAAGCGCCAGACTAAACATAAAAAACAGCAGTAAACAAACAGACAGAAGACCAACAGCAATGGTAAACAAACACCATCGTGGAATGGAGGCCAGACCTGGTATTAAAACTTCTTCGGGATAGCCCCCCTTTTTTTCAATTTTCGCCTAAATGACATACCCAAATCTAAGTGCCTGTAGCTCAGGACCTGAAGCAAGGATATGCATATTCTTGGTACCATTTGAAAGGAAACACTTTGAAGATTGTGGAAATGTGAATTGAATGTAGGAGAATAAAACACAATATATCTGGTAGAAGAAAATACAAAGAAAATATATATATATTTTTCTACCACCATCTTTGAAATGCAACAGAAACGTCCCAGTTCCAGCCATCACTCTGCTTGTACTTCCGGTGGTGTCCACAAGATGGCAGCAGTGTATGTGCAAAGTGGATGGATAACATGTAGTATGAGTGAACTACAAGACTTTTAGTGTGTCCCCAGGTATATTTGGGCAAATCGAGGGAGACATCTGCAATCATATTACATTTTTCTGCAAGAATATCGTCACATCTGTATTCTTGGACTTTGATTTAGCTTTTCCAGTATTAGTAGCCATATTATGTTCAACATTTGCAAAACAACCAGTTTTCATAACTTCATAACTCTGAATATTCATATAATTTCTGTGCAAAATGAAAAGGCATGCTGTCATACAAGGTCAGTAGCTACATTTTATGACAGATACAGGGTTTCCGATACTCCCGTAAATCCCAGCTCATTGGCCATCTAGCTAGCTTTGTTTGACCCCGATTGGTGCTTATTTGACAAAGTTAGAGTCGTTCAAGTGAAGACCGCCCGCGTCATCGGCGTGCCATGAAGGCATCGCTCTCTGACCAAATATGGTGTCCTATAGGATATGCTACACCCCTAATGATATTGTGAAGTCTGGTTACGTTCTAGAATCTCCGAGGAATACATACGAACGTGATTTGACTGGTTGAAATAACATTAAAGATGAGATTTTCACAGATTCCTTTCTTTGCAAATTGAACGAGTGAAAATACAAAATGGATCATGCGTGCTATATGGACCTTTTTAGGATATGAAACAGGATTTTATCTAACAAAACAACACTTCATGTTATCTCTGAGACCCTTTGGATGATAAATCAAAGATTTCAGAATGTAAGTACACATTTCACCTTCAGAGGTGAATTTATCAAACCTATCGCGGTGAAAAAAGTATATTGTTGTTAGGAACTCTCCTCAAACAATAGCATTGTATTTTTTCGCAGTAATAGCTACTGTAAATTGGACAGTGCAGTTATATTTTTTTAAAAGTAAGCTTTCAGCCGATATAACACACTTATATGTACCGACATTTGTTTCTCTAAAATCCGCAATCGTGACCCAAGGCGCTGGGTGATTTACAACTGTCCCGTTGACGGGACGCCTATCCCTTAAAACTTCTTCTCAATAGGGGGTGCTGTTTGGACTTTGTAATAATTTCGTTCCCAAATTAAACTGCCTCGTACTCAATTCTTGCTCGTACAATATGCATATTATTATTACTATTGGATAGAAAACACTCTCTAGTTTCTAAAACAGTTTGAATTATATCTCTGAGTGAAACAGAACTCATTCTGCAGCACACTTCCTGTCAGGAAGTGAGATTTCTGAAATCGAGGTCTCTGTTCTAGGGTCAGTTTATAAATTCCCATTTAAGCTATGGGGCTACATGCACTGCATACGCCTTCCTCTAGATGTCAGTAAGCGGTGAGAATTTGAATGGAGTGGATTGCACCATCTGGGGCACTATAAAAGCTCTTGGAACGGAAGGTCCGACCTTTTCAACGGGGGGCCTGACGCAGGAGGGACATCACCATGGCGTCCTGAAAAGCTTTCGTTTTAGCAGTTCTATATCTCCGGCTCTGATTTAATTTGATTTTTGTCTTAAAAACTTCATAAGGTAGTTAATTTAAACCGACTTAAGGCAGTTTATATCAGTTTATTGCGATTTTCTGGAATTTCTTTGTCACGCGCTATCGCGAGTTGGACACCTCTCCGGCACATAGCTAGCGTTAGCTGCTAATTCTACAGGAGAAGAGGACATCTTTCAACCAAAAGACGATTGTTCTGGAGAAAGGACACCTTGCCCAAGATTCTGATGGAAGCTCATCAAATAGTAAGAAGTCTTTATGCTGTTAATTCGTATTTATGTAGAAAAATTTTAAACAATAATTCCGCCATGAATTTCGGTGCGGTCTCGCTTTAGCGCACGCTGTATGTAGTAGTAACGTTAATTTTAAAAATCTAACACAGCGGTTGCATTAAGAACTAATGTATCTTTCATTTGCTGTCCAACCTGTATTTTTTAGTCAAGTTTATGATTAGTTATCGATTAGATTAGGTGCCTCTCCAAGATGGCGCCGGACAGATTGCTTGAAGTTTGGCTACTAATCACATTGTATAACCACGATTTGTGCCGCTACATATGCACATTTTCGAACAAACCCTATATGCATTGTGTAATATGATGTTACAGGACTGTCATCTGAAGAAGTTTATGAAGGTTAGTCAAAAATTATAACAAAAATTATATATCTTTTGCTTGTTTGTTACGATCGCTAACCTTTGCTGCTGGTAAATGGCTTGTGTTTCTGGCTATTGTGGTAAGCTAATATAATGCTATATTGTGTTTTCGCTGTAAAACACTTAAAGAATCTGAAATATTGGCTGGATTCACAAGATCTTTGTCTTTCATTTGCTGTACGCTGTGTATTTTTCAGAAATGTTTTATGATGAGTATTTAGGTAATTCACGTTGCTCTCTGTAGTTATTCTAGTCGCTTTGGTGAGAGTTGTGATGGTGGCTGCAATGGTAAACTATGATTTATACCTGAAATATGCACATTTTTCTAACAAAACATATGCTATACAATAAATATGTTATCAGACTGTCATCTGATGAAGTTGTTTCTTGGTTAGTGGCTATTTATATCTTTATTTGGTCGAATTTGTGATAGCTACCTATGCAGGAAAAAAATGGTGGAGTAAAAAAAGTGGTGTCTTTTGCTAACGTGGTTAGCTAATAGATTTACATATTGTGTCTTCCCTGTAAAACATTTTAAAAATCAGAAATGATGGCTGGATTCACAAGATGTGTATCTTTCATCTGGTGTCTTGGACTTGTGATTTAATGATATTTAGATGCTAGTATTTACTTGTGACGCTATGCTAGGCTATGCTAGTCAGCTTTTTTACTGATGGGGGTGCTCCCGGATCCGGGTTTGGGAGGAACTAGAAGTTAAACACTTGTCTACCATGCCTGTCTGTCTACTGTTATGTCCATCTGGTCTTTACATCATGTAACAATGTTGCATGTGACGATAGCTGTACTTGTGTGATCTTTCGTGTAACCTACACAAGACTGAAAATAATTCCCACCATCGAGGACAACATAAACATTTCATTCATGATATTTCTATGGAATAGTATTTCTAAGCAGGAGGACAATTATCTGTTCAGTTCCATTTAACGATATCCAATTCATCACCAGACTGTCCTGCTGGAGGCACAGCTTAAGTATCTATCTGCCATCACAGCAAGTCACAGCTCCTGTGTACCTACTCCTGGAGATCAATATGCCTTTACGATACAGCACCGGAATACACTCAAATATCAGTGACGGTGTCTTCGTGGACACACATGGTGTCGTGTGTGAGTATACGTGTGTGTCTGCATGTCTGTGTGTAGTGGAATTTGCATTTGACTTACTGGAGAGCGTGACCGTAGGTGTGCAATCCCTTCAGCTCCAGGTAAGAGTCGCCACTAAAGGACGGCATGTAGGCCCCTTTCTTGTCCGACACTGAAGATGAAACGCAAATGGAATGCATTACAACAGGCATTATGTCATCCTTACGATAGCACTGTGCATGCTTATGACAGTAAGAAGGCTTATGCAGTCTGTCAGGGGCACATTGGCTGAAGTCAGTGCTACCCACCCAGGCGGTCCATTTTGTATAACAATGGTGGCCTAGTCTTCACCCACCCACACAGACACACACACACTCACACACAGACAGTTTGGGGCTGCAAGGCTCTTTTCTTTGCTAATTAGTCGGGATTAGCTAACTGAGTCGGGGAGGGGAGGCAGACGGAGATGAGAAAGCTAATTAGCCATTGTGTAGGAAACGGCTAATGACGGAGAGGACAATAGGAGCACTGCTGCAGACACAACAAGGAAGTGTGCCGTCAAAGCAGCTGTCATAATAAGGAAAGGAAAGAGCAACCTCGGAACTCAGCCAGTGGACCAGGAGAAGATTTCGGTTTCTTTAGCTGAATGCACACACACACAACTTGTCACAAGCAAATTTGAGCGGAGAATTGCACTTATGGTTTAAAGGACTGGCTATGTTTCTGCCATACAGTACAGGGACTCAGATAAGTGAGTGACAAGGTAAAGGGAGATGGACAGTTGGAATCTAAAATCTCACACGAGTTCCAGCGAAGCAACTCTATGTAGTTGCATTGGGGACAGCAGCCAAGTACTATGGAAAAACACTCTTGTACTTAGTATTAGTGAGTATAACTATGTCTACCAAGGGCTTCCTTCGAGTAGGCGGTTGGCGACACCATCTGTCTTTAACTGTTCCCAGTACAGACTTTAAAGCATACACAAGCTGAATGAGGTCTTCTTATCTGATCTGAGAGATCCTGCCTTAACTGTTCCCAGTACAGACTTTAAAGCATACGCCACTGAATGATGTATTTTTATCTGAGAGATCCTGTCTTTAAATGTTCCCAGTACAGCCCTTAATTAATTCTTGCGACTACAGGGGGTGCTGTTCCGAATTAGCATTTTGTCGTCTCCAAATTAAACTGCCTAGTACTCAATTCTTGCTCGTACAATATGCATATTATTAATTCTATTGGATAGAAAACACTTTCTAGTTTCATACAAAGTTGGAATTATGTCTGTGGGTGACCCAGAACTCTTTCTACAGCGAAATCCATGACAGACAGTGAAAGGTCTGAGAGCGAAGCTCTGGTTTCAGATCAGTTTTTAAGGTCTCTGTCTATCCTATGGAACGACACGAACTGCACCCGCCTTCCCCTGGATGTCAGTAACCAATGAGAAGTGGAATGGGCCTTCTAGGTAGCTCTCAGAGGTTATAAAAGACCAAGGAGTGAGAGTAGCCCCCCTTTCGACGCTCGCCCTTACGCAGGAAGGGACCTCCGGATGCCATTTTCAGAGGCTCGGTTATCAACGTGAAATGTATCCGTCTGTAATTTAATTCGATATAGGAGTTAGAAACATCATAAGGTAGTTAATTTAAACCGTTTTATAGCAATTTATATCCGTTTAGTGCGATTTTGATGCATTTCTATGTGAAGCACCGGGCACGTTTCGGGGTCCCGGTCGAACGTTAGCGGGCATTTCGACGGACAAAGGACATCTTTCGACCAAAAGAAGATTAGAACCAAGAAAGAATACATTGCCCAAGAATCTGATGGAAAATCACCTCATAGTAAGTAATATTTAATATGATAAATCGTTGTTCTGTCGAAATATTTTAAACGCATATTTCGCCATCTTGTTTTCTATCCCTTCGCTTGGCGAACCCTGTATTGCACAGTAAGGATAATTTTAGAAATGTAAATCAGCGATTGCATTAAGAACTAATTTGTCTTTCGATTCCTGTCAACCCTGTATTTTTTAGTCAAGTATATGATTAGCTATTGATTAAACTAGATCACTCTGAAAGATGGCGACCGACTTTTCCATGCTGGTTTTGCTACCATCTTCATTGTATAACCACGTTTTTTTATGGCTAAATATGCACATTTTCGAACAAACAATATATGTATGTTGTAATATGATGTTACAGGAGTGTCAACGGAAGAATTCTGAGAAGGTTAGTGAAAAAATTAATATCTTTTGGCGATGATTACGTTATCGCTCTCTGGCTTGAATTGATGCTCTAGTATTGTTTGCAAATGTGGTATGCTAACTTATCGATTTATTGTGTTTTCGCTGTAAAACGCTTAGAAAATCTGAAATATTGTCTGAAATCACAAGATCTGTGTCTTTCCATTGCTATGCTTTGTCTATTTTTATGAAATGTTTTATGATGAGTAAATTGGTCATACACGTTGCTCTCTCTAGTAATTCTAGTCCAGTTGTGACTGTGGGTGCAATTGTAAACTGTGATTTCTACCTGAAATATGCACTTTTTTCTAACAAAACCTATCCTATACCATAAATATGTTATCAGACTGTCATCTGAGGAGGTTTTTTCTTGGTTAGTGTTTATCAATATCTTAGTTTAGCCGAATTGGTGATAGCTACTGGTGGAGAGAGAAAATGGTGGACAAAGGAAAAATGGTGTATTTTGCTAACGTGGTTAGCTAATAGATTTACATATTGTGTCTTCCCTGTAAAACATTTTAAAAAACAGAAATGATGGGGTTATTCACAAGATCTGTATCTTTCATCTGGTGTCTTGGACTTGTGATTTAATGATATTTAGATGCTACTATTTAATTGTGACGCTATGCTAGCTATGCTAATCAGTGTGGGGGGGGTGGGGGGTGATCCCGGATCCGGGATTGAGGTTCGGTAAAGGTTAAGCTGAATGATGGTTCTGTTACGTGATCCAGATCCTGTGTCGGCCAGACACTCAGGCTGAGTGACTTCTTCATTAATCATCATGGGAGGATTGATGTCATTAGTCATCTCATTGATTTAATTGAAGCCCTCAGAGTGTGAGATGCTCTTTCCCTCACAATGATTTTCAGTTCACCCCAATTGATTTTAAATCACCTGCTAACTGGGACTTACGGTGAGGCGAGAGGCGGTTCTCCTCAGGTGTTAGTCGACCCAGTCAGGTTAGGAAAGCGCGCGTGTGCGAGTGCATGAACGAGACTGTGCACGTTTGTCTTTGCCTGTGTGCCTACGTACTAATTAATTTTTTTTAAACTTTTGAACACCAACCTTCATTGTTATACATTGAGTCAAATATTCTCAAGCCTTTATATTCTGAAAACATCCATGAGAATTTCAATGAGAGGTGAATGAAAACCAGTTGCAAACACATCGACAAAAGAGCTAATGATAAACTTCAAACGCAGCTCCGGTACATTAGGGTCTCCTCCCCAGCCGTGGCCCATGCTTCTTCCCCTAGGAGCTAAGTGGAGGCGAAAGCGTTTGAACACAACACCTGTGGAAAGGGGAGCATGTGAGAGATGGAGAATGTCTACGGAAAGGATCTGTAACAAACGAAGCCGTTGCGCTAACAGCCTGATAGGCCAATCGCAGCGCTCCGCTGTGCGCCAGACACCCTGGAGGCGCGGCCTGTCTCTCTGCATTTAATCTCTCTCCCGAATCAAGATGGAAAAATGGAGCAGCACGACACGGAGAAGAAAAGAGCGGAAGGGGAAAGAGGGAACATTTAAAATGTGGGAGATCTTCCACACTGAATCCTGACTGGATCATTGAGGTAGGATGATAAGCTTGGTGTTTTATTTTTTAAATCAAATGTTTGTAGTTTAAGTAGCGATGATACGACATATAAATACTGAAGTCAAACACAGACTGATGTACATACTGTACTGACATGCTTTATAAACTCAGCAAAAAAAGAAACGCCCCTTTTTCAGGACCATGTCCTTCAAAGATAATTCCTAAAAATCCAAATAACTTCACAGATCTTCATTGAAAAGGGTTTAAACACTGTTTCCCATGCTTGTTCAATGAACCATAAACAATTAATGAACATGCACCTGTGGAACGGTCGTTAAGACACTAACAGCTTACAGAAGGTAGGCAATTAAGGTCACAGTTATGAAAACTTAGGACACTAAAGAGGCCTTTCTACTGACTCTGAAAAACACCAACAAAGAAAGATACCCAGGGTCCCTGCTCATCTGCGTGAACGTGCCTTAGGCATGCTGCAAGGAGGCATGAGGACTGCAGATGTGGCCAGGGCAATAAATTGCAATGTCCGTACTGTAAGACACCTAAGAGAGCGCTACAGGGAGACAGGACGGACAGCTGATCGTCCTCGCAGTGGCAGACCATCTGGAACAACACCTGCACAGGATCGGTACATCTGAACATCACACCTGTGGGACAGGTACAGAATGGCAACAACAACTGCCTGAGTTACACCAGGAATGCACAATCCCTCCATCAGTGCTGACTGTCCGCAATAAGCTGAGAGAGGCTGGACTGAGGACTTGTAGGCCTGTTGTAAGGCAGGTCCTCACCAGACATCACCGGCAACAACGTCGCCTATGGGCACAAACCCACCGTCGCTGGACCAGACAGGACTGGCAAAAAGTGCTCTTCACTGACGAGTCGTGGTTTTGTCTCACCAGGGGTGTTGGTCGGATTCGCATTTATCGTCGAAGGAATGAGCTTACTCTGAGGCCTGTACACTGGAGCGGGATCGATTTGGACGTGGAGGGTCAGTCATGGTCTGGGGCAGTGTGTCACAGCATCACCGGACTGAGCTTGTTGTCATTGCAGGCAATCTCAACACTGTGCGTTACAGGGAAGTCATCCTCCTCCCTCATGTGGTACCTTTCCTGTAGGCTCATCCTGACATGACCCTCCAGCATGACAATGACACCAGCCATACTGCTCGTGCTGTGTGTGATTTCCTGCAAGACAGGAACGACAGTGTTCTGCCATAGCCAGCAAAGAGCCCAGATCCGTTTTTGTCACCAAAGCCCGATATACTACCTACCACTGCGACCTGTATGCTCTCGTTGGCTGGCCCTCGCTTCATATTCGTCGCCAAACCCACTGGCTCCAGGTCATCTATAAGTCTTTGCTAGGTAAAGCCCCACCTTATCTCAGCTCACTGGTCATCATGCTACCCACCCGTAGCACGCGCTCCAGGAGGTATATTTCACTGGTCACCCCAAAGCCAATTCCTCCTTTGGTCGCCTTTCCTTCCAGTTCTCTGCTGCCAATGACTGGAACGAATTGCAAAATCACTGAAGCTGGAGACTCATATCTCCCTTACTAACTTGAAGCATCAGCTGTCAGAGCAGCTCACAGATCATTGCACCTGTACATAGCGCATCTGTAAATAGCCCATCCAACTAAATCATTTTTTTTGCTCCTTTGCACCCCAGTATCTCTACTTGCACATTCATCTTCTGCACATCTACCATTCCAGTGTTTAATTGCTAAATTGTAATTACTTCGCCACTACGGCCTTTTTATTGACTTACCTCCCTAATCTTACCTCATTTGCACACACTGTATATACATTTTTTCTATTGTGTTATTGACTGTACATTTGTTTATTCCATGTGTAACTCTGTGTTGTTGTTTGTGTCGCACTGCTTTGCTTTATCTTGGCCAGGTCGCAGTTGTAGATGAGAACTTGTTTTCAACTGGCCTACCTGGTTAAATAAAGGTGAAAAAAATAAAATAATTCTCAATCCCATTGAGAATGTCTGGGACCTGTTGGATTGGAGGGTGAGGGCTAGGGCCATTTCCCCCCAGAAATGTCTGAGAACGTGCAGGTTCCTTGGTGGAAGAGTGGGGTAACATCTCACAGCAAGAACTGACAAATCTGGTGGAGTCCATGAGGAGGAGATGCACTGCAGTACTTAATGCAGCTGGTGGTCACACCAGATACTGACTGTTACTTTGATTTTGACCCCCCCCCCCCCCCCCCCCCTTTGTTCAGGGACACATTATTCAATTTCTGTTAGTCACATGTCTGTGGAACTTGTTCAGTTTATGTCTCAGTTGTTGAATCTTGTCATGTTCATACAAATATTTACACATGTTAAGTTTGCTGAAAATAAACGCAGTTGACAGTGAGAGGACGTTTCTTTTTTTGCTGAGTTTATATCTCAGATACATGCTCACTCTCTCTCAAACACAGACACAAAAGGTTAAGCAGTGGGGATTTAAATTCTTTAAAAAGAGGTGCCAGTACCTTGCTCGCAATGGCGTCCCTCGCGGCCCATGGGACACTCACACTTATACCCTCCCTCTGGTTGCACCTGACACTGGGACGATGGGTGGCATCTGTTAGGCTCGCATGGATTGTGGGTGTCGGCGCACGTCGGACCTATATTTCACCATCACCAACAAAAAAACAACAACCCCAAGTTAGAACTCAAACCACAGAATCTTTAAACCATCTTCTCTTCTAAAAACCAGGGTTGTATTCATTAGGCACCAAAAAGGGAAATAAATGACAAAAAGGGAGGGACTACCTGAACTTGTCCAATAAGACAAGAACGGGGCAGAAGACAAATTACTGCTGTTTTCTGTAACATATGGACAATTAAGTTGTACTCTAAGAAACTTTTTCATTTTCTATTGCAAACCGTTTTGCTACGGTATGCCCTAATTAATACAACCTAGGCCTTTCAGACCATTTTCCCTTCATTCCATGATTTCCTCAGTAATAGAGGTCCTTCTCTAATAGGATTTAGAAAGATTAAGGAAAGACCCAGGCACCCTGTCTTGCTGTTTTGCAGTCATGGGTATGGAGACGGTTCCTGGCTATGGGAGAGGTGGCTGAAATGTCTCCCGGATGGCTAAATTGGCTTTGCCCTACGCTAGCAGGGACGCATCCAAATTCAGCCGTCATTATTTAAGTAGCCAGAGCTGCCTGAGGCGAGGAGAATGCTGTAATTAACCCGCTGAGTTCTATTACACTCTTTCTCATCAATTTCTCCTGTTACTCACTCTCTCTCGCACGCACACACACACACACTCTTTCTCTCGTCTCTCTCCCTACCTCGTACTCCATCTCCCTCTTGTCTCTGACCAACTCTCTCGTTATCTCTCTCAGAACTATCTTCTTGACCCTAACCAGTCAGGCTTCAAGGCGGCTCATTCAACTGAGACCGCTCTCCTCTGTGTCACAGACGCTCTCCGCTCTGCTAAAGCGGACTCGCTCTCCTCTGTTTTCATCCTCCTAGATCTATCTGCTGCCTTCAACACTGCCAACCATCAGATCCTCCTCGTCACCTTCTCAGGGTTGGGTGTCTAAGGATCTGCAAACCCTTGGATTGCATCCTACCTGACAGGTCGACTGTGTCTGCACCACGTGCTCTCACTACTGGTGTCCCCCAGGGCTCGGTTCTAGGACCTCTCCTCTTTTCTCTTTACACCAAGTCACTTGGCTCTGTCATATCTTCACATTGTGTCTTCTATCATTGCTATGCGGATGCCACTCAACTACTCTTCTCCATCCACCCTTCTGATGCACAGGTGGCGACACGCATGCCTGGCAGACATCTCAGCTTGGATATCGGCCCACCATCTCAAGCTCAACCTCGACAAAACGGAGCTACTCATCCTCCCGGGGAAGGCCTGCCCGCTCCAAGACATCTCCATCATGGTTGACAACTCCATGGTGCCCTCCTCCCAGAGTGCAAAGAACCTTGGCCTGGCCCTGGACAAGACACTGTCGTTCTCTGCAAACATCAAAGCAGTGACTTGCTCATGCAGTCACTGCTTTGAAGAGTACAACCCTTCCTCACACAGGTAGTGGTGCAGGTCCGAATCCAGGCACTTGTCATCTCCTGTCTAGACTAATGCAACTCTCTGTTGGCTGGGCTCCCCGCCTGTGCCATCAAACCCCTGCAACTTATCCATAATGCCGCAGCCCGCCTTGTGTTCAACCTTCCTAAGTTCTCCCATGTCACACCGCTCCTCTGCACACTCCACACACTTCCAGTCGAAGCTCGCATCATCTTCAAGACCCTGGTGCTTGTCTATGGAGCAGCAAGGGGAACTGCCCCTTCGTGCATTAGGCTATGCTAAAACCCTACATCCCAACCCGAGCACTGCATTCTGCCACTTCTGGTCTCTTGGCCCTCCCACCCCCCAAAGCTCTTCTCAGTCCTGGACCCCAATGGCGGAACCAGCTTCCCTCCAAAGTCAGGACAGCGGAGTCCCTGCCCATCTTACGAAAACATCTGAAGCCCTACCTCTTTGAGGTGTATCTTAAATAACACTCACTCTGCCCCTGACACTGCACTTGGACTGTGACCACTTGTAAAGGAGGAGAGATGTGTAAAGGCCAGCCGATGGGGAGCATTTGGTTATAGTCTTCAGTGGGTTCCTTTACTGCACTACACCTAATCCCAGACAAGTCTTAAGCAAGACAGAGGCAACGTGCTGTGAGCTTTTCAAATGGCTAAATCCTGACTGCGGTGTATTCCTCAGACATTGGTTCAAATAGTATTGGCTTGCTTTCAAATACTTTTGAGCAGCTGATTGAGCCCAATGAGGAGTGCACGGTGGGGTAGAGGTAATCACGGGTCCAAAAAGTTGGAGCCGTTCCGAAATGGACCTGGGGCTTTCCCACCCAGACCCGATATGCATAAATAAACAATGTAATCTAGAGACCCGTTTCGAACAGACCCGAAGACAACTAGAATCTTTCCGTACAGGTCGGGTCCAGATCCGATCCGAGTGGGGCGAAGCAGCAAAAAAGTATTTCTATAAGTTCCTTTATTAACCGGAGCTGATAAAGTGCAAGAGGAAGAGAGGGGCCATACTGTGAGCGAGTGACAAGGTGAGGAGGGAGGGAGGAGTGAGAGAGAGCAACCAACCAAGCCGACTCGCGCTATAGTAGACTAATAGCTGCCATAGCTAGGCTATTTATCATCAAATATGAGCACGTGGTACCCGTCTTGACTGCATCAAACCGGGAGAAGCTAATTAAGAGAGCTAATGTTAGCTAGCTAGGCTAACTGAGGTTGCAGTGCATGCGCTTTCTCATCCTAGAGTTACAAATAACAACAACTCCAATTCAGAATGTTAAGATGCAGCCTTCCTGTTGCCTCTTGGTCGTTGAAGCCTATCCCTCTCCTTTAACTTTAAATTCCATCTTCCATTGATTAGATAGCTCCTAACTTTTGCCACACATGGAGAGAGGCTCTATGTCTGTAGCCTATTGCAGCATTGACTGGCCAACCACAAGCTCCACACGCCAAGGTCCACACAAGTGAAAAGCAAGAGCAGCAACATAAATAAGAAGATATTTCTCTCTCTCTCTCTACTGCAGCAGTCACGTTCAGATCTGTACGGGTCCTTCCAAACAAGTCAGTTACAATTACATATACCCAAGACCCGTGACAAATTATATCAGATCCGACCCAGACCTGTGACATTATTTAGAATTCTGTATCCGGACTTGCTCGGGTCCCGGACCTGGTCTCGGGTATTCAGGTACAGGTGGATCCATGAAGACTTCTACTGTGGGTTTAACTGTGCCAGGCAAGCTCAATCAAGTGCAGTTTAATTATTCAAATAAACAAAAACAAATACTATTTGTGAACTCAAATCTACGGTGCCAAGAACTGAGGTCTGGGTCATGTTCATTAGGGCATGCAACAAAAAACATTTTGAAATGTGTTGCAATGGCGTTTCTCAATGGACAAGTCCAGGTAGTCCCTTGATGTTGCGGACCACTTTCAGCTGTTTGGTGCCTAATGACTACGACCCTGTTGTTAGAAAGAAAAAGTGTTTGGCTGACCGGAGTAGCTGTTGATGCACTTGCAGTGGAACATCTCAGCCTCCTTGACCTGGCAGGAGGCACTGTTCTTACAGGGGTTAGGCTGGCACGGGTTGTTGCCGCACTCGCCTACGCCGGTGCCGTAGAGCACGTTGCCACCCTTCTCCTGCAGGTTGTACACCAGGTTGTTGACGTCCAGCGTGCGAACACAGCCAACAAGACCTGTACCGGTGGAGGTCCTCTCCTTCACACTAAGAGAGAAGGGGATGGAGAGAGCGGGAGGGGGAGAGAGAGAGAGAGAGGAGAGGGAGAGAGAGAGAGGGGTTGAAAGCAAGAGAGACATGGAGTGAGAGAGACAGAGAGAGCAAGAGAGAGAAAGAGAGTGAATGATAATATACCATCAGCCATTCAATAGTTATTCAAATCAACTTAGTGAAAAATAGGAAAAATGAAACACAGGTGCTAGACAGAAAAAACAAACAAATAATATGAAAAAAGCAATACCTGCAGCTCTGCTAATGCTCACTGTGTATGCATCTCAATAAACCAATATGGTACCGGAGAGTTCCATACTGTTTTTATAGAACTCAACAACTCCTTTCCCCATCAATCTCCTTTTCTCTATATACACTAATACATGACTAATTATATATTGCTAATATACAACCATACTAATGCCATCTTCATGTGAGGCCTTACTCTGTCATCATGTCCTCGGGCACCCCTCCGATGAAGAGGTGGGTGTCCAGGTTGAGGCCGTCGGTGCCGGGGGGGCTGGCGCCCTCGATGTGGAGCTCGTCATCCACGCTCAGCACGGCATTGCGTCGGTTCCTCGTCACCACCAGCTGGTACCAGCGACCCTGCTTCACCTGGACTTTACTGACCAGTGTGCCTGTGCCCGAGCCGGTGTTGAACCTAGGGGTGGGAATCAAACCATCATCTTTATATAATATGTTCAATGGAGTATCTGCATTGAAAGAAGATTTTTTAATCCAGGAATAGGCTTAATCTGGATACAGGAAACTGGCCCATACTGCATTTGTTTTTCAGTATATAAATATTTTTTAAGGAAGCAGTTTAGAGGTCTATGGTGCACCAGCTACTCCTGATTAACTGCCCTACATGTACCTAAGGAAAACTTGGTTGAGAATTGATGGTATTATATTTCTCATAATCAATTGCCCTCAACTCTAATGTGATTTTTATAGAGCTACTGTTAGAATGTAGGTCCATAATATTTTCTACACAGTTTCAATTTGATTTGAGTCATTTTAAAGTATATTGAGTTTATATATATATACACAGTACCAGTCAAACGTTTTAGAACACACTTACTCATTCCTGGGTTTTTCTTTATTTTTAATATTTTGTACATTGTAGAATAATAGTGAAGAAATCAAAACTATAAAATAACACATATGGAATCATGTAGTAACCAAAAAAGTGTTAAACAAAACAAAATATATTTGAGATTTGAGATACTTTAAAGTAGCTACTCTTCCCCCTTGATGACAGCTTTGCACACTCTTGGTATTCTCTCAGCTTCATTTTTTATTTAACTTACCTTTATTTAACTAGGCAAGTCAGTTAAGAACAAATTCTTATTTTCAATGACGGCCTAGGAACATGGTAACATGGAACTGCCTTGTTCAGGGGCAGAATAACAGATTTGTACCTTGTCAGCTCGGGAACATGCAACCTTTCGGTTACTAGCCCAACGCTCTAACCACTAGGCTACCCTGCCGCCCTGAGGTCACCTGGAATGCATCTCAATGAACAGGTGAGCCTTTGTTAAAAGTTAATTTGTGGAATTTCTTTCCTTCTTAATGTGTTTGAGCCAATCACTTGTGTTGTGTCAAAGTAGGGGTGGTATACAGAAGATAGCCCTATTTGGTAAAAGACCAAGTCCATATTATGGCAAGAACAGCTCAAATAGGCAACAGGAAATGACAGTCCATCATTACTTAAGACATGAAGGTCAGTCAATCCAGAAAGTGTCAAGAACTTTGAAAGTTTCTTCAAGTGCAGTCGCAAAAACCATCAAGCGCTATGATGAAACTGCCTCTCATGAGGACCGCCACAGGTAAGGAAGACCCAGAGTTACCTCTGCTGCAGAGGTTAAGTTCATTAGAGTTAACCGCACCTCAGATTGCAGTCCAAATAAATGCTTCAGAGTTCAAGCAACAGACACATCTCAACATCAACTGTTCGGAGGAGACTGCATGAATCAGGCCTTCATGGTCGAATTGCTGCAAAGAAACCACTCCTAAAGGACACCAATAAGAAGAAGAGACTTGTTTGGGCCAAGAAACACAAGCAATAAACATTAGACTGGTGGAAATCTGTAATTTGGTCTGATGAGTCCAAATTTGAGATTTTTGGTTCCAACCGCCGTGTCTTTGTGAGACGCATAGTAGGTGAAGGGATGATCTCCGCATGTGTGGTTCCCACCGTGAAGCATGGAGGAGGAGGTGTAATGGTGTTGGGGTGCTTTGCTGGTGACACTGTCTGTGATTTATTTAGAATTCACTTAACCAGCATGGCTACCACAGCATTCAGCAGCGACACGCCATCCCATCTGGGTTGCGCTTAGTGGTACTATCATTTGTTTTTCAACAGAACAATGACCCCAAAACACATCTCCAAGCTGTGTAAAGGCTATTTGACCAAGAAGGAGAGTGATGGAGTGCAGCATCAGATGACCTGGCCTCCACAATCCCCCGACCTCATACCAATTGAGATGGTTTGGGATGAGTTGGACCGCAGTGTGAAGGAAAAGCAGCCAAAAAGTGCTTGCATATGTGGAAACTCCTTCAAGACTGTTGGAAAAGCATTCCAGGTGAAGCTGGTTGAGAGAATGCCAAGAGTGTGCAAAGCTGTCATCAAGGCAAAGGGTGGCTACTTTGAAGAATCTAAAATCTAAAACATATTTTGATTTGTTTAACTTTTTTTGGTTACTACATGATTTCAGATGTGTTATTTCATAGTTTTTATGTCTTCACTATTATTATACAATGTGTAAAATAGTAGAAAATTAAGAAAATCCCTTGAATGAGTAGGTGGGTCGAAACTGGACTGGCACACCCCTTCAAATTAGTGGATTCGGCTATTTCAGCCACACCCGTTGCTGACATCTGTATAAAATCGAGCACACAGCCATGCAATCTCCATACACAAACATTGGCAGTAGAATGGCCTGAAGAGCTCCGTGACTTTCAATGTGGTTGTCAGTTCATCAACTTTCTGCCCTGCAAGAGCTGCCCCGGTCAACTGTAAGTGCTGTTATTGTGAAGTGGAAACGTCTAGGAGCAACAACGGCTCAGCCGCTAAGTGGTAAGCCACAAAAGCTCACAGAACAGGACCGCTGAGTGCTGAAGCACGTAGCGCGTAAAAATGGTCTGTCCTCGGTTGCAACACTCACTACTGAGTTCCAACCTGCCTCTGGAAGCAACGTCAGCACAATAACTGTTCGTCGGGAGCTTCATGAAATGGGTTTCCATGGCCGAGCACCCCCACACAAGCCTAAGATCACCATGTGCAATGCCAAGAGCCCTGACCTCAAACCCATCGAACACCTTTGGGAAGAATGGGAACGTCAACTGCGAGCCAGACCAAATCGCCCAACATCAGTGCCTGACCTCACTAATGCTCTTGTGGCTGAATGGAAGCAAGTCCCTGCAGCAATGTTCCAACATCTAGTGGAAAGCCTTCCCAGAAGAGTGGAGGCTGTTATAGCAGCAAAGGGGGGACCAACTCCATATGAATGCCCATGATTTTGGAATTAGATGTTCAACAACCAAGTGTCCACATACTTTTGATCATGTCGTGTATATGTGATTATTAGTGTATATGTCATACTCAAACCACTCGCAGGCCGGATTGGATACCTCCACGGGCCGTATGTTTGACACCCTGATCTACAGCTTGCTAACAATGCCCTTTGACACAACTGAACCTCTTCCTGTTTTGTCACTTCCTGTTTTATCACCTCCACCTGTGCACTCACTTGAGCTCCACCTTGCCATTGACCAGGGTGAGAGACAGGAAGTCCTTCTTGCCGTCCTGGCCGTTGAAGAGCAGGATGCCCGTCATCTCGGCCACCCTGAACTCCATGGCGATGCGGACCGTGTGATAGGCCCGCATGGTGTCGAAGGCCAGATAGGACTTACCCCCGAATGACGGGATGAAGTATGTGATCACTGGGAAGAAGAGAGGGGTATTTATTTTTGGTAATACCAATTATCCCACCGATGACATTCTTAAAAAAAAAATTGAGCTAATAAAATTCATAAAATAAAAAGGAAAGTTTTACATCTTCCTAAGTCTGAGGTGGTTTTAACCTTCCAGACTTGAAATTGTATCAACTCGCTACCCACGTCTTTGCTCATCCAGAGAATATGCTCATCCCCAGAATATTTTTACATGTCTATTTTCAAAGGACAAAGCTAAGTACATTAACTTCATAGTAAAGAACACTATAACAATATGGAAGAAAATGAAACGTATTCTACAAGAACCAATATCACTCCCTACAAACACAACCTTATGGTACAATCCTTGGAAAGCTTTTCAGAATTCACAGATAAATTGGAACACTAAAGGCATAGAAACCGTAAATAACTTGGTAACAGGAAATAAATGTATTTCCGTAACAGAATTAAAAAGTAATTTTGAACTGACCAATAAAGATAGTTTCAAATACATGCAATTTAAAAGTTATATATCACAAAATGTTGAGTTAAAATATTTTGTACATCAGAGCAACCTTGAGGGAATCTTATTTGAGTCAGAAAAGGATGTCCATATGATAGTTAAGATATACATAACCTTGCAAAGAGCCTATCCAACTGACAATCTCTTAGAAAAAATGTTTGAACCAAGAACTGATGTTGGCACAACATGGAAGGGAAGTTGGACCATAACTAACGCAATTACAGTTAACAAACATGTACGTTTAATCCAGTATAAACTAATGTATTAAAATTCACTCATTCTAATTCTTCTTGAGTCATGTCAAACTATGTAAAACTAATAACGACTTCGTAATCCATGCTTTCTGGGAATACTATAAAGTCCGGAGGTTGTGGGCGAAACTACAAAGTGGGCTGTCAGAAGTATTACAATGTAAACTTACTTCTAATCCGCTGTCTGTATATTTCAAGATATAGCATATGGGGGTGTAGTGAGATACCCAATGGGTTGGACGATTCTCTTCTCATCACTCATCTTGAAAAAAACATATACTAAAAACTTGGAAGTCAATCAATCCGCCATCATTGACACAATGGAAAAATCTAATGATTTATTATTGAAGTAACATTGGCGACAAGAAAAATAAATTGGTATAATTTAAGGCCAAGTGGCAAACAATAATGCAGGCACTAGGGATGGGGGTTGTGAGCAAGGAGATGTAGTCATTGTTTGTGTGTGTCTGTAAATTGTTGTTCGTACAGTTGGAGACAAGAGCCTAGTTAAGGTAATATAGCCTAGCCTAGCTAGGTAGGTCATACAGTAAGCTCAACAGACAGATGTGTTAAAAGAGATTACCTGTGCTGGTGTGTCTCGTCAGGTAGAAAAGGACAGCTTGATGATGTGTTTTCGATTTTATACTTGGAGTTTTGACACGAATGCACACATGAGCGCACACACACAAAACTAAGTGTACGTATGTAACCATGGTTATGTGAGCTATATGGATCACTTCAATATATTGGTATCACTCCGCGGCGGAGGGATACATCCGAGGTAAGGATTTACAGATATACTCCTGTGTCACGGCTGGGGTCCGCCCCTATATATAGACCCCATGATCACGACACACGTTCTCTAGCACTGATCACTCCAGTATATTGGTATACCCGTACCAAATAAGTCGATGCTAGAGGGACCTGGCCAGGCAGTGGCAAAGTCCCAGCGCGGGACCGAGACGCAGGGTCCGTCAATGTGGAAGGGAGGTCCTGGCACAGTCCCCAGAAGGGGAGGCAACGCCCAGGACTGCTGAACCAACCGCAGAGGGAGATGCCACATTTACCCGATAGTACCTAGCAAAAGTGCAAGAGGAAGCCCAGCTGGCCACAGCACAGATATCAGCGAGGGGCACTCTTCTCAGTAGAGCCCAGGACGCAGCCACACCTCGTGTTGAATGTGCCACCACAGATCCCAGCACTGGCCTTCAAGAGGTATGCTGTCGTAATAGTGTCCACGATCCAGTGAGAGACCCTCTGCTTTGATAGCCCAGCCCCCAGGACTCTCTCATCATAGCAGACAAAGAGCTGGTCTGTTGTTCTCACTGACCGTGTCCACTCCACATAGGCAGCCAGTGCCAGAGGGTACAGGGCACAGCATGCCGGAGGGAGGCCCAGACTTCCCTGCCACTGCCAGGGGGTCGTAAGCAGAACCTTCGGGAGGAATGAGGGGTTGGTACGGAGAGATTATAGTCCTCCCCCCGTGGTCCATCCGGTACACTCAGAACTTAATGAAAGAGCATGGAGCTCACCCACCCTCTTCATGGAAGTAATCGCTAACAAGAAAGCCACCTTCATAGAGAGGTGTTTCAGGGAGGCAGACTCCAACTGTTCGAAAGGCGGCTTTGCCAAAGCTGCCAAAACCACATCCAGATCCCAGCTCGCCATTGAGCTGGCCGCAGGCAACGAACCCCCTTCATAAACCTGGAGAACAAAGGATAGCGCCCCACCGGCCTGTCCATCCACCCCACAACGCAGGACGATATAGTGGCCAAATACCCTCTCATCCAAGCGAGACTGTACCTCAAACCATTTCGGACGTCTGCCGAGAAAATTAAAGAGAATGTGTGTCTATATATAGGGGCAGACCCCAGCCGTGACACAGGTGTACACGGGAGTAAATCTGTAAATCCTCACCTCGGCTGTATCCCTCCACTGCGTACACACTTGTTTCTCTCACTCTAACATTATATTATCATCTTTGTTCTCCAAACTCAACAAACTCCTGAGCCGTCTGTTTCTCTGTCCGCCTTCCTTTGTCTTGGGAGAATGTAGGCTGATGAAATCATCTTGTCTAATGATTTAATTGATTTGAGGGAGGCTATGGGGCTGTCACTCACACACACTCTGACTCAAACACACATTTCCACCAGTTAATCCCGATCAAAGCAATTAGTGTAAATTATTGTAAGACGCAGCTGCGTGAGGTAATTTCTTATCAGAAACCACCGAGTGTGAGAAACAAAGGGGAAAAGAGCTCTTGAGATTGCTCTGACAGCACTCAACACTTGATTTTGGCGCTCGGCGCAGCAGACACTGATTTGATATCAGTTTACTTTAGTGTTGACTCGTAGAGTAGGCAGTGGTTGATAACCTCGTTGGTTATTTACCTAGCGCTGTAGCAGCTTTGATAGAGGTTGGATATCTATTCAGTTAAATAGACTGGAAGGTAAGCTGTATGGGTTTGGGCATCGTCTTTGATGCAAGGTAGGGGTCAGTTCAGCACTGTCATTTCAGGACATCAATACTTAAATAGGAACCTACTGTTCTCTTCTAGGATTGTGATCATTTCCATCTCCCTTTCAAAGTTCAGAGATGGAACCTAGGGTTTGTGTTTGTTTGTGTGTGTCGGTCAAGGAGGAGGGCGAGGGTGCTCCACTCACATTTCTCGCAGACGGCGCCCCCTCTTCCGGCGGGGCAGATGCAGGTGAAATCGGCGCCGTCGTCATCGCAGGTGCCGCCGTGGCGGCAGGGGTGGGAGTCGCAGGGCCGCTGGGCCTTGGTGTAGTGGGGCACAGGGCTGGTCCTGTGGAGGAGGGTGATAGTAGTGGTGGGAGTGGGGGCCATGGTAGAAGGGGCGGCGGTGGTCCGGCGGCTGGTATAGGGACGGCGTGTGGTGCCCAGGGGACGGCGTGTGATGAAAGGGGAGTTGGGGGGCGGCAGGGTGGTGCCCAGGGGACGGCGTGTGATGAAAGGGGAGTTGGGGGGCGGCAGGGTGGTGCTGGCAGTGGGGGTGGTGGCGGTAGCTGTGGTAGTGGTGGTGAAGTAGGGGCGGGAGAACAGGCCTGGTAGACAGATGGAGAGAGGGAGATTCAGAGAGAGAGAGCAAATGTCAAGGAGCGTGTCAGTCTTGGACTTTGACATACAAGAACCAAAACATTTCTAATCACGCTTACATCGTCCTTCCTAAGAACGTTTCATGTCCTCTCATGCTTCATGTTTGTTATTACATGTAAACAACGCAAGCCAATCCCCTGGGTGTGTCCTACCATAGTTGTTGAAGCGAATATTCTCCTCCTCTGGCTTCTTCACCACAATGGCTGTCTCCTTGGCTGCTTTCAGCTGCTTGACCAGGGCTCCTTCAATGTCCTGCACCGTGAGCCTGGTCTCTGTGGGACAACATGGAGGACAAAGACATTCACAACAACCCAGAGGACACCACTCAACTAGGACAGCTGTTCCATGTACTTCTACGTATTTTATCTCTCCCAGAGCTAGCAAACCTGATTCAACTTGTCAACTAATTATAAAGCCATTGACTAGTTAAATTAGGGATGCTGTTCCAGGGCTACCACAGAACTATGAAACATTTGGTCCCAGAGGAGAAGTTTGAGAGAAACTGAACTAGAAGGCAGAGAAGCAATGTTGTGAAACGGCAGGAAATTAGGAAAGTTACTCCCCTCCCTCCATCCCATGACAGTAAATATTTACGAGAGCGATTGAGGCCGCTTGCTACGAGACAACGACACCCAAGGGGACCAGTCGTTCTCCTACCATCCAACAAAGTTTCAGTAAGGTTCAGAGGAACCTTTCTCATAACATTTTCCACAGACGGCAATTAGAGATGGGTTCCTTTATGGCCGCGTTAATTGTTAATTGTTAATTGCGGATGTAAAAGACACTGAGCAGAGCCAGTAAAAAGAGGAGAGGCGTGGAGAAGGGCAAAGGTTTTTGGAGCTTTAATCCAATAGGTGAGAGGCACTAAAGCCTTCAAATCCAATTTTTGGGAATATCCGATTCTAATCTATTTTTCCTGCAGTCTGAACAGCTAAAAAGCACATGGAATCGGATATTTCAAGGAACATTTCAAACCACCTTCGTAGGTGGTTCGAAGTCGGATGCAAATCTGATTCCTGTCCATGCGACTTGTATCTGAATGATAAAATCTGATTTACTTGCCCTCAAGTGGTTTTAATACTTATTTGGCATATTTTGTTGCTTGATAGCTACTCTGTTGACAGTTAGGTAAGAACATGTGGTTGCTAACTCGTTAGCTAGCTACACTAGCTAGCTACACTACATGGCCAAAAGTATATTGACATGCTCGTCAAACATCTCATTCCAAAATCAAGGGCATTAATTCAAAGTTGGTGCCCCCCTTTGCTGCTATAACAGCCTCCACTCTTCTGGGAAGGCTTTCCACTAGATGTTGGAACATTGCTGCGGGGACTGGTCCATTCAACTACGAGCATTAGTGAGGTCAGGCACTGATGTTGGGCGATTAGGCCTGGCTCGCACTCTGCGTTCCAATTCATCTCAAAGGTGTTCGATGGGGTTGAGGTCAGGGCTCTGTGCAGGCCAGTCAAGTTCTTCCATACCGATCTCAACAAACCATTTCTGTATGGACCTCGCTTTGTGCACGGGGGCATTGTCATGCTGAAACAGGAAAGGGCCTTCCCCAAACTGTTGCCACAAAGCTGGAAGCACAGAATCGTCTAGAATGTCATTGTATGCTGTAGTGTTAAGATTTCACTCCACCGGAACTAAGGGGCCTAGCTTGAACCATGAAAAACAGCCCCAGACCACTATTCCTCCTCCACCAAACTTTACAGTTGGCACTATGCATTGGGGCAGGTAGCGTTCTCCTGGCATCCGCCTAACCCAGATTCGTCCGTCGGACTGCCAGATGGTGTAGATTGATTCATCACTCCAGAGAACGCGTTTCCACTGCTCCAGAGTCCAATGGCGGAAAACTTTACACAACTCCAGCCGACGCTTGGCATTGCGCATGGTGATCTTAGCCTGCTTGGCCAAGGAAACCCATTTCAAGAAATTCCCGACAAACAGATATTGTGCTGATGTTGCTACCAGAGGCAGTTTGGAACTCCGTAGTTAGTATTGCAACCGAGGACATTGGATTTTTACGTGCTACACGCTTCAGCACTCGGCGGTCCGGTTCTTTGAGCTTGTGTGACCTACCACTTCACGGCTGAGCAGCTGTTGCTCCTAGACGTTTCCATTTCACGATAACAACACTTACAGTTGACCGGGGCAGTTCTGGTTGGAAAGGTGGCATCATATGACGGTGCCATGTTGAAAGTCACTGAGCTCTTCAGTAAGACCATTCTACTACGAATGTTTGTCTATGGAGATTGCATTTCTGTGTGCTCGATTTTATACACCTGTTGCAAAGTGTGGCTGAAATAGCCGAATCCACAAATTTTGGCCATGTAGTGTGGAGTCGTGGCCAAAACTTTTGAGAATGACACAAATATTAATTTTCACAAAGTTTGCTGCTTCAGTGTCTTTAAATATTTTTGTCAGGTGTTACTATGGAATACTGAAGTATAATTACAAGCATTTCATAAGTGTCAAAGGCTTTTATTGACAATTACATGAAGTTGATGCAAAGAGTCAATATTTGCAGTGTTGACCCTTCTTTTTCAAGACCTCTGCAATCTGTCCTGGCATGCTGTCAATTGCCTTCTGGGCCACATCCTGACTGAAGGCAGCCCATTCTTGTATAATCAATGCTTGGAGTTTGTCAGAATTTGTGGGATTTTGTTTGTCCACCCGCCTTTTGAGGATTGACCATGTTCTCAATGGGATTAAGGTCTGGGGAGTTTCCTGGCCATGGACCCAAAATATCGATGTTTTGTTCGCCGAGCCACTTAGTTATCACTTTTGCCTTATGGCAAGGTGCTCCATCATGCTGGAAAAGGCATTGTTCGTCACCAAACTGTTCCTGGATGGTTGGGAGAAGTTGCTCTCGGAGGATGTGTTGGTACCATTCTTTATTCATGGCTGTGTTCTTAGGCAAAATTGTGAATGAGCCCACCCCCTTGGCTGAGAAGCAACCCCACACATGAATGGTCTCAGGATGCTTTACTGTGCATGACACAGGACTGATGGTAGCGCTCACCTTGTCTTCTCCGGACAAGCTTTTTTCCAGATGCCCCAAACAATCGGAAAGGGGGTTCATCAGAGAAAATGACTTTACCCCAGTCCTCAGCAGTCCAATCGCTGTACATTTTGCAGAATATCAGTCTGTCCCTGATGTTTTTCCTGGAGAGAAGTGGTTTCTTTGCTGCCCTTCTTGACACCAGGCCATCCTCCAAAAGTCTTGGTTGATTTAGGTTCAATCTTACTGGCAGCAATATCCTTGCCTGTGAAGCCCTTTTTGTGCAAAGCAATGATGACGGCACGTGTTTCCTTGCAGGTAACCATGGTTGACAGAGGAAGAACAATGATTCCAAGCACCACCCTCATTTTGAAGCTTCGAGTCTGTTATTCAAACTCAATCAGCATGACAGTGATCTCCAGCCTTGTCCTCGTCAACACTCACACCTGTGTTAACAAGAGAATCACTGACACGAAGTGGCAGGGCTAAAATGCAGTGGAAATGTTTTTGGGGATTCAGTTCATTTGCATGGCAAAGAGGGACTTTGCAATTAATTGCAATTCATCTGATCACTCTTCATAACATTCTGGATTATATGCAAATTGCCATCATACAAACTGCAGACTTTGTGAAAATGTATATTTGTGTCATTCTCAAAACCTTTGGCCACGACTGTAGTTGACTGCTGTGCCTAGCCAAAAAGCTAAGGTGACAACAATTGGTTGTTAAATAACTTAGGAGTGATAGGAAGCACAAGCACAACCACTAATCAGCCTACACTACTGCGCACACACCCGTCGTTACAATGACAACTAGCGTAGCCACGTCAGCAAATGACTGTTGTCTGAACGCACACATATCCAAATTGGTCACTTGTAACTTGCTGTTTGGACAATCAGTATTCCAAAACAGAACTGATTTGAGCATTAAGGCCTGCAGTGCGAACAATGCTTAACAGTACTCTGTGGCTGAAATGAGCCCAGTTCTGAAAGACGACGCCACCAAGCTCACTGAGAGGATTTCATTGTTGTTGGTGTTGTTTTGTTAGTTTTTCCCTGTTGACTCTTACAAATAACAAATACATCCCACGTCTGAAAAAGAGAATAACAATGAAAATAGCATAGCCACGGTCTGGTGTGTTTTGTAAAACGGAATGACTTTCTGAACAATAATGCCAGTGCAGTGACACACTTGCCGTAGCCTTGTGCTGACATTGGCATTTAGAAACATGTTTATGTGTTTAATGAATGTGCGACACTAGCCATAACAGTACATTTGCCATACTATATACCATACAGTAAGGGCTGGTTTCTTGGAAGAAGAAGCACTTTCAAAGAACAATCTCCATTGAACATGCTTTTTAATCTGTGTCTGGGAAACAGGCCCAGAGTGTGTTCATCGTGACTTTTTATCAAATCGTTTTTTACCTGGGTCGAAGTGGGCCTCGACGAAGGCCAGGATGGAGTTGCTGGGCGCCAGGCTGCGGACTTGGACGCTCATGAAGTCCTTCTGCACCTCTGATTTACGGAACAACTCATTCAGCTGAGCCAGGGAGGAGAAACACATTCTTTAGTACACACCATAGCCAAATATTTTGCAACAGAAAACACGCTTGGACAAGTTTAGGTAGTCCCTCTCCGTTTCAGTCCGTTTTGTTCCGTTTCGTGCATAATGAATACAACCAGGATGATGAATGAGCGAGGTAATGAGCTCTGTGCGGTGGCTCATCCAATTTGAGTGCGGTGAACTCATTTCCCGGAAGAATGGGGGAAGACTATGTCTGCATCCAAAATGGCACCTTGTTCCCTATATAGTGCACTACTTTTGACCAGGGCCCCTATGCCATTTGGGACACAGCCTATGTCAGTGAATAGGTCTTCTACTGTGTAGAACCACATTGGGCCTGGTCTGGGTGCACACATTGACATTTAGCTGCAGCTAGGGGTATAATTATATGAACATGTTTTTTTCCTGAGGCAGAGGTAAATGTCAGGTTAGCATGGCACACGCTGGCTGCTAATTGGTTTAGCTTCTGATTCACAATGCGGGCGTGTGCTTTCGGTGCCCAAATGAAGTCGAAGTCACTGTCAGGAAGTAAATAAACTGTATGTAATCCACATGGTTTCTTGCTTCCCTACTAAACAGAGCATAACGTCCATTGTGGATCTCACTCTGTTGGCTCAAGTTGATACCTTGAGGGAGAAATAAGGTACTGTACCAAGTACCTGACCTCTGACCTTTGTTTATTTTCAACCATAGAGCTAACTCCTGCTGACCACTCATCTCGAGAGATTTTGAAGCACACACAATGGGGTTATTCTCCTGTTCCTCCTCTGTTCACTCCAAATTATTTGTATGGGGTGAACGACATCACTCCCACTACACTATATTCAATTTTCTATACTAGCATACTGTATGTTTACGTCTCTGCACATACTCCTCGAGTACCCCTGCTGGGTAGAGGGCGGGACTGCAGGTAGCAGAGCAAAACCAATCTGAGTGTGCCCAGACACAAACCAGGTCTCTCAACAACCCCCACACGGCCACACTGAACCAGAAACACGGCCACTTCTCCCCCTCTCTAGTTTTAACCTCAGGTGATATCCACACACAGTCTCTAGCAGACAAACACACACAAGGGGCTAGAGGGATGGTTTTGTTATCTAGGGCCACAGCTGGTGTGACACAGTCACACACTGAGTGTCGCGAGGTGGTAGATTAGGCATCGACGGGGGCCAGTGACACCATTTCAACAGCTGGCGAGAAGCGCACGTGTGCGTGCGCCCACACACATGCAATGTCCCCGTTTAAGAGCGAGCATTAACTTTGACAACCCACACTTGTTCGACAGACTGTTGTTGAACCACTGACTATGGCAGCTAGTTCTGTGTGTAGGGGGGTTGCTACTCACAGCACTCTCGATGCTCCTGGCCGTCTCGCCAAACAGCTCAGACTTAGGATCCTCCATCTCAGGGGTGTAGAAGACCTCCTGGCCCTCCACCTGGTCCAAGTGCAGGAAGCCGCTGAACCGCATGGTGGCTGAGAGGAAATGGTGTCACACACAAGTTATAAACGTTTACTTTCTGTACCTGTGAGGCATGCGGTGCCCTCAACTACCCGCCCTCAGCTTCAGACAGTGACCGTTTGGGTGGGGTAGTGCCAGTCTGGGGTTAGTGATGGAGTGTGTACGTGGGAGGGGGGGGGGTTAGTGTGGTTGTTTTTTATGGTGGGTGTGGCTGCGGAGTTGAGGGGGCGGAGCCTTTGATTGGCTGCAGCGGAAGTGGAAAGAGTGGATTGTGGGATATGAAGGAGGAATGAAAGAAGAAGGGAAGAGGAAGAGCAGAAGGGCAGGGGGTGGAGTAATGGAGTTTACCAGACTGAGACTTGTCCCAAAACTTGGCAGAGGCATGGAGGACTGAGTAGAGAGAGATCCGTTAGACAGACAGGAAATGTTGACACACATATTACAAAGACTAGCAGAGAGGGACAGACAAGACAACACGCATAGCAAAAATTAAGAACATTTTCCAGAAGTCTCCAGCTTTGGCAAAGACAGTCCCCCACCTTGCCCTTAAACATCCCCATTTCCCTGTTCAAAATCCTTCAACCCCCAATGGCCTCTTGCTATTGTTCCGGCAACACAATGGCAGCGAGACTCAAGACATCGTGAAAGAGAAGAGTGAAATAAGGCAGAAAGCAGGAGAGAAAGGGGGCTGGAGAGGAGATGAGGAGAGGCGCTGATGCTGAGGTTTCATGCTGCGGCTCATAATCAGCTGAACAAATTGGCCAAATCAATCATGGTGCCCTGCTTGGAGCTCGCCTGGAAAAAAAGTGAAGAGCACTTGTATGATTATCATGGAAGATAGCCGTAATTGTCTCCTAATGCCGCCAAACCGGTGACTGACATAGGCTGGTTAAAATTGCATGATAAGGACTTTTTTTTTGCCGTTGTCTCCGCCCGACACACATCGATTCAAATCTGATGGGGCAGCTATTAAATAGGAACAAATGGGGAAGGTTTGGATGGAGAGCAGAAAAAAAGAGGAGAGGAGAGCAATAGATCAGATCATTTTTGTAGAAGACAAAAGAGAGGAGGTCATTTTTCCGACGAGCAGCAGCCGTGATGGACAAAGAGAGGGATGGGGGATTATCAGATAACGTTGAACTGTGAAACTTAAAAGGCCTTGTCTGAGGTTAACTTGCCACTCGCAAGTTGCATTGGGAAAGTGGACAGAAGCTTTGTTCTTAGTATTAACATACTCTGACGCCCTCTGGTGGCATTTTGTAAATACAATAATATTGTATACTACCCTCATGAAGTAGATTTCATTTCAAAACTATAAGTCCTACAAACACATGCTTAGTACTGTTAGAAAGGTAAGGACTGTGGGATTATGATAAAGGGGGATGATAAAGGGGGATCAGAAACAATGTGACTATTACAGAGCCTTAGATACAGCAGATAAAACATATGTGTGTGTGTGGGGCGGGTCACAATTGAGAGACTTCAATGTCTAGGTTTAACATTAAATATGTAAACAATTATTGTTCCAAAAGGTTGTTTTTTATGAAGAAAAAATAAGTCAGATCTTTTACCTAATGGTGTCGCTCTAAACATGCACAAATTCCCATTGGAACATAGACAGGACTTGTGCAACGTAATTTTTCGTATTACAGGAATAGTTTTTAATCTTACTGGAATGATATACATATAAGCAGCAGGGGGGCGGCAGGTAGCCTAGTGGTTAGAGTGTTGGGCCAGTAACCGAAAGGTTGCAAGATCGAATCCCCTAGCTGACAAGGTAAAAATCTGTCGTTCTGCCCCTGAACAAGGCAGTTAACCCACTGTTCCTAGGCCGTCATTGTAAATAAGAATTTGTTCTTAACTGACTTGCCTCGTTAAAATAAAGGTTAAATAAAAATAAATGAGGAGAAAGCTGAAGTCTCTACCGTCTCTACCATTGACGTAAATATATCTCGTCTGATTCCCAGTTTGTCCACTAGGTGGCAATAGGAGATCACATGAGCACATGATGTCTCTTGGCAACTTGAAACCAGTTGCCTCTGGTTTAGGTAGTCACCGTGCCAAAATGGCTGAACAGATTTCCAAGCCTGACATCTTTAAATGACTATAGGAATCAGGGCTTTTAAGTTATCATGTTTATTGTTGTTGAAATAAGACACAGACAGGTGAGGAAACTGCAAACTTCTTTTCCCATTCACTTTTCCTATTGTAAACAAGTGAGATAGTTTGATTTCCGGAAAGACAATGGCTGTAGCTTTCAAATGGTACGTCACTTTCTAATTTCTGACAACAGAAAATTGTTTTTTAAATGGGAAATGATGCGCATGATACATATACTGTAACTGATATTACACTTTTCAGATGTTTCAATGACGTGGCAACAAAGTCAGAGTAATTCAAATCACTCCCACTGATGCATATCTGGGCTAGACAGAAAAAACAAATCTTGCGACTACGAGGATGCATAAAAATGTTTGCACTTACTGTGGGGATTCGGACGGTTAAAGGAACACAAACATGATCAAAATGTTCATTTGCACACCAATAAAAATTGTCCACACCTTCTGATGACCGTTTATAAGGCGATCTAAAGTTAACTACGCCTTTTTTCGCTAGGAGTTAGCAAATAGCGGTTAGCTCCTCTCCTCAGAGAGATCACTTACACCATCAATACAGGAGGAAAATAAAGCAAGACGCTCCGCTGATAGATATTACACCTTGCCGGAAACCATGGGCTTGTCAGTTCCATCCTAATGAGTGTGATATCAGCCTTTCTCAGGAGTAGAAATAGGTCTGGCGTATTGATTAAGGAGCGATACACTCTATAAATCGGTAACTCTTTGGCAGAATGAGCTATCGATCGACAAAGGGTGGGTGTGACATCGTTAGCGCCTCGCCACTGCTAACAAACGGATGTTTGTGCATTTCGTCGTTGCTGCAGATGTACCGGGACTGTATTGTAGTGCTAATAGTATTGTAGTGCTAATGGACGGTAGCAACTGGTAATGTTGGTGTGATTTCATTTCATGGGCGGTAGCGACTGGTAATGTTGGTGTGATTTGATGTAACGGACGGTAGCGACTGGTAATGTTGGTGTGATTTGATGTAACGGATGGTAGCGACTGGTAATGTTGGTGTGATTTCATTTGACGGACGGTAGCGACTGGTAATGTTGGTGTGATTTCATGTCATGGACGGTAGCAACTGTTAATGTTGGTGTGATTTCATTTCATGGACGGGAGCGACTGATAATGTTGGTGTGATTTCATTTCATGGACGGTAGTGACTGGTAATGTTGGTGTGATTTTATTTCATGGACGGTAGCGACTGGTAATGTTGGTGTGATTTCATTTCACGGACGGTAGAGACTGGTAATGTTGGTGTGATTTCATGTCATGGACGGTAGCGACTGGTAATGTTGGTGTGATTTCATGTCATGGACGGTAGCGACTGGTAATGTTGGTGTGATTTCATTTCATGGACGGTAGTGACTGGTAATGTTGGTGTGATTTCATTTCATTGACGGTAGCGACAGGTAATGTTGGTGTGATTTCATTTGACGGACGGTAGAGACTGGTAATGTTGGTGTGATTTCATGTCATGGACGGTAGCGACTGGTAATGTTGGTGTGATTTCATTTTATGGACGGTAGCAACTGGTAATGTTGGTGTGATTTCATTTCATGGACGGTAGCGACTGGTAATGTTGGTGTGATTTCATTTCATGGACGGTAGCGACTGGTAATGTTGGTGTGATTTCATGTCATGGACGGTAGCGACTGGTAATGTTGGTGTGATTTCATTTCATGGACGGTAGCGACTGGTAATGTTGGTGTGATTTCATTTCATGGACGGTAGCGACTGGTAATGTTGGTGTGATTTCATTTCATGGACGGTAGCGACTGGTAATGTTGGTGTGATTTCATTTCATGGACGGTAGCGACGGGTAATGTTGGTGTGATTTCATTTCATGGACGGTAGCGACTGGTAATGTTGGTGTGATTTAATTTCACGGACGGTAGCGACGGGTAATGTTGGTGTGATTTAATTTCACGGACGGTAGCGACTGGTAATGTTGGTGTGATTTCATTTCACGGACGGTAGCGACTGGTAATGTTGGTGTGATGAGAAAGAAGTAACACAGCTCTAGATTTTATATGAGCACATTGTTTCATATCCAAAAGTCCTCTTCAATTTCAAGTGTGCCTCCTAAAGGGGTTGAAGAGAGGTGAGGTGGTAAGTATAGGAGGGGAACAGGAGAGGGGGGTTGTGGGGTACTTACAGGGGCAGTTGGCTCCCTCAGGGCTGCTGGAAGCCGTCTTGCCATCAGGACAACAGCCGAAGGGAGTGTTGTCACATGACGAGCGGTCCTCCACTGTGGGGATGGTGGTGGCTGCGGCTGTTGGGTCTAGGGGAAAGAGAGGAGGGTTCATAGTGCTTCATAACACCTCATAACGCTTCATAATGATTCATAACACTTGTAACACATCTTAAATCTGGCGGTGGTGGCCACAGCCTAGGGAACTAGGGGTGAGAGAGGAAGAGATTCATAATGCTTTATAGCGCATTTTAATGCTTCATAATACCTTCTTAACCCCAACCTCGGAGAGCTGCATCTGGAACTCATCTCCATTATGAGAGCCATACTGTAGTAGCTACATAATGGGCTACATACCGTTATAATGGCACTAAGTACTTTGTGATGAGGGTTGATAAATAACCACGGAAACAGCTAATCTCTTCCACTGATTGGGCGATTGCTATCTGCAAATTTCCACTGATTGGCAGATGGCAATCTCCAAACACTTTGTCCCAGAGAACATTGCCTTTGCTATAAATCTAGGAGTACCCTGACCTCATCTCCAATGGGGTAAAGTGGCTACTCTCACAGTACACCAGGGAATGGCCTGCACCCGTTTCTCTCTTACGGGGATAGGTTCCTCTGTGGAGCAGCTTAACGGTCACCCTATGATTAAAAATGATCGTAGAGCAAACAACCGTGGCTTGCTGAATAAGTCGTTAAGACGTCAAAGGGGGACGGTTGTCTCTTCAAGGACTCTCTGTCGTCGCCCTGTGAGTGAAACACCCGCCGCTAGGACAGGAGTCTGTGGAGAAAACTCTAGGTCAGGGATTGGAAGGAAGGGAGGGAGGGATGGAGGGGAGTGTTGGCGTCTACAGGGCATCTGTTGGCACATGGATTTACGGACCACAGCGATTGAGTTGGGAGGATGGGGGGGTAGGGAGGTGTACTACGGCTCAGGGACTATGTATTGCTCCATTGGGAGGCAAACACAGATCCACCCAACCACAACCATCCCCCTGTTTACATACACATACAACTAGACACACAGACACGGAGGAGACCCAGGTCTCCTTGGCAGACAGGCCATGTGCGCCAGGCGTCAGCCAGCGCTCCGGTCCGCTGGTGACAAGAGAATAAATCTGCGAGAGGGAAAAGCGTCAGAGGAAGCGCTGAGGCTCGTGTTCCATCAATTCAGGAGTGTCAAAGCAAGCTGTTGGGTCACAGAGCTTTGGAATGGTAAAAAAAAAGCTGATTGAAAAGGGTTAGTCTACAGGTCTCTGGAGTGTGGTGCTTGGTGGAGTGGTTTAGCTATAAGGCCAGAATGCCGTGGAGGGATTTTACTGTGTAGAGTGAGAGTTGTGTTTCGTATCACTATGCTGCAATGGCAAGGTAAGAGAAATTCTTATCAAGCTATCAACTCAGCCTTGAAACAACCCCCCAACATAAGCCAATAATCTCATCACCTTTCTGTTTTCCATTTCTACAAAATCTGTTACGTGGGGAGAGAAATGCTTCAAATATGAAAATAGCTTCTTATTTTGACAGAGTGGAGGATACTGTGACAACAGTCTTCGTTTGGAATACATTCTTGTATTTCTCTGCTTAACATTTGGATTAAACTGAATGCAAAGGACACTTTGAAAACACACCTCTGTTGTGGTGACATAACATCAGATCATGACATGTATAACATCATGTCATGTTATACATGTCATTATTATCAGTTTAATCCAAATGCTAGCTAACATTAAACCTGTTTGGTTAACTTTAGCTAGCTATGACAATTGGGATTTAAGTAAATTGTTTAGCTAGCTAGCTAGCTAGTTAATGTTACATGTCTAAACAAAAGACCCCAAGTTAAAGCTTTCTGTTAGCTAGCTAACGCTAGCGGAGTTTAGATGGCTGGCTTGCTAGCTAACATTGAACATATTTGGTTCACTTTAGCTAGCTATGACAATCGGTTTGTATTGCTAGTTAAAGCTTGCTGTTAGCTAGACAGCTTGAGTTCGAAGGCTGGCTTACTAACGTTACTCTATGGATTGGGATTTTAGTGAATTATTTTGCTAGCTGGCTAACGTTAACGTTACATGTCTAAACAAAAGAACCCAAGTTAAAGCTTGCTGTTAGCTAGCTAATGTTCGTGGAGGTGAGATGGGTGGCTTGCTAGCTAACATTAACTTACGTGTATGAAGTGTGCGTAACATTAGTATCTGTAATTTGTCTTCAGCATCAGTAGAACACGCCTGCATCTCCTCCACCAGTCATACAAAGAGAATGGTCTAATGCCTCCAATCAAAAAGAGAGCTGGCCCAAGCAAGCACAGATTACACCTGAAGCATGAGGACTTGCAGCGAGTGGTGAACTTCATCAACAACTACACAGAGGATAATGCAATAGTATAACCAGGACTCCACCCAGAGGATAATGCAGTAGTGTTACCAGGACGCTACCCAGGACACAAACACTTTGGTGGAAAGCTGCTGCCCTCCCATGTGACAAAAGCAGCAGTGTGGCATCTCTACAAGGAATCGATGACAACACTTGGCATGTAAAGCATAAACACATTTTGATTATTTAATTGACCTCCAACATGATTGGCACTACTTTTATTCATCTCACATTATTTCTGTATTTTCCAGAGGTACGTGTAGTCGGGCTGTCTTCCTTCAGGAATCTGTGGGGAAAATTGCTGCCCCACATCTCAAGCACTAAGCCCAGGGCAGACCTGTGCTGGCAGTGCCAGAGGAACAACTATCAGGTCTTCAGATCTGCCAATCTGCCAGAAGCTGTTAAGTTTGTGCTCTGCCACTGTGCCTGGCGGACCATGCACAAGCTCCACCACAGTCTGGACTTTCCCTTCCTGATCACAGGCCACACCAAGTTCGCCCCCGACTGGTGCTTCGGGATCATCATGCAGCACTTCAGAAAGACCGGAGTGAACACTTTGTCTGAGATTGCTGGTGTTGTGAAGGACAGTACTGTGACAGGGGTCAACATCCCACAGCTGGTTGGACTGGAGGATGGTACGGTGCAGGTGGAAAGATATGGCTGGCAACAACACCTGACTCCGTACTTCAGGCCGCTGCCACAGTTCAAGCAGTACTAGCACTTCAGGTGAATATCATTTTCATTGCATTGTATGAGGTTATTATTCTTATCTAAACTTGGGAGGTGAATTGATGTTGTGCAAGGTTTAATATCTTCAATTCTTCTTGTTATTTCCTGTTTTACAGCTCGATGCTCTGAAGCCTGGTGTTGTTGTCACCAAGGAGCGTTCAGACTCAGTCGGGATTAGGTTTCAGCTGCTGCACAACGCTGACATCCTTCCTCCCATAGATGGTCTGCCTGTACAAGCACCACCTGGACTGGACACAGCTAGACAAACGTATCTTTTTGAGAAGATCAGGGAGTTTTGAAACAAAGAGGCTATGGACATCACATGCCCTGCACCAAAATCAAGGGCAGGACAGAAACAGGCTCTCCGAATATAGATTCCCTTGTTCATGCGTGGTTCGGACGGACCAGTCATCAGCACTATCTGCAGTGCTTCTATTCAAATGACTCTCTCCTAACACACACGCCATACGTTGCTGCTACTATTTATTTTTTTATCCTGCTGCTCAGCCACTTTTTCCCTGATTGTATGCATATAACTACCTCGTCTATCACTGATATCGTTATTGATATTGTTCTTGTACATACTGTATATTATTTTATTTATATTGACACTATCTATTTCTGATATTGCTACTATGCTAGTAGCCATTTGGCTGTACCGTTTACATCTTCCGTAGAGACCCATCTACTTTGCAAGACTTATCAATATTCATTTTATATATAAATATTTTGCTATGTGTGGTCGTAACATGACTTTGTGACATACCCCATAGACTCACTAAACACAAATGCTTCGTTTGTAAATTATGTCTGAGTGTTGGAGTGTGCCCCTGGTTATCCGTCAATGAAAAAAAATTAAGGAAATTGGGCCGTCTGGTTTAAGGAATTTGAAATGATTTATACTTTTACTTTTGATACTTAAGCACATTTTAGCAATTCCATTTACTTTTGATACTTATTAAGTATTTTTAAAACTTCAAATACTTTTAGACTTTTACTCAAGTAGTATTTTACAGGGTGACGTTTACTTCATTCATTTTCTATTAAGGTTTCTTTACATCTGGACACTTTCTGTTTACCTGGAATTTTTCGTTATTGTAGGCTATTACCACTTTTAGTCTTAATCTTTACTACACTACTCACTGTTTAGCACAGGACCTCACATGTGAATCCTTAAAGAGATGGGTGGGGCTGGCTTAAGAGGGTGTGAACAATGCTGAATGGGTGTAGACAAAGGAGAGCTCTCCAGTAGGCACCAAAACCGTCAAAGGCCTTTTTCTCAAAAGTGTATCAACTTTCAAAGCAGAATTACTTTCCCATTGTTCCTCAAAAATGCAGTGTATGATATACCATTTCGTAGCTCTGAGTCTCTACTTTTTACCAATGTAAAAAGCCCAATTTCAAATGTTGTTACATAAGACCGAATCTAGGCGGTGAGTCACAAATGGTGTATGATGTAGCAATGACGTATCAAACCTTGAGTCAGTTCAGAGGCCCATATTCAACCTAGGGATGTGCATGGGGGAAGCCAGAAAAAATAAAGCCCTATTACTTCCTATGTGTTGTGATAATTGAGTTGTTTGCTCTATAACCTGTTAGTTCATATGCCTTGACACCGTGATATACTGTATAGGCCTAAGGCCGAGACAATAAGAAGACATTTATTTCATTACAAAACCGGAGAGCAAATCGGCGAAGTCCACAAAACATATTGCATGTAACAAACAGTTACGTGACGTACAGCATGGTCAAGCAAGTTTCCAACATTGTTGGACTACTAAACAACTACTGATTTAGAACTACGGAGACTTACCGCAAGTTACAAAGAAAACAGGCGCGTCCTCCAGTATTCCAACATCTAATCATCTATGCTTAGTGTAATACAATGACAACTAAAAGATACCAAAAACGATGTAGTCCAATCAACGTAAGTTAAATATGATGTGGCTGTCCATGGTACTGATTACTTCGTGTGTGTGTCTGTGCGTGCGTGCAATTGGGGGGGAAAAAAAACATGTTGACTCAGCCTACTTGTAGAGAAACGCCAATGCCGTCCTCCTCTTTCATGTTGCCTAAACGGTCTATGACTCTGGCATACAGTACACGCTTTTAGTTTTTGTTGTCCTAGGCTACCTGGCTAAAATTCGTTAGCGTTAGCTAGCGTTCCTACTTCCTTTCATGGGCAACACTGTTGCAGGCCAGCTGGTTAACATTAGCCTGTTGAACTTCCATCCTCTCAGACCAGGGGCACAATGTATGAATTTATGGACCCTATATCATTATCTTTAACATTGTACTCAGCTGTTGGTGTTCAGGAGCTTCAACATTTGTCAGGACGAAAAGGAAAATACTTTGTGTGGCTGCGGGAGTTGTACTGAAGACCATTTGGAAAGTGTGGATCAGAATCGCCGTTATAATCATTGGTAGAAGCACAAGCATTTCACTACACTCGCAATAACATCTGTTAATCACGTGTATGTGACCAAATAAATTTGATAAGTACGGAGAATGAAGTAAAACAAGTCCAAATCCATATCTCCATCCACGGCTAATTTAGCTAGCTAGCCACCGGAGGACAATGACACAAAGAGATGCAACAATTTAAGTTTCTTTCTGTCAATGATGTTTGACTTCTGATGTGATGTGATGGGTCTGAAGCGAAATCCAAAACTGGCTTCCCTTGACACTTTTTTTGTGTGCGCCAGAGCCATCTACAGCTGAGCTCACTCAGCACTGATGGGCTATTATTTTATATATTTTTTATCAAGGGAAGACAAATGCTCGCTGGCTTCCCTTGCATTCAATGCTATGGGCGGCAACAATGTCATACTCTTTTTGACCAGACAGCATCAGATAGATTCTGTGACAGAGACGCACTGTTTCGTTCACTCGGATGCTTTCTTCAGTGAGATACATTCAGCCTCTTGCTTTTTGAAGGAAATTTATGAAACACAGAGAGACGAAAGAAACATTATTTTGTATGTTTTTTCCCCTTGGTACTTTTTTTGGGAAAGCTTGGCTTCCCTTGGCATCCATGAATACACACCACTAGTAGGCCAATCAAATAGGCTCAATGTGTAGCAAGGGGAGTGAGAGTTCACTAATGCAATGCAGATGGAATAAAATTACGGAATTTAAAAAGTTAGCGAAATGACAAGGAGTAGGCTATAACGAGCAACCAAGAGGTAGCCTGTTTTATCTGAATTGGGTTGGGGAGAAAGTGCAGAATGTGGCCTCAATTAGACTAGCTAGCTATAGATGAATGACACTATTCAAATAGTGAAATTATTTCAAACCCCCATCTGTAATTCAACCCTCCCCTGACCTCTGACCCTTGACCCCCTGTGGAGCAGAATTATGGGTTATGAAGTGAAATAGCTTTGATTTACCAACTGGCTCCTCTCCGCTCGCCTCCAGGACTCCGACGCCGCTACTCTCTTCCACCTCCTCCATCTGGTCGTCTCCGCTGGGCTCACCGCTCCCTGAGTCCTCGAAGGCTGTAGGGGAGGAGCCAGGGCTGGTGTGGCTGGGTAGGCGAGGGGTGGTGGAGTGAGGTGGGTGGTGGGGGGTGATGACGGGGTGGTTGGTGGTGAGCGGTCTCTCAGTGGGCATGGGGGGCGGCAGGGCCTCCACGAATGAGGCTAGTGGCCCCTCGGTTTCATCATCCTCCCAGGGAGAGTATGATGTGCCATGGCGCGGCGACGTAAGCCTGACGTGGGAGGGGGTGGTGGCTTTTGCGAGGGGGGTGGGGGGGTAAGGGGTGGGTCGGCTGGCCGGCTCGGTGATGCTTTCTGCATGGGGAGGGAAGGGAGAAGGAGAGGAAGCAAGGAATGGATGAATGGGTAAGCAAAGATGAAAATCTTTTTTTAATTTTCTTCTCCCTATTTCGTTTGTACACCTTTACCTCATACTACTGCTGTACCCCTTATGGTTGTCTTTCGTGTTCTGGTCACGTCAGGCACCTGAGCACCCAATACTGACCGACACACAAGAACAGAGGCCAGACTCATTGCCATATGAAATATACATCTAAAATATAATTGAAAACCTATGCACATAGGAATGGAAAACCTGGATGAAATCTTTTAACCCCTTATGACTTACGAAGCAAAACACACCATGAAAATTAGAACATCTTACACTGAAGTATGCCAAAGGATGGCATACTGTTGAGTTCAACTGCACTGCAGTCTGTGTACAGAGAAGAATCATGTGCCCTATATAGGGTTAAACTGCACTGCAGTTGCACTGGTGTGTGTGTGTGTGTTTGTGAGGCATGTGTGTTTGTTCAATGTGTCTGTGTGTATATGTGCCGGTGTTGGTGTGTGTCTGTGGGTATGAATTATATATACATATTGAAATGTTGCCCTCCTGTAGCGGAGCTTTAATCACAGACAGTCAAAGCCTCTGGTGATGAATGATTGATATAAATGGGGCAGAAAAAGCAGGGTTTAACTCCGGCTTCAAAGACTCCAGACTCACAGCCGCACAACTATCCGTCAACTCCGCCGCGAAAGGCAGCCTTGTCAGCACAGTCACACACGCCATCCAAACACTCTCAGAAATCCTTTCCTTGCCGTCGCCAGAGAGAGGGACCCGCTTTTCTTTCAGCAGAAACCAGCATTACCCATGCAATGCCTTGGTACAAAGACAAAAATGTATCGGATAAAACCGATGAAATAGGAGAAAAACTCCTGAGGGAAAGAAGCGAGTCAAGAGCTGGAGGGAAGGGAGACACTTTGTAAGTGTAGCTGCTAGGATGGCGGCAAACCAGCCAGGCTTCACTTAATACCTCCTACTTTACCCCAGCCGTTGTGTGTGCAGGGCAAAATAAAAACCTCCTACGGTATATAATTTCCATCTCATTGGAATTCGGCTAACATTATGTGTAGGATTTAATTGCACACTAATAATCTCCTATTTGGTAGGCAATTACGCCGTGAGGTGTGAAATGTGATACCTTGATGAGGCGCTGGATGTTATCAGCCAGGCAGGCACCCCACTATCTCCCATCCTGCCAGGCTCCAGAGGAGGGGAGGCAGAGGAGCCAGCCTGCAGATACAGTATGTCGGCTTAGCCCAAGAGTGCATCTATCAATTGATATCGCCGTGTGCGAGGCGGTGGTATCCTTTGCTCTTCCTCTTGGCTACACCTGTTACTCAGGTGCTGGGTTATGGCCGGGAGTCCTTCGGCGGCGAACGCTCGAAGAGGGGTAAAATAAAATAAAAAACAGATATAGAAAGAAAGGGAAGGATAGACAACTGGCAGCGCAGTCAGTTCAGTGGAAGCTTTCCTTAATCAGGTTTAACGCTCCATTTGCTTTTTTTTTCCCGAGAGGCAGGCGGTTATATCGACAGGCGGGCGGGGAGAGAAATCATTGTCATCTTCACTTGTCTGGGCTGTGTAGTCATCTTTGAAAGGCGGTTATTAAGATTGTTTGCCATGTCTGCCATGCTCAGTGGGGAGGAGGAATCAGATATATGAAAGTCGACAGAAAAAAGGGAAAGAGAAAATGGAAGAGAGGAAGAAAAACAAGCAGGGGGAGAAAGAGAGCACGAAAGAGAGAGACATGAAAAGAGGGACGGAGGACATAAGATGAACAAGTTTTTTTTTAAAGTGTTCAGGGAAAGTATGAGGATGGAGTGAGAGGCATAAAAGACAAAAGACATTAAGGCAGAAAACTGATGATGTCATATGCTAGTGTTCACTGCCAATTTGCGTCAAACCTACAGGTGATGACAACATATGGGAGAACCAGGCCAATGGCTAATGTCTGGACACGATCGATGCCAGAAGTTCCTCTTTCATTCAAATACCCCCCTTTAGTGGCTTGTACCTCACACACTTTCACAGGTTTTTCCCATGGTTTGCTTCATCTAGCTCTTAGTAAGGGCCACATAGCCAGAAGCAGAAATGCTGTGTTGTGTCGAGGAGACTCAAAGTGCTTGTCCCTTAGCATGGGCGGAGAGATGGGTTAGATCACAAGTTCACAGTAGTAGCCATTTGATGTAGTTTCTGCAGAACTTGCTTCAGTGTGAAAGGGCACAGGCCTTCAGTAGTGGTTCTGCGCTAGTTATTAGCATTGAAGTTGATTCTGTAATTTATATTAAGAGCTGCATCAGATCAGCGGAAGGTGAGGAGCGGTGGCAGGGCGAGGATGTTTGAATGCTAATTCGCACCCAATCACACGTGAAATGAGCTCGATCTAACCTCCAACCTGGGGGCGGCTGAGGAGCCCGCTACCTACGGCGTGACTGCATCTGGGGGAAGAAATTAAACGAACTGCTGTGACAAGTTGTGTTCGTCTGGCTTCCCGCTTGGGCTCAAAGAAAGCGAGCGAGAGAGAACTCTTTCTCCCTCCGAATGAAGCCCCTCACTAGGCAAGGACTTACATAATACTCATGTCTCCATCGCCAGGCAACAAAGAATGAGTCTGGAGTGAATTTCATTGGTAACCGACGGCGTCAGATCGCTAATCACCAGATCAAGGTGCTGTCGGCGTCTCATAGAGCAAATTACTCTTACTCCTGTGCAGGGACGCAACTGGTTTAAGATATAATGGAGTTATATAATATAATTATTATTTACACTCCAAACAGCCTACCTGACCACTCGGAGGCGTCCGCATGGTCCTAAAGCCCACCGTTGCCTCGTTTTGTATCATATTCCTATGATAGAACGGGGGGACAAAAATAAATGCTATTTCAGAATGTCCCCAGTGAAAGTTGCACCCCTGCTCCTGTGTGCCTGCATGTATGAGGCCGCCACACAGCACTATTTCAGAAGCCTTGGTTAGGGGTTGAGGTGGTGCCTTCAAAGCATTGCACCTACTTCAGGCCTGACAAACTGCACCAAGATCAGCAGGGAAAAGGAAGGTACCCACCAGATGTCTTCACGGGTTCAACAGACCCTAAATTCTGAGATCCGACCCGGGATCCGAAAAACAAATGGTAGTCCCACTAAGCGCAAACCAGATGGGATGGCGTATTGCTGCAGAATGCTGTGGTAGCCATGCTGGTTAAGTGTGCCTTGAATTCTAAATAAATCACAGACAGTGTCACCAGCAAAGCACTAATACACCACACCATCACACCTCCATGCTTCACGGTGGGAAACACACATGCGGAGCTCATCAGTTCACCTACTCTGCGTCTCACAAAGACATGGCGGTTGGAACCAAAAATCTCACATTTGGACTCATCAGCCCAAAAGGACAGATTTTCACCTCTCTAATGTCAATTGCTCGTGATTCTTGGCCCAAGCAAGTCTCTTCTTCTATTGGTGTCCTTTAGTAGTGGTTTATTCGCAGCAATTCGACCATGAAGGCCTTTGTCTGTTACTTAAACTATGAAGCATTGATTTGGGCATCAATTTCTGAGGCTGGTTACTCTAATGAACTTATCCTCTGCAGCAGAGGTAACCCTGGGCTTTCCTTTCCTGTGGCGGTCCTCATGAGATCCAGTTTCATCATAGCGATTGATGGTTTTTGCGACTGCACTTGAAGAAACTTTAAAAGTTCCTGACATTTTCCGTATTGACTGACCTTTATGTCTTTAAAGTAATGATGGACTATCGTTTCTCTTTGCTTATTTGAGCTGTTCTTGCCATAATTTGGACTTGATCTTTTACCAAATAGGGCTATTTTCTGTATACCACCCCTACCATGTCACAACACAACTGATTGGCTCAAACGCATTAAGAAGGAAAGAAATTCCACAAATGAACTTTTAACAAAGGCACACCTCTTAATTGAAATGCATTCCAGGTGACTACCTCATGAAGCTGGTTGAGAGAATGCCAAGAGTGTGCAAAGCTGTCATCAAGGCAAAGGGTGGCTACTTTGAAGAATCTCAAGTATATTTTGATTTGTTTAACACTTTTTTGGTTACTAAATAATTCCATGTGTGTTATTTCATAGTTTTGATTTCTTCACTATTATTCTACAATGTAGAAAATATTAAAAAATAAAGAAAAACCCTGGAATAAGTAGGTGTGACCAAACTTTGACTGGTACTGTATATTATTTAGTATATGCAAAGACAAGATTAAAACAATAATAGTCTGATGGGTGACAATATTAGCCTATCACATGTGAATGATATATTATCACATGTGAATGATGCCCAGCGTCAGGCAAGAAATAATGCATTTTTAGTTGTTGCCTTTTTAAAAATCATAGTCTCACACTGATAAGGTTTTGATTCACAACTAAAGTGGCCAAATAACTTCTTAAAATTAAGCACATTAATCCGCTTTACAAGGGGTGTAGAATCTAACTGGCATACATAAAGCAGCGCGTGAGTTTCAAGTTTGGGGAAGACCCATTTCAACATAAAAATGCACCTTTATAATAAAGCATAATTGCATTTTTGATAATAGTGTTTTCCCGCTAATGGAACATTCGCGCTGATAGCCTACTACTATGTGTGCATTGCTACGCTTATAATGTGAAGAAATAGCCTAATAGTTGATCAACATTTGAAGCTAAACGTTCTGATCTGGTTCGTCAGCCACATTGTGTAAAAACGTTTTTGTTGATGCTAGTGGTCGTACTGATTTGAGATCCGTCACATCCCACAACTGTCGCTAATGTTTGGAATTTTTCTGAGTGGCCCAGCGAAAGCCCGGACTTGAACCCAATCTAACATCTCTGGAGAGACCTGAAAATAGCTGTCCAAGAAGACTCGAGGCTGTAATCGCTGCCAAAGGTACTTCAACAGTAAAGGGTCTGAATACTTATATAATGTGATTTCAGTTTTTTATTTTTAATACATTTGCAAACATTTCTAAAAACCTGTTTTTGCTTTGTCATTATGGGGTATTGTGTGTAGATTGATGAGGGAAAAAACAATTTAATTAATTTTAGAATAAGGCTGTACTGTACAAAATGTGGAAAAAGTCAAGGGGTCTGAATACTTTCCGAATACACTGTACACACTGTGGGTGTGTATATATATATATATATATATATATATATATATATATATATATATATATATATATGTATATATATATATATGTGTATATATGTATATATGTATATACATATATATTAATATCATACAGTGGACACCTAGGCCTTTAGGCCTGTCTAGATGCATGCAATGCCCTGATGCATTTAGTGCTCAAATCTCCGACAGCTGAACCATGAGGTGGACAATAAAGTTGTAATTTGTTTCACACCGTTTTTAAGGAAACGTAACTATGGATCATTTGGCCAATAGCCTATCGTGCGTTTATTGAGGTTTCTTTCACTCTGTCTTTCTATTCTCGGATCTGAACGGGTCTCTCGGATCCAAACCAGCACGGGTCCATTGAGGTTCGTATTTCTACTGGCCTTTTTGGAACGGGTCTGACTATCCCTGGGTCCATTTGGAACAGTTCTCCTTTTTTAACAAAAAATATGAAATTATGCATATCGGTCAGGTGGGAACGCCACGGATCCATTTCAGAAATGGGTCCAACTTTTTTGAACCGTGAAGACCTCTACCCACAACCTCTATTCCAAACCAGGTATCAGAAGGCTTACTCTTCCCCCCATCCTCAAGCATCTCGCCAATCTCCCCTCTGATAGCTGAACAATGGTGCACTCATCCGGCTAAAAGCTGCGAAGGGGAAGAGAATTTGGGAGCTAAACCTCCCTAATCCGCACAGGGGTGCAGGGAATCAAACAGTAAAATGTCAACCCTTTATGGGCGATTCAGTGGCTCAGGCTGCAGCCAAACGGTAGTTTCTCTATCTCCAGGGGAGCATCTTGGGCCTCATTTCTCTCCCAAGAAATTATTTTCCCTCTTCCTCGCTCCTCTCCGTCAGCCATCCGAAGCAGGGAGGACGATGGTACAGAGCCTCAGCTGTCGTTGTGTGCGCTCACAGGTATGTTGACGACACGCCAGCCGGTCGTTATTTCCACAAGAAAACTTGTGCTTTACTGCAAATTCTTGGCACATATAGAGCCAGAATACACTAAAATACAAAAACACTTGACGATATCTGGTACAGTCGGTCTCAAAAACTGTTTACTACAGTAATGTGTAAAGTAAAATTTGTATACATTAAAGTATAGCCATGGAGGCTATCCAAAGACAAACCTCGGTGAAAGACACAGTGAAGCAATACTGCACCAACCACAAAGAGGACACAACCCATACCCTAGTCTCTTGGCTTTGACAAGGAGAGAGAGAGGACAGTTGGTCTTTCCAACGCCTGTGGCGTTACTCATTATCTTTTGATATGGGCCTGACAACAGGGGATGGACATCCCCTAGTATGATGTATGGAGGACAAACGGGGCTCACCTGTGCACTGGCCAAAGTGTTCCACTCTGATGTGCTTGTCCCGTCTACAGGCAATGGTGCTCAGCTGGCACTGGTCAGCGTAGGTCACCCCATCAGAGCCACACACCTGCTCAGAAAAAAAATAAATAGAAACAGGCTAGGATCACAACTTGTTAACTCTATGCCTGTTTACTACCGACCACTTTAGGCCGATCACAAGCTCAGTAGTTCCAGATAAAGTGTTCTGGATTCTGTGATGAATTTCTGACATAGAGAGGATCATGTAAAGGCCCACCTTGGTCTTGTTCTTCTCGTCACAGTCGGGCGAGGGGCATTCACAGTGCGCTTGACCATTGACCTCAACACAAGACGCGCCAAACTTGCAGTCCAGCTCATTACATGAGGTTGGGGCATCAGCACCTGGGATGGGAATGAAGGGGTTAAAATCCACTCATGGGTCAATGGATACCATCACTGTCCATCATATGAATGTGCATTCCTAGTCCAAATCATGATGCTGAAATTAGCATGTGAGCTTGGTACTTTTAACTGCTCTGAACCCTAGTTGATAATCACCATAATAATGTATATGCGTAGTACCACTTCCACACACAGGGAGGTCCACAAGTCATGTGACAATGACAATTGTTGTTGTTTTGGCTCTGTACTTCAGCCCTTTGGATTTTAAGTGATACAATGACTATGAGGTTAAGGTGCAGACTGTCAGCTTTAATTTGAGGGTATTTTCATTAGCAATTACAGCACTTTTTGTACATAGTTCCCCAATTTCAGAGGACCAAAAGTATTGGGGCAAATTCAGTTATATGTTTATTAAAGTAGTATAAAAAAGTATTTGGTCCAATATTCATAGCACGTAATGACCACATCAAGCTTGTGACTCGACACATTTATTGGATGCAGTTTGTTTTGGCTGGGTTTCAGATTATTTTGTGCCAAATACAAATTAATGATGTATTGTGTCAATTTGGAGTCACTTTTATTGTAAATAAGAATAGAATATGTTTCTAAACGCTTCTACATTAATGTGGATGCTACCATGATTACGGATAATCCTGAATGAATCTACAATAATGATGAGTGAGAAAGTTACATATGCACAAATATCATACCCTCCCCAAAAATGCTAAACTCCCCTCTGAAAAATTAGCATGTCTTGGGGGCATGATATTTCTGTGTCTGTAACTTTCTCACTCATCATTATTCACACAGTCATTGTATCATTTCAAATTCAGTGCTGGAGTACAGCGCCAAAACAACACAACATTTGTCACTGTTCCTTGGAGTTCACCGTATAGAAACATGAGTAGGTTATGCAGATGAAATATTGTTATGCTTTCCATACGCGATTATATTAATGATGAGTCTTTAGTATAAAGTAAATATGTGGACTCTTTTCAAATCAATAAAAAAAAAGGATTTGATCTCATTCCGTCAAGTTTTATGGGTCAGGCGCCTACACAGCACTGATCGTTAAAATGGCGCCGGGAAGAAATGGCAGCAGTTTTACGGGCGCCCAACCAATTGTGCTATTATGTGTTTTAAAAAAAAAGTTATTTGTAACTTATTTTGTACATAATGTTTCTGCAACCATATCTTACGGCAAAACAGAGCTTCTGGATATCAGGACAGCGATCACTCACCTCGGATTAGACAAAGATTATTTCTGCTACAAAGACGACACACAAGACATTCTCCAAACACCCCCACAGGACCGACATCCCGTTATTTGCAAGAGGAAGCAACGCAGGTACAGAGGACAAAGAGCCGGATGCCTGGTCAGGACCCGGCGAAGGCGACTGGGAAAGCTGCCGTTACCGTCAATATTACTCGCCAACGTGCAATCATTGGACAATAAATGAGACGAGGTACGATCACGAATATCCTACCAACGGGACATCAAAAACTTTAATATCCTATGTTTCACGGAATCGTGGCTGAATGACGACATGGATATACAGCTTGCGGGATATACGCTGCACCGGCAAGATAGAACAGCACACTCCGGTAAGACGAGGGGGGCGGTCTGTGCATATTTGTAAACAACAGCTGGTGCACGAAATCTAAGGAAGTCTCTAGATTTTGTTCGCCTGAAGTAGAGTATATTGTGATAAATTGCAGGCCACACTACTTGCCTAAAGAGTTTTCAGCTATACTTTTTGTGGGTGTTTATTTGCCACCACAGACAGATGCTGGCACTAAGACCGCACTCAGTCAGCTGTATAAGGAAATAAGCAAACAGGAAACCACTCACCCAGAGGTGGCGCTCCTAGTGGCTGGAGACTTTAATGCAGGGAAACTTAAATCAGTTATACCAAATTTCTATCAACATTGACTCGGTCTATAAAAAATTGGTCAGATGAAGCAGATGCTAAACTACAGGACTGTTTTGCTATCACAGACTGGAACATGATCCGGGATTCTTCCGATGGCATTGAGGAGTACACCACAACAGTCACTGGCTTTATCAATAAGTGCATCGAGGACGTCGTCCCCACAGTGACTGTATGTACATACCCCAACCAGAAGCCATGGATTACAGGCAACATTCGCACTGAGCTAAAGTGTAGAGCTGCTGCTTTCAAGGTGTGGGACTCTAACCCGGAAGCTTACAAGAAATCCTGCTATGCCCTGAGACAAACCATCATACAGGCAAGGCGTCAATACAGGGCTAAGATTGAATCATACTACACCGGCTCCGACGCTCGTCTTATGTGGCAAGGCTTGCAAACTATTACAGACTACAAAGGGAAGCACAGCTGCGAGCTGCCCAGTGACACGAGCCTACCAGACGAGCTAAATCACTTCTATGTTCGATCGAGGCAAGCAACCCTGAGGCATGCATGAGAGCATCAGCTGTTCCGGATGACTGTGTGATCACGCTCTCCGTAGCTGACGTGAGTAAGACCTTTAAACAGGTCAACATACACAAGACTGCGGGGCCAGACAGATTACCAGGACGTGTGCTCCGGGCATGTGCTGACCAACTGGCAGTTGACTTCACTGACATTTTCAACATGTCCCTGATTGAGGCTGTAATACCAACATGTTTCAAGCAGGCCACCATAGTCCCTGTGCCCAATAACACAAAGGCAACCTGACTAAATGACTATAGACCCGTAGCACTCACGTCCGTAGCCATGAAGTGCTTTGAAAGGTTGGTAATGGCTCACATCAACACCATTATCCCAGAAACCCGAGACCCACTCCAATTTGCATACCGCCCAAACAAATCCACAGATGATGCCATCTCTATTGCACTCCACACTGCCCTTTACCACCTGTACAAAAGGAACACTTATGTGAGAATGCTATTGATTGACTACAGCTCAGCGTTCAACACCATAGTACCCTCAAAGCTCATCACTAAGCTAAGGATCCTGGGACTAAACACCTCCCTCTGCAACTGGATCCTGGACTTCCTGACGGGCCGCCCCCCAGGTGGTGAGGGTAGGTAGCAACAAATCTGCCACACTGATCCTCAACACTGGAGCGCCACAGGGGTGCGTGCTCAGTCCGCTCCTGTACTCCCTGTTCACCCACGACTGCATGGCCAGGCACGACTCCAACACCATCATTAAGTTTGCAGACGACACAACAGTGGTAGCCCTGATCACCGACAATGACGAGACAGCCTATAGGGAGGAGGTCAGAGACCTGGCCGTGTGGTGCCAGAATAACAACCTATCCCTCAACGTAGCCAAGACTAAGGGGATGATTGTGGACTACAGGAAAAGGAGGACCGAGGACGCCCCCATTCTCATCGACGGGGCTGTAGTGGAGCAGGTTGAAAGCTTCAAGTTCCTCGGTGTGCACATCAACAACAAACTAGAATGGTCCAAACACACCAAGACAGTCATGAAGAGGGCACGACAAAGCCTATTCCCCCTCAGGAAACTAAAAAGATTTGGCATGGGTCCTGAGATCCTCAAAAGGTTCTACAGCTGCAACATCGAGAGCATCCTGACTGGTTGCATCACTGCCTGGTACAGCAATTGCTCGGCCTGTGACCGCAAAGCAGCGGGTAGTGCGTACGGCCCAGTACGTCACTGGGGCTAAGCTGCCTGCAATCCAGGACCTCTACACCAGGCGGTGTCAGAGGAAGGCCCTAAAAATTGTCAAATACCCCAGCCACCCCAGTCATAGACTGTTCTCTCTACTACCGCATGGCAAGCGTTACCGGAGTGCCAAGTCTAGGACAAAAAGGCTTCTCAACAGTTTTTATCCCCAAGCCATAAGACTCCTGAACAGGTAATCAAATGGCTACCCGGACTATTTGCATTGTGTGCCCCCCCCAACCTCTCTTTTTACGCTGCTGCTACTCTCTGTTTATCATATATGCATAGTCACTTCAACTACACATTCATGTACATACTACCTCAATTGGGCCGACCAACCAGTGCTCCCGCACATTGGCTAACCGGGCTATCTGCATTGTGTCCCTCCACCCACCACCCGCCAACCCCTCTTTTACGCTACTGCTACTCTCTGTTCATCATATATGCAGTCACTTTAACCATGTCTGCATGTATATACTACCTCAGTCAGCCAGACTAACCGGCCTCGCTAATTTTATAGCTACTGTATATAGCCTGTCTTTTTACTGTTGTTTTATTTCTTTACTTACCTATTGTTCACCTAACACCTTTTTGGCACTATTGGTTAGAGCCTGTAAGTAAGCATTTCACTGTAAGGTCTGTTGTATTCGGTGCATGTGACAAATTAACTTTGATTTGATTTGATTTGATCACTGGTACTTTGACCAAGGAACCTGTTTGACGCAACCACTGGGTTGCATCAGCAGTAACAACAGGGGCTACGAATCATTGCCATGAGCCCCTGAGGCATCAAGTGTGGGCTCTCCTCACTGCGCTGACCTTACTGTGGTGCAGAGAGCCTCCTCTCGGCTTTCAAGTGCTGCCCCCCCCCCCCCCCCCCACCCCACTCCACCCGACTTTGTGCTGGGACTATTGACTTCATTCAGCACTTGACTTCCTGTCAATAGCTGACGGTGGGTCTTAACGAGACAGTGCCCGGATAACACAGCGGGAGCTTAACTTCCCCTCTCATCAACTGGAGTTGTGTGTATTCATTAGGTTAGGTTGCCATTCATCAAGACATTAGAATGGAGGGCTAAATTAACTTCTTCTCAATAGGGGGTGCTGTTTGCACTTTGTAATAATTTCGTTCCCAAATTAAACTGCCTCGTACTCAATTCTTGCTCGTACAATATGCATATTATTATTACTATTGGATAGAAAACACTCTCTAGTTTCTAAAACCGTTTGAATTATATCTGTGAGTAAAACAGAACTCGAGTTAGAGCATTTTTCCTATGAGGATGTGAGAATGCAGAATTCTGCAAGCTGTTTCCAGGTCAGTTTATTAATTTGCCTGTCTTCTATTGGTTGAGATGCACTGCATACGCCTTCCCCTGGATGTCAGCGAATAGTGAGATTTGAAATGGAGTCTCTAGGCAGATCTGAGAGGTTATAAATAGCTTGGGAACGAAGGGTCCGGCCTTTGTTCACTTCGCTCTGACGCAGGAAGGACCTTGGCATGTCGTAGTAGAAAGCTCCGGTTATAGCTCTTAGATATATCCGGCTCTGTTTTTATTCGATATAGCTGTTAAAGACATCATAAGGTTGTTATTTTAAACCGAGTTATATCAGTTTATGTCAGTATATTGCGATTTTCGGATATTTATTAGTGTTGCGTTCTAGGTAGTTGGTGATGTCTGGCCCACATGGCTAATGTTTACTGCTAATTGCAACGTTGAAGACTAGATTCTACAACCGAGCAATGATTCTTTTGGACAAAGGACAACTTTCCCAAGATTCTGATGGAAGCACATCAAAAAGTAAGAACTATTTATGCTGTTAATTCGTTGTTCTGTTGAAAAATTTAAAATGCATAATCCGCCATTAATTTCCGTGCGGTCTCGCTTTAACGCACGCTGTATGTCGTAGTAACGTTAATTTTAAAAATGTGACAGCGATTGCATTAAGAACTAATGTATCTTTCATTTGCTGTCCAACCTGTATTTTTTAGTCAAGTTTATGATTAGTTATCGATTAGAATAGGTGCCTCTCCCAAGATTTCTCCCGACATTTTGTTGGCAGCTTGGCTACTTTTCTCATTGTATAACCACGATTGTGCCGCTAAATATGCACATTTTCGAACAAACTCTATATGTATTGTGTAATATGATGTTATAGGACTGTCATCTGAAGAATTCTGAGCAGGTCAGTGAAAAAATTAATATCTTTTGCTGGGTTATACGTTATCGCTATTTTTGGCTTGAATCAATGCTGTTGTGTGGTTTGCTATTGTGGTAAGCTAATATAATGCTATATTGTGTTTTCGCTGTAAAACACTTAAAAAATCTGAAATATTGGCTGGATTCACAAGATCTTTGTCTTTCATTTGCTGTACGCTGTGTATTTTTCAGAAATGTTTTATGATGAGTATTTAGGTAATTCACGTTGCTCTCTGTAGTTATTCTAGTCGCTTTGGTGAGAGTTGTGATGGTGGCTGCAATGGTAAACTATGATTTATACCTGAAATATGCACATTTTTCTAACAAAACATATGCTATACAATAAATATGTTATCAGACTGTCATCTGATGTAGTTGTTTCTTGGTTAGTGGCTATTTATATCTTTATTTGGTCGAATTTGTGATAGCTACCTATGCAGGAAAAAAATGGTGGAGTAAAAAAAGTGGTGTCTTTTGCTAACGTGGTTAGCTAATAGATTTACATATTGTGTCTTCCCTGTAAAACATTTTAAAAATCAGAAATGATGGCTGGATTCACAAGATGTGTATCTTTCATCTGGTGTCTTGGACTTGTGATTTAATGATATTTAGATGCTAGTATTTACTTGTGACGCTATGCTAGGCTATGCTAGTCATCTTTTTTACTGATGGGGGTGCTCCCGGATCCGGGATTGGGAGGAATTAGAGGTTAATGGATACTGGATACATTTCCCAACTATTGTATTAGGTACACCCATCTAGTACCAAGTCGGACTCCCCTTTGATTCCAGAACAGCTTGAATTATTTGGGGAATGTATTCTACAAAGTGTGGCATTCAAGGAGTGGAACCCTCTGCTGCATTATAGCCCATCCGTGACAAGGACCGACGAGTTGTGCGTTCCGAGATGCTGTTCTGCACACCACTGTTGTACTGCGCTGTTATTTGCCTGTTTGTGACCTGCCTGTTAGCTTGCACGATTCTTGCCATTCTTCTTCTACCTCTCTCATCAACGAGCCGTTTTCACCCACAGGACTGCCGCTGACTGGATGTTTTTTTGTTTGTCCTACCATTTTCTGTAAACCCTAGACACTGGGGCCTCCCGAGTGGCGCAGTGGTATAAGGCACTGCATCGCAGTGCTAGCTGTGCCACTAGAGATCCTGGTTCGAGTCCAGGATCTGTCGCAGCCGTCCGCGACCGGGAGACCCATAGGGCAGCGCACAATTGGCCCAGCATCGTCCGGATTAGGGGAGGGTTTGGCGGGCAAGGATGTTCTTGTCCCATCGCGCACTAGCGACTCCTGTGGCGGGCCGGGCGCAATGCACGCTGACACAGTCGCCAGGTGTACGGTGTTTCCTCTGACACATTGGTGCGGCTGGCTTCCGTGTTAAGCGGGCATTGTGTCAAGAAGCAGTGCAGCTTGGCTGGGTTGTGTTTCGGAGGATGCACTGCTCTCGACCTTCGCCTCTCCTGAGTCCGTACGGGAGTTGCAGCGCTGGGACAAGACTGTAACTACCCACTGGATACCATGAAATTTGGGAGAAAAAGGGCTAAAAAAATAAACAAAAAACGCACTGTCGTGCGTGAAAAGCCCAGGAGGACAGATGTTTCTGAGGTACTGGATCCAGAGCACTGGACTCAACGTCTGTAGGAGCAAACCATTTTTGTGAATGGGGTTGTGTACTTAATAAACTGATATTTCCCATTCTGATTTGTTTTACAGCTACAACAACAGCCATTGTTGTCAAAGACTCCAGCCACCGTAGTCATAGACTGTTCTCTCTGCTACCGTACGGCAAGTGGTACCGGAGCGCCAAGTCTAGGTCCAAGAGGTTTCTAAACAGCTTCTACCCCCAAGCCATAAGACTCCTGAACATCTAATCAAATGGCGACCAAGATTATTTGCATTGCCTCCCCCCTCCCTATTTTACACCGCTGCTACTCTCTGTTGTTATCATCTATGCATAGTCACTTTAATAACTCTACCTACATATACATATTACGTCAATTACCTCGACTAACCCCCACACATTGACTCTGTACCGGTACCCCCCTGTAAATAGTCTCGCTATTGTTATTTTACTGCTGCTTTTTAATTACTTGTTCGTTTTATTTATTTATTTGTAAAAAAAAACATTCTTACTGCATTGTTGGCTAAGGGCTCATAAGTAAGCATTTCACTGTAAGGTTGTATTCGGCGCATGTGACTAATACAATTTGATTCGATTTTTATTGTACTGCAGCCGCTTCAGTTTCTGCTACTTCTTAACGCTGATAAAACAGGTGGCTTAGAGAAAAAGCCATTGAGTTCATGAATTCGCTTCTGGAGTTACAGGGACGAGACGAGAGCCGAGGGGTTGCTCTGTCGGTGGCGCGGTGAGTTAACAGGTGGCGCACGTCAGTCAGCAGGGGCTCCCCGTACCTGTGTCGCAGCCGCTCCTGCCCATCTTACTCCCGTCGGGGCACACGTTGCATTTCATGCCCTTCACTCCAGTCTTGCAGGAGCACAGGCCTGACATCTGCTCGCAGTCGTCCCTCACCGAGCCCACCGCGTCGCAGCTACACGCTGGAACACCGAGGGAGAGAAAGAAAGAGAGGAAGGGAGATATAAATAGGGAGAAGGAGGGAATGGAGGAAGAGAGACAGGGAGAGAGATGGAAACAAAAGGGTAAGTGGTACTTAATGACATACAGTGAATAACAATCCACCTGTTCACCACAATGCAAGATAAAGAATATTGATTATCCAGCTTAACTCTTTCCCTAAAACTCTTTAAGATTTCCTATTGGCCTTTTCAGTTCGGAACTAGACTTAATCTATGTCATAGAAACTAGCCCCTCACACACACACACACTCAGGCCGCCTCAGAAGTGACCCCTAGGTTGATGTAAATCTCAGCGCCTCGGTGTCGGGGACTGGAGTCAGGGATAGTTCAGGCAGAGGCCAGCCAGAGTCCTGAGGCAAGAGGGTAGATGGGCCAATAAGATCACAGAGAGCCTCCAGGCCCCAAGGAACAACATAAACCCCATCAAACCCCATCATGTTCCTGGAATCAATGTTTCCCCCCCTGCTGAACTCTGTACTGATGTGTGTACTGTTTGCGTGTCAATGGGTAAACCCCACAGGTCAGGCTACAGCGGAGACGGATAAAAGCTCCTGCTGTGGACTAAATAGCTCAGCGGGTCTTCTACTGTACTGCCAATAACTCTTTTCACAAGTAGGATAGTATTCAAAAAGGATTATGGACACACAGCCACACAAAGGACTTGAGTCAATGTCAAGTGCAATTGTGTGACAGCTTTGACAAAGCTCTGATTCTTGGGTCTCTGTTTTTTTTCTTTCAAGAGGTTATATTATGTAAATCTAGTCATTTTTCTTCTTTTTCTTCCTATGACCTCCTTGGCTGCAACAATAAGCATTCATTTTTCAACTTAATCTCTTTACAGCCACGTGCTACACTTAACTAATATAACATTTAATATATGCCATTAGGAAGCAGCTTTTATCCAAAGCGTCTTACAGAAGGGCATGCATACATTTATGTATTGCTGGCCGCAGCGGGAGCCAATGATCCTTGAATTACAAGCGCCATTGTCTTGTAACTCTACTACACAGGAACGTTGCTTCATTTGAGCTGGATCCTGCCGGAAGAGGATCCGGCACCTCACCGTTTTGGACTGTTTCATTACGGATCCTATTTGGCCAGATCCGGTACCTTTCGTGGTTCGAAAAATAATTGTAACTTTTTGCAATATAAACATTTTGATAAAAGCGTTTCCTCAATATTCTAAGAGTTGATTCCGGCTTATGGTTTGCGCAACACTGCAACCAACACTGAACCAAAATATAAACACAACATGGAACAATTTCAAAACATTTACTGAAGAGGCTTCCCGAGTGGAGCAGTGGTCTAAGTCACTGCATCGCAGTGCTAGCTGTGCCACTAGAGATTCTGGGTTCGAGTCCAGGCTCTGTTGCAGCCAGCCACGACCGGGAGACCCATAGGGAGGCGCACAATTGGCCCAGCGTCGTCCGAGTTAGGGGAGGGTTTGGCCGGCAGGGATGTTCTTGTCCCATCATGCACTAACGACTACTAACGACTCCTGTGGCGACACTGACACGGTCGCCAGGTGCATGGTGTTTCCTCCAACACATTAGTGCGACTGGCTTCTGGGTTGTGGGCATTGTGTCAAGAAGCAGTGCGACTTGGTTGGGTTGTGTTTCGGAGGACGCACGGCTCTTGACCTTCGGCTCCCCCGTTTCAGTGATGGGACAAGACTGTAACTACCAATAGGGAAGAGAACCGGGTAAAAAAAAACATGTACTTAGTTACAGTTCATATAAGGAAATCAGTCAATTTAAATAAATTCATTAGGCCCTAACCTATGGATTTCACATGACTGGGAATACAGATATGCATATGTTGGTCACATATACAGTCAATTAATCAAATGTATTTATAAAGCCCTTCTTACATCAGCAGATGTCACAAAGTGCTGTACAGAAACCCAGCCTAAAACCCCAAACAGCAAGCAATGCAGGTGTAGAAGCACGTTGGCTAGGAAAAACTCCCTAGAAATGCCAAAACCTAGGAAGAAACCTAGAGAGGAACCAGGCTATGAGGGGTGGCCAGTCCTCTTCTGGCTGTGCCGGGTGGAGATTATCACAGAACATGGCCAAGATGTTCAAATGTTCATAGATGACCAGCAGGGTCAATTAATAATAATCACAGTGGTTGTAGAGGGTGCAACAGGTCAGCACCTCAGGAGTAAATGTCAGTTGGCTTTTCATAGCCGATCATTCAGAGTATCTCTACCGCTCCTGCTGTCTCTAGAGAGTTGAAAATAGCAGGTCTGGGACAAGGTAGCACGTCCGGTAAACAGGTCAGGGTTCCATAGCCGCAGGCAGAACCGTTGAAACTGGAGCAACATAACGCGATAACGCGACATGGGGCCGTGCATTATCATACTGAAAGACGAGGTGATGGCGGCGGACGAATGGCATGACAATGGGTCTCAGAATCTCGTCATGGTATCTCTGTGCATTCAAATTGTTTTTGTTGTCCGCAGCTTTTGCCTGCCCATACCATAACCCCACCATGTGGCACTCTGTACACAACGTTGACACAGCGTTGACCGTTCCCCCACACGACACCATACACGCTGTCTACCATCTGCCTGGAACAGTTGAAACCAGGATTCATCCGTGACACTAGTCCAGAGTGCCAGTGGTCATCGAAGGTAAGCATTTGCCGACTGAAGTCGGTTACGACGCCAAACTGCAGTCAGGTCAAGACCCTGGTGAGGACGACGAGCACGCAGATTAGCTTCCCTGAGATGGTTTCTGACAGTTTGGTTGTTTCTTCGGTTGTGCAAACCCACAGTTTTATCAACTGTCTGGGTGGCTGTGTAATGATCATGCTGTTTAATCAGCTTCTTGATATGCCATACCAGTCAGGTTGATGGATTATCTTGGCAAATGAGAATTCTCACTAACAGGGATGTAGCACAAATGAGAGAAATACGTTTTTTGTGCATGTGGAACATTTCTGGGAAACAACACGGGACCAACACTTTACATGTTGGGTTAATATTTTTTGTTCAGTGTATGTTTGAGACCAGCGCGTGGCTGTGTGACAAGTGCGCCTGTATCTCTCACAGAACTAGAATGAGATTCACTTTCTATGATCTCTCTCCCTCTCTCTGCTCTGATAGACATGAGCCTGCAACTCTCATCTCTTCAGAGTTGCACTTCATCATTTATTTCCTGATAGAATCATAACCAGGGTGCTGTAGGTGCCGCAGCACCTCTGACCATTTGAAATACATTTGCCATAGTTATAGAATTACTACTGTCTGTTCAGAAACAAATACAACAAACAAATCATTCAGAGTAGCCTACTACACCATGAGAAGGCCTATAATTTATCAATAGCTTCTGAAAAAAATAGCTGTGGATTGTGTGTAGCCCAATAACAAAGCATAGCCTACAGTCGGGAACGCGCAGCAAATCTGTCAGTGAACATAATGCAGACAAAACAGGCCTTTATTTCAAATATAATCACAGGAAAACACAGGTTGGAAAGCAAATGGCTCCTGCTGAAAAGAGAAGACTGTGCTGTAGGCTACCAAAATATTTGATCAACGTCCAAATAGTGTTTTTTACAAAGTTAAACAAGCGACAGATAGGCTTCTGGCATGAACGCATCGGCCATCACCGGCGAGTGCGCTGCGCATCATTGGGCGAGTCAGTGAAACCGGAAAGCATTTTTAGAATGATCATTTCCTCCTCATATTGCAACCTTGTAACGGTTCTCTAGCTCTTCCTCCTCCTCGGACGAGGAGAGGCGAGACGGATCAGATGACCAATACGCAGCGTGGTAACTTGACATGATATTTATTGAACAAGACAAAAAACGAACTAACTTGAATAACTAACAAAATAACAAAACGGAGTAGACAGACCTGGACGACGAACTTACATGAAACACGAAGAACGCATGAACAGGAAAAATGACTACATAAAACGAACGAACAAACAAAACCGAAAACAGTCCCTTGTGGCGTAACATACACAGACACTGACACAGGAGACAACCACCCACAACAATCAATGTGAAAACACCTACCTTAATATGGCTCTCAATTAGAGGAAATGAAAACCACCTGCCTCTAATTGAGAGCCATACCAGGTCACCCTTTAACCAACATAGAAACACATAACATAGACTACCCACCCAAACTCACGCCCTGACCGTCAAACACATACAAAATAACAGAAAACTGGTCAGGAATGTGACATAACCCCCCCCTCAAGGTGCGTACTCCGAACGCACCACCAAAAGTCTAGGGGAGGGTCTGGGTGGGCGTCTGACCACGGTGGTGGCTCAGGCTCTGGGCGAGGTCCCCACCCCACCATAGTCAATCCCAGCTTACGTCTCCCCCTTAGAATGACCACCCTCATCTTACACCCACTTAATTTAACTGGTAACTTTAAGATAAGGGGCAGCACCGGGACAAGGGGCAGCCCCGGGATAAGGTAGCTCAGGACAGAGATATAGCTCAGGACAGAGATATAGCTCAGGACAGAGAGGTAGGTCAGGATAGAGAGGTAGCTCAGGATAGAGGGGCAACTCCGGACTGAAGGGCAGCTCCGGACAGAGAGACAGCTCTGGACTGAGGGGCAGTTCTGGATAAATGACCGCTCTGGGCTGAGGGGCAGCTCATGACTGGCTGACGGCTCTGGACGCTCATGGCTGGCTGACGGCTCTGGACGCTCATGGCTGGCTGACGGCTCTGGACGCTCATGGCTGGCTGACGGCTCTGGACGCTCATGGCTGGCTGACGGCTCTGGACGCTCATGGCTGGCTGACGGCTCTGGACGCTCATGGCTGGCTGACGGCTCTGGACGCTCATGGCTGGCTGACGGCTCTGGACGCTCATGGCTAGCTGACGGCTCTGGACGCTCATGGCTGGCTGACGGCTCTGGACGCTCATGGCTGGCTGACGGCTCTGGACGCTCATGGCTGGTTGGCGGCTCTGGCAGATCCTGTCTGGTTGGCGGCTCTGGCAGATCCTGTCTGGTTGGCGGCTCTGGCAGATCCTGTCTGGTTGGCGGCTCTGGCAGATCCTGTCTGGTTGGCGGCTCTGGCAGATCCTGTCTGATTGGCGGCTCTGGCAGATCCTGTCTGGTTGGCGGCTCTGGCAGATCCTGACTGACGAATGGCTCTAGCGGCTCCTGACTGACTAACGGCTCTGACGGCTCGGGACAGATGGGCGGCTCTAATGGCTCGGGACAGACGGATGGCTCAGACGGCACTGGGCAGACGGATGGCTCAGATAGCGCTGGGGAGACGGATGGCTCAGATGGCGCTGGGGAGACGGATGGCTCAGATGGCGCTGGGGAGACGGATGGCTCAGATGGCGCTGGGGAGACGGATGGCTCTGGCCGGATGAGGCGCACTGTAGGCCTGGTGCGTGGTGCCGGAACTGGAGGCACCGGGCTAAGGACACGCACCTTCAGGCTAGTGCGGGGAGCAGGGACAGGGCACACTGACCTCTCGAAGCGCACTATAGGCCTGGTGCGTGGTACCGGCACTGGTGGTACCGGGCTAAGGGCACGCACCTCAGGGCGAGTGCGGGGAGAAGGAACAGTGCGTACAGGGCTCTGGAGACGCACAGGTGGCTTAGTGCGTGGTGCCGGAACTGGAGGCACTGGGCTGGAGACACGCACCATAGGGAGAGTGCGTGGAGGAGGAACAGGGCTCTGGAGACGCACAGGAAGCCTGGTGCGTGGTGTAGGCACTGGTGGTACTGGGCTGGGGCGGGGAGGTGGCGCCGGAAATACCGGACCGTGCAGGCGTACTGGCTCCCTTGAGCATTGAGCCTGCCCAACCTTACCTGGCTGAATGCTCCCCGTCGCCCGACCAGTGCGGGGAGGTGGAATAACCCGCACCGGGCTATGTAGGCGAACCGGGGACACCATGCGTAAGGCTGGTGCCATGTAAGCCGGCCCGAGGAGACGTACTGGTGGCCAGATATGTAGGGCCGGCTTCATGACATCTGGCTCAACGCTCAATCTAGCCCTACCAGTGCGGGGAGGTGGAATAACCCGCACCGGGCTATGCACACGTACAGGAGACACCGTGCGCTCTACTGCGTAACACGGTGTCTGCCCGTACTCCCGCTCTCCACGGTTAGCCTGAGAAGTGGGCGCAGGTCTCCTACCTGCCCTTGGCCCACTACCTCTTAGCCCCCCCCCAAGACATTTTTGGGGTTTCTTCACGGGCTTCCGTGCTAGCCGCGTACCTTCATAACTCCGGTCTTGAGCTTGATTCTCCGGCTTCCAGCCACGTCTCCTTGCTGCCTCCTCATACCACCGCTCCTGGGCTCTCGCTGCTTCCATCTCCTCACGAGCGCGGCGATATTCCCCAATATGAGCCCAGTGTCCTTTTCCCTCCAATACTTCTTCCCATGTCCAGGATTCCTGTTTCGTAGGCCACTGCTCGAACTCACGCTGCTTGGTTCTGGTTCGGTGGGTGGTTCTGTAACGGTTCTCTAGCTCTTCCTCCTCCTCGGACGAGGAGAGGCGAGACGGATCAGATGACCAATACGCAGCGTGGTAACTTGACATGATATTTATTGAACAAGACAAAAAACGAACTAACTTGAATAACTAACAAAATAACAAAACGGAGTAGACAGACCTGGACGACGAACTTACATGAAACACGAAGAACGCATGAACAGGAAAAATGACTACATAAAACGAACAAACAAACAAAACCGAAAACAGTCCCGTGTGGCGTAACATACACAGACACTGACACAGGAGACAACCACCCACAACAATCAATGTGAAAACACCTACCTTAATATGGCTCTCAATTAGAGGAAATGAAAACCACCTGCCTCTAATTGAGAGCCATATCAGGTCACCCTTTAACCAACATAGAAACACATAACATAGACTACCCACCCAAACTCACGCCCTGACCGTCAAACACATACAAAATAACAGAAAACCGGTCAGGAACGTGACAAACCTACAATATGTGTTTCACCACACACCTAGGCTATTGATGGTTTCAAGACAAGGTCATTTTTTATTGATCTCAGATTCTCAGTGTCATTTAGATCATTTGTGCAGTATTAAAGATACTGCAAAAGTCTCCAGTCATGTAAAATGGTGCAGAGTTGCATGACATGCATTTATAAAAAGCAATATTTTTCCTGGACCCTAGGCTACTAAAAGTTTTCCCCATGTGTGCAACTTCTGTAAGTGCCTATACTCTACTGCTCAAACCCACTATGCAAATGTGATGCTATGCATGCAATGCTTTATTATAAAGGTACATCAGAGCTACCCAGGTCACCCTCCTCTCGTGCTCACTTATTGTTCCGGCACCTCCCGATTTACAAATGAAGCAGTGCACAGGACCAAAACTCTTCTGTTCCCTACACCAGGACAGTCAATGTGAAGAAAACAGAAAGCAGCGAAGTAGGAGGAGGTCTCTTACGTGTGCAGCCGCTCAAGTTCTCTGTGACGATGCCGCGGAAGTTCCAGAAGCCTGGATCGCAGCGGTCACACTTCTGTCCCCCGACGCCGGGCTTGCAGGAGCACTGGCCGCTGGCCGGGTCACACGTCCCCTTGTAGGAGCCATACGGGTTACACTGGCACGTACCTGGGGACACAATAAGGATAGGACCGAATGGATGATTGCATTAATGAGATCAATTTACACATCTACAACATCAAAACAACAACTCTCCAGTCTGAGTCAACGCCAGAGGGGGATCAGATGGACCACTAAAGGACGGTTTCCCAGAAACTGATCAAGCTTAGTCCGGGATTCAATTGCATATCTCAACTGAAAGCAGTAGAGGCTGTTGAGGGGAGGACGGCTCATAATAATGGCTGGAATGGAGTTTAATGGCTGCAATGGTGTGAATGGTATCAAACACGTGTTTGATACCATTCCAAATACTCCATTCCAGCCATTATTATGAGCCGTCCTCCCCTCAGCAGCACTGAAAGAGCTTTTAGTCCAGTGTGTCTTTGTCCTGGAATCTGTGTCCTGGAAACCGGCCCTATACGTAGACCTTCAGATATCACTTTATATGCAGGTTTTCCTTTCCAGAAAATGTATGCTAGGCTGTTTGTGTGCATCTCATCAATAAGTGAATACCATTGTGATGGATATAATACAAGTGGTCATAGGTGAGAGGTCAGATAAGGTAAGAGTAAGAGGTTGGCACACTTACTGGCACATCCAGCGAGTCCCACACCAAGGGCCGCCGTCTTGTTGTCGCGGCAACAGCCGTAGACTGACTGAATGCAGCGTTGTGGCGCTGTCAGCTCCGGCGGAGAGGTGGCTGAAATCGCAGATGAGATGGGAACGAGGATGGAACAAAAGAGGGAGAGAAGAAAAGATAAAACAAACTTTTTGGAGTGACGGTGAAGGCTCTTTTAAAAGGAATTAGAAGACACAATCTCAGAACAACATGCAACTTCTAGCGAACAATGAGGTTCACCTCGAGGGCCAGAGGTGAAAAGTTGGCATCTGGCTTCTAGATAACAATTCTACTTTCCCAATCCTGACAATGGCTCAAAATCAGGGAGAAATTATGCCATTACCTAAAAACAAACAATGGTGTTCCTAGTGGAACAGCTGACATTTGCCACATCCTAGGAGGCCTATTCTCTTCATTTGTTCTCCTGTGAAATTGCAGCATGCGACACAACATCTCTACAAGCTTTCAGAAGCAGAAAACAACAGGTCTGTGGCTGAATGTGATGGACTGGGCCAATCTGTGAGCGTATGTGTGTAGTTGTTTTGTCTGTGCGTGTGCCAAATTCCAAGCCGACGTGACAGCTTGAAAAAGAAAACCGCATACAACACCCCCTAAACAAATGTGTGTTACCCAACAGAGACTTGTGTATAAGGGAAACGAGAGAGCGAGATGGAAGGATGGAGGGAAAAGAGGGAGGCAAGGGGGTGGTTCAACGGCTACAAGGCAATATATTATCTTATCACTCAAACTCTTTCCAGACCTTGGATCAAAATGGCCTCCACTCTCTATTTCTTTCTTCCTCTCTTGTGTTTCTCATTTTGAGTTTGTAGGCTGCAGATACCGGCCCATAAATCACACTCTTACTGGTGTGGATATGAGCCGAAGCCTAATGGTGATGACTTGCTCTCTCTCTTTCTCAGTGCTTTCCCACTCCAGTGATGGGCTTTGGACACAGTTCATTAACTTGCCACTTTTCAGTGCTCCTGCTACTATCTGTACTGAGCCTATTAGGGCAAGGGAGAACTTTTAATTTCATATGTTCTTCAACCCTTCGAGGGTTTTCCTCTTCAGTGGCCATTGTCTGGCATAATGCAGCTCTCTCTGATGTGAGAGTATTACTCTCTCTATCTCAAGGTCTGCTGCTGCCACGGCTCTGTACAGGTAGCCTTTGCATGTCTCCTCGGAGAGAATTGAGTGCCTCTGCACGTAGCAACGGTATATAGCACAGGATCTTTTTAGACCTCATGAAGACTGGAATCACTGACCTGGTTATCTGATAGAAAATGCAAAATAGGACAGCTTGAAAGTTCTTCAGAGACAGCTGTCATAGATCAAAGAACTCCCAGAGACGACAACACATACGTTGTTTATAAACAACATAGGACGGTAAAAAACAACAAGATCGTGTTGAGGTCAATCCCTGTTTTGTTTTGTCTAGTTTGTGAAAGCCATCAGGAGCTTTCTTGAGTGAGTTTGAAGGCTTGGAGGTCAAACCGTGGTCAAAGACAAGTCCCTCCATGTATAGCTAATGAAGAAGGGCCCACTGAGATTCCCATTGATCTGAGCTTTTTGGGAGAAGAAGAGGACCCAGAGCTCGCGCACCAATAGCACTCCACAAGAAAAGGGATTGATTATCCGCAGATGGTGGAGAAGCGTGACAGAAAGTGGCCAAAAAGCCAGCTTAGCCTTGACAACTCTACAGGGATGCGAGTGTGAAATCCGAGCGTGTCGCTCTCTTCTCTACCTTTCGTTTGCTCCCCCCCTCTTTTTCTAGGACAGCTAGGAATCAAACAGGCTGCAGTGATCATACAGAATCTTTCATGTGCCTTTGGCTTCACTCTGGCCTGCTACAGAAAAGTCTCTATACTGCCTCTTCAGTTAAAGCTTGTGCTTTGCACTGCCAAGGCAGAGACTCGAGTATAACTAGTGTTCACTTCTGAACTGCCTAGCACCTGTGGTGGATGTCTCTAGAGAAATAGGAGCTTCTTCATGTTGAGCCTTTCGTAGCCACGTGCACGTTGAGCCATATGTAGGCACGTTGAATCTGGGAAATGAAGCACTCACTGGCCAGCGTTGACACTGTGTTGGATATGTTACCACCAAAGTGCTATTCAGAAAATACAACAGGATTTCTGGGCGTTGCTTTATGACAAAGTAGTAAGCTGTGTGAATCCTCTGTACGAGATGGATTCTTACTCTGGCTGATCTTAGATCATTTATGGTGGGATGTCCAGGCAGCTCACCTGTGCAGGGTCCCTGATTCTGGATCAGCAGATGCCCTTGCCTTTCGCAACTGGCCTTCTTCATCTCACACTCGTTGCTGTAGGTCTTCCCATCTGAGCCACACACCTGAGGAGAATTGTAGTCATACGCATATGAATGCTGGAACATAGCAGCGTTTGATAGCAATTTCATTCCAAAGGACTTTATGTACATAGTTCATTTTCAAACCATGCGACAAGTTCAATCTCAATATGAAAATTAAATTGCACTATTATTAACTGAATGTAAATGTCAGATGTCATGCATTCATTACCTAGGAATTACATAGGCTTGCGTGAAATGAAAACCACCACTATTTAAGTAAAACCCACGTAGAGGGCTGTTGTTGGGAAAGCTAAGTTATGGAGGTTAAGGCTTACCAGGTTGCGAGTCACGCGACTGCAGTCGAAGTCACAGACACAGCGGTCATCCTCTGTGTCCTCGTCCCACGAGCCTCCAAACGTACGACACCTATCCTGTTCGCAGCTCTCAACACCTGAGGCCGACCCTCCTGAACCACACTCTGCAAAGACAACACACAGAGAAAAAACTGAAGTGGTTATTAACAGCCCAGCACAGATACACATTTTAAGAAACCCTAACCTTTTGATACATCAGTAAAAATGCCTTCCATCTTTGTCTCCCCCCCCCAAAAAAAAGTTATTGGCAGAGTGTTTATGTATTCAGATCACGCCACCTTTTGATGTTGGAATTTTCTTCACGTTGGCACTGAGATTGAACCAAAGGCGCTGCTGGAAGTACAAGATAATGACCAACCATGGAGAGGACCAGCAATTGACTAAATAAATTAGGCACAACATTGCTGCGCCACCAGTGAGGCATCCTTTACATTTCAATTAAAGTTGAAGATAGAGGGAGGAGGAAAATATTAGCACTTGCATCCCTGCGAGGGGGAATCAATGCCAGAGCCTGTTTCATGGACACAGATTTCCTGATATGAGGAAGCCACTAATTGCACAGTGTTCTGTAAGATCCAATTATCAATCCACTCCAGTAGTGCTGAACGGTTAGTGCTTTTTGAGGTCCGTTTCGGTTCGATGATAAAAAAAAAGTATTATTCATATTTTTTAATTTCAATCTTTTTTTTTATTTTTTACATGAAATGCACTATGCATTATGCATAGTGCTGTAACACAGACTAAAACAATGAATAAAAGTCCCATAATGCTAGTGACTGCTGATCACTTATTAACCATAATTTACTCACATTACTTTAATAATATATTTTAGTTATTGTGTATATTACATTTGTTTTATTTGATGACATTAATTCATTCCAAGTCATCATTTCAGCCCAACAGAGCTGCTGCCTACGCTGTCTGACAAAATCACTATTTTAGTAGTTTATCGAAATAAACATGGCATACTTTTATGACTGCTGAATACAAACTATTAATCACTTAGCTCATGTATTTTCAGGTGGAGATACCTCAAAGAAACTGCTCTATGTATCCCCTCTTGTTCTTGCATATGATCTGCATATGATCTGATTTATCTCAAGAGAAACTGCAGTGCGATGTGTGCATTGAGGTCACCGAATAAAACAGAACGAAATGGAATTCAAATAATTGAACCGATGTCGGTCAATAAGTTGTTTAAAAAACGAAAAATACGCCTTTTCTCCAGACTTCAGAGAAAAGTAATTTAGATGCTTTTTGTATTTACAAGGTTTTCCACTGCCTCGCAAAGAAGGGCACCTGTTGGTAGATGGGTATAAAAACAAGGAGACATTGAATAGCCCTTTGAGCATGGTATAATTACACTTTGCCCTTTGAGCATGTATAATTACACTTTGGATGGTTTATCAATACACCCAGTCACTACAAAGACACAGGCGTCCTTCCTAGCTCAGTTGCCGGAGAGGAAAGAAACTGCTCAGGGATTTCAAATGGTGACTTTGGCTGTGATAGGAGAAAACTGAGGATGGATCAACAACATTGTTGATACTCCACAATAATGACCTAATTGACAGAGTGAAAAGAAGGAAACCTGTACAGAATAAAACATATTCCAAAACATGCATCCTGTTTTTAACAAGGCACTAAAGTAATACTGCAAAACATGTGGCAAAGTAATTCAATACAAAGGGTTATGTTTGGGGCAAATCCAATACAACAGCTTACTGAGGTCCACTCTCCATATCTTCAAGCATAGTGGTGGCTGCATCATGTTATGGATATCCTTGTAATTGTTAAGGACTGGTGTCACGATCGTTATAATAACTGGACCATAGCGCAGCGTGATCTGGGTTCCACATCTTTTATTACTATGTGAAACTCAAAAGAAAAGAAAACAATAAACAAACAAAACGAACCGTGAAGCTAACAATAGTGCTAATAGGTAACTATCCATAGTCAAGATCCCACAAAGCACAAAGGGGAAATGGCTGCCTAAATATGATCCCCAATCAGAGACAATGACAAACAGCTGTCTCTGATTGGGAACCATACCTGGCCAACAAAGAAAAATAATCCCCTAGATGACCCACCCTAGTCACACCCCGACCTAACCAACATAGAGAATAAAAGCTCTCTATGATCAAGGCGTGACAACTGGGGAGTCTTTTAAAGGTAAAACACAAATGGAATGGAGATAATCACAGGCAAAATCCTAGAGGAATCAGTCTGCTTTCCACCATTATGAATTCCCCTTTCATCAGGACAATAACCTAAAACACAAGTCCAAATCTACACTGGAGTTGCTTACAAAGAAGACAGTGAATGTTCCTGTGTGGCCGAGTTACAGTTTTTATTATTTAACCTTTATTTAACTAGGCAAGTCAGTTAAGAACAAATTCTTATTTTCAATGACGTCCTAGGAACAGTGGGTTAACTGCCTTGTTCAAGGGCAGAATGACATATTTTTACCAGCTCTGGGATTTGATCTTGCAACCTTTCAGTTACTAGTCCAAGGCTCTAACAACTAGGCTACCTACAGGTGACTTACATCTACCTGAAAATGTATGAAAAGACCTGAAAATGATTGTCTACCAATGGCCAATTTGATAGAGCTAATTATGAAAAAAAGAATGGGCAAATGTTGTACAATCCAGGTGTGGAAAGCTCATCGAGACTTACCCAGAAAGACTCTGCTGTAATCGCTGCCAAATGCACTTCTACAAAGTACTGACTCAGGGGTGTGAATACTTATGTAAATTAGATATTTCTGTATTTCATGTTCAATAAATTCGATAAAATGTCTAAATACATGTTTTCGTTTTGTCATAGGATACTGTGAGTAGATGGGTGAGTGAAAACATCTATTTAATCTATTTTGAATTCAGGCTGTAACACAAAATGTGTAATAAGTGAAGGGGTATGAATACTTTCTAATGGCATACTTTCTGTACACAGTGAAGAACACAAGATATAAGAGGGGGGGGAACAAGTGTGGACAGATCCAGACTGACCTGTCACGTTCGTCGTATACATAATGAGCGGACCAAGGCGCAGCGTGAGTAGAGTTCCACATATTTATTAAAGTGAACCTTCAAACAACAAAGAATAAACGACCGTGCAGTTCGTAGCGCACATAGCACCAAAACAAAACAATATCCCACAAACGCAGGTGGGAAAAGGACCACACTAAGTATGATCCCCAATTAGAGGCAACGATCATCAGCTTCCTCCAATTGGGAACCATACTCACACCAACATAGAAATTCAAGACTAGAACACCCCCTAGTCACGCTCTGACCTATTGCACCATAGAGAACCCCAAGGGCGCTCTATGGTCAGGGCTTGACATGACCACAATGTTTTATTTAATGCAAACAAAATGGGAGGGAGTTCAGCCCTGTAGAATGGGAGGGTCCTTCTTTTGATATTCTGACAATTGACACCAGCTACGCTTACAAGACTCCTGTGGGAAATGAAGGAATGGGGAAGAGAGAGAGCAAGACAAAGAAAGGGAGAAAAACCAAGATAGAGAGAGAGAGGGCGATACTCCACAGGCAGACAGAGGAAGATGTTACAAGAATGGGGAAACATCTATTGATCTATGATGCAAGTTTTCCTTTTGATATCCTCCAGACCAGTTATAATGCAATATTGTACAACACTTAAAACCAGATGTAAAGTACTAGGAAGCCCAGATGCTTCTTTTGACCGTCTGAATCACTCCCATCTGTATTGACGAGGTGCTGTAGCAAGGTCCCCACTGGCCCTAATGGGTAAATCAATAGTGTAGTCGTGGAAGTGCCAATTAGCATAACTCATCTTCTTAAATGGATTATGGGGCAGGTCACTCTGTAGCGAGCGGTGCCCGGACAAGAGGAGCAGCAGTCCGTCTCCTCAGCCTGATATGGGTCATCAGCAATGGACTCCGACAGGCTCGAGGGGTCGATAGAATGGAAGAGGATTCACTTTATTAGGATTCGCTATCATTGTGACTGTGTTGATTTTGATGAATGGGGATGATAAAAAAGGATTGTAAAATGGATTTGATACCACTATATAAGAGGCCATTTTGTGAGTCTTCTAAAGCTTAATGCGATATTGCATTGCTAAATGTCTGTCAGCACCATACGATGAGCCCACACGCTATCTGATCCGGGACAGTGATAGGCCATAATGACGGGTTCCCATGCAAATGCATGAGTCAACTGACCCCAGAGCAGCTGTAAAATAAACAAGGCCCCGGCCTGCCTGGCCACCTGAGGCCATTTATGCAAACTCCCCATGAGAAGGGAAATGTGGGAGTGCGCCGAGAGAGCCTTCACAACCCGATTCATATTCTGCTCATGCACCCCTGACTCAAGGAATATAAAGATATAAAAATAAAACCTAAGAAATGGAATAAACAAAAGTGAAGAGAGGGAGGGAGTTAAACGAAGGAGGGGGGCAGTAATTAGCTGTTGGTCTTTGATGTGGCTGCCACCCGCACTGCCTATGAACCTTTTAATTAGCAGGGAAGATGTCTGCATCAGCTATTCTCCCAGCACCCGTGTCTGCCTGCTCCTTTTACTCAATCATGTCATAACCAGAATCCATTTAGCCATTAAGATGAGCAAATACACTACGGTGGAGAGAGGAGAAAATACATTTTATTTTATTAAAGAAGAGCTGGGAATTGGCTGAGCAAATAAAAACTGTAGAAGCAATAGAGGAAGTAATGGGTGATTTACTAATAGGATGAGGTGATGACTAGAGGGAAGAAGAAGACAGGATATAAGGGTGGATTATGGGAAGTAAAGTAGAGAAAGGGGTGTGACCTTCTGAAGAACATGGCCTGAGTCACCTCAGTACTATCAATATCAGGGACAGGAAACACGCCTGTCTGTAAAAAAAAAACAGTACCAATATCATGACCCGTGTTAATGTCAACATGACCATTTTTCATCTGTCACTTGTTTTTTGTTTTTTTGCGATTCGATGTTCCAAACATGTTGCTCACCATGTCTGCTGCAGAGGGACAAGAGAGAGCCATGAGAAAACGAGTTTTGATCAGTCATGGAAATAGAAGTGCTTGAAAATTGTCAAATCAAATCAAATGTTATTTGTCACATGTGCCGAATACAACAGGTAGACCTTACAGTGAACTGCTTACTTACAAGCCCTTAACCAACAATGCAGTTTTAAGAAATATACCCCCCCCCCCAAAAAAAAAATAAAGTAACCGGTACAGAGTCCATGTGCGGTGGCACCGGTTAGTCGATGTAATTGAGGTAATATTTACATGTGTGTAGAGTTATTAAAGTGACTCATGCGTAGATAATTCAGAGAATAGCAGCAGCGTAAAAGGGGGGGCAATGTAAGTGTCACGACTTCCGCCGAAGTCGGCTACTCTCCTTGTTCGGGCGGCATTCGGCGGTCGACGTCACCGGCTTTCTAGCCATCGCTACTCCATTTTTCCATTTATTTTGTCTTGTTCCCTGCACACCTGGTTTACATTCCCTAATCATACTGCATGTATTTATTCCTCTGTCCCCCCCCCCCCCATGTCTTTGTGTGGAATTGTTTTTGTTACGTGTTTCGTGTTACGCGCCAGGCTAGTTTTTCCCCTGTATTCCGTGGTATTTCACGAAGGATGTTTAATTGTTAAACATTTGCTTATTTTTGTGACTGTTTCGCACCTTGCACTTTTTACCTTTGGCTGGAGGTTTTGACGCAGTGGCGTCTGCCTGTTTTATTTGCCTCTGCCTAAATAAAGTGTGCGCCTGTTCACAACTCTCTGCTAACCTGCACCTGACTTCTCCACCAGCGCACAACCTTGACAGTAAGTAGTCTGGGTAGCCATTTAATTAGATGTTCAGTAGTCTTATAGCTAGGGGGTAGATGCTGTTTAGAAGCCTCTTGGACCTAGACTTGGCGCTCCGGTACCGCTTGCCGTGTGGTAGCAGAGAGAACAGTCTATGACCAAAAATAAGATGGAGAACAAGCTATAAAGTAAAAATACTGCAGTTTTGGGTCAGTTACAGCCAACTAGCTCAAAGATATTGCGATATTGTCAAAATTATATAGTATATCGTCAAAAGTAATATCCAGGGCCTCCCGAGTGGAGCAGTGGTCTAAGGCACTGCATCGCAGTTGTGCCACTAGAGATCCTGGTTCGAGTCGAGGCTCTGTCGCAGCCAGCCGTGACTGGGAAAACCATGGGGCGGTGCACAATTGGCCTAGCGTCGTCCGGGTTAGGGGAGGGTTTGGCCGGCAGGGATGTTCTTGTCCCATCACGCATTAGTGACTCCTGTGGCATGCTGGGCGCAATCCACGCTGACACGGTCACCAGGTGTACAGTGTTTCCTCTGACACATTGGTGCGGCTGGCTTCTGAGTTAAGCGGGCGTTGTGTCAAGAAGCAGTGCGGCTTGGCTTGGTTGTGTTTTGGAGGACGCACGGCTCTCGACCTTCGCCTCTCCCAAGTCCGTATGGGAGTTGCAGCGATGAGACAAGGCTGTAACTACCAATTGGGGAGAAAAATAATTTATAAAAGTAATATCCCGATATGTAACCAGTGGTGTAAAAATACTTGAAAGTACTACTTAAGCATTTTTTGGGGGGTATCTGTTCTCAACTTTACTATTTATATTTTTGATTACTTTTACTTTTACTTCACTACATTCCTAAAGAAAATTATGTACTTATTACTCCATACATTTTCCCTGACACCCAAAAGTAATGTTTTTGAATGCTTAGCAGGACAGGAAAATAGTCTAATTCAAACACTTATCAAGAGAACATCCCTGGTCATCCCTACTGTCTCTGATCTAGCGGACTCCCTAACCCCATGCTTCATTCGTATATTATGTCTGAGTGTTGGAACGTGCCCCTTGCTATCCGTAAATACATTTTAAAAATGGTGCTGTCTGGTTTGCTTTATATAAGGAGCTTTAAATGATTAAAACTTTCACTTTTGATACTTACAGTTGAAGTTGGAAGTTTACATACACCTTAGCCAAATACATTTAAACTCAGGTTTTCACAATTCCTGACATTTAATCCTAGTAAAACTTCCCTGTCTTAGGTCAGTTAGGATCACCACTTTATTTTAAGAATGTGAAATGTCAGAATAATAGTAGAGAGAATGATTTATTTAAGCTTTTATTTCCTTCATCACATTCCCAGTGGGTCAGAAGTTTACACACACTTAATTAGTATTTGGTAGCATTGCCTTTAAATTGTTTAACCTTTCACGAGTATCAACCCCGTATCCGGGATCACCCCCCACCCCCCCCACACTGATTAGCATCGCTAGCATAGCTTCACAAGTAAATAGTAGCATCTAAATATCATTAAATCACAAGTCCAAGACACCAGATGAAAGATACAGATCTTGTGAATAAACCCATCATTTCTGTTTTTTAAAATGTTTTACAGGGAAGACACAATATGTAAATCTATTAGCTAACCACGTTAGCAAAATACACCATCTTTCTTTGTCCACCATTTTCTCTCTCCACCACTAGCTATCACCAATTCGGCTAAACTAAGATATTGATAGCAACAAACCAAGAAAAAAACTCATCAGATGACAGTCTGATAACATATTTATGGTATAGGATAGGTGTTGTTAGAAAAAAGTGCATATTTCAGGTAGAAATCACAGTTTACAATTGCACCGACCATCACAAATCGACTAGAATTACTAGATAGAGCAACGTGTATGACCAATTTACTCATCATAAAACATTTCATAAAAATAGACAAAGCATAGCAATGGAAAGACACAGTTCTTGTGATTTCAGACCATATTTCAGATTTTCTAAGCGTTTTTCAGCGAAAACACAATAAATCGATAAGTTAGCATACCACATGTACAAACGTTAGTAGAGCATGAATTCAAGGCAAAGGGAGCTATAACGTTATCATCGCCAAAATATATTAATTTTTTCACTAACCTTCTCAGAATTCTTCCGATGACACTCCTGTAACATCATTTTACAACATACATATACAGTTTGTTCGAAAAGGTGCATATTTAGCCATACAAAACCGTGGTTACACAATAAAAATACTAGGAAATCAAGCCTCAATATGTCTGACGTCATCTATCAGAGTGATCTAGTTTAATTGAAAGCTAATCATATACTTGACTAAAAAATACAGGGTTGACAGGAATCGAAAGACAAATTAGTTCTTAATGCAACCGCTGACTTACATTTTTAAAATTATCCTTACTTTTCAATACAGGGTTCGCCAAGTGACGCGATACCAAACAAAATGGCGAAATATGCGTTTAAAATATTTCGACAGAACAACGATTTATCATATTAAATATTGCTTACTTTGAGCTGTTCTTCCATCAGATTCTTGGGCAATGTATTCTTTCTTGGGTTTAATCTTCTTTTGGTCGAAAGATGTCCTTTGTCCGTCTAAATGCCCGCTAACGTTCGACCGGGACCCCGAAATGTGCCCGGTGCTTCACATAGAAATGCATCAAAATCGCACTAAACGGATATAAATTGCTATAAAACGGTTTAAATTAACTACCTTATGATGTTTCTAAGTCCTATATCGAATTAAATTACAGACGGATACATTTTACGTTGATAACCGAGCCTTTGAAAATGGCATCCGGAGGTGTCTTCCTGCGTAAAGGCGAGCGTCGAAAGGGGGGCTACCCTCACTCCTTGGTCCTTTATAACCTCTGAGAGCTACGCAGAAGGCCCATTCCACTTCTCATTGGTTACTGACATCCAGGGGAAGGCGGGTGCAGTTCGTGTCGTTCCATAGGATAGACACAGACTTTTAAAACTGATCTGAAATCAGAGCTTCGCTCTCAGACCTTTCACTGTCTGTCATGGATTTCGCTGTAGAAAGAGTTCTGGGTCACCCACAGACATCATTCCAACTTTGTATGAAACTAGAAAGTGTTTTCTATCCAATAGAATTAATAATATGCATATTGTACGAGCAAGAATTGAGTACTAGGCAGTTTAATTTGGAGACGACAAAATGCTAATTCGGAACAGCACCCCCTGTAGTCGCAAGAAGTTAACTTGGGTCAAACGTTTCGGGTAGCCTTCCACAAGCTTCCCACAATAAGTTGGGTGAATTTTGTCCCATTCCTCCTGACAGAGCTGGTGTAACTGAGTCAGGTTTGTAGGCCTCCTTGCTCGCACATGCTATTTCAGTTCTGCCCACAACTTTTCTATAGGATTGAGGCCAGGGCTTTGTGATGGCCACTCCAATACCTTGATTTTGTTGTCCTTGAGCCATTTTGCCACAACTTTGGAAGAATGCTTGAGGTCATTGTCTATTTGGAAGACCCATGTGTGACCAAGCTTTAACTTCCTGACTGATGTCTTGAAATGTTGCTTCAATATATCCACATAATTTTCCTTCCTCATGTAGCCATCTATTTTATGAAGTGCACCAGTCCCTCCTGCAGCAAAGCCCCCCCACAACATGATGCTGCCACCCCCGTGCTTCCAGGTTGGGATGGTGTTCTTCGGCTTGCAAGCCTTCCCCTTTTTCCTCCAAACATACCGATCGTCATTGTGGCCAAACTGTTCTATTTTTGTTTCATCAGACCAGAGGACATTTCTCCAAAAAGTACGATCTTTGTTCCCATGTGCAGTTGCAAACCATAGTCTGGCTTTTTTATGACGGTTTTGGAGCAATGGCTTCTTCCTTGCTGAGCGGCATTTCAGGTTATGTTGATATAGGACTCGTTTTACTGTGGATATAGATACTTTTGTACCTGTTTCCTCTAGCATCTTCACAAGGTCCTTTGCTGTTGTTCTGGGATTGATTTGCACTTTTCGCACCAAAGTACATTCCATTCTAGGAGACAGAACGTGTCTCCTTCCTGAGCGGTATGGTTGCTGTGTGGTCACATGGTGTTTATACTTGCGTACTATTGTTTGTACAGATGAACGTGCACCTTAAGGCATTTGGAAATTGCTCCCAAGGATAAACCAGACTTGTGGAGGTCTACAATTTTTTTCTGAGGTCTTGGCTGATTTCTTTTGATTTTCCATGATGTCAAGCAAAGAGGCACTGAGTTTGAAGGTAGGCCTTGAAATACATCCACAGGTACACCTCCAATTGACTCAAATGATGTCAATTAGCCTATCAGAAACCTCTGAAGCCATGACATAATTTTCTGGAATTTACCAAGCTGTTTAAATGCAGTCAACTTAGTGTATGTAAACTTCTGACCCACTGGAATTGTGATACAGTGAAATAATCTGTCTGTAAACAATTGTTGGAAAAATTACTTGTGTCATGCACAAAGTAGATGTCCTAACTGACTTGCCAAAACTAACAAGTTTTAATGACTCCAACCTAAGTGTATGTAAACTTCCGACTTCAACTGTAAGTATGTTTTAGCAGTTACATTTACTTTTGATATTTAAAACCAAAAACTTTTAGACTTTTACTGGGTCTCTTCTACTTTTACTTGAGTAATTTTCTTTGAAGGTATCTTAACTTTGACTCAATTTTGACAATTGTGTACTTTTTCCACCACTGTATGTAACTATATAGACTTCCCCCCACTACGTCATACGTCTGTGTGTGTGTTTTGAAGTGTATTAGGGGGAATCGAAAACAGTGTGGCCTTGGTCAGTCCAGACACGCTGGTGGCTTGTTGCTCCGGACTTGTGTTTGTTTTCGCACCATTTGTCAGCCCCTCAGACAGACTGCTGCTGAAGGATGTGAATCCAAATAAACCCCCGCTACATAAAGAAGGATGGAGTAGCAGGGAGAAGAGAGAGAGAAAGAAAAAGGTAAAGTTTCTAGGCTGGATAGATAGATACAAGCGCTGGTTATGGATGGATGCTGCGAAGGAGGATAAAGCCCCTGATCTTCTTTTGATGAGCTCTTTTCTCTTTTTCACTCCATATTGGTGGGTGGATAGTGCATCACCGTGTGATATCCTCACCCATAATCCTGTTTAGTAAATGTGTATTCAATTAAAATGGGCCGGGACCCCAAGGTGATGCACTATGCTAACTTGCCACTTTGTCAGTGTCGACAATGAAGCTGAGCCCGGGCCTAGTCGAGTGTGAAATTAAACAGGTGATAAATTCCCCCGTACAGCCAACAGTGGGGACACTGTCATTTTTCATTACCACTAAATAAAATGGGGAGAAAACACTTCCATTTCTCCTTGTGACTAATGAATACGATTTTTAAGTTGGGTCTAAATAAACAAATAAATCACTCATTCAATTCGCCGGAGTTGGAAAATTCTGCCGGTACTAAGCTACAAAGCCCTGGCTTCTAGTTGAAAGGACGGTTGTGGGTTAGTTATCTATTCCAGGGGCAAGAGGAACGGTGACAAGGCATGGAAAAACGATATGGGGCAGTGTGTGTGTGTGTCTGAGTGTGTGTGTGTGTGTGTGTCTGAGTGTGTGTGTGTGTGTATATAGTATAGGTGCTGCTTGTGCATATAATGATGCTATGGGGCAGTGTGTGTGTGTGTGTGTCTCTGAATGTGTGTGTATATAGTATAGGTGCTGCTTGTGATTATAATGACGATATGGGGCAGTGTGTGTGTGTGCGCACGTGTGTACTATATGTGCAGTGTCTGTGTATCATGGCACATTTCTTTCTGCTACACATACAAAATGTTACTCAATTCAGTCAATGAGATTATTTTAAATCGACCACAACCAGCTGGCGAGCAGAGCTGCCCGTATACAGTAGAGTAGATAATGGCTCAGTGAGAGAGAGAAAAAACCCAGGACAGACTACTCTCACCCATTTACCCCCTTCCTCCCTCTGTCCATCTCTCAGTCCCTCCATCTAGTTCTTTCTCTACCCATCCTTATATCTCTATCTCCCCCTCTTTCCAACTCACCATCTCTCAATTGTCTCCCTGTCTATTTTCCCCTTCTCCATATCTCTCATCATTTCTGGCAAGTGAAACCTGCTCCGCGTTCACACTTCCTCAGACGATGCCGATAGTCTCGGTGACGGTGACTACGTCTGGCCACAAGGGACTATCGCTGACGTTGTCTGCATGACAACCATACGGTGACAAAGAAACCGAGAGAGAGCTGATTGTCACAGAGGGGAGCACTAGACCCTCTGGAACAGTGCTAGTAGGACAGAGGAGAGCAGCTCCACAAAGGATTTACATTGTGAACTAGGCTGCTACTTCTGAAGTAAGTCATGTTTAAAAAGCACTCTCTGTCTCATAGTTTCCATTTTCTCTTCCCGATCAGTAGTGACCACAAGTTTTGTTTTTTCCTGACAATGGGAGATACTTACAGTATCAATAGGGATTGATCAACATCACCAGCTATCAACAGTAGCTACCAAAACAAAGTGGACAATGACAAAAGTCAATGGAAAGAAATATGATTAAAAACAGTTTATTTTTCCTAATGCCTACCTTCTTCGCAGCTGCCGAGCTTGGCCACCTCGATCTTCTTCTTGAGGACGCAGGATGCCAAGCCCAGCTCGCAAGTGTTGTCGTAGGTCATGCCGTCGCTGCCACACACAGGCGAAAAAGCCTGGCCCTGGCACTGCGTGCACTCGCACTTGTTCTGTATGCATTGGGCCCCCCAGGCACACACAGCGCTGCCGCACGTCTCTGTAAACGCACATACAAAGGGTTGTAGGTGACTATGCAGTGGAATCATGAAGAAAGAATATGCTTGCTAAAATACAGAGATACAGGTACATTAATTTAATAAGACATAAACACTGAACAGAAATATAAACGCAACATGTAAAGTTTTGGTCCCGTGTTTCATGAGCTGAAATAAAAGATCACAGAAATGTTCCATATGCACAAAAAGCTTATTTCTCTCAAATGTTTTGCACACATTTTTTTCCATCCCTATTAGTGAACATTTCTCCTTTGCCAAGATAATCCATCCACCTGACAGGTGTGGCATATCTAGAAGCAGATTAAACAGCATGATCATTACACAGGTGCTCCTTGTGCTGGGGACAATAAAAGGCCACTCTAAAATGTCACACAACACAATGCTATAGATGTCTCAAGTTTCGAGGGAGCATGCATTTGGCATCCTGACTGCGGGTATGTCCACTAGAGCTGTTGCCAGATAATTTAATGTTCATGTGTCTACCATAAGCCGCCTCCAACGTCGTTTTAGAGAATTTGGCATTCCGTCCTACCGGCCTCACAACTGCCGACCACATGTATGGTGTCGTGTGGGCGAGCGGTTTGCTGATGTAAACGTTGTGAACAGAGTGCCCCATGGTGGCAGTGGGGTTATGGTATGGGCAGGCATAAGTTACAGACAATGAACACAATTGCATTTTATCAATTTGAATGCACAGAGATACCGTGACAAAATCCTGAGGCCCATTGGCGTGCCATTCATCTGCCGCCATCATCTCATGTTTCAGCATGATAATGCACAGACCCATGACGCAAGGATCTGTACACAATTCCTGTAAGCTGAAAATGTCCCAGTTCTTCCATTGCCTGCATACTCACCAGACACGTCACCCATTGAGCATGTTTGAGATGCTCTAGATCGACGTGTACGACAGCACTTTCCAGTTCCCGCCAATATCCAGTAACTTCACACAGCCATTGAAGAGGAGTGGGACAACATTCCACAATCAACAGCCTGATCAACTCTATGCGAAGGAGATGTGTCGCGCTGCATGAGGCAAATGGTGGTCACACCAGATACTGACTGGTTTTCTTATCCACGACCCTACCTAAAAAAAGGGATCTGTTACCAACAGTATCTGTGTTTCCAATCCATAGATTAGGGCCAAATTGATTTATTTCAATTGACTGATTTCCTGATGTGAACTGTAACTCAGTAAAATCTTTGAAATTGTTGCATGTTGCGTTTATATAGTATATTTGTACAACCACACTGCTGGTAGGAACATACAGGCACACAGACGCAGCACACACACTTGGTGGAAGCATTACTCACTGCATTCTCCCTGGGCGAGCACACGCAGGTCAAGCTGCTTGGTACAGGCGCGCACATTGAGCTCACACTCGCTGTCGTAGGTGGAGCCGTCGCTGCCGCACACCGGTTGGTGGGACTCCACACACTCCTGCGGGCATACACAGCTGCCCGACTGCCCGTCGCAGATCGCCCCGAATGAACAGTTGGCACACACCTCGTCTGGAGGGAGACAGGTAGGAGAGAGTTAAGGTCTGAGGGAGTACATAAGACCAGTATGGGTAACATGAGGAGATAAAGATAATGTGTGTGTGTATGTATGTGTGTCAGGGAATTTAGTGAGTGAGTTAGTGAGTAAGAGAAAGAGAGAGGGGACAGATAGAACCACAACCGTGATGTTACCATGATGCCATGTTTTTACCCCCTTCGAAAGGCTGGTCAAGAGGCCCCCAGATGGCCTGCAGACTTTGCACACGTTTCAGTGGATGATCTGGGTCATGTCAAGAGGCCCCCAGATTAAAATATAAATGCAGGCGCCCAAAAAATAAAATGTGGTTGAGGTGGCAGCCAGCGGTGATGGAGAATGCATCACTGTGACACCGGCGCGCCGGACCCAAGGGCTATAAATCACGGCGAGTGTCGTCCTTTATCAGGGCCCATGTCCCAAAAAAGGCCTCCCTTCTTTATCTCCCTCCTCTGGCTCTGTCTCGTTCCCTCTGTTCCAGCCAGTGCTGCCGGTCGTTGGTGTCGGCTGATCAGGACACATCCAGCTAGCCGGACCAAACCGGACTGCCTTATTGGCTGTATAGATAGGGCCTTGCTAGCTAGCACTAACAGCATTAACGCGGTGGGGCGACGTGTCTGACGGGGGGAGGGGAGGTTGTAAAAAGTGGCCTTGAGGACACAGACGTTTGGAGTGATGGATAGAGAGCCAGACGGTGGGGGAAATAAAAGGTAAAGAGCCTCTCCAGCCTCAGAACGTTACACATCCTCTCAGACCAGTAATAATAGTCCGAGAGACACAAGCTACAACCAGGGATGCAGGGAGGGGCAGTTCTTTAACATGAAGAGAAAGAGAGACGTTTGTTTCGTGAAGGGCTCTAAAATGGCCCAGCCGATAAAATAGTCCCCAGCCGACCTCCCAGTGCCCTGCTCTATTACTATTACTCTGTCCCTCCTCTCCTCTTTTAACTTCACTACCTCCCCACTCCTCTCATGTCTCTCCCGCTCTGTTGCCTGCTTATATTCTCATATTATATGATCTACAATTGCCAACTAGTAAAGTACGTCTTGTTTGCAGCAACTGTGAAACACACGTTTTTTTCTGTTCTAAATGACTTCTCTCTCCTCTCATCTATATATAGAAAGTGCCTTTCGGAGCGACTGATATCCTTCTGTGGTCTTTTAGCATGCGTGTCTCTGCCTCTTCCAGCCAGCCAGATACACAAGGTCACCCGCCACTCAGGAGGAGGAAATACAACAGAATAATAAAAGATGTAACTTCTCACTATCGGACGGCACCGGAGCAGTAAAGATAACTATTTCCCCTAGCACAATTTTTCAATCTTTTTTTAAAAGAAAAATCGAATTATGACCATGCATATAGGCCACACACGCATATATGCCGCACGCACGCACGCACGCACGCACGCACGCACGCACGCACGCACGCACGCACGCACGCACGCACGCACGCACGCACGCACGCACGCACGCACGCACGCACGCACGCACGCACGCACGCACGCACGCACGCACGCACGCACGCACGCACGCACGCACGCACGCACGCACGCACGCACGCACGCACGCACGCACGCACGCACGCACGCACGCACGCACGCACGCACGCACGCACGCACACACACACACACACACACACACACACACACACACACACACACACACACACACACACACACACACACACAGGTTGTCTCTGCATTCAAACCCACGTGAGACAAAAGCAAACACACACACTTCCCATCCCCTATAAAGGCCCCCCCCCCCAGTATGCCAGTGATATGAACAGGCCGTGATAATTAAGCCAGATAATAGTGGAGACAGAGGGAGGTGATGACTCAATGGAGTTTGAAGAGGCTTGTGTAAAGCAGTGCAAACAGCCCAGAATAAACCAGATCACCATCATCATTCCTTGAGCAGGCCTCGCCAAGCACTGCCTGCCTTCCTGCCTGCCACTTTTATTGCCCTGTTTCGCTGACTCCTGTTTCTGTGTGGACTCACTGCCATCCATAGTGCTTTGTGTGTGTGTGTGTGTGTGTGTGTGTGTGTGTGTGTGTGTGTGTGTGTGTGTGTGTGTGTGTGTGTGTGTGTGTGTGTGTGTGTGTGTGTGTGTGTGTGTGTGTGTGTGTGTTCTGTATTACACAAACATGGCGAGGCCCGCTTCTTCCTCGCCTTTTTAAATGAAGACTATTCATTACCCCCCGGCGGCGCCACGACGAGACCTGTCTACCTAACGCTGCCAGCATGAACACAGTTGAGTTTGCCCACCCGGCTCAAACATTCCTTTTGCTCCATTTCCCATTGAACATAGATTCCAATTTGGAAGGGAGGAAATAATAGTGGAGTCACATTGGCCCCCCTGCCAACAACACTGCAATGGATTAAACATGAAACTCGAGTTGAAACAGGGGGTAGAGCAAGCGGAGAGCTAGCGTAAGCCAAGCCAGGCAAATGTAATCTCTCTCTGTGTGCTGGTGGTGGCAGATGTAACTGTACACGGGGACTAACAGTGGTTAAGTTATTGGCAGTCTGTGTTAATGGCTGATAAATGGCCTCAGGCATCTCTATTACTCTGTATTATTAGTAGCTCATTGTTCCCTTATTGGCACAGACGCTAGCCTAGCTTCTAACTAACATTAGCTAGCTGTCACGCTAGCCAGGTTTCCTTAGCAGCTTGTACACAGCCCACAGCCCTTGCAGATAGGACCACGGATTGCCCCGGAAGTGTGACTGTTTGAATCACTGTTCTTTGTTGCTGTTTCCATCTGCCCTGCAACCTGCCCTGTCTGGAACTGTGAGGAGGAACAGCGTAGCCTACGTTACTAGCAAGACAAAGACCAAAGGCGATGGAAGTACCGTTGGGGACAACGGTGTCTCTATATCACAGGTGAAGGATCTTTTAAACGAGCAAAAAGAGTTATACAAGCAGTTACAACAACAAGAACATAGCTTCAAGTGTTGTGTCCAAATACTGGAGTAGTCAACTAATAAAATAATGGACGATCTGACCAGAGGTGTCCAGGACCTGAAGAACAGTTTGCAGTTCTCCCAGGGTCATATCAATGAGTTCACAGTGCCTACGGCAAGTATTCAGACTAGGGGTCGACCAATTAATCGGAATGGCCGATTAATTAGGGCCGATTTCAAGTTTTCATAACAATCGGTAATGGGTATTTTTGGACATGGATTTTTTTTTTCCAACACATTCTTATTTTCAATGACGGCCTAGGAACGGTGGGTTAACTGCCTTGTTCAGGGGCAGAATTACAGATTTTTACCCTGTCAGCTCGGGGATTCATTTTTGCAACCTTCCGGTTACTAGTCCAACGCTCTAACCACCTGCCTTACATTGCACTCCACGAGGAGCCTGCGTGGCAGGCTGACTACCTGTTACGCGAGGGCAGCAAGAAGCCATGGTAAGTTGCTAGCTAGCATTAAACTTATCTTATAAAAAACAATCAATCTTAACATAATCACTACTTAACTACAGATGGTTGATGATATTACTAGTTTATCTAGCGTGTCCTGCGTTGCATATAATCGATGCGGTGCCTGTTAATTTCTCATTGAATCACAGCTTACTTCGACAAACGGGTGATGATTTAACAAGCGGACTAACCAGACTTTAGGGAAGAAAAAGAAGACAGGCAACGAAATGAGTGCTTGCGGAAGCCAGGATATTTTTACCCCGGTGCTCGAGAGCAGACAAAGACTCATGACTCAGTCACCATTTAAACAGTAGGAGCATGGCTGTTCCCACTGGAAGTAGATTGCATCTGCAACAAGAAAGGTCAATAATAGGGAAATTGCAGGCTTTAGCAGATACCCATAGACTTCCAGTCATTACACTAAAGCTAGTTAGCAACTTCCTTCCAACAGAGACAACAAATCCACAAGTTCATCTGACTCTGGGGAAGTAGATAGAGGGCCTCATTACCAAAATCCCAAAGTATCCCTTTAAAACCAGGAGTTTTTCCCTGACCACATCACATGACCTTATACCCTAGGGCCCAGAGTTATTCCTGTTTCCTGGTCAGGTTACATGGTCCGGCATAGTATAGTCTGGTACTCACCGCAGGGCCCTCGGTGCTGGATGTGGATCTCCCTCTGCAGGGCGCAGCCCGAGGCCCTCATCTCGCACTGGCTGCCGTAGCTGTGGCCGTCACTGCCGCACACTGGGTCGGGTGTCTGGATGCAGGCTTCGGGGCACTCACATACGGGCTTGTCGTTCTTCACCACACACACAGCGCCAAACTCGCAGGCCTTTGCCAGGCACGGGCTGGGCGCGTGCAGATCTGAGATGGGAGACAATTGGGGTTAGCATTGATGGGGGTGAGGGAGCGGTGAGAAAGGTTGAGGGAGAAGGATGGGAATTGAGGGGTTAGGGGCTGAAAATGGGGGGGCGGGGGCTAAAGGCAGGAAGAGTGGGGTACTCGGCATAGGTTAAAAAGAGAGTAGAGGTTGATGGAGGATCAGGAGGTTTGAAAAAAGGGGGTTGGCGGGTCAATGTGAAAGTACTGCTAATCCCCCCCCCCCCCCCCTTTTTTTTTGTACCTGCACAAACCTATGGTCAAGTCTGAACATGTACCAGACTCTCATCCATAGTACTTGATTGATACTACCTGTATAAATCAACTCCCTCCAGGTAATCTCATTGGCCCTGTCCCCTCTGTATGAGCCAATCACAGGTGGCAGACACCTCTGTATGAGCCAATCAGAGGTGACTGACCTCTCTGTATGAGCCAATCAGAGATGTCTGAGCACATTGTAAGAGCCAATTACAGGTGACTGACCACTCTGTATGAGAAACCCACACCCTAAGGTACATGGGTAAAAACCATAGACTTGTGGCACGGATAGAAAATTGGCAAGAAACGGTAGGAAATAACTGTCTTTTTCTATTTATGGGGAAGTAAACAGGCACTGATTAATTTATGTTTCCAAGCATGCCGTTCTTCAAATGAGGCCATTTGCATCTCACTGATAGATAGATAGAGAGAGAGAGAGAGAGAGAGAGAGAGAGAGAGAGAGAAGGAGAGCTATCGCTACGTGGATAGAAGAGGGAGGGAAGAAAAAAAGAGAGCTCTCTGCTTAATAGCGAGCTATCGCTACGTGGATAGAAGAAAAAAAAAAGAAAAAAAAGAGAGCTCTCTGCTTAATAATGCCCAGCTCCTGGGCAGAGACAAATATGAAGAAGAGGGAGAACATCAGAGAGAAGGTGTATTCATGCCACTCTCTTCTCCGGCCGCTCCACTACAATTTTTTACATTTAACCTTTATTTAACCAGGCATGTCCGTTAAGAACAAATTCTTATTTCTAATAACGGCCTACCCTGGCCAAACTCGGACGACAGTGGGCCAATTGTGCGCCGCCCTATGGGACTCCCAATCATGGCCGGATGTGACACAACCTATAACTTCATTAAATTGGGGGTTAGCAAAGAGACTGCCTGGGCTTCTGAGGGGAGGAGTGGGATGGCGTTCCGTGTGGTGCCGGTTCTGCCACTGCCAGGCGAGTTGGGAAGTGGGTCAGGATCGGGAAGAACGAGGAAGAAACATGTAGACGACAATGTGATCTGAAGTGATCCAGCTAATGTTGTTTCATCATCATTGCCTCCTTTTCCTTCTTCAACCCCCCAATCAATTCTTCATCAAAATTGTTGTTGAGGTTAGATGTACAGGTCACTGCCAAAATAATGGAAAAACTTGACAAAATGAGGGATGCCTCCACACAGGTGTGGTTCCTAAGTAAATTAAGTAATAAGCATCCGATCATGCTAAGGGTCATGTATAAATATGATTTCAGGCCACTATTTTGGCTACCAGGATGACAATGCCCCAGCCACAAAGCATGAGTGGTCACTTAATGGTTTGATGAGAATGACAACGATGCAAACCATATGCAATGGCCGTCTCAGTCACCAGATCTCAACCCAATCGAACACTTATGGGAGATTCTGGAGCAGTGCCCGGAGAGAGTTTTCCACCACCATCAACAAAACACCAAATGATTGAATTTATTGTGAAAGAATGGTGCTGCATCCCTTCAATAGAGTTCCAGACACTTGTACAGTCGTGGCCAAAAGTTTTGAGAATGACACAAATGTTAATTTTCAGTCTGCTGCCTCAGTTTGTATGATGTCAATTTGCATATACTCCAGAATGTTATGCAGAGTGATCAGATGAATTGCAATTAATTGCAAAGTCCCTCTTTGCCATGCAAATTAACTGAAATCCCCAAAAACTTTTCCACTGCATTCCAGCCCTGCCACAAAAGGACCAGCTGACATCATATCAGTGATTCTCTCGATAACACAGGTGTGAGTGTTGACGAGGACAAGGCTGGAGATTAGTCTGTCATGCTGATTGAGTTCGAATAACAGACTGGAAGCTTCAAAAGGAGGGTGGTGCTTGGAATCATTGTTCTTCCTCTGTCAACCATGGTTATCTGCAAGGAAACACGTGCCGTCATCATTGCTTTGCACAAAAAGGGCTTCACAGGCAAGGATATTGCTGCCAGTGAGATTGCACCTAAATCAACCATTTATCGGATCATCAAGAACTTCAAGGAGAGCGGTTTAATTGTTGTGAAGAAGGCTTCAGGGCGCCCAAGAAAGTCCAGCAAGCGCCAGGACCGTTTCCTAAAGTTGATTCAGCTGCGGGATCGGGGCACCACCAGTACAGAGCTTGCTCAGGAATGGCAGCAGGCAGGTGTGAGTGCATCTGCACGCACAGTGAGGCGAAGACTTTTGGAGGATGGCCTGGTGTCAAGACGGGCAGCCAAGAAGCCACTTCTCTCCAGGATAAACATCAGGGACAGACTGATATTCTGCAAAAGGTACAGGGATTGGACTGCTGAGGACTGGGGGAAAGTCATTTTCTCTGATGAATCCCCTTTCCGATTGTTTGGGGCATCCGGAAAAAAGCTTGTCCGGAGAAGACAAGGTGAGCGCTACCATCAATCCTGTGTCTTGCCAACAGTAACGTATCCTGAGACTATTCATATGTCTGGTTGCTTCTCAGCCAAGGTTTGTGCCCATAGGCGACGTTGTTGCCGGTGATGTCTGGTGAGGACCTGCCTTACAACAGGCCTACAAGCCCTCAGTCCAGCCTCTCTCAGCCTATTCCGGACGCCTATTGCGGACAGTCTGAGCACTGATGGAGGGATTGTGCGTTCATGGTGTAACTCGGGCAGTTGTTGTTGCCATCCTGTACCTGTCCCGCAGGTGTGATGTTCGAATGTACCGATCCTGTGCACATGTTGTTACACGTGGTCTGCCACTGCGAGGAGGATCAGCTGTCCATCTTGTCTCCTTGTAGTGCTGTCTTAGGCGTCTCACAGTACGGGCATTGCAATTTATTGCCCTGGCCACATCTGCAGTCCTCATGCCTCCTTGCAGCATGCCTAAGGCACGTTCACGCAGATGAGATGGGACCCTGGGCATCTTTCTTTTGGTGTTTTTCAGAGTCAGTAGAAAGGCCTCTTTAGTATCCGAAGTTTTCATAACTGTGACCTTAATTGCCTACCGTCTGTAAGCTGTTAGTGTCTTAATTACTGTTCCACAGGTGCCAGTTCATTAATCGTTTATGGTTCATTGAACAAGCATGGGAAACAGTGTTTAAACCCTTTACAATGAAGATCTGTGAAGTTATTTGGATTTTTACAAATTATCATTGAAAGACAGGGTCCTGAAAAAGGGATGTTTCTTTTTTGCTGAGTTTACATACTGCTTAAAGCTATACAGACCAAATACATTATGTTTGTAAATGATATGACAATGGTGGTAACTGTTTGGTTTGTTATCAAAAATCATACGTTTTTGTTTGTTGAGTGATTCAATTGGTTTCAGAATAGTAGCTCCTGCTTGTGACCAGCATGTGAGGCAATATCTCAGATGTGAGAAAATCATAGCATGCATATATAATTTGGCAGCCTCCAGAGGAAGAAAAGGTCATATACAGTTGAAGTTGGAAGTTTACATACACATAGCCAAATACATTTAAATTCAGTTTTTCACAATTCCTGACATTTAATCCTAGTAAAGATTCCCTGTCTTAGGTCAGTTAGGATCACCACTTTATTTTAAGAATGTGAAATGTCAGAATAATAGTAGAGAGAATGATTTATTTCAGCTTTTATTTCTTTCATCACATTCCCAGTGGGTCACAAGTTTACATACACTCAATTAGTATTTGGTAGTATTTGCCTTTAAATTGTTTAACTTGGGTCGAACGTTTTGGGTAGCCTTCCACAAGCTTCCCACAATAAGTTGGGTTAATTTTGGCCTATTCCTCCTGACAGAGCTGGTGTAACTGAGTCAGGTTTGTAGGCCTCCTTGCTCGCACATGCTTTCTCAGTTTTGCCCACAAATGTTCTATAGGATTGAGGTCAGGACTTTGTGATGGCCACTCCAATACCTTGACTTTGTTGGCCTTAAGCCATTTTGCAACAACTTTGGAAGTATGCTTGGGGTCATCGTCCATTTGGAAGACCCGTTTGCGACCAAGCTTTAACAGATCAGACCAGTCAATTTGACTTACAGCTGCATCGTAGTTACTCTGCTCAATTTTCAGGATTTTTTAGTATTGTTGCACATTTAAATGTCTTTTTAGTGAGCTTTCTAACCACCAATGTAACATTGTGGTCAGCCTGGTGCACTTCACAAAATAGATGGCATTATGAGGGGGGAAAATGATGTGGATATATTGAAGCAACATCTCAAGATCTCAAGATCAGTCAGGACGCTAAAGCTTGGTCGCAAATGGGTCTTCCAAATGGACAATGACCCCAAGCATACTTCCAGATATGCCAGTTAGTAAGTTAATGGACTTAGTTATTCGGTCAGGTCTGTTAGTAAACACCAGATCAATTTGAGTCTGGGATGACTGTGTTACTCTGGTTGGACCTTGTATTATTTGAGTCAGGTTGAAATAATCTGTGAGTTTTTTCCTGCAAGTTTTGTTTCCCCAGTTTATATTGAAATCACCCATGAAGATGAACTCCTTCTTATGATCACACTCTTTAAGCATGGCATTTAGATGGTCATAAAACGAGATAGATGTTGGTGGTCGATATAATCCAATAATAGTGGGAGACATATGAGGGGAGAGGAAGACATTCAGCCCCATACATTCAATGTCATTGGCATGTTTCCATATGATACGATTGCATTTAAAGTTATCTTTCATGTACATAAGCAATCCACCCCCTCTGCCCTCTCCCCTGTCCCTCCTGAATATGGAATATCCAGGGACATTAAAGGCAGAAATATGAGAAGATTTCTTCAGCCATATCGCAGAGAAACAGAAAAAAATCTATATTAGAGTCGCTCAATAAATGTTCTACCTGTTCAATCTTAGAAATAACGCTATAAATATTCAGATGACCTCCAAATATTCCTCTAGGCTTGGAACGAGGGTCCCAGAGCATTTTAGCCTTATTGACGGTTTGAAAAAGTTTCATGGTACAATGTTTTCTAATACCTGGGTTAAGGGAACTGAGTTTCTGACTCGAAGGCCGGTTTTGTTTGGGACATGTATCAAGAGTTGGCATTAAAATTGAATTATCAGCAGATTGCTCATTCTCTTGAATGGGTGGGTGGAACGGATTGACAGTTGAAACCCCAAGGCCTCAGGAGACTGTGACGTACTGTATGTCCTCGTCTAGCCAAGCGGACAGGAGAATTATGCAGAGTGTCGAAGCCCTGCGAGGGAGGCTCATTGGCATGTCTTGTGGGTGGGGGCATAACGCGGCATGTCGGCCGTTAGGGAGAAAGATTATAAGCCAGGGAAAGAGGATGCGAGGATGCATTTGATCCGCGGCTTCCCAGCGAGCGCGAGGGAGTGCTGTCATTACCCGGATTATTATGGGATTAGACTAGCATCTTGACAGGCGCTCCGTTTAAGGAATCACTGCCGTTTCATTTTGAAAGCACAGGTGCATTTAATACTCTTAATATTCCCCTCCCCTGAGCCTCAGCCTTGCGCTCTTGGTACAATCATCAACAGATAGCAGAAGGCAATTTACCTATGTGGGCGCTATCTCGCCCATGGAATACCAGTGACGTCATCTCGAACTGTTAGGGAGAGAGGCCCTATGTAGCAGTTTGATAGCATCATGTCTAAAATCTCAGGATTGTGGTGGCTTGCCAGCTCACCATTGTGTCCATGTTGGGGTGTAGTTTGGCTGCAATGTAGAGGGCCCCGACACAACAAAGAACGTTTCTAAGTTATCCTATGCTTATTTCTTTATTTCAACAGGTGCAGAACAAACGTTCAGGCTGTTAGGCTGTCGTCAGTGTGATCGTGTCTCTTCACAGGACAAGAAAGCCAACCTTGATTCGGCACTTGAAGAAAAAGAGAACAGCAAAACAACAAGATAAGGGCCTGGCTGATACTGGTGTGAGGAGGAGCATTGCCCACCGGCGACCATAATTGAACAAATCTAAACAGATCATGTGCAAGGATGAGCGAGGAGACAAGGCTCTCAGTTTTTGTAATTGGAATGTTGCGGCTTAAGCAGTGGAACACTGCTATTGATTTCTGTGTTGTGGGAACGCCGGTGGTTTGAAAGAGCTGCGAAATTGGCATGTAAATATGTAAGTAGTGGAACTGTGCCTAATTTTGCCAGGCTTCAGAAAAAGCTATTCTGCCTGATATTTCTTTTCTCACTGTGTGTATGTAGCGCTGGAAACAGAGGGCAATCCACACACACACTCATGGCCTTCAAATGGATTCACCGACCCATTTCCCAAAGCCCGGCTCCGTAACATGCAACTGCAGCCTCAGATAACGCTTTTGTCCCTGGTTCTCTTTGTTTCTACACCAAAAAATAAGATGAAAAGAATCAAAAAAGCTCTTTATTCTTTAATGCTCAATCCTTCTGGAGGCACATTTTTTCTTCCAGATTTATTAAATAGAAGAAGCAAAACTCCCACAGTTCTCGGTGAAATAATCTTAGTGAGCAGAGAGAGTGTAAGATTAGAGACTTTGAGAAATGTCCAGCAGCCCTTATACCCGGCTTTGGTAATTGAGATGGCTTACATATTCTCAGTCGGGAAAAATAATCTTAAGGAACTGAAAGCGCCTTTTCTCCTTCAGAAACAGTGAGGGAGACTTGGAAACAGCAGCCTGCCATCCCGGAGGCCTGGGTAGTGATGGTAGTGGTGGATGTGCTGTTCAAGGACTGGAGCTTTCGCAGTCATATGCCTCAGTAGAGCGGGACATATACTGGGAGGCTGCAGTAGTCAGTCACATACACACACACACGCATACAAGCATCAAATGCACACATACTATTTAATGTTCCCTCTGTGTTTCTCAGATGAAAGAGACAAGACAATGGTGTGTGTGTAAGATCCAGGGTGCCACAAACGTAATCAAAGAAGTGAGTGAAAAAGGTGTGCTGTGGAGAGATGGCTGTAAGTGAGTGCATCGCCGCAGGAGTGGTCTTAGAGATGAGTAACTCTCCTCTGATCAATAATTCTGCTCCTAGCTGAAGTAAAGAAACCCCAGTGGCTTCTCTACGAAAGGACAATGTTTCTGTCTCAGAAGTGGCGACTTGGGAGTCTGAATTCTGCCTCCGCTTTGTACCCTTCTCCCACCAGTCTAGGCCATGCTCCCTCCCTTCGCTCCCCTGCTTTCCTTTTGCTTTTAATTAGTCTGATATTTTATAGTTGCCATCCCCGAGATTAAAACCAGGGGGATTACAACTCTTGTCAGATGAAATGGGCTTCTGGGGTGCTGCTAGTATGCAGTATGCAGCACCATGGATTGCTTAGAGAACCATAATTGCCGCTGGCCTACCCACTGACAAACGTTCTGCTACCTGTATACCCCCCCCTCACAACGTCAAATGTTCCGCTGCCCGTCTCTCCCCAAGAGGGGCGTTGCCTCTTCCCTTCTCTCACTAAACTGTCACATTAGTCAAGATTTAGAGGCGAGCTGAATGCACTCGGCAGGCGTTCTGTATATAAGCCAGGAGAGATGGAGTGTCATGTTCTTAGCCGTGTTTGCGTGGGTAATATATACGGTTCAACACTGTACATATGGATGTAAAAGCAGGGAGATTATATTTTTGCGGTAGAGCATCTCCCTACTCATGCATATGTAGATTGGAATCTTCCTTGCTCCCTGGTCCAATTCAGGATTACTCCCAATGTCATGATAAGAATCAGAGAAAAGCTCTCCCCATGCTGTCAGTAGCCAATCGGGTGAGGGAGAGGCGGGTGTCAGTGCCACCATTGTAGAGAAGCAGCCAATGGGAAGCGTCATTACTCAGTTTTGTCGGTGCTGCAAGGAGGGGGGGTGGGCTGCCACCCGTGTCTCGCTAGCAGTGAAAACATTTATGGAACATATTAAAACAGGTGCCAGAACGGGAGAGAAAAGGATAAATATTAGCATAGAGTGAAAGGAAGGCCCGCGGGCCCTGTTTCCCTGCTACGGAGCACTTATCACAGAGTAATGGCTGCAAGGGGATAAAACCAAACACCTTAGTCCTCCACTTGCTTTTTAAAACCCCAAACACGCTTTATCTTCTACCAGACAACATAGGGAACACAGATGAAGTGAAATACAGCGAAACAGAGGGTGAGAGAGAGGGGGGTGGGAGAAGAGGGGAAAATAAAAAGGGAAATATAGAAATATAGAAAAAGCGAAAGTAAATGAGGACAGAGAAAGACAACAATGAGGGAACACATACAATGGTTCTTCCTTTAAAAGTTGTCATACTGTAGCACAGCTTGCTGGCTGCCGCAGATACTATGGCACGTTATTGAAGTGTCAGCCATTGTTGCCATTCTATTCCAAGAAAAACGAAAAACGTAACCCTCAGGATTTCCGTAAGGAAAATATGGCGCTGTACAATGTGACTGGTTGGGAGTAGGCTACTAAGTGACAGCGAGTGAAAAGCTAAATTATCCTAACATTTCCACACCCTAATTGTAGTCTAACCAATACCCAAACGGAGATTCAGTGAAAATAAAAATCTCATTGATTTATCAAGACCAGTCCGCATGCTTGTCTCAGAGCAGCGCGAAACGGTTCTGAAATAGTTGACCACACGCAGGTTGGCTATTGCTCCAAATCCTATCATAACAATTGGATGACTTTTGGTGTTCCAGTAAGGAACAATGTGTTGCCTTCATTAGCCTACTTTATTCCAATATTTCTGCCAATCAGTGATATTTATTCCCATAGTATACTATTCCTATAGTATTCCCATTCATTGCGTGTGAATTCATAAACCATGTGCCATGGAATCGGTACATCGAAAATCTCTTCCCAACTATATTGCAATCTACATGGCACAGCTGTCAATTTTCTGATCCTTAAATGAAACTGGTATATATTTTTATTTATCACAATTTTCCGACAGACAAGTTCCTTACTTTTCCCCCCTTCCACTTGATAAAGGTTCCAATTGATACATTTTTATCAATTAGTACATTTGAGTTTAACCACAATATTTGTTGTATTATTTGTTCTGTATTTTCTGGTGGTTTAAACTGAAACTTTCTATGGCTTGTTTAATTAAAAAATAACAATATTTTGGAGATGATTTCGTTTTCAAATAACCGAAAGTCAGCGGTTATAATCTGAATAAAGGGAAAAAGGCCATTCTTGAAATTGGGGTGAAACATTCTTACTAATTTGTAAATAAAGGCAGTTTGTTATTTGGAATGATTTATTTCTGTTTTTAGAGGGAGAGATACCAAAAGCCCACCGTGCCTATTTTTGGAAAATCGCCAGTCCACATGTGAAGTGAAATTCCCCCATTGAATTTATCCAAATTATCTCTTAACTCCAGGACCACCAACAGTTGTTTGTTGTGGTTGCCTGATTCTGGACTCTAGTGCCAGAGAAGAAAACACCTCCATTCATTTACGAAAAGTAAATTTGTGCCACAGTTTAGACTACCAATAGATCAGGGTTCTAACTCCCCCTTGTGATAGTGTGGTATAATGACAGAATGCCACCATCTACCACTAACTGTTGCAGCATAAGCTCGTAACTTTTAAAGGAAGAACCACTGTACAAAGATGAGCTCCTCCATCTCATGACGTGTATATGTACAGAGGAGAGAGGAGAGGTGGAGGAGAGGAAGGAAGGTAAAGCAGGCCACCAAACAGCAGATGGGCATCATTGGCATGGTGGTCCACACAGAAGGCACACAACACATACATTGTGAGAGAGGAAGAGGAGGGAGGGAGGGAGGGAGGGAGGGAGGGAGGGAGGGAGGGAGGGAGGGAGGGAGGGAGGGAGGGAGGGAGGGGTGCAACAGACAGGGTAAGGGGAGGGGTGGCTCACCAAAGCAGAACCCTGCTATACCCATAAGGCCTGGTGACTGCTGCAACTCTGCCACTACTGAAACACACACACACACCCTCATCACCACACACACACACACACACACTTCAGTCCGCTATGGGCCACGTTAAATATAATCCCTAGTACCCCTGCCATACCGTCAACCTGACTCCCAGAGCAACTACACTAATTAGATTCATTACCAAACATCACTGGAGGTCCTCGCTGGGTTTAATAGCTACTCAGCCTATTATTGTTGATGAGCATAATCACAGCCAGCGACTAGTGTTGTCGCATGGCAGAGATGCTAATCAAATAAACATGCAAATGATAAATATTCACCGGAGAGGCTTGTGTATATGCCATTTAGCAGACACTTCTTTATCCAAAGCGACTTACAGTCATACAGGGTGTCACCGTAGGCGCACTTTTCTCCCCAGTTCTCCTCCTTCGCCGAAGCTCTTTGTCAATGACAATGTCTCTCTGGCTGAGTGATTCTCCGTTAACCTCCGGGAGGAGGTGCGTGTGTGAATGTGCACACACACACACACACATACGCATGTACACATACACACACACAAACAATGAGACAATATTGCACCGCTCTCAAATGGTATTCAAACCAATTATCTAACCATCTGACTAAGTACTTCACTGTCTGTCTGTGTGTCTGTCTGTGATCCGCTGTACCATCTAATGTGTCCCTGTCTCGCAGCAGTAAAAGCTTTCTTTGAGCGCTCTGGGTTAAGGCAGACACATCTTAAGCCCCTTGGACTTTTTTCATCTGAGCACCTGGGGAGCGCTATGACCTGGCCACTCACAATCCACCGCCATTCATCTTTAAAGTGGCTGTCTCATGAGAGACTGACCTCGAACACGTTCCTGTGGAAGACCATATGGGCTTATAAATCAAAACAGGGCCGCATTGTCTTTTTCAGCTTGTAAGATGGTTGTGTCCAATGCTCCTCAAATTTTTTGTGGCACTGACCAAATTTCAGGTCTTGAACGTTGTGGAAATGTTTTGCAACTCCCAGCGCACGTTTACTGTGAACACTGAGGCTGTACCCGCTTTAAGTTACAGTTTTAACAGTGGTCAAGTAGGCTACTGTGGCTATGTGATCATAATGTAGGCCTACCAGAGTTGCCTACCATCAAAAACAATGGAGATAATACATCCCATAACAAGTTAACATGGAAAGAGCTGTTACATCATTCAGCCTACAGTAGCAGCCAATGTGTGGTGTTCAATGTAGACCTACATTCCATGAGACTTTTGAAAAAAAACATGCAGGGCTTGACATTAACCTGTTTATCCACTTGTCCTTCAGACAAGGAGGTGACTGAAAATGTTGTTGGGTCGTTTGGTGCAAGAAACCGCTTTACAAAATAAAATGCATTATTATTCCCATACCATTACTACAGAGAATCAGACAAATGATGCTACCCTCTGCTACTTAGCTTATTCAAGCCTGTCTCAAAATACAACACTGCCCCTTTAAGACAAAAAAAAAGCTCTTTACCTGACTAGCTTTTCAAAGATGTCTAGAAACGTAGACGTTTTGTGCTCTTGTAGGAAGCAATCACTCCACTATTGCTGACTACAAATGATCTATCACTGTGCTAATAACTCACTAACCAGCAAAATAATATAAACAAAACGAACACGTGGTTACATGCAGCTCTTGCTTTGATCTCAAAACAAACGCATCTACTCATGACCACAGCTGTAAACACAGTCCAGTTCTAAGTAAATGGCACAGATCCATATATGGCAATGGTCTATTTGCATATAGGCCTACTGCAGCTGTGATTGGTTATGCCGCACCGGTCTGAGTAGTTTGTTTTGGTATGCTACATTGAAAGTGGCAACTATTGTGTTGATTCGATCACAATTGCCACATTAAAAGGGAAACATTGATAGTGTTAACTAACAGGAAAAACTCAACAAACTTGAGTTAAGTTCAATCTGGTGCTTCTCTCCGTGGGCTGATATTTCTTCTGCGCTTTGCGCAGCAGTCCCAGGGGAGCAGCGCAACGGTCTCGGGCTTGAACGTTGCAGCACAAGCAGCTTAGAGGGAACATTGGTTGTGTCCAGTATTATTAGGGACGTTTGTGGCCCCCCCCATAGGGGACAAGTGGCCCTTGAGGGATACAAAGAGTGAAAGGGCGGATGACAGTCACATTAGGGGGGTTGTCACCACACTCACGATTAGGTGTCATACATGGAAATATTTTCAGCCCTCCATATGGCTTGTGGCGTGACTGATCGATAAACTAGCGCCATCTCACGCCCAATAAGAGAGGAGTGTGTGTGGGTTTGGGCTAGCGACAGCCATGGCACCCCATCGTCCCAGTTTTTCGCTCTCCATCCATCCCACGGTCGACGCTCTTAGAGCTCTCGGGAAGTGACAAAAGGCTGGCCAGTTCCATTCAGCAGACGATGGAGACTGAACCACTTCAGGCTTATTGGGGTGCATGTAGAAGACTGTACACACACCATGAACGCCAGAACAGCAGCTGGATGGGAGGACTATAGATGAAAAAGGACAGCAGGGACCCTCTCTTCTGCACTGTGTGTGTGTGTGCTTGCGATCACTATACAGTTCTGATGTACAGTAAGTGATTTGAAGTATGTTTTAGACTGCCATTGAAGTTAGCAGGGGACTGTGGTTCCCAGAGGTGGCATGTGGTTTGGCCCAGTAAGGATGACTCAAGCTCCTTTGTGGAGTGTGTGTGTTGTGGTTAGGATGGAAGTACGGTGTGAGACAATGGCTGCCACGGTCACAGTGATGAGAGATAGCGTGTCCTCTGCTGCCTGCCACGTGGCACAGCTGTAACTGTAACCTGTCCTCTGATTGTGCTATTGATCGCTTCGTGACAAGGAGGCCATTTAGACACAGACACCGTCACATACAAAACAGCTGCACACACACACACACACACACACACACACACACACACACACACACACACACACACACACACACACACACACACACACACACACACACACACACACACACACACACACACACACACACACCCAAACATACACACACACACCCTCTCACACATACTCCCCCCACAACTAAACCAACAGCCCCGGCACCTCACTCCTCTCCTTTTGATGTTGAATTAAATCTGAAAGGAGATTTATCTCCTAACTCATCACGTCATCACGTCGTCAAGCAAATATGCAAATGTCAATAGAAACGCGTTGAAAAACGTACTGTAACTCGCCACCGGGCTAAAATACGCCGAAAAGAATGGTGACCGTTTACTTTGTCAGAAATAATTAAATAATAAATAAAAAAACATAAGCACGGCAGACATTTCACATGTTAATTTATGCGTGACAAAAAGACAGGGGAAGAGATGAGAAAAAAACTATGCTAATGAGTTGCACCATGATACTGCGAAGCCATGCTTCAACGTCACCCCGCCGAGTACAACTTAGTATTCAGATAACCAACCGGAGTGAGATAGAGATATCTGTCTGAGGAGAACTAGAGAGGAGTTTTGCAACAGAACGACTGTGGCCCCACATTTAGCTCGTCTATCGAATGCAGACACTCTACATCAGGGGTAGACTATCTATACCCTGTGAGAACCACTGTGGGTGCAGGTTTTTACTCTGGCCAAGCAGTAACACACCCACGATTCTACAAAATCAACTCATCGTAGTTTTCGATCAAGGCTTTGATTTGCTGAATCGCGTGTGTTACTGCTTGGCAGGAGCAAAAGCCTGCATCTGTGCCAGATGGCCTTCACAGCGGTATAGTTTGCCCACCGCTGATCTAATTCTACATCTACAAACACCCCTAGTCAATTGATTATATGAAGTTGAGAGACCTAGTCAGCAGGCACTTATAGGCATTGGGCATAACTAAAGTCAGTGCCTGGGTGGCAAGGGAGAGGTTGGGCATAGGGCAGGGGGGAGGGTCTACATGCAGTCTACCATGCTAGGGTAGCAGGGAACCATCATAGGCTGAGGGTTGAGGGAAAAGGGGGTTGGGAGATGGGAAAGGGGTTAACACAACAAAACACAGCACTGGGAAGAAGAGGAGCTCCCCAACCTCACGGACGGATGCTTTCTTCCTCCCGCAGACACAGTAGGGCTGCAAGGAGGGTGCACAGAGGAGAGACAAGAGCGACAGCTTGGAGTGTTGGGAGAGAGAACGTACTACTCCGTTATCGAGAGAGAGAGAGTGAGAGGGAGCGAGAAAGGGAAAATAAAAAGAAAGAGAAAAGAGAAAGAGGAAGAGAAAGGAGAAAGACAACCACCCCTGTTTAGTCCAATTGGAGGAGAGTCTCTGACCCCCCAAGTGGTCAGTGTCCATCAGAGGTCAAAGGTTGAACTCTCCCCTGCTGAAGTGAGGGGTGTGTCCCGACAGACAGACAGAGGCACTGAAATAGAAAGAATACCTGTTGAAAAAGGAAGCCACACAGACAGAAAAGAGACAGACGGAGACAGACAGGCGAGACACAAATTTGTGTTGTGAAGAGAGAGAGAGAGAAACCATTGAAGTGGAAGACTGGCACTACCGGGAAGGTAGGAGGACATGAACGAAACATGAAGGCTGTTGTGTTTCATGTGTCACGTGATGGCGGAGCGTGACGGGCATGAGGTAGATGGGGGATGAATGGAAACGTGGTGGTCATGGTAACTTATTGTCTTTTCGCTTTTTCACCTCCCCTCCCACCACAGACAAGTCAAGAGACAGACAGAACAAACACACATACAGTACTTACACAGGACAGGAGGAGCCAACCAGAGGGAGACAGAGAGAGAAAGACCAGAGGCTTCTCCCCTAGAGGACCTGACTCACCACACGGGCCTTGCTGCTTGACGGGGATGTGGGCTTTAGCCAGGCACTCGGCCCGTCGCCGCTCACAGTCGTTGACGTAGCTGCGTCCGTCTTTGCCGCACAGCGGCTTGTAGGTCCCGTCGCACTGGATAGGCTCGCAGGAGCAGCGCACGCCTAGACGTTCCACCTGGCACACGCCATTGAACTTGCACTCCACCTTGCACATCTCTGCAAAATGGACGAGGGACATTGTTGTTTCTTGTTTTTAATGTTTAATTGTCCTCTGTAAAGCATGTTGAGACGTTGTGATAGTGGACTTAAAATAAAATGTGACTTGAAATGTGATGCAGAAAATCAGTAGACGAATCGAGGCAATCTTAGAGTAGGTTGAGGCACCTTCAGAGCTTCAAATTCATTATGTTCTCTATCACTGGATCAAATGTGTACATGAATTCAATTTGGAGCCATTCCTCTCTTTCTCTTTCCTGTAAAGTGGTCATGCTATGCTGGAACCTAATTACGGAGCTGCATTCTCTGGGAGTCGAACATAAGAGGGACGTACTATATGATGTCATTGATCTACATTTCAAATGAAATGACTGTTGAAATACATTTTCTTTTTAGAAAACAAAAAACTATTATGCCTATCCATTTCACTTCAGTAAAAGACAGACAGAGAATGGGTTCTTGTTAACTTGATCGAGAACTAAATAAATTCACGGGAACACACAGTGCTAAGGCTTCTACTGAGAAGTTGGAAGTCCCATATGTATCCACATAATAGCGGTCTTTATCTGTACTCAAGCTTGACTACAAAATATTGCTAACAAAAGAGAGTCGGTGTGTTGCAGGGCAGAAACTGAGAATTATTTGAAGCACAAAACCACAGTTGTCTGTAGTAGAGTGCATCACACCATGAGCATTTGGTCTTTAACTCTATGGGGAGTCTCAGATGTGTGGAGATGAGGTGAGAGCAGAAAAGCTACAGCCGTGGTGGTGGTCCACTGAAGCCCCTATCACACAACAGGAACATTGGATTTCTTCAGATCGGTATCATCTATGATGATGATGGCGCCGGAGGAGATGGCTGACGTTTTACGGGCTCCTAACCAATTGTGCTATTGTGTGTTTTTTTTGGAGTTATTTGTCATTTATTTTGTACATAATGTTTCTGCCACCGTCTCTTACGACCGAAAAGAGCTTCTGGATATCAGGACAGTGATTACTCACCTCGAACTGGATGAAGATTCTTTCTTTAACGAGTCGGACGCAAAGGATTTAGTTCAGACAATCGACAAGGTCCAAATCCCTGTCATTCACATGAAGAAGAGATGGAGATCGCCTTGTAAGGATCCGACAGCGAGTGTGTAATCTGCCTTTACCATTGGTCCTATTAGCCAATGTGCAATCATTGGATAATAAAATGGATGAGCTCCGATCAAGACTATCCTACCAACGGGACATAAAAAACTGTAATATCTTATGTTTCACCGAGTCATGGCTTAACGACGACATGGATAACATACAGTTGGCTGGGTTTTCGGTCCATCAGCAAGACAGAACAGCTGCCTCCTGTAAGACAAGTGGTGGCGGTCTGTGTCTATTTGTAAAGAACAGCTGGTGCATGAAATCTAAAATTAAGGAAGACTCAAGGTTTTGCTGGCCAGAGGTAGAGTATCTCATGATAAGCTGTAGACCACACTATTTACCTGTCTATTTACCACCACAAACCGATGCTGGCACTAAGACGGCTCTCAACGAGCTGTATAAGGCCATAAGCAAACAAGGAAATGCTCATCGCCAGAGGTGGTGCTCCTAGTGGCCAGGGACTTTAATGCAGGCAAACTTAAATCAATTTTACCTCATTTCTACCAACATGTCACATGTGCAACCAGAGGGGAAAACACTTGATACCATCTTTACTCCACACACAGAGATGCGTACAAAGCTCTCCCTCGCCCTCCATTTGGCAAATCTGACCATAACTCTATCCTCCTTGTTCCTGCTTACAAGCAAAAACTAAAGCAGGAAGTACCAGTGACTCGCTCAATAAGGAAGTGGACAGATGATGCAGATTCTAAGCTACAGGAGTGTTTTGCTAGCACAGACTGGAATATGTTCCGGGATCATTCAGATGGCATTGAGGAGTATACCACATCAGTCACTGGCTTCATCAATAAGTGCATTGATGACATCATCCCCACAGTGACGGTACGTACCCCCAGCCAGAAGCCATAGATTACAGGCAACATCTGCACTGAGCTAAAGGGTAGAGCTGCCGCTTTCAAGGAGCGAGACACTAACCCAGATGTTTATAAGAAATCCCGCTATGCCATCCGACAAACCATCAAACAGGCAAGCGTCAATACAGGACTAAGATTGAATCGTACTACACCGGCTCCGATGCTCGTCGGATGTCGCAGGGCTTGCAAACTATTACGGACTACAAAAGGAAGCACAGTGACACGAGCATACCAGACGAGCTAAATAACCTCTATGCTCGCTTTAAGGAAAGCAACACTGAAGCATGCATGAGAGCATCAGCTGTTCCGGACGACTGTGTGATCACACTCTCCGTAGCCGATGTGAGTAAGAGCTTTAAACAGGTCAACATTCACAAGGCCGCAGGGCCAGACAGATTACCAGGACGTGTACTTTGAGCATGCACTGACCAACTGGCAAGTGTCTTCACATGTTCAACCTGTCCCTGACCAAGTCTGTAATACCAACATGTTTCAAGCAGACCACCGTAGTTCCTGTACCCAAGAACACCAGGCTAACCTGCCAAAATGACTACCGACCCGTAGCACTCACGTCTGTAGCCATGAAGTGCTTTGAAGGCTGGTCATGGCTCACATCAACACCATTATCCCAGAAACCTTAGACCCACTTCAATTTGCATACCGCCCCAACAGATCCACAGATGATGCAATCTCTATTGCACTCCACGCTGCTCTTTCCCACCTGGACAAAAGGAACACATACGTGAGAATACTATTCGTTGACTACAGCTCAGCGTTCAACACCATAATGCTCACAAAGCTCATTACTAAGCTAAGGACCCTGGGACTAAACACCTCCCTCTGCAACTGGATCCTGGACATTCCTGATGAGCCACCTCCCAGGTGGTGAGGGTAGGTAACAACACATCTGCCACGCTGATCCTCAACACGGGGGCCCCTCAGGGGTGTGTGCTCAGTCCGCTCCTGTACTCCCTGTTCACCCATGACTGTATGGCCAAGCACGACTCCAACACCATCATTAAGTTTGCTGACGACACATCAGTAATAGGCCTGATCACTGACAACGATGAGACAGCCTATAGGGAGGAGGTCAGAGACCTGGCAGTGTGGTACCAGGATAACAACCTCTCCCTAAACGTGATCAAGACAAAGGAGATGATTGTGGACTACAGGAAAAGGAGAACAGAGCACAACTCCATTTTCATCGACGGGCCTGTAGTGGAGCAGGTTGAGAGCTTCAAGTTCCTTGGTATCCACTTCACCAACAAACTATCATAGTCCAAACACAGCAAGATAGTCGTGAAAAAGGTCACGACAATGACTATTCCCCCTCAGGAAACTGAAAATATTTGGCATGGGTCCTCAGATCCTCAAAATGTTTAACAGCCGCACAATTAAGAGCATCATGTCTAGTTGCATCACCGCCTGGTATGGCAACTGCTCGGCCTTCGACCGCAAGTCACTGCAGAGGGTAGTGCGTACGGCCTAGTACGTCACTGGAACCAAGCTTCCTGCCATCCAGGACCTCTATACCAGGCGGTGTCAGAGGAAAGCCCTAAAAATTGGTAAAGACTCCAGCCAGCCTAGTCATAGACTGTTCTCCTTGCTACCGCATGGCAAGTGGTACCGGAGCGCCAAGTCTAGGTCCAAAAGGCTTAACAGCTTCTACACCCAAGCCATAAGACTCCTGAACAGCTAATCAAATGGCTACCTAGACGATAACCGGTGCCCCCACACATTGACTTTGTACTGGTACCCCCTGTATAAAGCCTCACTAATGATATTCTATTGTTGCTCCTTCATTTAAAAAAAACATTTTTTACAGTTTATTTTAGTAAATACTTTCTTAACATTTATTTTTCTTAAAATTGCATTGTTGGTTAAGGAATTGTAAGTAAACATTTCACTGTAAGGTCTACTACACCTGTTGTATTTGGCACGTGACAAATACAATTGGATTTGATCTACTGTAACCTGACTGTGCAGTAAACCTGACAGTGCAGATAGCCCAGATAAGCCTTTGTGAGCTTTTATCAAGCAAACCATCTGGTGTCATGCATGTAACACAACACAGCCCGTAAAGAACTTGGTAAGTTATCTATCGGTCATGGCAGTGCGGTTCATGTGTGCGTGCATGAACGTGCTGGCACACCTTGTTTCTTGCAGCGGCCCGGGTGGATCTTCCTGAGGTCAATGCCCTTCTGCATGCCCGTCCTCGTCATATGGCACTCGCTCTCGTACGTCTGGCTGTCGCTGGCGCACAGTGGCTCATTGACGGGTGGGCAGGACTCCGGAGGGGCAAAGGTCAGGGGCTGGCGGGTACGTGGCTCCACCCGGCATGCCACGTTCAGACTGTTCTCGCTGTCTTTGCAGGGGTCTATGAACAGGGGAGAGAAAGAGAGAGGTTAGTGGTAGGACATGGTTATCCATCACCAGTGATATGCTGGAGATAGGCCCGCTATCAATATGGGCTGCCCTGGAAAGGCAAAGTGGAAATCCAAGAAGCCCATGGATCTAAGAGGACGACAGGCTGGCAGCTGGCGCTGGTGGCCATATCAACTGTAATCATAATGGAACTGGGGAGATGCTTATTGAAATAGGAGCTGTTTGCCTGCTCAACTTCGTCTCATCTCTCTACACGGAATTGTATAGAGCAAGGGGACAAAAAGGATTTATGTACCTCTGCGCCGCATTAAAACACTGCCAAGCTGCGAGCAAGTCATTCGAAACACCACCGTGGAGGATGAGACCAAAAGGACAGAGAGAGAGAAAGGGAGAGAAAAGGCCCTGGCTCGAGAAACAAAGAGCGACAACAGGAACACAAACGTGACAATGGTAGCTTGACTTCCACAGCCCGGGCTGGGCAGGCAGGACAACAACAGGGCCAATGCCAGCAACACATTGCCAAGGTCAGTTATTGTAGGGATTGTGTATATTAGCACAATGGAATCGCTAACACAGGAGGATATAAAGTGTGGGACCATTACCAACTGATTTTTTTTTGCAAAAATACCTGACACCAGAAATGCAATGATGCAACACAAGCCCAGCTATTATCCCATTTGCAAAAACCATTACCTCCCATTAACACACCAGCACGGCTTCCAAGAGGCAATTAGACATACAGACAGACCGTGGAGGTGCTGGCTAGCCTAGCCCCAGCTGTATATATAAAGCATCACCATTTGTCTGACGCTGGCGAGCCAGTTGAGACAGCCAAAGCTTGGACAGAAGCGCTCAGGAAGATTTAGGGGCCCACCGGGCCAGCTCTCCTGAGGTCCCAGGCCTCCCCCCTGGGGGTAAGGCAACATGGAGCCTGGTCTCACCGGCTTGGAATGGATATATATTCGAGCCGTCCTCTGGGGGCCTGAGACTCCATCTCCCTTCCATTCTGTAGTCTCTCAGGGTCTCACTTTTGGGACGCTAGTTTGTCTGGTTAGCTCTATCTGGCTCTTTCGCTCGGCGCGAATGTCTCAAAGTCAGACGTCCTCAGGAGAAAACGACCAAAACAAACAGCGGGTGACACAAAACAACTCTCGAACTGGCCAGCTCTAAAAACAAGTGGCTTTGTTTGTCAACAGTGAATAATCCACACAGCTGGAAGAGTTTGCATGAAGAAAAAAAAGCTATGAATTTGAAAACCAGTCACATGATGTCAGAGAGATAGAAGACAATGAAACTCCAGAGGGATGTGAAGAGAGAGCGAAAGAAAAAAAGAAGCAAAAAAGAAAGAAAGAACAAAAGAAAGGAGGGAGAGGGAGGGAGGGTAGATGAGAAGTATATGAGGGGACTCACTGCAGTATCCCTGGTGCTGCAGTCGGAAGTTCTTCTGGGTGTGGCAGGCTTGCTTGTAGAGCTCGCACTCGTTGCGGTAGTCTTGGCCGTCACTGCCACACACCACCTGCTCGGGCTTACCGTCGCAGCTCAGCGGGCACATGCACTTGGCCGACAAGGAGTCCGATGACTGGATGCAGGTGCTGCCGTAGCTGCAGGTCACCTCACTGCACGGGTCCTCCAGGGCTGCAGGGAGGGAGAAGACAGAGGTACTGTAGGTATTAGGATTTGTGTGTGTGTGTGTGTGGGGGGGGGGGGGTGGTTCTTCTACCTTTGTGCGGACCTAAAATCCCCAAAAGTCCCCGTAAGGATAGTTAAACAAGGAAAACTCTCCCTCGTAGGGACATTTATCACATCCCGATGAGGACAAAGGCTAGGGTTATGAGTTAGGTTTAGGGTTGCGGGTTAAAGTTAGGGTTATGGGAAGGGTTAGGTTTAGGTTTAGGGAAAATAGGATTTTGAATTGAAGTTAATTTTAGGTCCCCATGAGGATAGAACAAAATGTGTGTGTGTATGTGTGTGCTTGAGGGTGGGGGGAGTGTTGTGTATGGGTTATGCAGGAACACTTGACTCTACTATCACAATTAGCCATCATCATGTCAACCCCGGTGGTCTTTTATTGACTGAAACATTGGTTGAAGATCCATTGAAAACACTTTGGAGAATTCAAGAAGGCCAGGGAGCTACAGTGTCTACCATAAGTAACACAACAATGTAAGCAAGTTCCATAGAGGTTTAAATACAAAATGTACACATGCTACCTTTTCACAACAGCGTGTCAGCCTATTTGTGTGCAGATGGAAAAAGTGCAGTGGATGGGTTACTCTGGGCTGAAGAATTACATGACAGCCCTGACTAAGGATTCCCAGACGGTCATAGATGGCTGGCTGTACAAACAATTTGCATTAATTTGCTGTCGGCCAATTGAAGGAGATTTTGCATTCACAATACAATCTGAATTGCTATGCTTTAGCGTGCTCTTCTTCTGGCAGCTGAGGGGAGCCCCTGAATGTGTACTTTTCTGAAAAGAAGAAAGCAGTATTTCCCTATAGAGAACTTTGTTTCCAGCGACTTAATAAACACCACTGCCACTCCGGAGTGACTCATTCTGCCGATGTGAGTGGGTGGAACTTCTAATTTAGCGGACGTCTATTTTGGTATCTCATATTCTCGACAAAGTAGCGTCATCAGATGAAGACCCCCGATACATATTTATGACAGGCATTAAAACAAACACCCTCTATGCACCAGGGAAGTGGGGTTCCTCTGACAAGCGCCGAGACTCTCATTCCGTATGCACTGCCACTTTTGGAATAATGTATATCCGTGTGCAATATCCCTATTTTGTTGCAATGCTTTGTCCATGAATTTCACTTCAGGGACGGATGCTACGATATAGTAATCCACAAACCTTCAGCGTACCCTTTCTTGTTTTATCCCCCCCTATCTCCAATTAAAGAAAGTCTTATTCCTCTACTTCAGGCGATGTTTGTCTCAGAAGACTGTGCTCTACTTCTTCCGGTGGATCTTGGGGGTCGACTCTCGTCGCCTTAATGAGAGTCTAGGATCTGGGAGAGGGAAGAAGAGTGCTTTTTTTCCTGTGCCGTCGGATCAAAGTCTCTCACATATCCCTCACATCTTGAAATCTTTTGTTCTCTTTCTACCTCTCTCGTCTTCAAATTGTTTCTAGACACGGCGGAGTGGTGTCGCTAACGAATGTGTCTTTGTTTCAGTTCGAATTCGATGTGATACTGCAAATGGAGCTGGCCAACTGGTGACAGGTATTACCAACCAGAGTATGTGAGCGGAGCAGAGGCCATAATAGATTTTGGCCCAATAGGCCTGGCATATTCCCACATTCAAGGAGCTTTCCGTTTTGATTTGGTTATTTTGCCAAAAAACCTTTAGGCATACTTACAAGAAAAAAATGTATAAAACAACTTTATCCCATTTTATATGAGATTCTCCAACATTGGCTTTGATTAAATGTCCAATATCCTCGCGCATGTGGACATTCTGTAAGAGTAATATATATGGGCAATTATTTGATGGTCCAACCATATTCTGTCCCCTATCAACACTTTTTAAACTTTTGGTTCCAGACAGAATGACATAAGAAAGTAGTCAAGACGACTATCTTGATTAAGCCTCCGCCATGTATATCTCACTAGGTCAGGATATTTAAGTCTCCATATATCCACTAGTTCCAATATATCCATGTCATTCGTGATTTCCTCAAGTGCATGTGCGTGATAGTTTGTAGTGTGATTTCCTTTATGGTCCATAGAGGTATTTAAAACAGTATTTATATTTATATTGATATTATTATAATCTGCCACCATAATAATAGAGTCTTGGTTTGCTTGTAGGGTTGATCAATTATAATATACACTACCGTCCAAAAGTTTGGGGTCACTTAGAGATGTCCTTGTTTTTGAAAGAAAAGCACATTTTTGTTCATTAAAATAACATCAAATTGATCAGAAATACAGTGTAGACATTGTTAATGTTGTAAATGACTATTGTAGCTGGAAACGGCTGATTTTTTAATGGAATATCTACATAGGCGTACAGAGGCCCATTATCAGCAACCGTCACTCATGTGTTCCAATGGCACATTGTGTTAGCTAATCCAAGTTGATCATTTTAAAAGACTAATTGATCATTAGAAAACCCTTTTGCAATTATGTTAGCACAGCTGAAAACTGTTGTGCTCAATAAAGAAGCAATAAAACTGGTCATCTTTAGGCTAGTTGAGTATTTGGAGCATCAGCATATGTGGGTTCGATTACAGGCTCAAAATGGCCAGAAACAAACAACTTTCCTCTGAAACTCGTCAGTCTATTCTTGTTCTGAGAAATGAATGCTATTCCATGCGAGAAATTGCCAAGAAACTGAAGATCTTGTACAGCTGTGTACTACTCCCTTCACAGAACAGGGCAAACTGGCCCTAACCAGAATATAAAAAGGAGTGGGAGGCCCCAGTGCACAACTGAGCAAGAGGACAAGTACATTATAGTGTCTAGTTTGAGAAACAGATGCCTCACAAGTCCTCAACTGGCAGCTTCATTAAATAGTACTGGCAAAACACCAGTCTCAACGTCAACATTGAAGAGGCAACTCCGGGATGCTGGCCTTCTGTTAGTGTCTTAACGACCGTTCCACAGGTGCATGTTCATTAATTGTTTATGGTTCATTGAACACGCATGGGGAAAAGTGTTTAAACCCTTTACAATGAAGAGCTGTGAAGTTATTTGGATTTTTACGAATTATCTTTGAAAGACAGGTTTCTGAAAAATGGACGTTTCTATTGTCCCTTTATATTGTCCCTTTATATTGTCCCTTACATCATTACCCCCTAGCAACAGATGTGGGTTACACACACACACACACACACACACACACACACACACACACACACACACACACACACACACACACACACACACACACACACACACACACAACCCCTTTCCCCCACAAACAATCATAAGCTCAGATGTTCAACAGTTGTTCCATCCCAGAGCCCAACTCAAGAAAGGACATGATTTACTAACGCATATACAGTTGCAGCTGTTTGAGAAGGCATGCAACATTTAGCAAATTGTCAAGTCCTAGGTGATGGAGATCAGGTTCACCCCCTTCCCCTGAAACACACACATGCTGGTCCCCCGTTGTGACCATTTCCCTAAGCATCTCTGTGCAGTCAGACCTTTGATTATTTTGTGCCACCAGAGTGTGACTGCAGCTAGTGTTAGTGCAGCTAGTGTTGCCAGCACTGCCACTACCTGGGTGGGGGCACCCCACCGGAATCCCCACCGGCTGGGTACAAGGTCATCAAGGTTCTCATTAGCAGCTTTGAGAATTTACTTGAATATTATGCTCTCCCATCAGGGGGATTTGGCTTTGTAGGACCAACCCTGCCATGCAGGCTCAGAGTCTTGAAGGGGTGGTGCTGCTTTAGTAGGTCTCTGACCACATTCATCTTTCTGATTTGGCTGCGTATAGGCTACTTACAGTAGACCCATAGAAAATATAAGGACTTCTCCTTAGTGTATGGGTCTCTCAGGTGGGTGTCTAGGGAATAGGGTTGGGGACCATTTCATCAGGATAGGACAGTAAATAAATAAACTATTTTTATAATTTATTTTAAAATGTATATCCCATTCACCTTTTCATGTTTATTCAAATATTTTTCATTAAATTCCATATGGTTTGGTTTTAATACTTAAAAATCAATTGGTAGGTCCAGGTAGTCACAAAAATTAATTGCTGTTGGTTAAATTGTGATTTAATGAATGGAGCGAATTTGGAGCGGGAGTTTCTTTTTCCCGTGAGCATGAAGTGGTTTTTAGCAGAGTAAGGACATGATCCAGGAGTGATGAGCGGGATTTCCAACCACTCAACTCCGCTCAGAGAATCTGTTACCACCCTGAAAATGAGTAAAGGTAGATGCAGGCCCATAGCAGTGCACCATTAACCCAGCACATGGGATCAATCTCCGCATTGCTCTAGCCTCAGAAAGACTAGCCACATTACTAAAAGCTAAAAATAAAACATGGTTAATCTAGTTGTGGAATGATTCATTGACTGCAAGGAAAAGAGAAAGCACAGCAAACCAAAAGGTCAGTACAATTCAGAGGGGTTTGGCTGTATTTAGGCATTCATGTACAGATCATGAATACAAATTCAGCATAGACACACACCTCTATGACTACAACGGACTCTAAACCATGTTCACAATTGAAACATGTCAGACACGTTGTCCATGCCCGAATACACTTGCGTCCTAAATAGTAGGCTGTTTGAGTAAGAAGAAAAAAAGAAAGTATGTGACATTTCGAAAAAGATAGTATACTATAAATGGTCGCTTGTCATACTCATTTCGGCTTTGACAACAGCTGATCAATTAGATATGGGGATGTGCTACCGAATACAAAAAGAATAGCGGGAAGCAACGTAATCGCTCATGACACATCAGTATGTGAAAATAGTATGTGCATTTTCTATTTGCTATACGTATTTCAGCTTTTCATTTCGTAGAATTCGCAGCACAATTTTGGGGAATTTCACAGTCACAATGCATTGGAAGAGAAGGGCTGCTAGTTTTGATAGCTAACTTGATAGCTAACTTTAGATCTCTTCAAGTAAACAACCCAACAACTTGGCGAATAGCACCACTTCTGTGGTGGTGTTGAAATATAAGTAATTTTTGTTCTTCTTAAAATGATCATGACTATTTCATCGTAACGTTACATCTTTGAAAACAAATCTGCAGCCTGCTGCCTGCCATGCCTTTAGCTAGCTAGCTACATCACATGACAAACAGTATGTGGACACCTGCTCATCGAACATCTCATTCCGAAATCATGGGCCAATATTGAGTTGGTCCCACCTTTGCTGCTATAACAGCCTCCAGTCTTCTGGGAAGGCTTTCGACAAGATGTTGGAACATTCCTGCGGGGACTTTCTTCCATTCAGCCACAAGAGCATTAGTGAGGTCGGGTACTGATGTTGGGCGATTAGGCTTGGCTCGCAGTCAGCGTTCCAATTCATCAGAAAGGTGTTCAATGGGGTTGAGGTCAGGGCTATGTGCAGGCCTGTCAAGTTCTTCCACACTAATCTTGACAAACCATTTCTGTACAGATCTCGCTTTGTGCACGGGGGCATTGTCATGCTGAAACAGGAAAGGTCCTTCCCCAAACTGTTTCCACAAAGTTGGAAGCACAGAATTGCCTAGAATGTCATTGTATGATGTAACGTTAAGATTCCCCTTCACTGGAGCTAAGGGGCCTAGCCCGAACCATGAAAAACAGCCCCAGACCATTATTCGTCCTCCATTAAACTTTACAGTTGGCACTATGCATTGGGGCAGGTATCGTTCTCCTGGCATCCGCCAAACCCAGATTCATCCGTCGGACTGCCAGATGGTGCTTGGCATTGCGCATAGTGATCTCTGTAATGAGTATTGCAACCGAGGACAGACAATTTCTACACGCACTTCTGTGAGCTTGTGTGGCGTACCACTTCGCGGCTGAGCCGTTATTGCACCTAGACATTTCCACTTCACAATAACAGCACTTACAGTTGACCGGGGCAGCTCTAGCTGGGCAGAAAGTTGACGAACTGACTTGCTGGAAAGGTGGCATCCTATGACAGTGTCAAGTTGAAAGTCACTGAGCTCTTCAGTAAGCCCATTCTACTGCCGATGTTTGTCTATGGAGATTGCATGGCGGTGTGCTCGATTTTATACATCTGTCAGCAACGGGTGTGTCTGAAATAGCCGAATCCACTAATTTGAAGGGGTGTCCACATACTTTTGTATATATAGTGTATGTGCTTTAATAGTACGAGAACCTGTAACTGTTTGAAAAGTAACATTAGCTACAGGATTACTTGCTTGCTGTTGAGCGACAACTTAATATTTAACATTATCCTAGGGCTTGTGTTCAAACGGTTGCTGGGTCTGATGACAATCAGGCATTTAATTAAGTGGCGACCACGGCAGGAGAAATGCCGCAACAAAAGGTCGAGTAAGTCATGTGGCCACTGCACTATTCACTGCCACTAGCTATAGCTAACGTTAGTAACGCGGTAGCCTACATTTCAAATGAAATAAAATGTTATTTGTCACATGCTTTGTAGAGCATATGTGTTGAAGAACAGTGAAATGCTTACTTCCAACAATGCAGACATACAGAAAATAGAGACATAATAGAAAAGTAAAACACGTAATAATACAATTAGTAAAAAATACACAATGAGTAAGGATAACTTGGTGATATACACAGAGTACCAGTACAGAGTCGATGTGCAGGAGTACAAGGTTATTGAGGTAGATATGCAGCTGAATCAACTTTAGGAAACGGTCCTGGTGCTTGCTGGACTTTCTTGGGCGCCCTGAAGCCTTCTTCACAACAATTGAACCGCTCTCCTTGAAGTTCTTGATGATCTGATAAATGGTTGATTTAAGTGCAATCTTACTGGCAGCAATATCCTTGCCTGTGAAGCCCTTTTTGTGCAAAGCAATGATGACGGCATGTGTTTCCTTGCAGGTAACCATGGTTGACAGAGGAAGAACAATGATTCCAAGCACCACCCTTCTTTTGAAGCTGCCAGTCTGTTATTCGAACTCAATCAGCATCACAGAGTGATCTCCAGCCTTGTCCTCGTCAACACTCACACCTTGGTTAACGAGAGAATCACTGACATGTCAGCTGGTCCTTTTGTGGCAGGGCTGAAATGCAGTGGAAATGTTTTTTTGGGGATTCAGTTCATTTACATGGCAAAGAGGGACTTTGCAATTAATTGCAATTCATCTGATCACTCTTAATAACATTCTGGAGTATATGCAAATTGCCATCATACAAACTGAGGCAGCAGATTGTGTGAAAATTAATTTGTGTCATTCTCAAAACTTTTGGCCACGACTGTACACAGTATGCAGTTTAAGTAAGTAATAGGCAAGCCATATTTTGGACACGGCCACTGAAACCCATTGAAACCACTAGCAACTGTAGTTAAGGATTTACATTGGTTTGCTTTCCATTCCCTTCATCCTTATTGAATATACCATCACATTCACATTTTTTTCTGTCGCCTTCGCAGGTGCCTTGACAGGCAAGGAAAGAAGGGCGAGAAAGAACAGAGGGGGGTCGTTTTGATTTGAATGTTAAGGGGCTTGTCCAGTTACGGAGCATCGCCCCTCGCAACTGCAGCGATAAGCCTTTCCTCTCAGACTCAGACAAGGAGGCAAATTGCCTGGGCGAATGCGACTGGCGTAACAAGCAGAACGCGCCGACCCAAAAAACTTCAGAGACTTCCTGCCTGTATTTTCTCATTACTATCATTACTATCATTTGAAAGGCTGGAGAAGTAGGAGGATGAACAGTCACATGGCTACCTCCTAAATTAGAATGCTCCTCACTGCCAATGAGCTCATCTCTCTGGTGGTGCTGAAGTGGTAGACACAAGCCAGGTTAGGCTTGGGATAATAACAAGCGGTATAGAGGTAGAGAATTAGAGGAATACTGCAATGCTGAAACATTCACTTTAGCTGAAGAAGAAGACATGGTAGTAGTAGTGGGGAGTTGGAGGACACGACCCTGCACTACAAAAACCATTACAGAGAATAGAATATACAGCATCGAGGAGAGGATGGTGAACAAAGCAAGGAGGAGGGTTTGAGTGATCTCCCAGGCAGTGAGGCAGGCAGTCTGTCTGTTTTCTCCTTGTGATCCAGTGTTTTGCACTGGGTTTATTAATGCTTCATACACATTCAGGAATTCCATGACAACATTTGTGAATCACAAATAAAAACAATATTAAATTCAATATCCTAATAAAAATTCAAAATGATAGAATTCAAATACAATTTCTGTTGGCACTGAAATCGCTCCACAGGGGAGGGGGTGTCGCGTTCGTCATAAAGATGAGACCAAGGCACAGCGTGAGTAGAGTTCCACATCATTTTAATCAACTGAAACTCACCTAACAAAACAACAAACAACCAAACGAAACGTGACGCTACAGGTGTGCACTCAGGCAACTCAATGTAGACAAGATCCCACAACACAAACGAGGCAAATGGCTACCTAAATATGATCGCCAATCAGAGACAACGATAAACAGCTGTCTCTGATTGGGAACCATATCAGGCCAACATAGACATACAAAACCCCTAGACATACAATACCCCTAGACATACAAAAACCCTAGACATACAAAAACCCTAGACATACAAAAACCCTAGACATACAAAACTAGCGTACCCACCCTAGTCACACCCTGACCTAACCAAAATATATAGAAAAACAGATAACTAAGGTCAGGGCGTGACAGGGGGATTGGGCAGAGTCCTCTAATCGCTATATACACCTGAACAAAAATATGAAACAAGATGTAAAGTTTTGGTCACATGTTTCTTGAGCTGAAATAAAAGATCACAGAAATTGTCCATACGCATTTCGCTCAAATTTTGGGAACAAATTTGAGCTTATCCATCCACCTGACAGGTCTGACATATCAAGAAGCTGGTTAAACAGCATGATCATTACACAGGTGTACATAGTGCTTGGGACAATAAAACGCAACTCTAAAATGTGTAGTTTTGTCACAACACAATGCCACTGTCACAACTTCAGCCGAAGTCGGTTCCTCTCCTTGTTCGGGCGGCACTCGGCGGTCGGCGTCGCCGGTCTACTAGCCATCGCCGATCCACTTTTCATTTTCCATTTGTTTTGTCTTTGTTTCTACACACCTGTTTTTCATCCCCCTAATTATTGTTCATGTATTTAACCCTCTGTTTTCCCCATGGTGTTTTGCGGGATTGTTTTAGGTCATTGTTCGGTATGTTGGTGACTGGTTATTTCGACGGGTGCTGTTTCTTGCCCGTGCGTAAAAGTTGATGTTCGTGTGTTTGTGTTTGGGCAAGTGTATTGTTTTACCTTGCACCATTCATTATTCTGAGTAAAGTTACGTTGCTCCCAATTCTCTGCTCTCCTGCGCCTGACTGCATACACCAGCTACACCCACCGTTCTGACAGCCACAGATGTCTCAAGTTTTGAGGGAGCGTATAATTGGCATGCTGACTGCAGGAATGTTCGCCAGAGCTGTTGCAATAGAAGTGAATGTTCATAGAAGTGAATGTTCATAGAAGTGAATGTTCATAGAAGTGAACGCCGCCTCCAATGTCATTTTAGAGAATTTTGCAGTACGTCCAACCGGCCTCACAACCGTAGATCACGTGTAACCACACCAGCCCAGGACCTTCACGTCAGGCTTCTTCACCTGCGGGATCGTCTGAGACCAGCCGGTTGTGAAAACTGTGTCAGAAACCATCTCAGGGAAGTTCATCTGAGTGCTCGTCGTTCTCACCAGGATTTTGACACTAACAGCAGTTTGGCGTTGTTACCAACTTCAAACTGCAAATGCTCAGCTTCAATGTCCACTGACATGCTGGAGAAGTGTGCTCTTCACAGATGAATCCCAGTTTCAACTATACCGGGCAGATTCTTGCGTTGTGGGCACCATGCGGGCGAGCAGCTTTCTGATGTTAACGTTGTGAACAGTGCGCCCCATGGTGGCAGTGGGGTTATGGTATGGGCAGGCTTAAGCTACGGACAGCGAACACAATTGCATTTTATCGATGTCAATTTCACTGCACAGAGATACCGTGACGAGATCCAGAGGCTCATAGTCGCGCCATTCATCCATCGCCATCACTTAATGTTTCAGCATGATAATGCACAGCCCCATGTCGAAAGGATCTGTACACAGTTCCTGGAAGCAGAAAATGTCCCAGTTGACCGATCGACATGTATGACAGTGTGTTCCAATTCCCTCCAATATCCAGCAACTTCACACAGACATTGAAGAGGAGTGGGACAACATTCCACAATCAACAGCCTGATCAATTCTATGTGAAGATGTGTTGTGCTGCATGAGCCAAATGGTGGTCACACCAGATACTGACTGGTTTTCTGATCCACGCCCCTACCTTTTTTTTAAAGGTATCTGTGACCAACAGATGCATATCTGTATTCACAGTCATGTGAAATCCATAGATCAGGGTCTAATTAATGTATTTGTAACGGCTGTCTAATTCCTCCTCCTCCTCGGATGAGGAGAAGGAGTAGGGATCGGACCAAAACGCAGCGGTAGATGAATACATGAATGAATTTATTTAAAGACAAGACGAACACGAAAAAACACTTTGAAAAATTACAAAACAACAAAACGACGTAGACAGACCTGAACTTGAGAACTTACAATATAACACGAAGAACAGGAACAGACTAACCAAACGAACGAACGAACGAACGAACGAACGAACGAACGAACACGAAACAGTCCCGTGTGGTGCGACAGACACAGACACAGGAACAATCACCCACAAACAAACAGTGAGAACAGCCTACCTTAATATGGTTCTCAATCAGAGGAAACGTCAAACACCTGCCCCTAATTGAGAACCATATCAGGCAACACATTTAACCCAACATAGAAACACATAACATAGAATGCCCACCCCAACTCACGCCCTGACCAACTAAACACATACAAAAACAAGGAAAACAGGTCAGAAATGTGACAGTATTTAAATTGACTGATTTCCTTATATGAACTGTAACTCGTTAAAAATGTTGAAATTGTTGCACGTTGCGTTTATATTTTTGTTCCGTGTACAACCCTCAGCAGGTGGGGAGCTAGAGCAGGGGTATTCAACCGGGGTCTGCAAAAAAAATTATATATATGAATATAAATATTTTTTTACTTCAATGTTTTTATGAATATCCCAAAATAATGAACATATTTTGAATTACATACCTACTGCAGAAAAGAGGAGACTATCTTCTTTCTAATGATTTATCAAATCCTAATATAAAGGAAATTACACTCACTGGAGACAATTATACTCACTGAGGTATCTGACAAAGGCTTTGAAAAAGCACCCGCAATTAGGTTACCAGTGAGGCAAATGCCGCTGGCTGCTGGTAAGCTTTCTTGATTTGGACATTCATTTTTACCCAACACATGGCTAACCTTTGTTTAAAAATTGTTTTTAAAAGTGTTTGGAGTTAACGCTCTAGCTAATAGGCTGTTAGACTTCCTCTTCCAATTATAATGACGGGAGGTCAAAATAAAGCACCACACCCAAATATTTTCCCCTTAATCATATCAGAATCAACTTTCACCAGTTAAATGTGGACACAAATATATTTTTGGGTAATAAAATGGTACTGTATAAACATACAGTATCAGTCAAAAGTGAATCATTCACACCTACTCATTCAAGGGTTTTTCTTTATTATTTTATACTATTTTCTACATTGCGGAATAATAGTGAAGACATCAAAACTATGAAATAACACATGGAATAATGTATTAACCATAAAAGTGTTAAACAAATCAAATTATATTTTATATTTGAGATTCTTCAAAGTAGCCACCCTTTGCCTTGATGACAGCTTTGCACACTCTTGGCATTCTCTCAACCAGCTTCGTGGCGTAGTCACTTGGAATGCATTTGAAGTAACATGTGTGCCTTGTTAAAAGTTAATTTGTGAAATTGCTTTCCTTCTTAATGCGTTTGGGCCAATCAGTTGTGTTGTGACAAGGTAGGGGTTTTATACAGAAGATAGCCCTATTTGGTAATAGGACCAAGTCCATATTATGGCGAGAACAGCTCAAATAAGCAAGGAGAAATGACAGTCCATCATTCTTTTAAGACATGAAGGTCAGTCAATGTGGGAAATTTCATGAACTTTGAACGTTTTTTCATGTGCAGTCGCAAAAACCATCAATCGCTATGATGAAACTGGCTCTCATGAGGACCGCCACAGGAAAGGAAGTTTCGAAACATAAAGAAAAACTCTGGAATGATTAGGTGTGTCTAACTTCTGACTGGTAGTGTAGGTGTTCCTCTTGTCCAGGTGGGAGAGGGCAGTGTGGAGTGCAATAGAGATCTCCTTTATCTTATTTGTCACAATCTTTATGCTACTCACGGGAAGTTCACTCGTAAACAATTCACCTAAATCATTTAGATAATTTATCAAAAGCGACAGACAGCTATTTGAGAATGTGTTTAATTTAAGTTTTACAGCACCCTGAATTTAAACTACCAAACGCCTATTTAGACCCAATCACCATCTTTTCAAAAGTAAGTTACTCCATTTGGTGGAGTTTGTAACATTATTATTATTATTTTTTTTTAGTCATTTAGCAGATGCTCTTATCCAGAGCGACTTACAGTAGAGTGCATACATTTTTTAATTACATTTTACATACTGAGACAAGGATATCCCTACCGGCCAAACCCTCCCTAACCCGGACGACGCTATGCCAATTGTGCGTCGCCCCACAGACCTCCCGGTTGCGGCCGGCTGCGACAGAGCCTGGGCGCGAACCCAGAGACTCTGGTGGCGCAGCTAGCACTGCGATGCAGTGCCCTAGACCACTGCGCCACCCGGGAGGCTGGTGTGAAATCTTATCTATGAAATGTGCTTTAACATGACGAGTGATTCAATGTAGTGACCTTTGAAATTATGGATGCATGATCATTTTAAAGTAGTTATAATTCATGAACTGTTGACGATGGTAGCATGATAAACGAACAAAAATATACATTTTCATCAACATTTTGACATTCAAATTTGTACTTTTAGGGACTAAATTGATAAGTATATGCAAAAATGTCATTTTAGCCTGTGGTGCCGGGCATTAAAATGTTGATTCGTTTTTTCTCCTTTCCATTATCATTCACCTGAAGACAAGACAAGTTTATTTGTATTTTTTTAATAACGTATGATGGGGGTCCCTGGGTCGCCGGTTTGCCTTGGAGAGTGTCCCTGGACAAGAAAAGGTTTAAGACCCTGAGCTAGAGAAAGAGGGAGAAAGATGAGAGAGCAGAGAGCAAGGGATGCAGACAATGAATAAAAAGCCCCTCCTCCCCAGCATCCACTTGGCCACCCTACCACAGACAACACACAAAGCATCGCCCCTCGCCGCCCCTCTATGTTGCCCTCACGTTGTCCATGTGCCGCCGCTCCACTCCGCTGCCGCTGTCAGCCCAATAGCTGGGAGATGATTTTCCCATTTGATGTAGTTCTTCAAAGACCTTATTTGACTGCAGCTGTCTCTCTCGCTTACATGCTTTTGAGTCTGGAAAATCGGCCACAAAAACCTCACACTACAGAGAAGGACTCCTGGATGCACTCAAGGGCCAGGGGTTTGGACATTTTTCTCCTGCCTGTTGACAAAAGAGCCACCATGTATGTAGTGATATTTGTGATTGGCCAACATCTAAGCGCTGGGGAGGGAGGGGAGTATGTGGGGGGTGCTCCTTTAAAGATTGAATCCGCATTAGGGGAAACAGTGCCACTGTTCGCCCCCAGAGCCTTTGTTATTGTTTTTATTTTGTTGATGAAACTGAGGTGAGGAGCGTCCAGCAGCGAGAAAAAAAAAGTGCAGCACATTTTCTATCACGCATGCAAAAACTTTTTGCTGAATTTTTGTTGTTAATGTAATATTCCAAACAGAAGTGTCAGTTTCACCTATTAAGGAGTCCAGCTTTAACAGGATTTAAATGTCTGGATTTCTCTTAATGTGTCAGCTGTTTTTTTTTTGCATGTACACACACGCTAAAAGTCATATTAAAAGGCTAATAACTCTGTCACACACACACACACAACAGATAACCTTCTTAAATCTAAACACTTCAGCCCCCGTACTGCCTTTTCAACATGAAAATAATTCAATATCTCAGCTGTAGTTTTCATAAGCCACTTCGTTCTGCGAGCCGCACGCCAGACGGAGGAGGGGAGCGAGGAGATAGCGGAGCACAACAAATGAGCCCGTTGATACATTCCAGTGTGAAAAACAAACAGGAAGCCCGAGTTCCTATACTGACGGTAGTATTGTCAGGATACTAAAATGTTAACTTCGATACCAGGTTTAGTTTCACAAAACGATACCACAGCAAAACAAATAAGGCATATTAGCCAAAGTCACAGAATGGCAAATGAACATATTTTCATAGATCCATGTATCAATTGTTTTTACAAATCCAAGTACATAACAATGATGATAATTTATTTGAATTGTAAATCTCTATTAATAAACTGGGTAAATAAAGATGTCGCATAGGCCTACGCACAATACAGGTGATAGCCTATTCAATAGCAGTGTGTGAATGCATCGAATTATTGAGCTTTTTTTGGCTAATTTCATGGGGCTACAGATGACAATCTATTTCCCTTCCGTTTGGGACTTAATTTATTGTACTGATCAACAACATTTGGATAGAAGTAGCTTTTTTTTTTTTTTTTAAATGTGCGCTGTCTCTTTAACCAGTAATGACATCAAGGCAGGAGCGGGGTGGCCAGTTGGAGCACAGTCAGTTTGCTGAGGCAATAGATCATGTTTGGGAGAGATGTGGGAGAGACCAAATAAGTGAATGATTAACTTTTTGGGCGGCAATCATCTTTTATAAAAAATATAAAAAAATGTACCCCCTTTTTCTCCCCAATTTCGTGGTATCCAATTGTTAGTAGTTACATTCTTGTCTCATCGCTGCAACAATACAGACTCGGGAGAGGCGAAGGTCGAGAGCCATGCATCCTCCGAAACACAACCCAACCAAGCCGCACTGCTTCTTAACACAGCGCGCATCCAACCCGGAAGCCAGCCACACCAATGTGTCGGAGGAAACACCACAGGAGTCGCTAGACGCCACAGGAGTCGCTAGTGCGCGATGAGACAAGGATATCCCTGCCGGCCAAACCCTCCCTAACCCGGACGACGCTGGGCCAATTGTGCACCGCCCCATGGGCCTCCAGGTCACGGCCGGCTGCGACAGAGCCTGGGCTCAAATCCAGAGTCTCTGGTGGCACAGCTAGCACTGTGATGCAGTGCCTTAGACCACTGTGCAACCCGGGAGGCCCTGGGTGGTAATCATCTTTGAAATCAACTACAAAAAGTATGGTTTACATATTATTACAAACAAAGTACTCGGGTAGTGAATGGATGTGAGCTTTAGCTGTCAGCTAGCAAGAAAAGTTAGCCGACAATAGCTCAAAGCTACCGGTACATTCCTGCATTGTAAAGTGTTCCAATGTATTGTCATTGTTTTGCAAACCGTTTTGCAAACCGTAATGTTTCTAAAATTCCTGTACATGCCGTGTCGCATTATTCAAGTGTGTTAGCTTCTGTGCATCATGAGTGGGGAGCTAACATGATGCACCCTTCTCCCAGTGCAGGCTAGCAATGTGTAAGTGGAGCAGGCGCCGTGCTCACTATAATATGGCGTCATCTGCCCTGATATAGACCGGCTTGATCTGTGAAGCACCGAAAGTAACACAACAAAAATGGATTGAATCCATTTTGAATTCAGGTTGTAACCCAGCAAAATGTGGAATAAGTCAAGGGATATGAATACTTTCTGAAGGCTCTGCACACAGTATTAACCTGATGGAGACGGGGGGGGGGGGGGGGGGGGGCAGGGAGAACATGAGATTACTCTGAGGACGATGGGGAGAGGGTAGGATGAAACACAGCTCGAGAGAGAGAGAGAGGGAGGAAGAAATGAGAGAGGGTAAATGAGAGGGAGCGTATTGAGGCAGCAAAGAGTACAGAGAGAGACACTCTCCCATAAATGGGTGGTCGGAAGAAAATGTGGTATCCTCCAATTGCTATATAGAGTTGAAGTCGGAAGTGTACATACACTTAGGTTGGAGTCATTAAACCTTGTTTTTCAACCACTCCACAAATTTCTTGTTAACAAATTATAGTTTTGGCAAGTCGGTTAGGACATCTACTTTGTGCATGACAAGTAGTTTTTCCAACAATTGTTTACAGTTTATTTCACTTATAATTCACTGTACCACAATTCCAGTGGGTCAAACATTTACATACACTAAGTTAATAACCTCTAACACCTCCCAAACCCGGATCCGGGATCCCCCCCATCACAAAAGCTGACTAGCATAGCCTAGCCTAAAGCCACAGGGATATCATATAATAAAATGTTCATGAAATCACAAGTCCAAGACACCAAATGAAAGATACACATCTTGTGAATAAAGCCATAATTTCTGATTTTTAAAATGTTTTACAGGGAAGACAAAATATGTAAATCTATTAGCTAACCACGATAGCAAAAGACACCACTCCCATACTCCACCATTTTCTTACTGCATCAGTAGCTATCACAAATTCGACCAAATAAAGATATAAATAGCCACTAACCAAGAAACAACCTCATCAGATGACAGTCTGATAACATATTTATTGTATAGCATAGGTTTTGTTAGAAAAATGTGCATATTTCAGGTATAAATCATAGTTTACAATTGCAGCCCCCATCACAACTCTCACTAAAATGACTAGAATAACTACAGAGACCATCGTGTATTAGCTAATTACTCATCATAAAACATTTCTTAAAAATACACAGCATGCAGCAGATGAAAGACACAGATCTTGTGAATCAAGACAATATTTCAGATTTTCTAAGTGTTTTACAGCGAAAACACAATATAGCGTTATATTAGCTTAGCACAATAGCGAACATTACAACAGCATTGATTCAAGGCAAAAATAGCTATAACGTATAAACCACCAAAATAATTTTTTCACTAACCTTCTCAGAATTCTTCAGATGACAGTCCTGTAACATCATATTACACAATGCATATAGAGTTTGTTCGAAAATGTGCATATTTAGCGGCACAATTCGTGGTTATACAACGTGATTAGTGGCCAAAACTTCAAGCAATCTGTCGGGCGCCATCTTGGAGAGGAACCTAATCTAATCCATAACTAATAATAAACTTGACTAAAAAAATACAGGTTGGACAGCAATTGAAAGACAAATTAGTTCTTAATGCAATCGCTGGGTTACAATTTTAAAATTAACGTTACTTCAAGCATACAGCGTGCGCTAAAGCGAGATGCACCGAAAAACATGGCGGAATAATTATTTGCCATTTGTCAACATAAATACGAATTAATACATTAAAAATTGCTTACTATTTGCCGAGCTTCCATCAGAATCTTGGGAAAAGGTGTCCTTTGTCCAAAAGAATCGTTGCTAGGTTGTATTATGTCGTCTTCCACTTTGCAATTAGCAGTAAACATTAGCTTGAGAGAGAGAGCTACCCAACTTTCTACAGCGCCAAGAAAATAAATAACCGAAAATCGCAATATACTGACATAAACTGATATAATTCGGTTCAAAATAACAACATTACGATGTCTTCAACACCTATATCGAATAAAAACACAGCCGGAAATGTCTGAGATGTATAACCGATGGTTTCAAAAGAACGTCCCCAGCTCCTCAATGCGCCCGAGCGAAGGTGAAAAGAATCAGCCACCTCGTTCCCAATCAATTTATAGACTTTGGGAACTACGTAGAGACGCCATTTCAAGACTCCCTATTCGCTAACAACCAGGGGAAGGCGTATGCAGTGCATCTCAACCAATAGAAGACAGTCAGGGTTATCCACAGGTCTGGGAACAGCAAGCAGATTTCACCATTTTCAAATCCTCATAGGAGAATTGCTCTAAGTCTAGTTCTGTTTCACTTACAGACATAATTCAAACGGTTTTAGAAACTAGAGAGTGTTTTCTATCCAATAGTAATAATAATATGCATATTGTACGAGCAAGAATTGAGTACGAGGCAGTTTAATTTGGATACGAATTTGTGCTATGTCGAAATGGCACCCCCCTAGTGGCAAGAAGTTTTAACTGTGCCTTTAAACAGCTTGGAAAATTCCAGAAAATGATGTCATGGCATTAGAAGCTTCTATTAGGCTAATTGACATCATTTGGAGGTTGGAGGTGTACCTGTGGATGTATTTCAAGGCCTACCTTCAAACTCAGTGCCTCTTTGCTTGACATCATGGTAAAATCAAAAGAAATCAGCCAAGACCTCAGAAAAAAATTGTAGACATCCACAAGTCTGGTTCATCGTTGGGAGCAATTTCCAAACGCCGGAAGGTACCAGAACAACAGCAAAGGACCTTGTGAAGATGCTGGAGGAAACAGGTACAAAAGTATCTATATCCATAGTAAAACAAGTCCAATATCGACATAACATGAAAATATGCTCAGCAAGGAAGAAGCCACTGCTACAAACCCGCCATAAAAAAGCTGCACATGGGGACAAAGATCGCACTTTTTGGAGAAATATCCTCTAGTCTGATGGAACAAAAATATAACTGTTTGGCCATAATGACCATCGTTATGTTTAGAGGAAAAAGGGGGTGGCTTGCAAGCCGAAGAACACCATCCCAACCGTGAAGCAAGGGGGTGGCAGCATCATGTTGTGTGGGTGCTTTGCTGCAGGAGGGGCTGGTGCACTTCACAAAATAGATGGCATCATGAGGTAGGAAAATGATGTGGATATATTGAAGCAACATCTCAAGACATCAGTCAGGAAGTTAAAGCTTGGTCGCAAATGGGTCTTCCAAATGGACAATGATCCCAAGCATACTTCAAAAGTTGTGGCAAAATGGCTTAAGGACAACAAAATCAAGGTATTGGAGTGGCCATCACAAAGTCCTGACCTCAAGCCTATAGAAAATTTGTGGGCAGAACTGAAAAAGCATGTGCTAGAAAGGAGGCCACTAAACCTGACTCAGTTACACCAGCTCTGTCAGGAGGAATGGGCCAAAATTCACCCAACTTATTGTGGGAAGCTTGAGGAAGGCTACCCAAAATGTTTGGCCCAAGTTAAACATTTTAAAGGCAATGCTACCAAATACTAATTGAGTGTATGTAAACTTCTAACCCACTAGGAATGTGATGAAAAAAAATTAAATAAATCATTCTCTCTACTATTATTCTGACATTTCACATTCTTAAAATATACTGGTGATCCTAACTGACCTAAGACAGGGAATTTTTACTAGCGTTATGTCACACTCTGGCCTTTGTTAGATTGGTTTTCTTTATTAGTTTAGGTAGGTCAGGGTGTGACATGGGATGTTTGTGTGTTTTTGTCTAGTTTAGGGTGTGTGTATTGTTTAGGGGGTTTTGTAGTATGTATGGGGTTGTGTTCAGTGTAGGTGTTTAGGAAAGTCTATGGTTGCCTGATTTGGTTCTCAATCAGAGACAGCTGTTTATTGTTGTCTCTGATTGGGAGCCATATTTAAGGCAGCCATAGGCTTTTTAGGTGTTTGTGGCGAAATTGTTTATTTTTAACGTTAGTAGCTTGTGTGTGCACTTTCGTTTATAGCTTCACGATCGTTTATTGTTTTGTTAGTTTTGTAAGAGTGTTACGTCTTCGTCCAATAAAAGGAAGATGTATGTCTCTCACGCTGCGCCTTGGTCCGCTTATTATGACGATCGTGACAGAATTACCCACCAAACCAGGACCAAGCAGCGTGGTAAAAAGCAGCAGCAGCGATGTCAAGACTCCTGGACGTGGGAGGAAATCCTAGACGGGAGAAGACCCTGGGCACAGCCAGGGGGAATATCACCGCCCCAAGGCAGAGATGGAGGCAGCACGGCGACACGGTAGGAAGCCCGAGAAACAGCCCAAAAAAATTCTTAGGGGGGGGCACTTGGAGCAGTCGGCGAAGTTGAGGGGTGAGTCTGAGATTGTCAAGGAGTTATTGGACAGATTGGAGGAGAGTGAACGAAGGGGAGATTATGAGACATTCAAGGAGTTGTTGACGAAATTGGAGGAGAGTGAAGAGAGAGAGCTGTTGGTTTGGCAGAGTATGCAATGCATTCTCCCTGAGGAGCGTGTTAGCTGTCCGATGCCACCTGTGTCAGTTCCTCGTACTCAGCCTGAAACTTGTGTTAAAGTTCCGGAAGATTTGATGCCGGCTACACGCACCAGGCTTCCAGTGTGTCTCCAGAGCCCTGTTCCTCCTCCACGCACTCGCCCTAGGGTCTCCAGCCGGGTACCACCAGTTCCGGCACCACGCACTAGGTCTAATGTGCGTCTCCAGAGCCCTGTACGCACTGTTCCTGCTCCCCGCACTAGCCTTGAGGTGCGTGTCTCCAGCCCATTACCACCAGTGCCTACACCACGCACCAAGCCTCCTGTGCGCCTCCAGAGTCCTGTGCGTCCTGTTGCTGCTCCCCGCACTAGCCCTGAGATGCGTGTCCCCAGCCCGGTACCACCAGTGCCGGCACCACGCACTAGGCCTAATGTGCGTCTCCAGGGTCCAGTATGCCCTGTTCCTTCTCCCCGCACTAGCCTTCAGGTGCGTGTCCCCAGCCCGGTACCACCAGTTCCGGCACCACGCACCAAGCCTCATGTGCGTCTCCAGAGCCCTGTACGCACTGATCCTTCTCCCCGCACTCGCCCTGAGGTGCGTGCCCTCAGCCCGGTACCACCAGTCCCGGTACCACGCACCAGGCCTATAGTGCGCCTCGAGAACTCAGTGTGCCCTGTTCCTGCTCCCCGCACTAGCCTTGAGGTGCGTGTCTCCAGTCCGGTACCACCAGTTCTGGCACCACGCACCAGGCCTACTGTGCGCCTCAGCAGGTCAGAGTCGGCTGTCTGTCCAACGCCGCCTGCACTGCTCGTCTGCCCAGCGCCATCTGAGCCGCCTGCCTGCCCAACGCCATCTGAGCCATCCGTCTGCCCAACGCCATCTGAGCCATCCGTCTGCCCAGCGCCATCTGAGCCATCCGTCTGCCCAGCGCCATCTGAGCCATCCGTCTGCCCAGCGCCATCTGAGCCATCCGTCTGCCCAGCGCCATCTGAGCCATCCGTCTGCCCAGCGCCATCTGAGCCATCCGTCTGCCCAGCGCCATCTGAGCCATCCGTCTGTCCCGAGCCATTAGAGCCGCCCGTCTGTCCCGAGCCGTTCGTCAGTCAGGAGCCGCTAGAGCCACCAGTCAGCCAGGATCCGCCAGCCGCCAACCAGCCAGGATCCTCCAGAGCCGCCAGTCAGCCAGGTTCTGCCAGAGCCGCCAGTCAGCCAGGATCTGCCAGAGCCGCCAGTCAGCCAGGATCTGCCAGAGCCGCCAGTCAGCCAGGATCTGCCAGAGCCGCCAGTCAGCCAGGATCTGCCAGAGCCGCCAGCCAGCCAGGACCAGCCAGAGCCGCCAGCCAGCCATGAGCAGCCAGAGCCGTCAGCCAGCCATGAGCAGCCAGAGCCGTCAGCCAGCCATGAGCAGCCAGAGCCGTCAGCCAGCCATGAGCAGCCAGAGCCGTCAGCCAGCCATGAGCAGCCAGAGCCGTCAGCCAGCCATGAGCAGCCAGAGCCGTCAGCCAGCCATGAGCAGCCAGAGCCGTCAGCCAGCCATGAGCAGCCAGAGCCGTCAGCCAGCCAGGATCCGCCAGAGCCGTCAGCCAGCCAGGATCCGCCAGAGCCGTCAGCCAGCCAGGATCCGCCAGAGCCGTCAGCCAGCCAGGATCCGCCAGAGCCAGCCAGCCAGGATCCGCCAGAGCCAGCCAGCCAGGATCCGCCCCTCAGTCCGGAGCTGCCCCTCCGTCCAGTGGCGCCCTCTGGGATGGTATTCAGTCCGGGACTCGCCATTCCAGAGGCGCCACCAAAGTGGGTAGTGACTATGGTGGAGGGGGGTCCACGTCCCGCACCCGAGCCGCCGCCATAGGAAGGCCCACCCGGACCCTCCCCTTCTGTGTCAGGTTTTGCGGTCGGAGTCCGCACCTTTGGGGGGGGGGGGGTACTGTCACACTCTGGCCTTTGTTAGATTGATTTTCTTTATTAGTTTAGGTAGGTCAGGGTGTGACATGGGATGTTTGTGTGTTTTTGTCTAGTTTAGGGAGTGTGTATTGTTTAGGGGGTTTTGTAGTATGTATGGGGTTGTGTTCAGTGTAGGTGTTTAGGAAAGTCTATGGTTGCCTGATTTGGTTCTCAATCAGAGACAGCTGTTTATTGTTGTCTCTGATTGGGAGCCATATTTAAGGCAGCCATAGGCTTTAGGTGTTTGTGGGAAATTGTCTATGTTTAACGTTAGTAGCTTGTGTGTGCACTTTCGTTTATAGCTTCAAGGTCGTTTATTGTTATGTTAGTTTTGTAAGAGTATTTCGTGTTACGTCTTCGTCCAATAAAAAGAAGATGTATGTCTCTCACGCTGCGCCTTGGTCTGCTTATTATGACGATCGTGACACGTTAAATGTCAGGAATTGTGAAAAACTGAGTTTAAATGTATTTGGCTAAGGTGTATGTAAACTTCCCACTTCCACATCTCACGAGCAGGAAAGGGGAAGAGAGAGAGAAAGAGGGAGACAGAGAGATACCATATAGAAAGAGGTGAGGATGAGTTACCATCATTACCTGTGCCCATTTTCCGTTCAATCAAGCCTAATCCATAAGCATTGCATAGTAGATGATGATGGGCTACTAATTATAGGCAGTTTACTGATCCCACTTTATCTCCACGTCCACACACACTCCCAGACAAGCATTTTCACACCCAACTGGAGCCACAAACAAAAGGGATTGTTTGTCACCATTTTGGTTTCCTCACTGATATAAAATGTTCCATTGACTCCCAGCTTATCCTTCCATATCTGATCTTGTTTTTCGCTTGGCATAAAGGGCAAAACATTAACCAACGTCAGTGGATTACTACTAATAATTATAAATAATAAATAAAAAATGTGTCAAACCAAGCTTCTGTTTGTCATTGTGTGTGTGTGCGTGGTGTGCTTTTTAATGTGTGAGCCGGCGCCATAATCTGTTATCTACAGTTACATTCTAGTCATTTAGCAGACACTCTTATCCAGTTAGTGCATTCATCAAACCCAGGTCCTCTCGAGGTGACGGGAGAAAGAGAGAAAGGATCTCAAGGCTCAGTACTACAGGATGAGCGGGAGAAGGAGGCGAGGGAGGCAATCAAATTCAACACACTGCTGTTATCATCTGGAATCCGCTAGGACGAGTGGGATTCTCTGTGTTGGGTGGGGGTGAATTGGGTTGTGTGTGTCTGTGTCTGTTTGTGAGTATGTTTGTTTAGTTAGTGCATAGGGAAATCGGCACAGTGCCCCTTGTGGCAAAAGTAAGAACTGCCATTGAATACATTGAAAATACATGGTCATAGAGGAGAATAACTATTACGATAAAGGAAAAGTGACTTCTTCACAAAATAGAGGCATACAAAGACAAAAAGACATAGAGAATGAGAAGGCATCAGCAATCATCCTGAGAGTGGATTATGGTCACCAAGACAGTCGTGAAGAGGACACGACAAAACCTATTCCCCTCAGGAGACTGAAAAGATTTGGCATGGGTCATCAGATCCTCAAATGGTTCTACAGCTGCACCATTGAGAGCATCCTGACTGGTTGCATCAATGCCTGGTATGGCAACTGCTCGGCCTCCAACCGCAAGGCACTACAGAGGGTAGTGCGAACGGCCCAGTACATCACTGGGGCCAAGCTTCCTGCCATCCAGGACCTCTATACCAGGCCCGAAGAATTGTCAAAGACTCCAGCCACCCTAGTCATAGACTGTTCTCTCTGCTAACGCAAGGCAAGCGGTACCTGAGCGCCAAGAGGTCCAAGAGGCTTCTAAACAGCTTCTACCCCCAAGCCATAAGACTCATAAGGCCATAAGACCTAATCAAATGGCTACCCAGCCTATTTGCATTCCCCCCTGCCCTCTTTTACACCGCTGCTATTCTCTGTTGTTATCATCTATGCATAGTCACTTTAATAACTCTACCTGCATGTACATATTACCTCAACTAACCTGTGCCCCAGCACATTGACTCTGTACCGGTACACCCCTGTATATAGTCTCGCTATTGGTATTTTACTGTTGCTCTTTAAGCTCTTTAAATTAATTACTTGTTACTTTTATTTCTTATCCGTATCTTTTTTAACTGCATTGTTAGGGGTTAGGGGCTCGTAAGTAAGCATTTCACTGTAAGGTCTACACCTGTTGTATTCGGCACATGTGACTAATACAATTTGATTTGATTTGAATCAGTCAGTGGATCACATTACAGCTGCTACAGTAGGGCAGCAGAGCTGAGACCCTACTGATGGGGCCAGCAGCCAGTTAAAATGGCTAAATGACACTTCACAGAGATCACTAACACCCAATTAAGAGAGAGAGACAAGAGACAAGAGAGCGAGAATCCAAAATCGACAGTTGAACGTATCGATATGACAGAAACTGTGGATAGCCAATATCAGTCAAGTGTCATCTGTTCCTTTATTCCACCACATTGCTATTTCCATTTAAATATCAAGATATTACAAAAATGACCAAGAAAAAACTGGCCATTCACACTAGAAGAGCTGAGTGAGTCATTTTGAATCATGAATTAAAATGTCTAATATCGCTGCCATTTTTAAAGTCATGCGCCCCTCCGTCTTTGTCTTTTCCTAAATACGTTTATTTAACACACATACCTAATGTTGTTATAATTTCCATTTCACAAACAGAATGTGTTACGAGCAGTTTTAAGAAGACATGTCATTATTTTCCCGGAATGCCAAAAAGTGACTTTTTAAAAGCCTCCTACATAGGCGGTAAGATGTTTTGATTTCTATATTGGAGCAGATTCTGAAGTTTCCAAAACCCTTACCAAATAACTAAACATTTTAGAGATGAGCACTATTTCAAAATATAACTTTTTCCAAGAATAACCACCGTTCCATGCACTCTGCCCGTAAGCACGTGGCAGCAGCATTCTGTATTTCAGTATTCTGATGTTACCCAGACCCTTATAAAACACAGCCAAAGGGTTATTTCCCAATAACATCTATGAAATGTATTTGACTATTTAAAAATGACTCATTGGCTCAAAGGGGGTTCCTTGAGGCCCGGCTTTTCTAGTGTTAATGGCCATTCTGCCAGACAGATGTTTTTAGGAGAGAGACTAGAGTCCCTAGTTTGACAAAGCCGTCTGTATAGGGGGAAGCTGGCTGATGAGTGTGGTTCGAGTTCGACTAAACCCATTCCCAGACACTTCCGCCCAAATGCGCTAAGTCTGGTGGACCAACGCGTCCATAACTCTGTCGCCAGGGGGAGCGCATGCACGCTGCCTGAGTAAACAACAATCTGTCGGCTAATGGGAGTGAGGAGGGGAGAGGGATGGAGGGGAGAGGGAGGAATGAAGGGACGGCAAAAGGCGGAGGAAGTTCGCTTTCGTTTCAAGTTCCTCTTGCCTCTCCTTCGGCCCAGGGGCTTTGGAGTCCGAGGCTTCTTCCCAGAGCTCAATAAGACGGCCAGGGATACATCAGACTTTCTATGCCACTGACATCTTAACTACATCCTAACTAGCACCGGCCATCACAAAAGTGCAGTCAGAGAAAAACTGGCGGCTTTGAGTTGTAGTCCGCCCCTACAACTGGGCCTGGGGGCAAAGTATCAGGGATTAGGTGTCTGGGAATGCTTTGCTCCATATAAGGCTGGTAGAGAAAAAAACAACTACCCTACAGACTACAGCTTCAAATAACATCCGTACGATCTGCTTCTTTTTCTTGGAATGTCTTTGTGATTTGTCTTCTATGGAAGACCATGAAAGGGAACATTCTGTATTGATTCTGAGGTAATTGTCCACTGTGGGGACTGTAGCTCCTCTTCAAGCTTCTATTACAGGTTGGAGAGTGGTTAACTGAGATTTACATGGTCTCCCATTCGGAACCAGACTTAGGAAGTGGGTGCCACCAGTTTGCTTGAACCAAAAATACAGTATCCAGCTTTACTTTGCAATTCAATTCCTGTCAAAGGCGCCAGACAGACCCAAAGAGAAGCAAACCAACCGTTTCCTTGGTATTGAAGAGCATGGTTTTAACAGTCAATAAGAGGGAAACAAAACAAATTGATTTCCACATTAACACATTTAACACTATGTTGCTTCCTCAGTTCGACTGCAGCAAAGACATAACCACAGGAAAGCCAACAAACAGGCAGACAGACGGGCAGACAGACAGATGGACAGACAGAGTTCCCTTTGGACTGACTGCCTTGGTTATACCAACTGCGGAGTGAGATTGAGGAGGTGGGTTAAGGAGGTGGGTTAGGAAAGAGAAGTGAGGTACAGCCAGAGTCAGACACACAGAGTACTGAGGCAGACTTTCTTCATCGCTGGAGGAAGTGAAGTGGTGTCTGTTGGCGCTGGAGAGATAAGACAGGGATGCCTTTCAAACAGCCAGTCAGGCATGTTGTCCTCCAGTTACCCACAGAGAGACAGAGGGAGAGAGGGAACGGAGGGAGAGGAGGGGAAGGGAAGAGGGGAAGGAGGGAGACGGGAGAGGGGCGGGAGAAAACATAGCAGCAATAGCTAGGTTTCCATTCAATTGGGGACAGATTTTCAGATGAATATTCTCAAATCTGCATAAAGAAAATATGCAAATCTTTCCGGCAGTGGTGTTTCTCCACCAAACTGACTTGTTGCAGATAAAAAGCTGTGTGTAATGAGGTAGTGAACATAAAAGGTACTTTTATCGCTTAAGTTTTCATGTGTCTAATAAAAATCAGGTTCTTGATATGTCACACCTGTCAGGTGGATGGATAATCTTGGCAAAAGAGAAATGCTCACTAACAGGGATGTAAACAAATTTGTGCACAAATTTGAGAGAAATAAGCTTTTTGTGCATCTGGGATCTTTTATTTCAGCTGATGAAACATGGGACCAACACTTTACATGTAGAGTTTATATTTTTGTTCAGTATATATTTGAGCATTGACATGACATCAGTCAAAACACCTCAAAACAAGACATGATGAAACTACCTGAAACGAGTCACTTACGATTCCCCACATGACAGTTTCTTGTCATGTGTTGGAAGCTATCGAGCCATCCAGAATCACAACAACTTCTGCCCTATTTAAGCGTGCACATCGTTTTCGTGATGTTGTCAGCTAACCCATCTATAGATAAGAGCGAGACTATTTTCGTTGTCAAATGGCAGCCAAGCATCAATCATCCTGGAACCAGAATAAGACCCTCAACATTTATTGGAAAAGAGCTTTGAGCTGACTTTGACCACGCAGTGAAGTTCATCACACCTTACTTTATCTGTAACCTAATAAACTCATTTCCTGAGTCATAGTGGGAGGACCACACACGTTTACATGGTATGAGAGTTGCTATATCAATATTTATAAAGGCATTTCCACCACTATTTATCCTATTATGAATTTTACAGTCACAAAAAGATCCCACTTTGTCTCGAGTATTTTGTTTGTCAACATTTGGAAAGTTTAGTGCTGCTTCCATCAGGCCTGTTGTGACATTTTTTTATCCAACATGTACTTTACTCACATTAAAAGGTTGGATGGAAACCTGGTTAGTGCGAGAGAGAGAGAATGGTAGGAGATGGAGAGATACATATACAGTGAAGGGGAGAAGGGGGGGGGGGAGAGGAAAAGAGAAAGAGGAAGGATAGAGAGAATGGTGATGGAAATAGGGGAGAGGTCGAAGGAAATACAGTGCGGATGTGAAAGAGGAGAGGGAGAGAAAAGAATGAGAGTGAGTCTAGTCTATCAACGGTGCGTGAGGCAGGGCATGCTCCAGGGCCACTCTACACACACACACACACACAACATACACACACACACAAAATTGATCTCCCCATCGATCTGGGCGCTACAAAGTAAATTCTGAGGCACGGGCGCTCGCTGGGATTCCATCTCCTCCCCACCGCAGCACTCCGCATAGGTTGGGAGATCGAGTGTTTACCCGTCTCTCTCTGTCGGCTCCAAGTTCAATATTAGGAGAGCTAACACAGCTCGAGCTCTCCCGGCCGCCTCTCAAACACACACTGCCCCCAATTTCTCTTCATGTTCTGCTGAACCGTTACCCTGGTTAAGTGCCGGCTGCCTTCTGTCCCCTCCCCCCTCTTCTCTCTATCGCTTTTCTCTCTGTTCTTCCCTAAAAAAACGGCAGTTCTCAGACTTGAGGGCCATTTAAATAGATTTAAACAAAGCAGAGCACCCTGTGTTTTTAATTCAAATGATATCAGGCCATTATCAGCACGCTGGACCAGTGAACTAACCCATAGAAATGTGGCTTCGCTCCCAAATTACCCATTTTATAAAGAGGGAATTAATGAAAAGAGCTGCTTAGGCTGGGATGTCCATGAAGGCCAGTGCTGGCTGAGTTATGTGCAGAATATTATTCGAGTACAAACACCCACTAAACTGTTCAGATGTAGTGGCCATACATTGACTTGGTATCTGGAGTGGCCAGAGGCACGATCCAGGCCGTTATCTTACAGCGCAGTACAATACAACTTGAATACTGCTTTAATATGGTATTACATTATCCATGCCTTGCCCATTCAAATGGGAGGGCCATCAACATGTAATGAGAAAAAAATATATGGTTATATATATTTGGCCCTTTTTGCATTGGTCTCTTGACTCATCACATACGCAACTGTTACTGTTAATTATCTATCTACCTAGTCACTTTATCCCTACCTATATCTACCTCAACTACCTCGTACCCCTGCACATCTACTCTACTCGGTACTGGTACCCCATGTATATTGTGTTATTATTTTCAGGCTATTTCTGTTGTTGTTTTTTTGGGGGGTGGGGGGGCGTAAGAAAGAATTTCACTGTTAGTCTATAGCTGTTGTTTACGAAGCATGTGACAAATTGAATTGGAAGTGTGGTATATGGCCAAATTGCCACGGCCAAAGGCTGTTCTTAAGCAGGACGCAAAGCGGAGTACCTGGATACAGCCCTTAGCCGTGGTATATTGGCCATATACCACAAACCCCCGAGGTGCCTTATTGCTATTATAAACTGGTTACCAACATAATTAAAGTAGTAAAAATAAATGTTTTGTCATACCCATGGTATATGGTCTGATATACCACGGCTTTCAGCCAATCAGCAATCAGGGCTCGAACCACCCAGTTTATTATGTCTGATATTCCACGGCTATTCAGCCAATCAGCATCCAGGACCTAAAGTACCCGGTTAATATACTTCTAAAACATTCTCTCTTCACTCCCTCCCTCCAGCAGATCTCTCCACCATCCCAGACAACAACATAATACCAGCCAGTGTGAGCTGCCTGGACCTTCTGTGCTGACAAAATATATTGGATGGAGAAAGAGAATAAGAACCTGTCATCCAGTTTCCCCTGACCCGCTGCGCCCTTCTCTCTGCTTCTCATCTTCTAGCTTGCTATTTTTTCTCAGTGTGAAACTGTCAAATGGAACTCTTTTTTTTATACAGAATTACAGTGTTTGTCATTCGGGAACAATACTGCTGTCCAGCATCTCTCATTGTAGACTTTCAATGCATCTTGAAGGGACTCTAGATAAGAGCATTGGATAAATCAGACTGAGTAGCTACATAGCTCTGTATTGTATGATTTCCCCCCACAAATGAATACACTTTATTAATCCTTGAAAGCCTCATATTACCAATTACTGTGTACATATACGCTCTGCATTCAAAATCAAATCACCGCTAAGTATCTTAAGTGGCTCCTAATGCCTTGTGTACACAATGACTTATTAATGACTGATTGAGTCGTTAACGTACGCTACCGTTCAAAAGTTTGGGGTTAGAAATGTTAGAGATGTCCTTGTTTTTGAAAGAGCAACACATTTTTTTGCCCATAAAAATAACTTCAAATTGATCAAAAATACAGTGTAGACATTGTTAATGTTGTAAATGACTATTGTAGCTGGAAACGGCTGATTGTTTATGGAATATCTACATAGGCGTACAGAGGCCCATTATCAGCAACCATCACTCCTGTGTTCCAATGGCACGTTGAGTTAGCTAATCCAAGTTTATCATTTTAAAAGGCTAATTGATCATTAGAAAACCCTTTTGTAATTATGTTAGCACAGCTGAAAACTGTTGTGCTCGTTAAAGAAGCAATAAAACTGGTCTTCTTTAGACTAGTTGAGTATCTGGAGCATCAGCATTTGTGGGTTCGATTACAGGCTCAAAATGGCCAGAAACAAAGAACTTTCTTCGGAAACTCATCGGTCTATTCTTGTTCTAAGAAATGAAGGCTATTCCATGCGAGAAATTGCCAAGAAACTGAAGATCTCGTACAATGCTGTGTACTAATCCCTTCACAAAACAGCGCAAACCGGCCCTAACCAGAATAGAAATAGGAGTGGGAGGCCCCGGTGCACTGAGCAAGAGGACAAGTACATTAGAGTGTCTAGTTTGAGAAACCGATGCCTCACAAGTCCTCAACTGGCAGCTTCATTAAATAGTACCAGCAAAACACCAGTCTCAACGTCAACAGTGAAGAGGCGACTCCGGGATGCTGGCCTTCTAGGCAGAATTCCTCTGTCCAGTGCCTGTGTTCTTTTGCCCATCTTAATCTTTTCTTTTTATTGGCCAGTCTGAGATATGGCTGTTTCTTTGCAACTCTGCATCCCGGAGTCGCCTCTTCACTGTTGAAGATCAGCACTCCTACTCTGAGACACTTTGTGGATATGGGCCCTGTACACCGTAGTCCTCACTTGTCATAATCAATACAGAAGCAGCTTTTCTTATTTTTGTGAATAGCAGCATAGTCACTAAATCTCCCGATGCAGACCTTGTTCATCAGGAGGAAGTTGCGCCCCACAAGCCACCATCGCCCTTTACCCAGAACTCCACTGTGCTCCCAGCGGGTAAGTCTGGATAATTATGGGCCTTTTGATGGCTGTATATGGCCTGTTCCTCTAGCTGATGTAATTACCTCCCGCTCTCTCTCTCCCTTTCTCTTTATCCATCTGTCTTTCTTTATCAGTTCTCTGTTTCTCTCCCTGTCTCTCTCCCTTCCCTCCCCCTCTCCTCCCAACATCCCTCCCTCCCTCTCTCTCTCTCCCCTTCCATCCCTCTCTCCCCATTCCCTCCCTCCCTCTTTCTCTCCCTTCCCTCCCCCTCGCTCCCTCCCTCTCTCTGTCTCCCTTCCCTCCCCCTCGCTCCATCCCTCTCTCCCCATTCCCTCCCTCCCTCTCTCTGTCTCCCTTCCTCTCTTTCTCGCTCTGTCTTTCTGTTCCTGCTTCCTTCCCTCTATCTGGCAAGCCCTTTAGTCACACAGGCCCTGCTATTAGCCAGCACAGCAATCAGCTGATGGATTAGCACTGTAGCGAAAGCATAGAAGAAAAAAAACACGACACAAAGCCCATTGTAGCATATTGCTTTGTGCTTTCAGCCCTGCAAACATCTGGTGGAGTGGCTGGTGCTGCTATGCTAACTAGTGGTGGTTACGATGAGCCAAATAGGCTTCATTGGAGACTGCTGTTATTATATGTTGGCTCTGGACCGTGGTAGACAGACACAGCGTGCGTCGAGGTGTTTTGTCATCTGGTGGCTGGTATAACTTGTGATAGAAGACACGCCATTTCAAACACATACTGGCATTTCTAATAGGCTTATGGCACGTTTCTTTAAATCCTGTCATAATACTGTATCTATGTGATGACATAACAGCTTCTTTACTCGCAGAGGTACAGAACATGCCACTGTACTGTAGCGTAATGCTAGCAGGACTCATTCTGAAGGTATGAAAGAGCACAAAAGACTGCAATGGACTCAATAGTAGCTAGCGTGATGCCCGCTGAGAAACTATACAATACATCAGGGTACAGCTCTACACAGCACAACACTGACGGAAACAGACTGAATAGTACCATAACGCTAGCTAGAACTCTCTATACATAAGGGACCGGTACAGTAGTAGTAGACAAAACTGACTGAAACAGACTGAACAGTAGCTAGCGTAACGCTAGTTAGCTGATCTCACCGCACTGTAAATACAACACTTCATGTCAGTACACAACACTGACCAGTAGTAGCTAACGGGATGCCAATGGACTGAAACAGACTGAATAGCACAGTGCCTTCAGAAAGTATTCATACCCCTTGACTTATTACACATGTTGTTGTGTGACACACTGAATTCAAAATGGATTACCCATCTACACACAATACGCCGTCATGTCAACATCAAAATATGTTTTTAGTAACGTTTGCAAATGTATTAAAAATTAAATGTTTACATCAGTATACACACCCTTGAGTTAATACATGCTAGAATCCCTTTGCCAGCGATTAAAGCTGTGAGTCTTTCTGGTTAAGTCTCAAAGAGCTTTGCCCACCTGGATTGTATAATATTCAAGCTCTGTCAAGTTGGTTGTTGATCATTGCTTTTTGTTGCTTTTCAAACTAACTAGGCCACTCAGGAACATTCAGTGTCGTCTTGGTAAGCAACTCCAGTGTATATTTGGCCTTGTATTTTAGATTATTGTCCTGCTGAAAGGTGCATTTGACTCCCGGTGTCTATTGGAAAGCAGACTGAACCAGGTTTCCACTAGGATTTTGCCTGTGCTTAGCTCTATTCTGTTTATTTTTATCCTGAAAAACTCTCTAGTCCTTGCAAATGCAGCTACTGTACCACCAGGCTTGAAAATATTAAGAGTGGTACTCAGTGACGTGCTGTTGTCACGACTCCCACCGAAGGTGGCTCCTCTTCCTGTTCGGGCGGCGCTCGGCGGTCGTCGGTCTACTAGCTGCCGCTGATCCCTTTTCCCTTTTCTGTTGGTTTTGTCTTATTGGTTACACCCGTTTCTTGTTTAGGTTTTTAGTTGGGCTATTTAAGCCGGTAAGGCCCGCCTGCTCTTTGTGCGGGCTTATTTTTCCTCTGTGTATGTTTGTGGTAGTGCGTTTCCCTTTGTTTTTCCTCCGGACTGTTTGGGTCCTGGTTTTGGGCCGATCTTGTATGTGCGCCCGGTATTGGCGTGAACATTTTTCCTCTGTGTCGGAATAAAACATTGTTCTGTACCTTCTGCTTCCTGCGCCTGACTCCGCACCCACTACGCCTTAAGTGCGTTACAGCTGTGTTGAATTTTCCCCAAACATAATGCTTTGTATTCAGGACTTAAAGTACATTTCTTTGCCAATTTTTTTGCAGTTTTACTTTAGTGCCTTATTGCAAACAAGATGCATGTTTTGGAATATTTTTTTCTGTACATGAGTCCTTCTCTTCACTGTCATTTAGGTTAGCATTAAGGAGTAACTACAATGTTGTTGATCCATCCTCAGTTGTCTCCTATCACTGTTTTAGTCAGCATTGGCCTCATGGTAAAATCCCTGAGCGGTTTCCTTCATCTCCGGCAACTGAGTTAGGAAGGACGCCTGTATCTTTGTAGTGACTGGGTGTGTTGATACAACATCCGTAGTGTAATTAGTAACTTCACCATGCTCATAGAGACATTCAACGTCTGTTAATTTTTACCCATCGACCAATAGGTGCCTTTCTTTGTGAGGCAATGGAAAACCTCCCTGGTACTTACTAAAATAAATGACTAAAATAATTTTAACATGATTCCACATTATGTGGTATTGTGTGTAGGCCAGTGACACAAAATCTAACTGTATCACTTTTAAATTCAAGCTCTAACACCATTTTATGCGGGAAAAAGTCAAGGGGTGTGAATACTTTCTGAAGGCACTGTATCTAGCATGACGTGCTAGCTAGCAAGACTCACCGCAGGGTCCTTTGCGCAGCACCTTGATGCGCCGCTGCGTGTTGCACTGGGCCTTCTCCAGCTCACACTCATTGGAGTAGGTCGAGGAGTCCGAGCCACACACAGGCGCCACAACCGACGGACACACCATCTTCTTGCAGACACACTCTGTCTTGGAGGGGTCAGCCGCATCACGTTCACATACTGACCCGAAGCCGCATAGCATTCCTCTGCAATCTGAGGAGAAATAAAAACTAATCAGGTTAGAATTGATTTGAATGTTTGATTTGACAGAGATAGAGAAAAAGAGCAATGCAGTATGTTATTTGCGAGGGAGGAAATGTCCCAATGGCCAACGGGAGTACAACTTTCAGACCGTTCAAAAACACTTCAAAGAATTTACTGAAAGTTAAAGGGCCTTAGCTACATAACAGTTGACGCTTGACAAAAAACAGAGTTAACGACTAGTTTACTCGATATATCCATGGGTTAAACAGCTTCGTTACAACTCCAAATACAGGAGCTACATACAATATCCACCAAAAACCTACATCTTTATTGACCCCTGTAATATAGATGTCAGCTTGGTACCTTGAGCATCATTTATCTGGCCAGTGGCCACACATCCATACCACTACACTAAAGCTGACGAAAATAGAAGGTAACTCTCACAGGTAGTGGATTTGAATAGAAATCAGTGAGACTGACTGAGGACAAAGCATATTCCTTCCTGGCTGAGCTTAGGAGGGCCCTGATCTTAAGAGTCTCCTTGGTTCGGAGCTTTTGATGGCCATTGCGGCCCCTTCGGATGCCCCCCGCTCTCCTATTCAGTCCCCCCCCTCCACAGATCCCCCCCAGCTACGTCTTATCACTGGTTCCCAGGCCAGTGCTAAACGCGAGGGGGCATGTTCACTTGGACTAGCCTTGCAGCTGTCTGTCTCGCTCTCACTTGCTGTTGAACACACACACACACACACACACAGGCGCACACATGTACACTACACACTCATGTATGCACACACACACACATATATTAACACAGAGCTCTGTTGTGTGTGTGTGTGTGTGTGTGTGTGTGTGTGTGTGTGTGTGTGTGTGTGTGTGTGTGTGTGTGTGTGTGTGTGTGTGTGTGTAAGGAGAGGGCAGCATCTGTTCCAGCATCTGTCTTAGGCTTCCAGATCTCTTTCTCTACCCCCTCTCCATTGACAGGTGAATGTGTGTGTCTGTGTTACAGTGAGAGAGGACAGGCGAGGGCATCTGTTCTCAATGTGAGACCTCCTGAGGAACTGGAGCCTGACAGATACCTGAGCTAGTCTTTCTTTGGTTGAAGGGGGAAGAAAAGAAAGAGAGAGCGTGTGTGTGGGGGGGGGGGGGGGGGGGGGGGCAGTATGAGCGGTGCAACTATGGAGTTTGACAGCACATGGTCAGTAATGTGAAAACCATGTCAAGACTCCTTCAATGCTCCTCTCTCCTCTAGTGCCTGTGAACAATGGCTATATGGTTACTTTTAGCTGTCAGATCACCCCACAGGCATGTGTGTGTATTGTGTATGTGTGTGGATGTGTTTAACTATACTTGTGAAGTCCCCACAAGAATAGTAAACAAACAAAAATTGACCAACTGGGACATTTTTCTTGGTCCCCACAAGGTCAAATGCTATTTCTAGGGGTTTTATGGTTAAAGTTAGAATTAGTGCTCGGGTTAGAATTAGTGCTCAGATTGGAATTAGTGCTCGGGTTGGAATTAGTGCTCGGGTTGGAATTAGTGCTCAGGTTGGAATTAGTGCTAGGGTTGGAATTAGTGCTAGGGTTGGAATTAGTGCTCAGGTTGGAATTAGTGCTAGGGTTGGAATTAGTGCTAGGGTTGGAATTAGTGCTCAGGTTGGAATTAGTGCTAGGGTTGGAATTAGTGCTAGGGTTGGAATTAGTGCTAGGGTTGGAATTAGTGCTAGGGTTGGAATTAGTGCTAGGGTTGGAATTAGTGCTAGGGTTGGAATTAGTGCTAGGGTTGGAATTAGTGCTCAGGTTGGAATTAGTGCTCAGGTTGGAATTAGTGCTAGGGTTGGAATTAGTGCTAGGGTTGGAATTAGTGCTCAGGTTGGAATTAGTGCTAGGGTTGGAATTAGTGCTAGGGTTGGAATTAGTGCTAGGGTTAGATTAGGTTTAGGAGCTAGAGTTGGACCTTTAAATTACATGCTGGTGGATTTCTTTCTACCCACTGGAGAACATCCCATTTGAGAGAGAGAGCATGTCCAGTTTGTGACTTTAATGGAAGAAAATGCCTTGTCCTTGTAATGCTCACTCTGTTTTTGGGAGAGATCATCCATAATACATGATGTCATGCTCTCACTGGTGAGAGAGGGGTGTGTGGACTGATATGGGATAGTTAGGTATGACAGTTTTGACAGAAATTACAAGAAAGACAACTCTAGGAACTGCTTAGATGTTAGAGGATGCTAGACAGTTCGCAATTAAGTCATATTGTTAATAAAAACCAATGTGTTTACCTCAGAGTTAGTATTGTATACTTCCACTATCTGTTGGATGATTACTTCATCTTCATACTGTTATTTTTTCTCTCTGTGGGATGAAACTATGGGACTGCAACAGTGGGACTGTGTGATATCTAGTCAACTGTCTCTTACGAAAAAAGATTTCAGTCACAGTTCAGTATAACTGCAGTATACTGCAAATACTGCGTCCAAAATAAAAACAGCAGTTCAACTGCAGTTATTCTGCAATTACTGCATCCAAAATACCACAATTGACTGCACTTTTACTTCAGTTTCAAAACTGCAATCTTTTTTTGTAGGTTTGCCCATCTGAAAATCAATACACATAATATTGGGGTGGGGGGGGAATTGTATGGGTGAGTATCAAGACTTTAAATCTAAAAGGTCGATTTAGTAAACATCACACGATTTCTGTGTGTGTCACGCTCGTCGAAATGATCAGACCAAGGTGCAGCGTGGTGAGCGTACATTTCTCTTTATTATAAATGTCGCCAACAAAACAAGAAACAACAAAAACGAATGTGAAGCTTACTAGGGCTATACAGGCCACTAACACAGACAACTACCCACAATCACAGGTGGGAAAAAGGGCTGCCTAAGTATGATTCCCAATCAGAGACAACGATAGACAGCTGTCCCTGATTGAGAGCCATACCCGGCCAAAACATAGAAACAGAAAACATAGAAATAAAGAAACTAGAATAAAAGCCTCTCTATGGCCAGGGCGTGACAGTGGGGTACAGTTGAAGTCGGAAGTTTACATACACTTAGGTTGGAGTCATTAAAACTTGTTTTTCAACCACTCCACGCATTTTTTGTTAACAAACTATAGTTTTGGCAAGTTGGTTAGGACATCTACTTTGTACATGACACACGTAATTTTTTTAAACAATTGTTTCCAGACAGATTATTTCACTGTATCACAATTCCTACCTCATGATGCCATCTATTTTGTGAAGTGCACCAGTCCCTCCTGCAGCAAAGAACCCCCACATTATGATGCTGCCACCCCCGTGCTTCACGGTTGGGATGATGTTCTTCGGCTTGCAAGCCTCCCCCTTTTTCCTCCAAACATGACGATGGTCATTATGGCCAAACAGTTCTATTTTTGTTTCATCAGACCAGAGGACATTTCTCCAAAAAGTATGATCTTTGTCTCCATGTGCAGTTGCAAACCGTAGTCTGGCTGTTTTATGGCGGTTTTGGAGCAGTGGCTTCTTCCTTGCTGAGGGGCCTTTCAGGTTATGTCGATATAGGACTCGTTTTACTGTGGATATAAATACTTTTGTACCCGTTTCCTCCAGCATCTTCACAAGGTCCTTTGCTGTTGTTCTGGGATTGATTTGCACTTTTTGCACGAAAGTACGTTCATCTCGAGGAGACAGAACGCGTCTCCTTCCTGAGTGGAATGACGGCTGCGTGGTCCCATGGAGTTTATACTTGCGTACTATTGTTTGTACAGATGAACGTGGTAACTTCAGGCGTTTGGAAATTGTTCACAAGGATGAACCAGACTTGGAGGTCTACAATTTCTTTTCTGAGGTCTTGGCTGATTTCTTTCGATTTTCCCATGATGTCAAGCAAAGAGGCACTGAGTTTGAAGGTAGGCCTTGAAATACATCCACAGGTACACCTCCAATTGACTCAAATTATGTCAATTAGCCTATCAGAAGCGTCTAAAGCCATGACATCATTTTTTTTTATTTTCCAAGCTGTTTAAAGGCTAAACTTCTGTTTAAACTTCTGACCCACTGGAATTGTGATACAGTGAATTATAAGTGAAATAATCTGTCTGTAAACAATTGTTGGAAAAATTACCTGTGTCATGTACAAAGTAGATGTCCTAACCAACTTGCCAAAACTATAGTTTGTTAACAAGAAATGTGTGGAGTGGTTGAAAAACTAGTTTTAATGACTCCAACCTAAGTGTATGTTAACTTCCGACTTCAACTGTATATGAGCAAAAAATATTACATTTTATTTGGAAATGAAGGGCCTTTTTATATAATACATTTGAATTCGGAGGGCAGATATTATGAAATATTAATGCATTAGATCTCTCACTGAAGGCACCAGTCATACAAAAGTTATACTTAAATCTGAACTGGTTTTCTAGCAAATTAGTAAGAAAGTCTCACCCTATGTTCAAGAATGGCCTTTTTTCCTTTATTCAGATTACAACCTCTCACTTTCGGTTATTTGAAAATGTAGTCATCTTTAAAATATCGCTATTTTTAAAACAAGCCATAGAAAGTTGGTTGCAATTTCAGTTTTATTCACCAGAAAAGAAAGAACAAATAATATCACAGAGGGTATTGTTCAGGATTTTCTCTGAAATGTGAAATAAAAGTTTGATGGATTCAGGGAAGCTCACCATTCATGTATTTTGTGGTGGTTGCAATAATGATTATTTATGTTCACTTTACCATTTTAAATGTTGTTTTGTTTCAGCTGAAGCTGCAGGGACATCGGGATGTTGGCGAGTACATTTATAGATTTTAAAGTAGCTGCCTAGTTAAATAAATACATGTCCCTTGGGCCAAGCCAGATAGAAAGCCTGCTGGGGTGCAACAGTGCAAGTACATGTATGATAATGCAATGAACAACACTATAATTACATAGTGATACACTACAGTACTAACTGTTTACTCAAAAGTGATATACAATAACACAATCATTGGTCTGGGAGGACATCTGCTCAGCCATTTCAGAAATGTGTTGGACCAGTACATGACAGAAAGCGAGAGCATATTACAGGACAAAATCAACTGAAATGAGCTTTGTAATTGTCGGATGTCTTTAATGAGTCAGGTTTAGGGAATAGATCGTTTAATTAATCATGTACGTCGATAAACACAGACATTTGATGTACAGTTCGAAAACGATCCTGTGTGTACTGTACATACTTTAGCAGAGCAGATGTTAAAGCCTGCACACACTGTATCAAATCAAATCGACGTTTATTTGTCACGTGCGCTGAATGCAACAAGTACAGTCGCTCTGCAGTAGATGGGTCGGGCACTCCTGTCTCACACCATACGATGCTGGCAGCTTTCAATTTCATCAAGAAGCAAATTACATATAATACATGACACAAACGACTATGCCCACAAACATTTTGTACAGACAGTGTGTTAACTGAAAAGCTCCATAATATGTCTGACTACATACAAGGTGGGAACAAATGAAAGAGGCCGAGTCACTCTGGCATTATCCATTCAAAGTGCAGTACATTACCACATTCCTGCACTCACATTTGTATGTGCAAAAAGGTGTGTGTGTTCAAAAACACACGCAGGGTATACTATTTTCTTTGTCCTTTTCTCCTTAGTTTTACCCTGACAAACATTGTGTCTGCCCTCCTTCTCTGACCACGGAAACTGGCATATGTATGTCCCCCTGCTGTGTTTTGTCCATGTAGTCTGTCTGTATGGATGTAAAGGGAGAAATTTACCAAAGGCAATCATGTATACCAAATTAGGAAACAGGATTATTAGGTAACAAGGAAGGGCTCTCTTGCTGAAACGCAATTGAAACATCAGAGGGCTCGTTCAAACGGAGGGAGAAGGGAGGGGGATGTGCTGAATTTTGATTGGACTAGGGCCAAAAGCGAATCTAGAGGTGAATCTCAAAAGATTTCCCTTCATTTCTTGCACCCTCTTCTCTCCTTGCCTCTTCTGTTCTCACATTGGAGGTCATGGTCCAGAGGGTGGGACCTCAGATCTTATCCTCCAATGCCTTTTAAGAAGAAGATAAGAGGATGGAAGGAATCCAGGAAAGACACTTGATTCACCCAAGATCTTAATGTAACATCTAATTCGAAGGACAGCACCGTTTGGATCGGCGCTGTTGCCTTACACCAGAACAGAGTGACTCCTACTAGCCCTAAGACACCACAACAGTCAACAGTGTTGTCACGTTCCTGACCTGTTTTCTGTTGTTTGGTATGTGTTTAATTGGTCAGGGCGTGAGTTTGGGTGGGTAGTCTATGTTATGTGTTTTCTATGTTGGGTTAATGGGTTGCCTGGTATGGCTCTCAATTAGAGGCAGGTGTTTGGCGTTTCCTCTGATTGAGAGTCATATTAAGGTAGGTTGTTTCACATTGTTTGTTGTGGGTGGTTGTCTTCCGTGTCAGTACATGTTACCACACGGGACTGTTTCGGTTTGTCTGTTCCTGTTCGTGTGTTCTTCGTTTCATGTAAATTCGTAAGTTTAGGTCTGTTTAGTTCGTTTTGTTATTTTGTATTTCTAAGTGTTATTTCGTGTTTCGTCGTTTTGTCAAATAAATCATTATGTCATCATACCTCGCTGCACATTGGTCTTCCGATCCCTCTCTCCTCTCCTCATCCGAGGAGGAGGAAGAGCTAGAAAGCCGTTACAGAACCACCCACCAAACCCAGATCAAGCAGCGGGTTAACGGACAGCAACGACAGCAGCAGTGGGTCAAGGAGGATTGGACATGGGAAGAGATTCTGGACGGAGAAGGACCCTGGGCAGAGCCAGAGGAGTGTCGCCGTCCCAAGGCGGAGCTGGAGGCATCTAAAGCGGAGAGGCGACGATATGAGGAGGCAGCACGGAAGCAAGGCTGGAAGCCCGCAAGTACAACCCAAAAATTTCTTGGGGGGGGGCTAAAGGGTAGTGTGGCGAAGTCAGGTAGGAGACCTGCGCCAACTTCCCGGGCTTACCGTGGAGAGCGAGAGTACGGGCAGACACCGTGTTACGCAGTAGAGCGCATGGTGTCTCCTGTACGTGTTCATAGCCCGGTGCGGGTTATTCCACCTCCCCGCACTAGCCGGGCTAGAGTGAGCATTGAGCCAAGTGCCATGAAGCCGGCTCAACATATCTGGCCTCCAGTAAGTCTCCTCGGGCCGGTGTACATGGCACCAGCCTTACGCATGGTGTCCCCGGTTCGCCAACACAGCCCAGTGCGGGTTATTCCACCTCCCCGCACTGGACGGGCTACGGGGAGCATGCAACCAGGTAAGGTTGGGCAGGCTCAGTGCTCAAAGGAGCCAGTACGCCTGCACGGTCCGGTATATCCGGCGCCACCTTCCCGCCCCAGCTCAGTACCACCAGTGCCTACACCACGCACCAGGCTTCCAGTGCGTCTCCAGAGCCCTGTTCCTCCTCCACGCACTCTCCCTGTGGTGCGTGTCTCAAGCTCAGTGCCTCCAGTTTCGGCACCACGCATCAAGCCTCCTGTGCGTCTCCAGAGCCCTGTACGCACTGTTCCTTCTCCCCGCACTCGCCCTGAGGTGCGTGCCGTCAACCCGGTACCTCCAGTTCCGGTACCACGCACCAGGCCTATAGTGCGCATCGAGAGTCCAGTGTGCCCTGTTCCTGCTCCCCGCACTAGCCTTGAGGTGCGTGTCTCCAGTCCGGTACCACCAGTTCCGGCACCACGCACCAGGCCTACTGTGCGCCTCAGCAGGTCAGAGTCGGCTGTCTGCCCAACGCCGCCTGCACTGTTCGTCTGCCCAGCACCGTCTGAGCCATCTGTCTGCCCAGCACCGTCTGAGCCATCCGTCTGCCCAACGCCGTCTGAGCCATCCGTCTGCCCAACGCCGCCTGAGCCATCCGTCTGCCCAACGCCGTCTGAGCCATCCGTCTGCCCAGCGCCGTCTGAGCCATCCGTCTGCCACGAGCCATTAGAGCCGCCCGTCTGTCCCGAGCCATTAGAGCCGTCCGTCAGTCAGGAGCCGCTAGAGCCGTCCGTCAGTCAGGAGCTGCCAGAACCGCCAGCCAGTCAGGAGCTGCCAGAGCCGCCAGCCAGTCAGGAGCTGCCAGAGCCGCCAGCCAGTCAGGAGCTGCCAGAGCCGCCAGCCAGTCAGGAGCTGCCAGAGCCGCCAGCCAGTCAGGAGCTGCCAGAGCCGCCAGCCAGTCAGGAGCTGCCAGAACCGCCAGACAGTCAAGAGCTGCCCTACAGTCATGAGCTGCCCTACAGTCATGAGCTGCCCTACAGTCATGAGCTGCCCTTCAGTCATGAGCTGCCCTACAGTCATGAGCTGCCCTCCAGTCATGAGCTGCCCTTCAGTCATGAGCTGCCCTCCAGTCATGAGCTGCCCTACAGTCATGAGCTGCCCTACAGTCATGAGCTGCCCTACAGTCATGAGCTGCCCTACAGTCATGAGCTGCCCTTCAGTCATGAGCTGCCCTACAGTCATGAGCTGCCCTACAGTCATGAGCTGCCCTACAGTCATGAGCTGCCCTCCAGTCATGAGCTGCCCTTCAGTCATGAGCTGCCCTCCAGTCATGAGCTGCCCTACAGTCATGAGCTGCCCTACAGTCATGAGCTGCCCTACAGTCATGAGCTGCCCTACAGTCATGAGCTGCCCTTCAGTCATGAGCTGCCCTTCAGTCATGAGCTGCCCTCCAGTCATGAGCTGCCCTCCAGTCATGAGCTGCCCTCCAGTTATGAGCTGCCCTCCAGTCATGAGCTGCCCTCCAGTCATGAGCTGCCCTCCAGTCATGAGCTGCCCTCCAGTCATGAGCTGCCCTCCAGTCATGAGCTGCCACTCAGTCCGGAGCTGCCACTCAGTCCGGAGCTGCCACTCAGTCCGGAGCTGCCACTCAGTCCGGAGCTGCCACCCAGTCCGGAGCTGCCACCCAGTCCGGAGCTGCCACTCAGTCCGGAGCTGCCATTAGTACAGAGTTGTCCCTCTGTCCTAAGCTACCTCTCTGTCCGGAGCTACCTCTCTGTCCGGAGCTACCTCTCTGTCCGGCGCTACCTCTCTGTCCTGAGCTACCTCTCTGTCCTGAGCTACCTCTCTGTCCTGAGCTACCTCTCTGTCCTGAGCTGTCTCCTCTATGTAGGAGGGGCCTTAGTGAAGGTTCCTGGACCATGGTCGGGGGCGAGGGTCGCCACTCAAAGGACGCGAAGGAGAGGGACAAAGACAGTGGTGGAGTGGTGTCCTCGTCCACCGCCGGAGCCGCCACCGCGGACAGATGCCCACCCAGACCCTCCCCTTGAGTTGTAGGGGTGCGCCCGGAGTTCGCACCTTGAGGGGGGGGTTCTGTCACGTTCCTGACCTGTTTTCTGTTGTTTGGTATGTGTTTAATTGGTCAGGGCCTGAGTTTGGGTGGGTAGTCTATGTTATGTGTTTTCTATGTTGGGTTAATGGGTTGCCTGGTATGGCTCTCAATTAGAGGCAGGTGTTATGTGTTTTCTATGTTGGGTTAATGGGTTGCCTGGTATGGCTCTCAATTAGAGGCAGATGTTTGGCGTTTCCTCTGATTGAGAGTCATATTAAGGTAGGTTGTTTCACATTGTTTGTTGTGGGTGGTTGTCTTCCGTGTCAGTACATGTTACCACACGGGACTGTTTCGGTTTGTCTGTTCCTGTTCGTGTGTTCTTCGTTTCATGTAAATTCGTAAGTTTAGGTCTGTTTAGTTCGTTTTGTTATTTTGTATTTCTAAGTGTTATTTCGTGTTTTGTCGTTTTGTCAAATAAATCATTATGTCATCATACCTCGCTGCACATTGGTCTTCCGATCCCTCTCTCCTCTCCTCGTCCGAGGAGGAGGAAGAGCTAGAAAGCCGTTACAAGTGTGATAAATTATTGAGTGCTTATCCAGTGATCATCGTTCACTAATAAACATTTAGGTCATTTTGACTGCTCATTATTTGTATTTTTTTATTACTCTGCCATTATTAAAGTCATGCCCTCCTGCTTATTTTCCTAAATAAGTCTATATACTGTCGGTGTTAGAATTGTACTGTAGTTATACACAGTTTTAGGAGGGCATGTCATTTTTCAATGGTTTTCCCTCTTTGCCCTTCCTTCTCCCAACAGTTGAAAGTACAGTGCCCAGCTAGTAATCACTTCGAAACTGAACCTAAACCTACACTACACAGAAACTAATTTCACACATACTGTACAACAAATTAAGTAAAGTATGAGAAAGGGAGTGAATGGGTGAGTTGATGAGCGAAGAGAACGTAATCACCAGTTGTGAATGAAGAACAGGGTGGGCCCTTCTATTGCACTCTGGCCCACTTGGAGTAGGCTACACAGTGAGAGTGTGCGCACATTTTACATGCTAAACGGCCTTCAATATTTGGGGAAAGCTCCACATCGGGCAGCAGGCGAGCGAGTGTCAGAGTATGTGGTGATGAGGCTTCTGGAATGTTACATTGGCAAGGGGAGACATGTCACTATGGACAATTGTCACTTGACTGTCATTGGCAAACAAATTACTTGTAAAGAAAACAAGCCTGGTCGGCCGCATAAACAAAGTGGGACGGGAGCTCCCTCCCTCCCCTGAAGAATGACAAAACAATGGGGACACAATAAGGAGAGAACCGGAGACTGTTAAGCACTGCAACCAAATAAAGGTATGTCAAAGTGTGTCAAGCAGTGAAAATTAAGAAGATTTGTGTCAACTGTTAGGACAAGGGATAAATTAAATCCATCTGATGCCATTGCGTGAAAACGCACACAATTAAACAGTAATTAACTATTTTTGACTGCTTTCATATCGACACAACAGTACCAGTCAAAAGTTTGGACACACTACTCATTACAGGATTTTTCTATATATATATAGAGATTTTAATTAATTTAATTTATTGATTTGTTTAACACTTTTCTGGTTACTACATGATTCCATATGTGTTATTTCATAGTTTTGATGTTTTAACTCTTATTCTACAATGTAGAAAATAGTAAAACTAAAGAAAAACCCTTGAATGAGTAGGTGTGTCCAAACTTTTGACTGGTACTGTATAACAAGCAGTATCAACCTAATGAAAATGCTATTGTGTAATTTGAAATAAAAATCTTATTCTAATGTTACCCGAGGCTTTCATAAACACAACAAATGATTATTTTTGAGATAGCATAAATTAAATGTATTAATTACACTGTTAGAATGTTTCAGTCAGAACGACTGCTCATTAGCTTTAAGGGGGGTCCCTCGAGGCCCCCCTCCCTCGAGGCCCAGTGGTTCTAGAGTTAAAGGACCAGTAGGCATGGGACTTTATGCACCATGTCACGTTCTGACCTTAGTTTCTTTTTTATGTCTTTGTGTTAGGTTGGTCAGTGCGTGAGTTGGGGTGGGCAGTCTATGTTCTTTTTTCTAGGTTGTTTGTTTTCTATGTGTTTGGCCTGGTGTGGTTCCCAATCAGAGGCAGCTGTTTATCGTTGTCTCTGATTGGGAGCCATATTTAGGTAGCCTGTTTTCCATTGTGTGTTATGGGTGGTTGTTTCCATTTCAGTGTTTTCACCATTCGGGACTGTTTCGGTTTTCATTTTGAATCTATTGTTCTTTTTTATATTTTGTATTCATTCTATTAAAATATATTATGGATACGTACCACGCTGCACATTGGTCCGATATTTCCTACTACCTCCTCAGACGAAGAGGACGAAAGCCGTTACACACCATTTGTACTTTTTGTATGTTTCCAGATTTGCCGCTATTAGAAAATGTATTATGTTAAAATGTATAGTGTTTTGCCAAAGAGGGCAACAAAGGGCAAAACTACATGCTACAACTTTAAACAAGCTATGAATATTGTGTGATCTTACTGTTGTCCAATTCTTCATGGCAACCACTGATTGGACAACATTATTCCTGTCAAAATGGCCTCAGTCTCTCTTGACCATCCATCCGTGCATAGCCTAAATGCATAGCCTAAATGCATACTATATCAATAATAGCAGGTTTGGGGTCAATTCATAATTACATTGAGAATGTTTAAAATGCACAATCTCCTTCATATTGGTCACATGCATGATTCTTTTAAAATCCTGGGATAGCCCGTTTGAACTTCTGCAAGCACACCTCCAGCACATCTGTAGTCTCCTCGCATACAATGAAGTAAGAAACAGGAATTCCATGCCCATGATGCTGAATGATTGATGCATAAAATGTGTAACCATAAGCTGTGATTATTTAGTAGGTTGCATCCAGGAAAACCATTACGTTTCTATCTTTGGCAAGTTGCTCCCTCTGCAGTACAATGATTTGTGTCTGTTTGGCGGAGTGGAACAGGGGTTGGTAGATAATGACCTCCTGTTGGAAGGTCAGACTTGACCAGTCTGTCGACGCTGATGCTGTCATTCTCATCAAGCCTGGTGTCAGAGGCTAGAGAGCTTCGGATGTTCCACACATCTTTTGGTGTCAGGTAGATACATCTATCAGACACATTGTGATGACCCTCTTCTTTGGTCCCCTGAGAGCACTGTGCTGCCTTCCAACGCACCTCAGTTGTGGTGCAGTGTTGCCCGATCCACGTCGCTACGAAATGCATCAAAGTGTGATCGATGCGATTAATCACATTCTCTGTGCTTTTGTCCAGGCAAGGACCATTGTGGCACGGTTGTCTCTGCACAATGACCCCTTGAAAACTAACACCGATGACAAAGGAGAAACAGGTGTAGCTCTTACAAAGAACTGACCAATTTCGCTAATGCATTTCTGCTCGCCGGTTGCTTCATCTGGTTTCAAAATGGGAACGACTCACTCGCAGGTTTTGGTCATTAGGAAAACACTAAGTTAGGAAAAGCTGTTTTTTCTATTGCCGTTCCGCCAGTGAATACCCGAGCGGCCCCTAAGCACTCGCTCTTAGAGTCAATTTTGGGTTAGAAGAATCTAATTTTGTGTAAGGATGTACGCTGCGAGTCAGGAAGCAAGTTCAGGGAGTGAACACATTTGATAAATAAATGAACAAAACAAGAAACACAATCAGCGCACCGACATGAAACAGCAACAATGACGACTGGGAAGGAACCAAAGGGAGTGACATATAAAGGACAGGTAATCAAGGAGGTGATGGAGTCCAGGTGAGTGTCATTATGCGCATAGCGCTGGTGACAGGTGTGCGCCCTAACGAGCAGCCTGGTGACCTAGAGGCCGGAGAGGGAGCACACGTGACATTTTGAAAATCAAATTTTGTTGACAAACGCTAAGGTTAAACGCAATATCTTCTCCGGGCCTAGATGTTATGTCAAGGGCTGAAAGCGATGCATTCAGAGGTAGGCAACTGATTCATAGTACGGCAAAGTTGTGTGTCGGTCCGTCGCCTCATCGATAACACTATTTACAGCAACGCACCAGAAGATCCGGGAGAAATGCAGATCAACATTGTCTTTGTGCCTGTGGAATACATCTGCCTAAAACGTCCATTGATCTTTTACTTCCAAGCTCCCAGGGGACTGATGCACTCAATTATTGATCATACAAAAGCATAGCGAGTGCGTAAACATCTGCTCACGACGAAGAAAAGAAAGAAACAGACATTCATACCTTTCAAAAACTGTCTTTCCTTCCTTTCTACGGCATTATTTCAACGAGCAAGGTCTATTACCTTTTTCATTCCCCTTCTGGACTGAGATTGTGTGTGTGTGTGTGTGTGTGTGTGTGTGTGTGTGTGTGTGTGTGTGTGTGTGTGTGTGTGTGTGCTTGTGTTTTCTCATTTCCAAGTATAAAAGGTCAATCAATTCCCCTCCCGCTCATTGAGCTTCCTGAGCTGTGCCGGGGTTGCTGACCTGGCTCACACCTGCATCAACTTATAATTTATCACACAAACACACACCGCAGCACAACAAACACTCCCACACAGTTTCCCAGACCCAGACAGAAAGAGGGCGGGGAGATGGAGGGAGAGAGGACGGAGAGTGCACAAGACCAGATGGACAGAGTCGAACGAGATAAAGACAGCGAGCAAGAGAAGATGGCGAGAGGTTAAAGGGAGACCGGGAAAGAGCGAGAGAAAAGATGAAGCAAAGAATCAGAATAAATAAAATACAACTATACTGAACAAAAAATATAAACGTAACATGCTACAATTTCAAAGATTTGACGCAACCTACTGGCTTTATTGCAGACAGAAATACTCCTCAGTTTCATCAGCTGTCAGGGTGGCTGGTCTTAGGCGATGCCGGAGATGAAGAAGCCAGATGTGGAGGTACTGGGCTGGCGTGGTTACACGTGGTCTGCGGTTGTGAGGCCGGTTGGACGTACTCCCAAATTCTCTAAAACGACGTTGGAAGTGGCTTATGGTATAGAAATTAACATTAAATTCTCTGGCAACAGCTCTGGTGGACATTCCTGCAGTCTGCATGCCAATTGCACACTCCCTCAAAACTTGAAACAACTGTGGCATTGTGTTGTGTGACAAAACACAACACATTTTACAATGGCCTTTTATTGCCCCAGCACAAGGTGCACCTGTGTAATAACCATGCTGTTTAATCAGCTTCTTGTCAGGTGGATGGATTATCTTGGCAAAGGAGAAATGCTCACTAAAAGGGATGTGAACAAATTTGTGGACAAAATTGAAGAGAAATAAGCTTTTTGTGTGTATGGAACATTTCTGTGATCTTTATTTGATCTCATGAAACATGGGACCAACACTACATGTTGCGTTTATATTTCTGTTCAGTATAAATAGGAGCGTAAAATGTAACTTGCTCCTGAACAGAACCATGCATTATCCCCAGGCATGTTTTCTCTCAGTGTTTCAACAGTCTACTCTATAATCATAACCCCCCCATAAGGCTGTCATAAGCATGACATAAGATGTCATATGCAGTCATAAAAACCTGTTATGACCAATATTCCATGGGGTCAAATTTACCTTGCGTATTGCACCAGCACACAATTTTGCACCCGTTATGTTCAAGTGGGAATACAAATTGAGAAAAATCTAACTAAATGTATTTACCCTTTCACTCTACACTTTAATCTTACAATCCCTTTTGATAATAACAGGTGCAAACAAATGGTACAGTAAATCAGGCCTGAAATATGGTGACATCTGTTCTGTCATGCTCATGGTGACAAAGTACAGTGTAGTATCAGAGGGATCAAACCCCATCGGTGATAACTCTTCATCAAAATGAGGCTGCCGGGATACTTTGCATCGTTGTGTGTCCGTGAGACAAAGAGAGAACAGTGGGAGAGAGGGAGACCGAGAGTGAAAAAGGGAGATAGACTGAACAATAAGGGAGAGAAAGACAGGGGCATATAATTGGAGAGAGGAAGAGAGAATGTGTGAGAGAGAGAGGTAAGTGAGAGCGAAAGAGAGGAAGGAAGAGTGGGATTTGGGAGGACGTCTTCTTCGTGGACACCTCAGAGAGCGAGAGAGAGAGAGTGAGAGTCAGAATGGACGGGCCCTGGTCCCCAGTTTAAATAATGGAGATGTGACCCGTATCCTGTCACCCTTCATCTCCGGCACAAAGGAAAGTGGAGAGCAGCGCGGCTCTAGAAAGATGACAACTTGATGCAATATACATGACTAAATCACCGGCGCCTGCCAGCTACACACACATTCCACATGCTCACACTGCTACGCGAGATTCAATTATTCAACTCATCCACCGAGTTGTCGGAGAGGAGTGCTCTCTCTTTCCCTCTCACCATCTGAACGTAACTTCCAAGCCCTCCCAAAGAACTCCCCCAGGTGTGTGTCTTTTCACAAACACACGTTGCCGTGTTGCTTCAGGGTTTTTGCTTCACGGTGAGATCCATAGCCTCGCGGAATCTAATGTTATCCCTTAACGTTTTCTCGGTCCACAGTTCCCATTTTGCTCTCGTGCCCTCGCTCCATCTCTCTCTCCGTCTCTTCCCCCAGTGTTTCATCATCAAGCTTTCTATGTGACATGAAAAAAGAGAGAGAGAGAGGATGTTGAAGAGAAAAGTCTGAGGAGGAATCTGCCTCTCAGTCAGTGTGTCAATGTATGGGGACCAAAGGCATTCTCCCATCTCCAAAAACATCTAAACCATGGCTCTGCAACTCCCCTCAGTTTCCAACAAAGACAAGGGTGGAGGAGGAAACTGCTTCTCCATGCTGGCTCTACAACGGGGGTGGTGAGGGACTTCAGGGGTCCTTCCTAGAGAAGGCCCAAGCCAGTGGCAGATGGCTTTACTCTGTACTATGAGGAACCTGGGGGAGTGAGTGAGTGAGTGAGTGTGTGTGCCTATAGCTCTATCTAGTGCAAAAATGGTTTCACTGGATAAAAGGAGAAAAGTCCTACCTTCTCCATGCTCTTCCTATCACCATTGGGATAGAATAGGATAGAAGGATGATTTTTAGATAGAGGAGGAATTTTAAGGTAGCCTTGCTACACTCACCATTCTGTTTGAAGTGAAACAGAATGAGAGCTATCGTGAGACAAGGCTAATTTTAAGGTGGTTTGAAGATGGAAGATGCTAAACCTTGTATTGTTTGTATTGTTTCATTTTGGCTTTTACTTAGTTTGTTTGAGAAAGAGGACTGTGAAAATGGTGCTGGATGTGAGATGTTGCCATTTGAAATGACTTGAGAGATTTGATAATGGTATTTTACAGTGCCAAACCTCTATCCTCCCCTGGTAGTTTACCACAAACAGAAAGAAGAGATGAATTCTTGGTAATGAAATAGAAAAAAGCAGGTCAGTAAAATTGCCCTATAAGAATTGACCTTCCCCCCTACCTGTGAGTGCCCTAATTTTGTGCCCTATAAAGAGTCCCCTATAAAGCAGCCCTTGGGGCCCAGTAGACAGTCAGCGCGCCCCCCACCTCGCTCCTCTTTCAGACAGAGCTCTCCATCACTCTCCATCCCCTCCATCTCTCTCCACGCTCTAATCAATAACCGTGGCTCAGAGATCAATACTTCCACAAATCACTTCATTTTCTCTTTCCCTCTCTCCCTTTCCCTCTCTCCCTTTCCCTCTCTCCCTGGCTCTTCTCCCAGGCGGTGAGAGAAAAAGAGAGGGAGATGAAAAGAAAGAGGGCTGTCAATGTGAAATGCGACCTAACCTTCGTCCCTTTCCTCCTTTCCCTTCCTTCGTTCACTCCCGTGCCACCGAAAAACCAAAGAGGAGTAACACACACATACTGAGACACACTCTGACAGACACACACACACACACACACACACACACACACACACACACACACACACACACACACACACACACACACACACACACACACACACACACACACACACACACACACACACACACACACACACACACACACACCGAAGAGGGAGTAAGCACCAAATAAAGCCCATCAGAAGGAGCCTGGTACTTCAGATCGGCCAAGCTCAATTTAGAGGCTGTCAAGCCGCCCCCTCTCTTTTTCCCCCTCCCTTTCTCTTCTCCATCACTCTCTGTATCTTAATAACCATGAGAGGTGAACGTAGCATATGATTGTGTTATTTTCAAAGAATCAAAGCAAGCCCATGCTGCCTATCCATCACTCTGAACTTCACTCCCTCTCAGCCGGGGGGAAAGCAAGCAGCAATATGGGGCCGTAAGACGCAGTTGAACACGCCAGCGAGTGGGAGAGTGGATGGATGTTGGATGGGGGACATATATTCACATTTCTAGGATGTGTCCCATGCACCGGCGGCTAGCGTTAGCGATCGCGGCCGCTAGAAAATTAATTGCCATCAACACAAAAGTAGGCGAAGCTTTCCACGCTTGTGTGCTTTTCATTATGCTCTCGCGCCTCAATGTTGAGGCTTTGTAATATTTCCTGCCAGGATAAAGTGGAAAAGAGACAGGGATTCTGGGGGAATGTGGATAAATATGTGCTTCTCTTCATTTGTCTTAATTTGCCCTCTTTGGCAGCGCTTAGCCCATTCTGAATGAAGCACGCTGCTGTAGTTGGCCACGAATGGACGCACATATTGGGGGAAATACAATACTGCAAACCGCAAACACACATACATACCCATACACACACTCAGCCAAACATGTGCACACAAACAGCGGTTAACTGCAACAAAAATACATGACAAAAGGCAAATTCACAGAGACAACAAACATTGAACAAACACTTATCAATATACAGCACATTCCAGACAAATTCATCACATAAATTTCCTTCATAAGGAGACAGACCACATGACGAGGCATGTGTCTGCAACCAAAATGAACTGCTACCACTACACAAGAATGCATGGCACGCAACCTATGCACAGATCACGTTACATATCAAACCAATTCTATGATGATCCTTAGAGCGTTACATTTCTGTGAGGAACTACGCAGAACTGCATATTCAATCATTTCTGAGTATCTAATTAGAATTTTATATGAAAGAATTTCATATGAAATAATTTCTATGAAGGTTTACATAGCATTACTATGATGACCTATATATAAATTCAAATTTCAAATCAAATGTATTTATAAAGCCCTTCTTACATCAGCTGATATCTCAAAGTGCTGTACAGAAACCCAGCCTAAAACCCCAAACAGCAAGCAATGCAGGTGTAGAAGCACGGTGGCTAGGAAAAACTGCCTAGAAAGGCCGGAACCTAGGAAGAAACCTAGAGAGGAACTAGGCTATGAGGGGTGGCCAGTCCTCTTCTGGCTGTGCCGGGTGTAGATTATAACAGAACAGGGCCAAGATGTTCAAATGTTCATAGATGACCAGCAGGGTCAAATAATAATAATCACAGTGGTTGTAGAGGGTGCAACAGGTCAGCACCTCAGGAGTAAATGTCAGTTGGCTTTTCATAGCCGATCATTCAGAGTATCTTTACCGCTCCTGCTGTCTCTAGAGAGTTGAAAACAGCAGGTCTGGGACAGGTAGCACGTCCGGTGAACAGGTCAGGGTTCCATAGCCGCAGGCAGAACAGTTGAAACTGGAGCAGCAGCACGACCAGGTGGACTGGGGACAGCAAGGAGTCATCAGGCCAGATGGTCCTATCAAGGCCTATCATTCCATTTCTGCCCATTTCTGAGGATGCATATAAAATTGCATAGGAAAAGCATTCTCATCACATATTAATTGATTACTAGAACAAACTACAGCATGTTTTCTGAGGATCCATTTAGTGTTGCATATTGAAGTATTGAGGATCCATTTAGTGTTGCATATTGAAGTATTGAGGATCCATATAGTGGTGCATATTGAAGTATTGAGGATCCATTTAGTGTTGCATATTGAAGTATTGAGGATCCATATAGTGGTGCATATTGAAGTATTGAGGATCCATTTAGTGTTGCATATTGAAGTACTGAGGATCCATATAGTGGTGCATATTGAAGTATTGAGGATCCATTTAGTGTTGCATATTGAAGTATTGAGGATCCATATAGTGGTGCATATTGAAGTATTGAGGATCCATTTAGTGTTGCATATTGAAGTATTGAGGATCCATATAGTGGTGCATATTGAAGTATTGAGGATCCATTTAGTGTTGCATATTGAAGTACTGAGGATCCATATAGTGGTGCATATTGAAGTATTGAGGATCCATTTAGTGTTGCATATTGAAGTACTGAGGATCCATATAGTGGTGCATATTGAAGTATTGAGGATCCATATAGTGGTGCATATTGAAGTATTGAGGATCCATTTAGTGTTGCATATTGAAGTACTGAGGATCCATATAGTGGTGCATATTGAAGTATTGAGGATCCATTTAGTGTTGCATATTGAAGTACTGAGGATCCATATAGTGGTGCATATTGAAGTATTGATGGTCCATTTAGTGTTGCATATTGAAGTACTGAGGATCCATATAGTGGTGCATATTGAAGTATTGAGGATCCATTTAGTGTTGCATATTGAAGTACTGAGGATCCATATAGTGGTGCATATTGAAGTACTGAGGATCCATATAGTGGTGCATATTGAAGTATTGAGGATCCATTTAGTGTTGCATATTGAAGTACTGAGGATCCATATAGTGGTGCATATTGAAGTATTGAGGATCCATTTAGTGTTGCATATTGAAGTACTGAGGATCCATATAGTGGTGCATATTGAAGTACTGAGGATGCATATAGTGTTGCATATTGAAGTATTGAGGATCCATTTAGTGTTGCATATTGAAGTACTGAGGATCCATATAGTGGTGCATATTGAAGTATTGAGGATCCATATAGTGGTGCATATTGAAGTATTGAGGATCCATTTAGTGTTGCATATTGAAGTACTGAGGATCCATATAGTGGTGCATATTGAAGTATTGAGGATCCATTTAGTGTTGCATATTGAAGTACTGAGGATCCATATAGTGGTGCATATTGAAGTATTGATGGTCCATTTAGTGTTGCATATTGAAGTACTGAGGATCCATATAGTGGTGCATATTGAAGTATTGAGGATCCATTTAGTGTTGCATATTGAAGTACTGAGGATCCATATAGTGGTGCATATTGAAGTATTGAGGATCCATTTAGTGTTGCATATTGAAGTATTGAGGATCCATTTAGTGTTGCATATTGAAGTACTGAGGATCCATATAGTGGTGCATATTGAAGTATTGATGGTCCATTTAGTGGTGCATATTGAAGTATTGAGGATCCATATAGTGGTGCATATTGAAGTATTGAGGATCCATATAGTGGTGCATATTGAAGTATTGAGGATCCATATAGTGGTGCATATTGAAGTATTGAGGATCCATTTAGCTTTAGATCTACAGTGCATTCAGAAAGTATTCAGACCCCTTGACTTTTTCCACATTTTGTTATGTCTGTTATGTTCCTCTCAAGCTCTGTCAGCTTGGATGGGGAGCGAAACATGACTATTTTCAGGTCTCTCTAAAGATGTTCGATTGGTTTCAAGTCCAGGCTCTGGCTAGGCCACTCAAGGACATCCAGAGACTAGTCCCAGAGCCACCCCTGCATTGTCTTGGCTGTGTGTTTAGAGTTGTTGTCCTGTTGGAAGGTGGAAGGTAAAGGTGAACCTTCGCCCAGTCTGTGGTCCTGAGCAGGTTTTCATGAAGGAAATCTCTGTGCTTTGCTCTGTTCATCTTTCCCTCAATCCTAGCTAGTCTGCCACCACCATGCTTCACCGTATGGATAGTGCCAGGTTTCCTCCAGACGTGACGCTTGGCATTCAGGCCAAATAATTCAATCTTGGTTTCATCAGACCAGAGAATCTTGTTTCTCATGGTCTGAGAGTCTTTAGGTGCCTTTTGGCAAACTCCAAGTGGGCTATCATGTGCCTTTTACTGAGGAGTGGCTTCCATCTGGCCACTCTACCATAAAGGCGTGATTGGTGGAGTGCTGCAGAGATGGTTGTCCTTCTGAGGGGTTCTCCCACCTCCACAGAGGAACTCTGGAGCTCTGTCAGAGTGACCATCGGGTTCTTGGTCACCTACCTTTACCAAGGCCCTTCTCCCCCGATTGCTCAGTTTGGCCGAACGGCCAGCTGTAGGAAAAGTCTTAGTGGTTGCAATCTTCTTCCATTTATGAATGATGGAGGCCACTGTGTTCTTGGGGACTTTCAATGCTGCAGAAATATTTTGGTACCGTTCCCCAGATCTGTGCCTCGACACAATCCTGTCTCGGAGCTCTACGGACAATTCCTTCGACCTCATGGCTTGGTTTTTGCTCTGACATGCACTGTCAACTGTGGGACCTTATATAGACAGTTGTGGACCTTTCAAAACCATGTCCAATCAATTGAATTTATCACAGGTGGACTCAAATCAAGTTGTAGATGCATCTCAAGGTTGATCAATGGAAACAGGATGCACCTGAGCTCAATTTCGAGTTTCATAGCAAAGGGTCTGAATACTTATGTAAATAAGATATTTCTATGTTTTATCTTTTATAAATTTGCAAAAATGTCTAAACCTGTGTTTGCTTTTTTTGGGTGTAGATTGATGAGTAAAACAAGTATTTAATCAATTTTAGAATAAGGCTGTAACGTAGCAAATGCACTGTATATTATCAAGCATTTCTATGAAGATGAGGTCTGGGAGGCTGAGTGTGTCAGACAGTAAATGTGTGTAACCCATTGGAGGCCAATGCTACGGTGAGAGGAGAGGAGAGCACAAGCCTACCACGGGGAAGGGAGTGAATGGCTGAAGAAGATCGGGGGTGAGGTGGAATTTCAATCTGCAGGGCCCAGTGTAGTGAGAATGGCCTTGACACCAATCTCCTGCCCATCAGTTCACCACTGGGTTAATCCAATCCACTGGGGTTACTTAGATCCACACACTCACTGTGCTCTGTGTGTCCTGTTCACTAATGAAGGGCCCTTTGAAGGTCCGTAGCACTGGGGAGTGGAATGGCCCATTTTCCATGATATCATTAAAGTGTACTATTAAAGTAGAGGGTGTGTGAGTGTAGGGGGAGAGGGTTATTATTTATGTGCTATGTGTGTGTGTGCACATGTTACTATATCTGTAAGAGGTAAGAAAAGGAACATTGTAGCCTTGCCTATAATTGAAGAAAGGGCCAGGTTTTCGCGTCACTGTGGCTTTGATCAAAGCTGATCTTTGTTCCTCTCTGTCTCAGCCGGCCACTTGAAACCATATTACTACCACACTGCCAGTTAGCACAGCTAGGCTATCCTTGCAGCACATACTAGTTCCCAGGGACCCAGCCTAGTTTCTTTCAGCTGGGCCCAATTCTATTTATACCCCACCCCTTGACCCTTACACTTCAATGTTTTGCAGATCTGTAAGATGAAACCTATCTAGACCATTCAGAAACGCTAACATCAAGGGCTTAGGGGGAAAGTGGAGGAGTAGGGAGCGATTTGGGACCAGCAATCTTTCTCTCTCATGCAAACACAAAACCCCTATCCCTCTTTATCCCTTTTCTATTCCCTTTCTCGCTATCCTTCACACACACTGTCTACTCAGTCCCTCCATCTCCCTCCCTCCCTCGGCTCTAGCAGGGCCGTGGTGGGGTGGTAGAGGGCTCTGGAGCAGCTGCGGATGGGAGCGCCCCCGCTCCCAGACATGCTTTCCACTGTGTAGGGAACAGATGGAGCCACCCCCCCCCCCCCAAACCCACACACACACCAGTTAAACAAGCAATTTCCTCCCCCTTCAAGGAGAGAGAAAGAGGGAGAGAGATCATTTGGCTTGTCAACAACAGAGTGCTCTGCCATGCAAACATCACCTTTAAAAAAAATAAAAAACACACAAACACAAAGAGGTATTACGATAATGGTGTTACTTGGAGCGTGGACACCCTCACAGGACACATATACACACACCCACGGGAGAGGTGCACTACAGTACGGTTTGCCTTGCGCTTTGACAAGTGGAAGAGAAGTCAGCCCACAACATAATTAGCAGGTGCCCTCATTCCATGCCGATGCCTCTGAGTGGCAGAGAGAGGAAGAGAGGGAGAGACTTGTTTCTTTCTCATTACATTCTGCGTTAACTGAGCACTTCATTTGAAATAAAGCAGGGAGCAGCTCTGCAATGGCTTGGAATGAACAGATGATAAGGACTGTGTGTGTGTTCTGATTTGGGCATAAAGGGGCCGTGTGTGTGTGTCCGTGCATGCGTACACAGAGGGAGGTTTTCAGTGTCGTGCCAAAAACACACACACACACACACACACACACACACACACACACACACACACACACACACACACACACACACACACACACACACACACACACACACACACACACACACACACACACACACACACACACACATACAGTACCAGGAAAATGTTTGGACACACCTACTCATTCAAGGGTTTTTCTTTACTTTGTACTATTTTCTACATTGTAGAATAGTAGTGAAGACGTCAAATCTATGAAATAACACATATGGAGTCATGTAGTAACCAAAAAAGTGTTAAACAAATCAAAATATATTTGAGATTTGAGATTCTTCAAAGTAGCCACACTTTGCCTTGATGACAGCTTTGCACACTCTTGGCATTCTATCAACCAGCTTCATGAGGTAGTCACATGGAATGCATTTCAATTACAGGTGTGCCTTGTTAAAAGTTAATTTGTGGAATTTCTTTCCCTCTTAATGCGTTTGAGCCAATCAGTTGTGTTGTGACAAGGTAGGGGTTTTATACAGAAGATAGCCCTATTTGGTAAAAGACCAAGTCCATATTATGGCAAGAACATCTCAAATAAGCAAAGAGAAATGACAGCCCATCATTACTTTAAGACATGATGGTCAGTCAATAAGGAACATTTCAAGAACTTTGAAAGTTTCTTCAAGTGCAGTCGCAAAGAACCATCAAGCTCTATGATGAAACTGGCTTTCATGAGGATTGCCACAGGAAAGGAAGACCCAGTTACCTCTGCTGTAGAGGTTAAGTTCTTTAGATTTACCAGCCTCAGAAATTGCAGCCCAAATAACAGACACATCTCCACAGTGACTGTTCAGAGGAGACTGCGTGAATCAGGCCTTCATGGTCGAATTGCTTCAAAGAAACCACTTTTAAAGGACACCAATAATAAGAAGAGACTTGCTTGGGCCAAGAAACATGAGCAACAGACATTATACCAGTGTTTGAGATTTTTTGAGATTGAGATTTTTGGTTCCAACCGCTGTGTCTTTGTGAGACGCAGAGTAGGTGAACAGGTGATCTCCGCATGTGTGGTTCCCATCGTGAAGCATGGAGGAGGAGGTGTGATGCTGCGGGGGTGCTTTGCTGGTGACACTGTCTGTGATTTATTTAGAATTCTTAACCAGCATGGCTACCTGCAGCGACATGTCATCCCATCTGGTTTGCGCTTAGTGGGACTATCATTTGTTTTTTAATAGGACAATGACCCAACACACCTCCAGGCTGTGTAAGGGCTATTTTGACCAAGAAGGAGAGTGATGGTGCTGCATAAGATGACCTGGCCTCCACAATCCCCTGACCTCAACTCAATTGAGATGGTTTCAGATGAGTTAAACCGCAGAGTGATTGAAGGAAAAGCAGCCAACAAGTGCTCAGCATATGTGAGAACTCCTTCAAGACTGTTGGAAAAGCATTCCAGGTGAAGCTGGTTGAGAGAATGCCAAGAGCGTGCAAAGCTGTCATCAAGGGAAAGGTTGGCTACTTTGAAGATTCTGAAATATTAAATATATTTTGATTTGTTTAACACTTTTTTGGTTACTACATGATTCCATATGTGTTATTTCATATTTTTGATGTCTTCACTATTATTCTACAATGTAGAAAATAGTAAAAATAAACAAAAAAACCCTGGAATGAGTAGGTGTGTCCAAACGTTTGACTGCTACTGTCTATAAATGCAGGGACACACAACTGCAAATGCATGCGTGCACAGGCTCACACGCACACCTCCAAACGCAGCACTGCTAGCTTCTCAGCGTTGAGACAACATGGTTGTACGTTTCAAACAGAGCTGCTGACCGCTGATGTGTGTTAAGAGGCTCAGCTGCAACTCTGGCCCATTGCACAGCGGGGGAGCACAACAGTCTGTGGTGTAGTAGTGAGACAGTACAGGGCGCCCAGGGGTCTCTGTGTGTGTAATGGTGTGTGCAGTAACCTGGAACACAGCTAAAAACCTGCTGATTCAACATCCTCCCCGGGACAATGTGTGTTGTGTGTGTGTGTGTGTCTTCCCTCTGAAGAATTCCCTCCTGTGTATCTGTGTGGTCTCAACTCAACAGACAGGTGTGAGGCGAGAGATTAGATAGTGGGAAAACATCCCCCCCCCCCACTAGAAAAAAAAAATTATTTTTAAAATAACTTTTGATTATCTTTCTCAACTCTTCCCCTGAAGAGTCCCTGGGCATTACATAATTTTTTCAAAACGCCAGTCTCCCTCCTTCTGCTTACTTGGACGGATCTCTCACGCTCACCTACGCACTCCCCCTCGCTCTCTTCCTCTCTTGCTTTCTCTGTCACCTCCATCTTCATTACCTCAGTCTCTATCTCTACACCTCCCATCTTCTCATCCTCTTCTTCTCCCCCAACCCGTTCGCTCTCACTACCTCTCTCCGTCTCTCTCTCTCTCCTCTTCCCTCTTTCTCTGAGCTGTAGTGGTGCGGCATGCCACAGAAAACTGTCTCTGATTCACTGACAAGCTCTCCAGATATCACACCTCCCGCACCTCTCCACACGGCACGCTACGCTCATTAGCCCAAATCACAGGCAACTAAGACTGATTACACTAGTATATTATGCTAACGTATCATTGGGGATAACGTCAGGGAGCATTAGATAGACGAGCGGTAACTGCTACCAATGGCGTTTACAGAAGTGGACTAGCGCCGGCGCTAACTTAGCTAATGCGTTACAGACAACTGTATAGGCTATGGGGTGATCCATTCTGATTTTTGGAACTATTAAAAGTAAGTAGGAATGAGATCGTAACTGGTATTTATTTTCAGACATTATCGAAGAAGGACAGAGATAAAGTGGCCGTTTCCCAAAATGGCCTTGTATATCAGAGTATACCAATGTTTAAACCTATGTAGAGCCAAGGAAGACCAGCCAAAGCTGTCACGCCCTGATCTGTTTCACCTGTTCCTGTGATTGTCTCCACCCCCTCCAGGTGTTGCTTATTTTCCCCAGTGTATTTATCCCTGTGTTTCCTGTCTCTCTGTGCCAGTTCATCTTGTATGTTTAGTCAAGTCAACCAGCGTGTTTTTCCCCCCGTATTTCTTTTTGCTATTCTCCTTTTGCTAGTCCTCCCGGTTTTGACCCTTGCCTGTTTATGGATTCTGTACCCGCCTGCCTGACCTTTCTGCCTGCCTTGACCACGAGCCTGTCTGCCACTCTGTACCTCCTGGAATCTGATCTGGTTTTGACCTTTTTGCCTGTCCACGACCATTCTCTTGACTACCCCTTTGGATTATTAAACATTGTAAGACTCCAACCATCTACCTCCGGTGTCTGCATCTGGGTCTCGCCTTGTGCCTTGATAAAAGCACTATAGAGATCACAGTGGTGTGTCAGACGCTTATTGTTAGTAATAAACCTAAGGGCCACATGACACACGGAATCAAGTGCCTAAAGCGTATTCCTTGAGATCTGCATATAAATAACATCACTGTAGTCCAAGACAGACAAGAATGTCCACCTTACCAGCTCTTTTCTGGTCTCCGAAGAAAAACAAGCCTTATGCCCGTTTGCTAACCGCTAATAGATTGAATTGGAACAGTTCTATTAGACCGTTCTAACCTGTCATTACTGTTTTAAATAGTCTCGTGTTCCCAGGCTCTGTTCTTTGTGAGCGTGTGAAGTAACACCTAATAGCTGGGCGGCCACCTGCCCGCAAGTTTAACACGGTGCACAATGACATGGGCACTATGCGCGGCCACATCCGACCGTCATTTAGGCTGTCATTAGAATGAATGGGATGGCAGGACCCCGATGGTCTGGACGTATGTGTGTGTGTCTGTGTGTGCACGCATCCGTGCCAGAAACAATACACAGGCAGTGTGACAAGAGAAAACGGGCGTCAGAAATTCTTACAACACAGATAGACAGCTAGAAGATAAGTGGTAATTAAATTGTACTGAACAAAAATATAAACGCAACATATAAAGTGTTTGTCGCATGTTTAATGAGCTGAAATGAAAGATCCCAGCAATTTTCCATAAGCACAAAAAGCTTATTTCTCAAATGTTGTGCACAAATCCACCTGACAGGTGTGGCATATCAAGAAGCTGATTAAACAGCATGAGCATTACACAGGTGCACCTTGTGCTGAGGACAATAAAAGGCCACTCTACAATGTGCTGTTTTCTCATACAACACAATGTCACATGTGTCTCAAGTTAAGGGAGCATACAATTGGCATGCTGATTGGAAGAATGTCCACGAGCAGTTTTCAGAAAATTGAATTTTCATTTATCTACCATATGTCGACTCCAATGTTGTTTTAGAGAATTTGGCAGTACATCCAACCAGCCTCACAATCGCAGACCATGTGTAACCACACCAGCCCAGGACCTCCACATCCGGCATCTTCACCTGCGGGATTATCTGAGACCAGCCACCCGGACAGCTGATGAAACTCAGGAGTATTTCTGTCTGTAATAATGCCCTTTTGTGGGGAAAAGCTCATTCTGATTGGCTGGGCCTGGCTTCCTTGTGGGTGGGCCTATACCCACCCAGACCCACCCATGGTGGCGTCCCTGCCCAGTCATGTGAAATCCATAGATTAGGGTCTACTGAATTTATTTAAATTGACTGATTTCCTTATATGAACTTTAACTCAGTAAAATCATTGAAATTATTGCATGTTGCGTTTATATGATGTTTACATAGCCAACTGACGTCAATGCATGTTATTAACACTAGCGAACATTTATTGACAGTTTCCATATTGCGCAATGCAGTTTTCATGGATGTCGTTAAAACTTCTCTAGGGTAGGGGGCAGCATTCGTAATTTTGGATGAAAGGCATGCCCAAATTAAACTGCCTGCTTCTCGGGCCCAGAAGATATGATATGCATATAACTGGTAGATTTGGATAGAAAACACTCTAAAGTTTCCAAAACTGTTAAAATAGTGTCTGTGTGTATAACAGAACTGATTTGGCAGGCGAAAACCTGAGAAAAATCCATTCAGGAAGTAGTTTTTTGGGGGGTTTTGTAGTTTTCTATTCAATGCCATTACAGTATCTATTGACTTAGGACTCAAATTGCAGTTCCTATGCCTTCCACTAGATGTCAACAGTCTTTAGAAACTGTTTCAGGCTTGTATTCTGAAAAATTAGGAAGTAAGAGCAGTCTGAATGAGTGGACCCTAAAGTGTCACAGAGCTTTTTCATGACCTCGACCGAGAGAGTGCCTTTCTTGTTTACCTTTTATATTGACGACGTTATTGTCCGGTTGAAATATGATTGATTATTTAGCCTAAAAACAACCTGGGGATTAAATATAAACATCGTTTGACATGTTTCTATGAACTTTACAGATACAATTTGGATTTTTTTGTCTGCCTGTTTTGACTGCGTTTGAGCTTGTGGATTACTGAAGAAAACGCGCGAACAAAAAGGAGGTTTTTGGATATAAAGAGACTTTATCGAACAAAAGGAACATTTATTGAGTAAATGAATGTCTGCTGAGTGCAACCATATGAAGATCATCAAAGGTAAGGGATTCATTTTATCTCTATTTCTGACTGATTTGTCTGCTGGGCTATGTTCTCAAATAATCGTAAGGTATGCTTTCGCCGTAAAGCATTTTAAAAATCTGACACCGTGGTTGTATTCACAAGAAGTTAATCTTTAAACCTATGTAAAATATGTTTTGTTTTCTGAATTTTTATAATGAGTATTTTTGTATTTGAATTTGGCACCCAGCAGTTTCACTGGCTGTTGAAGAGGTGGGACGCTAACGTCTCACGTACCCAAGAGAGGTTTTAAAGCTAGAATCCTTAGTTGCTACATCCAATATTTACACTTATGAATTAATAATATATACCCATTGACTCTTACATTTACATTTACATTTAAGTCATTTAGCAGACGCTCTTATCCAGAGCGACTTACAAATTGGTGCATTCACCTTATGATATCCAGAAGAATATAACTTATAAATGCATCACGAGCTTAGTTCAACTGTTGTACCCCATCAGATCCCCAAATATAAGCTTTTTTATACTCTGTTAGTAAAGAAAAGTAAATGTAAACAAACACTGTATAGCCTGAACAAATGGTTAAAACTAGAAGTTTTATATCATGGATGGTCAGTCATTGTATACATAGCTTTCGCCTTACATTTTAGAGTGGCTATATCCCATCCCTCAGCTTTTTTAAAACCAAAACACAGGCGGGTGTGCTTTGTTATTATTTCAACTAAGGATTTCAAATAATATGGACATCATGAAAAGCGCTATATAAAACCCATATAATATTAATAAAATTGGCTGAATATCCATCTAGGCCTAGCTACTGTCTCAAGTCAAAAGCCCTGTTCAATTCTTTCATGAGATTTGAGACAAGGATAAAGCCAGCTAAGCTATATATAGGTAGATACCTTGATAGACCTTTTCTCCAATTAAATGTTGGCCTCAGTCATTATAAGCCACTGGTACAGGGACACACCTGCACTGCACTTCTCTCCACAAAAACAAAAGTCAGTGACCATCTCCTGCACACCTACACTGCACCAGTCTTCTCTCCCTCTTCCATCTCTTTATTATATTCATCTTTGTACCAGTCTTCTCTCCCTCTCTCTCTTCCATCTCTTTATTATTCATCTTTGTACCAGTCTTCTCTCCCTCTTCCATCTCTTTATTATTCATCTTTGTACCAGTCTTCTCTCCCTCTCTCTCTTCCATCTCTTTATTATTCATCTTTGTACCAGTCTTCTCTCCCTCTTCCATCTCTTTATTATTCATCTTTGTACCAGTCTTCTCTCCCTCTCTCTCTTCCATCTCTTTATTATATTCATCTTTGTACCAGTCTTCTCTCCCTCTCTCTCTTCCATCTCTTTATTATATTCATCTTTGTACCAGTCTTCTCTCCCTCTCCCTCTTCCATCTCTTTATTATATTCATCTTTGTACCAGTCTTCTCTCCCTCTCTCTCTTCCATCTCTTTATTATTCATCTTTGTACCAGTCTTCTCTCCCTCTCTCTCTTCCATCTCTTTATTATTCATCTTTGTACCAGTCTTCTCTCCCTCTCTCTCTTCCATCTCTTTATTATTCATCTTTGTACCAGTCTTCTCTCCCTCTCTCTCATCTCTTTATTATTCATCTTTGTACCAGTCTTCTCTCCCTCTCTCTCTTCCATCTCTTTATTATTCATCTTTGTACCAGTCTTCTCTCCCTCTTCCATCTCTTCATTATTCATCTTTGTACCAGTCTTCTCTCCCTCTTCCATCTCTTTATTATATTAATCTTTGTACCAGTCGTCTCTCTTCAACGAGAACTCCTCTAGTGTATACACACATGCACGCACGCACACACACACACACACACACACACACACACACACACACACACACACACACACACACACACACACACACACACACACACACACGCACACACACACACACACACACACACACACACACACACACACGCTTCAATAATTGATACATTTTTCACTGCTTCTCCTATAAATACTCTGATCAACACCACCATTACATTCACACTGCTTCACCCCAAACCCTCTGGCTCAAGAGATTTCTGTCATTTTTTTCTGCCGACTAAAACCAGATATAAAGTATGCAGAAAAGATAATGGACCTATATATATTTGGAATAAATGCATCTTTGGGAACTAACAATCACCAAAATAAAAGCTAGACAGTCAGGGAGAATGTAAAATACCCAAAACAATGAATTTAGCACTATATCATTTGGTTTACAACTGTAACCTTTTCTCACAGCTTCATGGAGCCGACTGGCTGGCCACACCCCCTGACACGCCCACCACCTAAACCCGTCTAAACCTCATCTCTAGGTCCATTACATTACACACTGCTCGTCCTTCCGTCGGTGGCCTTAGTGTCAGTGAAAAATGAACAGCTAACAAATCAACATGGAGGGAATTTAAGGTCCATTATTGCCACTTCGGGGCAATTTTAGGTGCCCCCTGTGCTGCTGGTGTGACTTTTGTAATGGGGGTTTAGAGTTACAGCAGATTGTTCTTCGGTGGGTGTGTTACGTTAGGTTGATGCTGGGAGTCGGGCGAATGTGAGAGAAAGTGTGTGTGTGTGTGAGAGCGAGTTACTGTGTGTGTGTGTATGTATCTACACGTGAGAATGTGTGTGTGTGTGTATGAGTGTGTGCAGAAGAGTGAGATGGGGGTTAGGAGGCTGGCGGTGAGAGAGTGTGTGGTGTGCCTATAGGTTTGTCCTCTCATTAAAACTTGAATAGCAGAGGGTTAGAGAGTAGAGAAACACTTCCAACCACAGAACCACACAGGAGGCTTGAGGTTTATACGGTACATACGCTTCCCATGCAGTGTTCGCTTATATAACCCCTGGTCTGTAAACATTTATGAACGTTTGCTCTCTTCATGTGACATTGGTGTGCTACGCTTGTTACTAGATGTTGCAAAGATTCTTAGCCTCTTTGATGGTGTTTGTGAGACGAATGGGAAATTGGAGGAAGGAGAGGGAATGAGGTCAGATTCTAATCTATGACATGTCGCTCTCATTTTCTGTCTGTGTGCTGCTGGCTGAGAAGCCATTCACCGAGGCGGCACTTCCATATCATATATCATCTTTTGCAAGGGGACCAGCATGAAGTGATGAGTGTAACAAAACTCACAGAGCCTCAGGAAGCCACACAAATCTACATCCTGGTTAGGTGTGTGCATGCGTTCGTAAGGGTGCAAATGTGCGTGTGTGTGTGTGTGTGTCTACCAGCATGCCATTTCCCACTGCTTTTAGCTCTTGCTTTCCTGTGGCAATTGACCTCCGGGCTTTCAAAGACAAAGCTTTGCGTCAGAGCTTGTGCTGGAGCCTCCATGGCATTTGAAACAGCTTGAGAGCTGAAATGGGTTTGAGAGGACGATATCGTCTAGAAATACAATAGAGTACTAGTGTACGCTTAATAGACTTGAGCCTGCTATTGTCAAAATAGTCAAATCATGATATGCTTTGACAAGCGTAGGAAGTAAATCAGGTGTAAATCGACAAGAGAAGATGATTGAGACGGCACAACAACGCTGACAGCAATTAACCAGTTGACGACTACGTGCAACATTTGCATAACGACTTATGCCTGAAAAGGCATGAAGCACTTGGAACAGGAGAAACGACAAAATGTCCCTGCTTCAGATGTTTGGGTTTGTCATCCTAAACTGTCACACAAGTTGAAACCAACAAAATATTAGGAAAGATTAGCAGTCAGGCCATAGCCATAGTCTACAAGATTCAAACACAATGGTAATATTGACTCCCATAGCCACAGATTAGATTAACTATTCACTGCTCTCAGTTGGATTGACATTTTGCAGAGCACTGTTGCCAAGCAGTTTGCAAGCACTGTATCAAGTGTATCTACACGTATCTATGGCACAAGAGGAGGAAATAAAAAGAAAAGAAAATGATCTGAAAGAAAACAGATGAGAGGAGTGAGGGAAGATCCCTTTTATCCAGTGTAGAAGAGCCACCAGCACTAGAATCCAGCCCATTTCCCCCCAACAACTCTATCTGCCTACGGTGAAACTGTAATTTAAAAAAGGCCCAGTGCAGTCAAAAAAAGTGATTTTCCTGTGTTTTATATACATTTCCACACTATGAGGTTGGAATAAGAGTGACATTTTTTTAATGATAATGCCATTTTATTAAGAGACATGTGTAAAGAGAAGTTGGCGACATCACCAGGCGGAATACGTTAATAGATAACAGCTCGTCCAATTCATCCCTCACTCAGATCCCTCCCAGACAGTCCTAAATTCTTTCTTGAAAAACTGCTCTTTGTTAACAACCTATTATTGTTTATTTTTGACCACCATTTAATTTGTTAAAAATAACAGTAAGGTACTTCATTGTTACCCAGAAATGATTTGATATTGAGATAAAAACGGCTACATTGGGCCTTTAAACCCTGCCCAGGGCAGACAAGCCCCGAGGGCCACAGTAGAGAATAGGAGATGACGAGAAAGGGAGGGGTAGAGGAGAGGAGGATGGAGAGATGTGAAGATTAAAAGGGAAGTGTGAGAGGGAAGGGGAGCAGCCGAGCGAGGGGTTGAGGGGAATTTCAATTTCATTACTGCATCACTGGCATGTGAATATAGACACAATTGTACTGCGAATATGGAAGTACACCACATGACCAAAAGTATGTGAACACCTGCTCGTCAAACATCAATATGGATTTGGTCCCCCCCTTTGCTGATATAATAGCCTCCACTCTTCTGGGAAAGCTTTCCACTAGAACATTGCTGCGGGGACTTTCTTCCATTCAGCCACAAGAGCATTAGTGAGGTCGGGCACTGATGTTGGGCGATTAGGCCTGGCTCGCAGTCAGCGTTCCAATTCATCTCAAAGGTGTTCTATGGGGTTGAGGTCAGGGCTCTGTGCAGGCCAAGTTCTTCCACACCAATCTCGACAAACCATTTCTTTATGGACCTCGCTTTGTGCACGGAAGCATTGCCATGTTGAAACAGGAAAGGGCCTTCCCAAACAAAGTTGGAAGCACAGAATCATCTAGAATGTCATTGTATGCTGTTGCATTAAGATTTCCCTTCACTGGAACTAACGGGCCTAGCCCGAACCATGAAAAACAGCCCCGGACCATTATTCTTCCCCCACCAAACTTTACAGTCGGCACTATGCATTGGGGCAGGTAGCGTTCTCATGGTATCCGCCAAACCCAGATTTGTCCGTTGGACTGCCAGACGCGTTTCCACTGCTCCAGAGTCCAATGGCGAAGAGCTTTGCACTGCTCAAGCCGATGCTGTGATCTTAGGCTTGCGTGCTGCTGCTCGGGTATGGAAAACAGTTATTGTGCTGATGTTGCTTCCAGATTCCGTAGTGAGTGTTGCAACCAAGGACAGACCATTTTTACGCGCGACGCACTTCAGCACCCGGCGGTCCCATTCTTTGAGCTTGTGTGGCCTACCACTTCGCGGCTGTGCCATTTTTGCTCCTAGATGTTTCCACTTCACAATAAGAGCACTTACAGTAGACAAGGGCAGCTCTAGCAGGGGAGAAATCTGATGAACTGAATTGTTGGAAAGGTGGCATCCTAAGACGGTCCTACGTTGAAAGTCATCAGTGGTTCATATGACAAACTTCGGCAAATTCATACATTTTCAATACATTTAGTTGAGCTCTTCAGTAAGCCATTCTACTGCCAATGTTTGTCTATGAGATTGCATGGCTGTGTGCTTGATTTTATACCCCTGTCAGTAACGGGTGTGGCTGAAATAACTGAATCCACTAATTTGAAGGGGGGTCCACATGCTTTTGTATATTTAGTGTATGTCATAAATGTTTGACTGACAGAGCCGGTATGATAGAGGATGTCCGACACCCTCCACTTGAGAAGGAGCTCCTCAGTGAAATAAAGGAAGATGTTAACGGTCCTCATTGACTATTTCTCCAGTCATGTAAATATAGTATACTGTCGATTTTTGATCTGGCTTCTCTCACTCCCTCTCCCCCTTTCACTCTCAAACACACACTCATGCATATGAGCAAACACGCGTCCGAGAAAACACACAAACGCAAACACACACACACAGAGACAAACGTGCACACACAAATACACACACAAACAGAAAAACATGCACACACACACAGCGGCTGGGAGGCCTCCCTCAGGTCAGCTCGTTATTTCAGGACCTGCAGACACACTGTTTGTCCCGCCCTCCCCCAGTGCACCTCAGGGGGGCAGGGAGTTCAGCTATGACTAATTGACAGGGATTAAACCTGGGTTGCCTCACTTTCCACACACAAATACGCTCACATACATACAAACACTCAGTGGGTCGTCAGTGTCAGAGTGACCCCAGGGTCCGTGGCTGTGTGTGTGTGTGTGTGTGTGTGTGTGTGTGTGTGTGTGTGTGTGTGTGTGTGTGTGTGTGTGTGTGTGTGTGTGTGTACATACGTATATACAGTGGGGCAAAAAAGTATTTAGTCAGCCACCAATTGTGCAAGTTCTCTCACTTAAAAAGATGAGAGAGGCCTGTAATTTTCATCATAGGTACACTTCAACTATGACAGACAAAATGAGAAAAAAAATCCAGAAAATCACATTGTAGGATTTTTTATGAATTTATTTGCAAATTATGGTGGAAAATAAGTATTTGGTCACCTACAAACAAGCAAGATTTCTGGCTCTCACAGACCTGTAACTTCTTCTTTAAGAGGCTCCTCTGTCCTCCACTCGTTACCTGTATTAATGGCACCTGTTTGAACTTGTTATCAGTATAAAAGACACCTGTCCACAACCTCAAACAGTCACACTCCAAACTCCACTATGGCCAAGACCAAAGAGCTGTCAAAGGACACCAGAAACAAAATTGCAGACATGCACCAGGCTGGGAAGACTGAATCTGCAATAGGTAAGCAGCTTGGTTTGAAGAAATCAACTGTGGGAGCAATTATTAGGAAATGGAAGACATACAAGACCACTGATAATCTCCCTCGATCTGGGGCTCCACGCAAGATCTCACCCCGTGGGGTCAAAATGATCACAAGAACGGTGAGCAAAAATCCCAGAACCACACGGGGGGACATAGTGAATGACCTGCAGAGAGCTGGGACCAAAGTAACAAAGCCTACCATCAGTAACACACTACGCCGCCAGGGACTCAAATCCTGCAGTGCCAGACGTGTCCCCCTGCTTAAGCCAGTACATGTCCAGGCCCGTCTGAAGTTTGCTAGAGAGCATTTGGATAATCCAGAAGAAGATTGGGAGAATGTCATATGGTCAGATGAAACCAAAATAGAACTTTTTGGTAAAAACTCAACTCGTAGTGTTTGGAGGACAAAGAATGCTGAGTTGCATCCAAAGAACACCATACCTACTGTGAAGCATGGGGGTGGAAACATCATGCTTTGGGGATATTTTTCTGCAAAGGGACCAGGACGACTGATCCGTGTAAAGGACAGAATGAATGGGGCCATGTATCGTGAGATTTTGAGTGAAAACCTCCTTCCATCAGCAAGGGCATTGAAGATGAAACGTGGCTGGGTCTTTCAGCATGACAATGATCCCAAACACACCGCCCGGGCAACGAAGGAGTGGCTTCATAAGAAGCATTTCAAGGTCCTGGAGTGACCTAGCCAGTCTCCAGATCTCAACCCCATAGAAAATCTTTGGAGGGAGTTGAAAGTCCATGTTGCCCAGCAACAGCCCCAAAACATCACTGCTCTAGAGGAGATCTGCATGGAGGAATGGGCTAAAATACCAGCAACAGTGTGTGAAAACCTTGTGAAGACTTACAGAAAACGTTTGACCTCTGTCTGTCACGTTCCTGACCTGTTTTCTCTTGTTTTGTATGTGTTTATTGGTCAGGGCGTGAGTTTTGGGTGGGCAGTCTATGTTTTCTGTTTCTATGTTGGTTTTGGGTTGCCTGGTATGGCTCTCAATCAGAGGCAGGTGTTTGACGTTTCCTCTGATTGAGAGTCATATTAAGGTAGGTTGTTCTCACTGTTTGTTTGTGGGTGGTTGTCTCCTGTGTCTGTATGTATGTTCGTGCCACACGGGACTGTAGCGTTGGTTTGTAGTCTGTACCTGTTTCGTGCGTTCTTCGTTATATGTAAGTTCACATGTTTTAGGTCAGTCTACGTCGTTTTGTTGTTTTGTATTTTTTCAAGTCTTCTTCGTGTGTTTAGTTTCGTTTTGTAAATAAATTCATTATGTCATCCTACCTCGCTGCAAATTGGTCTTCCGATCCCTCTCTCCTCTCCTCGTCCGAGGAGGAGGAGGAATTAGAGTTCCGTTACAGAACCACCCACCAAATTACCAGAACCAAGCAGCGGGGAAAAGGGCAGCGACAGCAACCGCAGAAATCCCAGGATTCATGGACATGGGAGGAGATCCTGGACGGTAAAGGACCCTGGGCTCAGCCAGGGGAATATCGCCGTCCCAAGGCGGAGCTGGAGGCAGCGAAGGCAGAGAGGCGCTGGTATGAGGAGGCAGCGCGGCGACGTGGTTGGGAGCCCGAGAGTCAGACCCAAAAATTTCTTGGGGGGGGGCACACGAGGAGTGTGGCAAAGCCGGGTAGGATACCTGAGCCAACTCCCCGTGCTTACCGTGGAGTGAGAGGGCGTCGTACTGGTCAGACACCGTGTTATGCGGTAAAGCGCACGGTGTCCCCAGTACGCGTGCTTAGCCCAGTGCAGGCTATTCCACCTTGCCGCACTGGGAGGGCTAGGTTGGGCATCGAGCCGGATGTCATGAAGCCGGCCCAACGTATCTGGCCTCCAGTACGTCTCCTCGGGCCGGCGTACATGGCACCAGCCTTACAGGTGGTGTCCCCGGTTCGCCTGCATAGCCCAGTGCGGGTTATTCCACCTCGCCGCACTGGCAGGGCTACGGGGACCATTCAACCGGGTAAGGTTGGGGAGGCTTGGTGCTCAAGAGCACGTGTCCTCCTTCACGGTCCGGTATACCCGGTGCCACCTCCAAGTACCAGTCCACCGGTGGCAGCCCCCCGCACCAGGCTGTCTCTCCGGGTTCTCTCTCCAGCTGCTCCCACCTGTCCAGCGCTGTCAGAGCTTTCCTCCTCTCCAGCGAAGCCAGTGCCTATACCACGCACCAGGCTGTCTCTCCGTCTCCTCCCTACAGGTCTGCCAGTCTGCCCAGCGGCGCCTGAACTGCCCGTCTGCCCAACGCCGCATGAACTGCTCGTCTGGACTGAGCCGTCGTCCAGCCAGGACCAGCCAGAGCCGTCCAGCCAGGACCTGCCAGAGCCGTCCAGCCAGGACCTGCCAGAGCCGTCCAGCCAGGACCAGCCAGAGCCGTCCAGCCAGGACCAGCCAGAGCCGTCCAGCCAGGACCAGCCAGAGCCGTCCAGCCAGGACCTGCCAGAGCCGTCCAGCCAGGACCTGCCAGAGCCGTCCAGCCAGGACCTGCCAGAGCCGTCCAGCCAGGACCTGCCAGAGCCGTCCAGCCAGGACCTGCCAGAGCCGTCCAGCCAGGACCTGCCAGAGCCGTCCAGCCAGGACCTGCCAGAGTCCCTCAGCCCGGAGCTGCCGTCCCTCAGCCCGGAGCTGCCGTCCCTCAGCCCGGAGCTGCCGTCCCTCAGCCCGGAGCTGCCGTCCCTCAGCCCGGTGCTGCCCCTTATCCCGGTGCTGCCCCTTATCCCGGTGCTGCCCCTTATCCCGATGCTGCCCCTTCATTTAGGTGGGTTTAGTTGGAGGGTGGTCATTGGGAGGGGGATACAGAAGCTGGGAGTGACTATGGTGGTGTGGGGACAGCGTCCGGAGCCTGAGCCACCACCGTGGTCAGATGCCCACCCAGACCCTCCCCTAGACTTTGTGCTGGTGCGCCCGGAGTTCGCACCTTAAGGGGGGGGTTATGTCACGTTCCTGACCTGTTTTCTCTTGTTTTGTATGTGTTTATTGGTCAGGGCGTGAGTTTTGGGTGGGCAGTCTATGTTTTCTGTTTCTATGTTGGTTTTGGGTTGCCTGGTATGGCTCTCAATCAGAGGCAGGTGTTTGACGTTTCCTCTGATTGAGAGTCATATTAAGGTAGGTTGTTCTCACTGTTTGTTTGTGGGTGGTTGTCTCCTGTGTCTGTATGTATGTTCGTGCCACACGGGACTGTAGCGTTGGTTTGTAGTCTGTACCTGTTTCGTGCGTTCTTCGTTATATGTAAGTTCACATGTTTTAGGTCAGTCTACGTCGTTTTGTTGTTTTGTATTTTTTCAAGTCTTCTTCGTGTGTTTAGTTTCGTTTTGTAAATAAATTCATTATGTCATCCTACCTCGCTGCAAATTGGTCTTCCGATCCCTCTCTCCTCTCCTCGTCCGAGGAGGAGGAGGAATTAGAGTTCCGTTACACTGTCATTGCCAACAAAGGGTATATAACAAAGTATTGAGATAAACTTTTGTTATTGACCAAATACTTATTTTCCACCATAATTTGCAAATAAATTCATTAAAAATCCTACAATGTGATTTTCTGGATTTTTTTTCCTCGTTTTGTCTGTCATAGTTGAAGTGTACCTATGATGAAAATTACAGGCCTCTCTCATCTTTTTAAGTGGGAGAACTTGCACAATTGGTGGCTGACTAAATTATTTTTTGCCCCACTGTATGTGTGTCTGTTGAGACGTGCTTAGTCTCGTGTAGTCATACCTCCACATTACGTTATTCCTCTGAAGGTCTGGAGAATTTAGTATTAGCTCGTACAAAGGGTGCTGCATCACGTGTTATGTTTGTCACGGTTTCTGACCAATCGAGTTGAAGAAGGCATTACAACTCCTCCACTTGAACACTCTACTAAAAAAAGAGACATTATGGCTTGTCTACCAACAGGCTATGGTAAAGGTTTAGTGTATCAAGTGTGGCCGACAGTCTGCAAATTAAAGTCACCATAAACATGGCATACATGAACATATTTTTATGCGTTTTTAAATAGCTGATTTCCCGGCGGTCCTCACGCACTGTTGTAGCTCCGCCCAAGCAAGGCAGGGTTTAGGGAAGCCGGGGTCCTGACGAGGCTAAAACGTGCTTAGAGAGAGCAGATTGAGCTCAGAGAGACAGCTGGAAGAGATCACTCCTGTCAAGACACCAAGGGATTCCTCATGGTTAATATAATACACCGCACATGTGTGGGATGGGTGTGTATGTGTGTAACAAGACCCCCTTACACCAGAGGCCTTGTTCTTCAGCATTCTCTCTATGTGTGTATGTTGTAGAGCCTATTGCAACATGAGCTTACGTTTAGTTTTGTCACGATACCAGAATGTTTACTTTGATACCGATACAAGGTTTAGTATCGCGATGCTCAATACCAAAACTTTACATGAAACCAAAATTAAACTGCAAATACAAGAAAGCGTGGAGGACAAAATTGATTTGATTTGAATTGTCTGTGTTTATTTTCTTTTGCTTTCAAAATCACACTTTTTAATAGAAAAATAACTCCACAACACTGCTTAAAGCTGGAATCTTTCATTTGCGATATTACAACAACAAAGAAGTTACTGCAAACAATGAACACTTATTTCCCCTCAAACATCATTACACACGCGATTAGATGAGCACAATATGTACCGCAATATTGTTTACCATGCTGCGTGACGCTCCCCAGCTCGGCAACAAAAACCTTAACAACGGTAGGTGGGCGGTAGTGGTGCTCTTTCCCCCTACTGAGAATTCCATCTTTAAACCACACCAGGGGACCACTTTTGAGGTCTGGGAAAAATCAAATTAGTGTTAATTTAAGTGGACATGCAATTAGCACTGTTTGCTTAGCAGTGTTTCTGTCGTGCACGTGATGGAGTTTGCGAAAACAAAATGGCCACTGGATTGATGCAAATAATCATGATTCTGCCAGGTAGGCATAGGCTACTTTATAGTTAACTTTTTATTAAGACGGTTTTTGGTAAAGCCTTTCCATCTACACAAAGATGGTTATCATTAGTGATAGAGATACGCAGCACCGTACACACAGACGGGGGCATTACCGTGCCGTTGCCTTTTCAGAAAGCCGCGAATCACTGATGCATTCTGTTCATGTCTTATGCTAGGCTAAACTTGGGCAAATCAATTAATTGATTTTCTAATAAGTTCAACACACATTTGATAGAAGAACCAGAAATAACAAGATTTTAGTACCGAGCCGTTTTCATTTTGTAGTATCGGAAAAGTACACTACTTACACTTATTTTAAACATTAGCATTGCATGTGTGCCGGATGTCTGTCTGAATGCGTGTTTCTGTCTCTATGTGTGGTCTGAAAATATGTCTTGGTTACTGTAGATGTAGTTAATACCAGAAATCTTGTGCTAGTGGCTACAGCTAACTAATATTAAGGCCGGGACGATACCAGTATCACATACTCATTAGTATTGTGGCAAGGAAACAAAACAAGTAGCGGATTTAACTTCTTTAGGAAAACAGCCTGTTACACCCTGACCATAGAGAGCCTTTTTATTCTCTATTTTGGTTAGGCCGGGGTGTGACTAGGGTGGGTAATCTAGGTTGTTTTATTTCTATGTTGGCCTGGTATGGTTCCCAATCAGAGGCAGCTGTTTAGCGTCTGATTGGGAATCATATTTAGGCAGCCATTTCCCCACTGTTTTTTTGTGGGATCTTGTTGATGTGTAGTTGCCTGTGAGCACTCCATAGCTTCACGTGTAATTTGCTCTTTATTGTTTTTGTGCGTTTCACGAATAAAAAGATGTGGAACCCATATCACGCTGCGCCTTGGTCCGAATGTTATTTCGACGACCGTGACACAGTCCAAATGTTGGAAACAAACATCATTATGTTGTCATCCAGAGTCACATTTATGTATTTCCCAAGCTATATCACACAATATTACATACAGCTGGTTTTGAAAGGACTAAAGAGTTTGGTGTGCTTCGTGTTTCCATTTTTGGCATGGAAAAAATATTGCAATACTGGTATCGTCGCGGCCCTAGGTAATATCGGTTAATACTGACAGGATGTTGTTAGGTTAAAAGGGTTTGATTTTTGAGTGTAGTTACCCTTAAATTCCAGTGCACAGGGGAAATCTCTTTGCCTCTTCAGAAAGTTGCAGGAAATAAGCCATGAACAATGCATCAGTGATTCATATGACAAACTTAGTCAAATTCATACATTTTCAATACATTTAGTTGATTCCCTACGAAGTTCAGCATATTTTTTAAATATTGTTGAATTCCATTTCATTGTCTGGATTCTGTGAATCCGTCCGCGTTCTATGCATCACGGATTTTATAGGGCCCTACATACTGTACACACACTCTATAACTACTCCAGCAGACTAGTGTTTTACACAAGTAGCCACCCAAATAGAGAAAGTAGCCAGCCAGGCAACCCCAGGCCAGAGGGGTTTTGCCTCCCAGGGTTCGAAATATTTTGCAGGAGGAGCTCTATTTTGCTGGCCTCCGGTACATCATATTGCCTTGATTCCATCCGAACTACACAGTGAAATGATTGAATATTTTATAGAGTTTACCTCCCAGATTGGAAACATTTGTTGTGGTATTGTGTAGAAAGACATGACTTTATATTTTAAATGACTGAAAATGTATGAATTCGGTGTATTGCTAGTTGTTTTGGATATCGTCGAGGTCAGTAGTTCCCAACTCCAATCCTCGAGTACCCCCAACAGCACACAGATTAAGTAAATCGCCCATATTATCTTGAAAAGGGGTTATGTCAGCAGTCTAACAGTGCCTCAGAAAGTATTCATAACACTTGACTTTACCACAGTTTGTTGTGTTACAGGTTTAATTTTAAATTGATAAAATGTACATTTGTGTCACTGGCCTACACACAGTACCCCATAATGTCAAAGTGGAATTATATTTTTTGAAATGTTGACAAAGTAATTATAAATGAAAAGCTGAAATGTCTTCAGTCAATAAGTACTTTGTTGTGGTACTCCTAAATACGTTCAGGAGGAAAAATGTGTTTAAACAAGTCACATAATAAGTTGCATGGACTCAATCTTTGGTGTTTAAAATGTTTTTTGAAAGACGATCTCTGTACCCCACACATTCAATTACTGTAAGGTCCCTCAGTCGAGCAGTTCATTTCAAACATCGATTCAACCACAAAGACAAAGGAGGTTTTCCAATGCCTTGCAAAGAATGCACCTATTGGTAGCTGGGTAAAAAAGTTTTTTTTAAAGTCATTGAATAGCCCTTAGATGCTGGGTTGAAGTTAATTAATTACACTTTGGATGGTGTATCAATACACCCAGTCACTACTGTAATGGCTGTCGTCGGTGGAAGAAGGTGAGGACCAAGGTGCAGCGTGGTAAGTGTTCATGCTATTTAATAATAACCAAAACTGAACACTGAATAACAAAACAACAAAGAAACAACCGAAACAGTTCTATCTGGTGCAGACACACAAAGACTGAAAATAACCACCCACAAAACCCAACAGAAAACAGGCTACCTAAATATGGTTCCCAATCAGGGACAACGATTGACAGCTGCCTCTGATTGAGAACCATATCAGGCCAAACACAGAAATAGAAAATCATAGAAAAACTAAACATAGACAACCCACCCAACTCACGCCCTGACCATACTAAAACAAAAGACAAAACAAAGGAACTAAGGTCAGAACGTGACAGTACCCCCCCCCCCCAAGGTGCGGACTCCGGCCGCAAAACCTGAACCTATAGGGGAGGGTCTGGGTGGGCACCTGTCCGTGGTGGCGGCTCTGGCGCTGGACGTGGACCCCACTCCACCATAGTCTTAGTCCGCTTCTGTGGCCTCCTAGGAACGGCGACCTTGGCCTGGGAACCCTAATAAATGGGCCCACGGGACTGAGGGACGCCTCTGGACTGACGGACGCATCTGGACTGAGGGGCAGCTCCGGACTGAGGGGCAGCTCAGGACTGGGGGGCAGCTCTAGCGGCTCAGGACAGACGGGCGGCTCTAGCGGCTCAGGACAGACGGGCGGCTCTAGCGGCTCAGGACAGACGGGCGGCTCTAGCGGCTCAGGACAGACGGGCGGCTCTAGCGGCTCTGGACAGACGGGCGGCTCTGACGGCTTGGGACAGACGGGCGGCTCAGGCGGCTCGGGACAGACGGGCGGCTCAGGCGGCGCTGGACAGACGGGCGGCTCAGGCTGCGCTGGACAGACGGGCGGCTCAGGCGGCGCTGGACAGACGGGCAGCTCAGGCGGCGCTGGACAGACGGGCGGCGCTGGACAGACGGGAGACTCTGGCCTGCTGAGGCGCACAGTAGGCCAGGTGCGTGGTGCTGGGAACTGGTGGAACCGAGCTGGGAACACGCACCTCAGGGCGAGTGCGGGGTGCTGGAACTGGAGGCCTGGTACGTGGTGCCGGCACCGGAGGGCTGGTGCGAGGGGCTGCCACAGGAGGGCTGGTGCGTGGAGGTGGCACCGGATAGACCGGACCGTGAAGGCGCACAGGAGGTCTCGAGCACCGAGCCTGCCCAACCTTACCTGGTTGAATGCTCCCCGTAGCCAGGCCAGTGCGTCGAGGTGGAATAGCCCGCACTGGGCTATGCTGGCGAACCAGGGACACCATGCGTAAGGCTGGTACCATGTACACCGGCCCGAGGAGACGCACTGGAGACCAGATGCGCTGAGCCGGCTTCATGGCACCTGGCTCGATGCCCACTCTAGCCCGGGCCGATACGAGGCGCTGCAATGTACTGCACCGGGCTATGCACACGCACCGGGGACACCGTGCGCCTCACGGCGTAACACGGTGCCTGCCCGGTCCCTCTCTCTCCACGGTAAGCACGGGGAGTTGGCGCAGGTCTCCTACCTGACTTCGCCACACTCCCCGTGTGCCTCCCCCAAGAAATGTTTGGGGCTGCCTCTCGGGCTTCCTCGCCAGCCGTGTTCCCACATACCGCTGGTTCCTCTCTCCGGCTGCCTCTGCTCTCCTAGCTGCCTCCACCTGTTCCCATGGAAGGCGATCCCTTCCCGCCAGGATCTCCTCCCATGTGTAGACTCCCTTGCCGTCCAGAACGTCCTCCCATGTCCAGGAGTCCTGAGATCGCTGCTTTCCGATACCACGCTGCTTGGTCCTTTTTTGGTGGGTGGTTCTGTAACGGCTGTTGTCGGTGGAAGAAGGTGAGGACCAAGGTGCAGCGTGGTAAGTGTTCATGATATTTAATAATAACCCAAACTGAACACTGAATAACAAAACAACAAAGAAACAACCGAAACAGTTCTATCTGGTGCAGACACACAAAGACTGAAAATAACCACCCACAAAACCCAACAGAAAACAGGCTACCTAAATATGGTTCCCAATCAGGGACAACGATTGACAGCTGCCTCTGATTGAGAACCATATCAGGCCAAACACAGAAATAGAAAATCATAGAAAAACTAACATAGACAACCCACCCAACTCACGCCCTGACCATACTAAAACAAAAGACAAAACAAAGGAACTAAGGTCAGAACGTGACAACTACAAAGATAAAGGCGTCCTTCCTAAACCTGTTGCCGGAGAGGAAGTAAAATGCACAGGAATTTCACCATGAGGCCAATGGTGACTTTGAAACAGTTCCAGAGTTTAATGGCTGTGATGGGAGAAAACTGAGGATGGATCAACAACATTGTAGTTACTCCACAATACTAACCTAAATGACATAGTGAAAAGAAGGAAGCCTGTACATAATAAAATATTCCAAAACATGCATCCTGTTTGCTAAAGTAAAACTGCAAAAATGTGGCAAATAAATTAACCTTATGTCCCGAATACAAAGCGTTATGTTTGGGGCAAATGCAAACACATCACTGAGTACCACACTTCATGTTTTCAAGCATGGTGGTGGATGCATCATGTTATGGGTATGCTTGTCATCGGCAAGGACTAGGGAGTTTAAAAAAAATAAAACAAATGGAATACAGCAACGCACAGAGGAAAACCTGCTTCAGTCTTCTTCCCAGCAGACACTGGGAGAAGAATTCACCTTTCAGCAGGACAAGACGACATTGAAAGTTCCTGAGTGGCCTAGGTACGGTTTTGTCATTAGTTACAGTCTTGACATAAATCAGCTTTAAAATCTATGGCAAGACTTGAAAATGGCTGTCTAGCAATGATCAACAACCAATTTGACAGAGCTTGAAGAATTTGGAAAAGAACAATGTGCAAATATTGTACAATCCAGGTCTGCAAAGCTCTTAGAGACTTACCCAGAAAGACTCATAGCTGTAATCGCTGCCAAAGTTGATTTGGACACGTATTGACTCAGGGGTTGAATATTTATCTAATCAGATACTATATTATTAGTGTTTTCTTTTTCATATATTATTTCTTTTACAAATGCTAGAATTTTTCTTCTACTTTGACAGAGTATTTTGTGTAGATCGTTGACAAAAAATCCCACTTTGTAACAACAAAATATGGACAAAGTCAAGGGGTGTGAATACTTTCTGAAGGAACCAAGTACAACATTTCTTTATGATTTTACATGAGCTTAATTCATAAAACAATATCATTAGGTAGGTATCATTATAAAATGTGTTTTATTTTTTGCCTGATTCCGTTCTGTTCTTTCCCAAATTCTGTTTTCACCGTTTTCTTTTGCCTTGTTACAGTTTTTCACCGTTTTTGTAGGTCCTTGCTCTCAAAATCTCATTTTTTAATAGAAAAAAAAACTACACATTTGGATGTTGTAAGTCCACAACAACGCTTTAACCACATCAGGAGACCACTTTTGAGGTCTGGAAAAAAATCGGAGAATTATTTATTTTTGGGTGTAGTTACTCTTTAATTCAAGTGTGCACCTTGCAAGCGGCTGTTGTTTAACAGTGGTTTTGTAGTGCACACGTGATGCTACAGTTTGCAAAACAATTACCCAGTGGATAGATGAAAATAATCATTCTTCCAGGTTGGCATAGGCTACTTTGTGGATAACATTTAATTGAGAATGTTTTTGGGAAAGCCTTTCCATTTACCAGAAGACTGTTTTCATTAGCATCATCGCTAACGCTAACACAAAGTGATAGACAAGCACACCACACACACAGACAGGGGCATTTTCATTGCCTCTTCGGAAAGTTGCAGGAGATACAAATCACTGATGCATTGTGTTCATGTCTTATGATAAACTTTGGCTAATTAATACATGTTTTTATACATTTAGTTGATTCCCTAACTAAGGTCAATACATTTTTGAAAATTGTCAAATTCAGTTGTAATGCCTGGATTCTGTGAGGGTCCTAATTATCACATTTGGACCAGAATGAGACTCTCCACTAGTTATTGTTCCTGCAGTGATGATTCACCCTCTTCATCAAATGTTTTCATAATTTATCTGCAGATAATCTACAAATGCAAATTGGGGAGACAAATAAACGTCTCTATCCCCGAAGCAATTCAGCAGGCTACACTGACTCAATTTAGTGTCACTATCTGGCAAGCCCCTACATCCTCTGAAAGGAAACCTAGGAAATCCTGATGGACATACAGTGCCTTCGGAAAGTATTCAGACCCCTTGACTTTTTCCACATTTTGTTACGTTGCAGCCTTATTCTGAAATTGATTAAATAAAATCCTCAGCAATCTAAACACAATACCCCATAATGACAAGGTGAAAACAGATTTTTTTTAAATGTTTTGCAAAATTAATAAAAATAAAAAACAGAAATACCTTATTTACATAACTATTCAGACCCTTTGCTATGAGACTCGAAATTGAGCTCAGGTGCATTCTGTTTCCATTGATCATCCCTGAGATGTGTCTACAACTTGATTGGAGTCCAATGATTGGACATGATTTGGAAAGACACACACCTGTCTATATAAGGTCCCACAGTTGACAGTGCATGTCAGAGCAAAAATCAAGCCATGAGGTCGAAGGAATTGCCCGTAGAGCTCCGAGACAGGATGGTGTCGAGGCACAGATCTGGGGAAGGGTACCCAAAAATGTCTGCAGCATTGAAGGTCCCCAAGAACACAGTGGCCTCCATCATTATTAAATGGAAGAAGATTGGAACCACTAAGACTCTTCCTAGAGCTGGCTGCCCAGCCAAACTGCGCAATCAGGGGAGAAGGGCCTTGATCAAGGAGGTGACCAAGAACCTGATGGTCACTCTGACAGAGCTCCAGAGTTCCTCTGTGGAGATCAGAGAACCTTCCAGAAGGACAACCACCTCTTCAGCACTCCACCAATCAGGCCTTTATGGTAGAGTGACCAGATGGAAGCCACTCCTCAGTAAAAGGACACGACAGCCCACTTGGAGTTCGCCAAAAGGCACCTAAAGACTCTCAGACCATGAGAAACAAGATACTCTGGTCTGATGAAACCAAGATTGAACTCTTTGGCCTGTTTGCCAAGCGTCACGTCTGGAGGAAACCTAGCACCATCCATACAGTGAAGCATGGTGGTGGCAGCATCTTGCTGTGGAGATGTTTTTCTGGGACTGGGATACTAGTCAGGATAGAGGCAAAGATGAACGGAGCAAAGTACAGAGAGATCCTTGATGAAAACCTGCTCCAGAGCTCTCAGGACCTCAGACTGGGGCGAAGGTACACATTCCAACAGGACCACGACCCTAAGCACACAGCCAAGACAATGCAGGAGTGTCTTCGGGAAAAGACTTTGAATGTCCTTGAGTGGCCCAGCCAGAGCCCAGAATTGAACCCGATCAAACATCTACTGGAGAGACCTGAAAACAGCTGTGCAGCGACACTCTCAATCCAACCTGACAGAGCTTGAGAGGATCTGCAGAGAAGAATGTGAGAAACTCCTCAAAATGCAGGTGTTGTAGCGTCATGAAAGACTCTAGGCTGTAATAGCTACCAAAGGTGCTTCAACAAAGTAGTGAGTAAAGGGTCTGAATACTTATGTAATTATAATTTAATCAATTTTAGAATAAGGCTGTAGCCTAACAAAATGTGGAAAAAGTCAAGAGGTCTGAATACTTTCCCGAAGGCACTGTATTTTTCCCAGTCATGTGAAATCCATAGATTAGGGCCTAATGAATTGATTTCAATTGACTGATTTCCTCAAATGAACTGTAACTCCGTAAAATCTTTGAAATTGTTGCTTGTTGCATTTATATTTCTGTTTAGTATATATTGTATGCTCAATATTATTTTATACTAATACAATTGCTCAGAGAAAGAGATTTTGTTTAAGTAATAAAAAAGATAGGGCTCAAAATGATTGACACCACTGTTTTCAATACCTTTCAGTACCTCCTCACCTTGTGAGGATACGACACTGAGCCTTTTTCTGAAATGTTTTATGCGATTGGAGAACACGTTGAGAGTGATTTTAGTGATCCTATATAAATCTTTTTTACAGATCCTTGATATCCTTCGTCTGCTCTTATGGACTACCCTCTTCAACTAGGGATGTGCATCTCTCCTTTCATTAACGATTCGATACAGTAACGCTATGTTTTTGGTTTGAAATGATTCGGCACCTGAGCTGAGCGTTTGGGCAGACTGAGCATCTACCACCTCACTATCAGATTAGGGGTGGAACAAATGTATGGTTTTTGTCCCCCCACTTCTTATCTGAACTCATCATCACCCACTGATTTCATTTTTGCAGATTGAAAATGTTTTGAGCTAGTACTATGTCAATATTTATGTCTAGAAATTAGCACGGCATTTAGACAATTAATATAATGCCGTTTTGGATTTTACCCGTCTCGAAAGCAAATGGTTTAGACCATTTGGAATTTGACAGAGAGCGTCTACTGCTCCAAGCAATGAATGCAAAATGACTGTTGTCCTTTATGAAATGACTTTGTTCATGTAACAATGACCAATCGGAATGATTGAAAACCCCAATTAGCATTTGGATACGAGTTGGGTCCACTTTAGTAGGCTACACAACTCTGGTAAAAACACAATTTTCTACAGTGCATTTAGTAACAATAACCCAGGAAATTACATTGGTTGTCACTGAACTAATAAATCCTATGATTTGAAATTGTGAAAGCCATTTTTACAAGCATCTGAATGCTGAAGGTTCCAGATGAACTGCATATTACAAGACCAGGGATAGGCCTACCTCTGGTTGGCGGGAGCATCTGTGTCTTGCGCACAGTTATCCGACAGTCATAGGCAGTTACATGCATAAAGGTTTGATATACTACTGAACTGAAGGAGAGGACCCATTCATTCAGTCAACAGATAAGAGTTATTTTCAGAAAAAAATACAATGAGTAAAACAACATTAGTGAACCGATTAATAAGGTTTGAATCAGTTTTCTGACCGATGCACTCTTAATTTGGATTGGTTTGATCTCCCACAGACTGATGCACCCATATCTTAAACATTTGAACCTGCACCGATGAGTACCGGTGAATCGTTGCATCCCAAGGTTATTGTCTTGCTGGAACATTGCTGCCAAGTGTCAGCCTCCTGGCCAGAGAGCTCTATTTTCATTTCATCTGACCATAGATAGCACCGCCGGGATAAACGGCATTGGCGCTTGGATTGGAACCGGTGCTGTGGTCAGATGACCTGAAATAGAGCTGTTGAGCCATGCACACCAGTGGTGGGTTTGGCATTGAACAACATATGCAGAAAATGAGGTACTCCATTCATACCTATGGTGAAATACGGTGGTGGATCTTTGATGTTATGGGGCTATTTTGCTTTCACTGGTCCTTGGGCCCTTGTTGAGGTTAATTGAACCATGGACTTTACCAAGTACCGTAATTTCCGGACTACAAGCCGCTACTTTTTTCCCACGCTATGAACCTCGCGGTTTATACAATGACGCGGCTAATTTATGTTTTTTTTCTTTTTTTCACAAGATTCATGCCGCCAAAAAACTGAGCACCGTCACATAATGTGACGTAAATCGAGCGCGCTCAAACTTGCCATCATTCTGATTACGGTAGTCATTTTGTCACCCTCATCATGGCAAAGACACGGAGAAATGCATATGATGCAGCTTTCAAGTTGAAGGCGATCGGTCTGGCTGTTGGAAAAGGAAATAGAGCTGCTGCACGGGAGCTTGGCCTTAATGAGTCGATGATAAGACGTTGGAACTGTGCAGATCCGACTGAAAGCCATAACAATCGCCACCGCAATGAAGTTTCACTTTCTTGGTAGGCTACTGTTTACTGCTATTTATTTTTTATTTTTGTTACAAGCCGTGTTTCGTTAAAGCCTATTTATTTTTGTTACAAGCCGTGTTTCGTTTAGAAGCCTATTTATTTTTGTTACAAGCCGTGTTTCGTTTAAAGGCTGTGTAAAGTTCATTTGTTTCAATATACCGGTAGGCACTTGCGGCTTATAGACATGTGCGGTTTATTTATGTACAAAATACATATTTGTAAAAAATTCAGTGGGTACGGCTTATATTCAGGTGCGCTTAATAGTCCAGCAATTACGGTAGGATACCAGGACATTTTTGCCAAAAACCTGGTTGACTCTGCCAGGAGGCTGACACTTGGCCGCAAGTGGATCTTCCAGCAAGACAATAACCCCAACCTAATTGACCACAGAATCCACATTTTGCAATGGTCACCTCAGTCTCTGGACCCTATTGAATATCTGTGGTTTGAACTGAAGAGGGCAGTCCACAAGAGCAGACTAAGTATATGAAGGATCTGGAAGGATTTTGTATGGAGGAATGGTCTAAGATCTAAGATCTAAGAAAAAGGCTCAGTGTTGTTATCCTTGCAAGGGGATGGTGCTGGAGTATTGAAAATAGAGGTGCTAATAATTTTGACCCACATATTATTTTATTACTTGTTCAACAAAATCTCCAGTGGTGGAAAAAGTACTGAATTGTCATACTAAGTAAAAGTAAAGATACATTCATAGAAAATGACTCAAGTAAAAGTGAAGTCACCCAGTAAAATACTAAGTATTTGGTTTTAAATATTCTTAAGTATCAAAAGTAAATGGAATTGCTAAAATGCACTTAATATCAAAAGTAAAAGTATAAATAATTTCAAGTTCCTTATATTAAGCAAACCAGACAGCATAATTGTATTTTATTTTTTAAATTGACGGATAGCCAGGGGAACACTCCCAACACTCAGACATAGTTTAGTGAGTTCACCAGATCAGAGGCAGTAGGGATGACCAGGAATGTTCTCTCGATAAGTGTGTGAATTGGACCATTTCCCTGTTAAAATGTAACGAGTACTTTTGGGTGTCAGGGAGAATGTATGGAGTAAAAAGTACATTATTTTCTTAAGGAATGTATTTAAGTAAAAGTAAAAGTTGCCAAAAATATAAATAGTAAAGTACAGATACCCCCAAAACTACTTAAGTAGTACTTTATACCACTGAAAATCTCTTTCTCTGTATCAGGATAAAATAATACAATTTTCCCATTTCTTTGAAAATATAGCTCAGTATGATTTGCTCATCTTTATCAAGGGTGCCAACAATTATGAACCTGACTGTATTTCAGACTTCAGGTATGACAGGGATAAGCTAGATGTCTGTTGTCCAGAAACTCAACCCCATCATTGTCAGGAGTTGATCTACCCACTCTCTGACATGCTACAACACCTCCATACACTGGCTGTTCGTGGTGGTTTCGCGAGGGCAAGGCAAGCTTGATCGGGCCGACATGTCTGGGCATGTCAAAATGCCCTGGCTGCCAGTATCAACAATTACTGTTGGCCAAGGAATCAGGAACGAATCGGCTCAACGGTGAAACCCTGCCAGTCTAGGCATGTTCCTTTTGACCCACATCTTTCTGTCTCTCCTTTCTCAGAGCGCCAATCAATACTCGGCGGCGCATCACACCTCTGCTCAGTGAGGCTGAGTGGGAGCCTTGTCAGAGAGTCTGATGGCTGATGACGGGGGGGATGTCAAAACTCACCTGATTTGTTTCTCCTGGTTGCCCAAAATCGCTTCCAGTCGAGCTCTGCGTGTGTACGGAAAGATGCTTATGCAAGCGTCTGCTGACTCCACAGAAGTACAGAAGAGAGACAGACTTTCCGGGGGAGAGAGGTACAGAGTGCAGTTTTGGGTGGATGCGTCTGTTAACTTTTGGAGGGCAACAAACGTTGTCCTGATAACGTCAAGGCAAAAAACACGCTGATGCTTCTCGTCGAGGGCTAGGAATGACGAGCCAATCTCGTTTCTCACTGAACAAAATCATACTCTGGGGTATAGAGGAGCGTTTATAGTCCTGCTACCTTAGATATCTTGATATGACCCCATCCTCAGTATCCCACCCCCAAAAAGATGAGGTTGATGTGTGGCCTCTTTTGTGATAAATCTATGACACAAGAAGATTTAAGTAAAATAGGCAACTGTAATAATGAATTCTGCCTCTATGCCTCTCTGAGTGAGGCGTACTGTCATGAACACAGGGAAAGCTTCAACGTTTTTTTTCTCCTCAGTTTTTCATCGAAGTGGAGTTGGTGGAGAGAGGGGAGGGGATGGGAATCTTTCTAAACTGCTACAGAGAAAGTTTTGTCACATCTTTTGAGAGGCAGAAGTGTTCTGGGATGAGGGTAAGTAAGCCTACAATCACCTTCCCCTTCGTTGCAGGAACCCTCTCAGTCCTCGATCAAATGACTTTTCAATTCAAACATCCATGTCTGCTGGTACAGAGTATCCTCCAGGGGACACTCTCGGTGACGAACGCCAAAATGAAGGATTCACAGCTGGTGTATTCATTACTGCCAGGAGAGGTGTGTGGGAGACAGCTAGCTAGATGAATCCTGACTGTATGTAGCTCAGGTTTCCCATTTGGTTTTCTTGTTTTTGTCTTTGTGGCCCAATTTCGCCCAGATAAAACATTTTTTTTTGAGGGAGAGTAGACCTCTCTGTCACCAGTTGGTCATCACTTCACTTGAGAGTACATTGACTCTACTTAAATCTGACAAGAGGTGGCGAGACAAATGCCAGTACCCGACCACCTGGTGCTCTTCTTGCTTGAGTCACTGGATTGAAAGCCATAATATCAAATATAATAGTAATATCATAATCATATTAACACCATATAATAGCCATTATAGCAATCGGACTGTCACGACTTCCACCGAAGGTGGCTCCTCCCCCTGTTCGGGCGGCGCTCGGCGGTCATCGTCACCAGTCTACTAGCTGCCACCGATCCTTTTCCCTTTTCTTTGGATATGTCTGTCTTGTGTGTCAGCTGTGTTCTATTTGGTTAATTAGGGGGGTATTTAAATCTTGCTATTTCTTCCGGGTTTTGTGCGGGATTGTTTCGTTTGATGTCATTCAGTTTTGGGTTGCGTTTTTAGGTTCTGTTGTACAGTCTCCTGCCTTTCGGGTAAAGCCCTGGAGTGGACCAACGTGGTCTGGGAGGGCCCAGACTCGGCGAAGGACCATTACTCAGAGTTCACCCGCCGCTTCCGGGCTGTGTTCGATCACCCACCGGAGGGCAGAGTGGCGGGGGAACGGCTGTTTCATCTAAGGCAGGAGACGAGGAGCGCACAGGATTTCGCGCTGGAGTTCCGGACTCTGGCCGCCGGCGCGGGGTGGAATGACAGGGCCCTGATGGACCATTATAGGTGTAGTCTGGGGGAGGACGTCCGCCGGGAGCTAGCCTGTTGAGACACCACCCTCACTCTGGACCAGCTAATCGCCATGTCCATCAGGCTGGACAACTTGCTGGTTGCTCGCGGGCGTCCAGATCAGGTCCTGTTCGTTCCACCTCCCAGCGCTCCTATTCCAACACCCATGGAGTTAGGGGGTGCTGCTGCTAGGGCAACCGGAGGAGGAGCCTCCTACTGCACCAGTTGTGGTCAGAGAGGACACACTGCTGACCGGTGCTGGAGGAGCTCATCTGGGAGTCGAGCGGGCAGGCTGAGCATGGCTTGAACACCTCAGGTGAGTCAGCACCCGGCTCACCCAGAGCCCCCTGTTGGTCATATGTATATGTTGATTTCCTTTCCTGAGTTTTCCCCCCATTCCCAGCATAAGGCGCTAGTCGATTCATGCACAGCGGGGAGTTTTATGGACCGCGGTTTCGCGCTTAAGTTAGGGATCCCCTTGGTTCAGATGGATCAACCCTTCCCCGTGCACGCCCTAGATAGTCGGCCGTTAGGGTCAGGGCTGATCAGGGAGGCCACGGTTCCACTGAACATGGTGACGCTGGGGGGTCATGAGGAGCGGATTAGTCTCTTCCTCATTGATTCTCCTGCGTTTCCAGTGGTGCTGGGAATTCCCTGGTTGGCTTAACACAATCCTAAAATTTTGTGGAAACAGGGGGCTCTTAAGGGGTGGTCAGAGGAGTGCTCAGGTAGGTGTTTGGGAGTTTCCATCGGTGCGACGACGGTGGAGAGTCCAGACCAAGTCTCCACCGTGCGCATTCCCCCTGAATATGCCGATTTGGCAATCGCCTTCTGTAAAAAGAGGGCGACCCAATTACCACCTCATCGACGAGGGGATTGTGCGATAAACCTCCAGGTGAACGCCGCAATTCCCAGGAGTCACGTGTATCCCCTGTCACAGGAGGAGACGGTGGCTATGGAGACATATGTCACCGAATCTCTGGGACAGGGGTACATTCGGCCCTCCACGTCACCTGCCTCCTCGAGTTTTTTTTTGTGAAGAAGAAGGAGGGAGGTCTGTGTCCGTGCATTGACTATAGAGGTCTAAATTCCATTACAGTGGGGTTCAGTTACCCGCTACCTCTCATCGCCACGGCGGTGGAGTCATTCCATGGAGCACGCTTCTTCACCAAACTGGATCTCAGGAGCGCGTATAACTTGGTGCGAATCCGGGAGGGAGATGAGTGGAAGACCGCGTTTAGTACCACATCTGGCCATTATGAGTACCTCGTCATGCCATATTGGTTGAAAAATGCTCCAGCCGTCTTCCAATCCTTTGTTGACGAGATTCTCAGGAACCTGCACGGGCAGGGTGTGGTGGTTTACAGCGATGACATACTGATCTATTCCGCCGCGCTGCGCATGTGTCTCTGGTGCGCAAGGTACTTGGGCGACTGTTGGAGCAGGACCTGTACGTCAAGGCTGAGAAATGTGTGTTCTCCAAACAAGCCGTCTCTTTCCTGGGGTATCGCATTTCCACATCTGGGGTGGTGATGGAGTGTGACCGCATTGCGGCCGTGCGTAATTGGCCGACTCGCGGCTTTGGGCAGGTGGCTTTTGGTCGTCTGAAGGCGTTGTTTACCGATGCTCCCGTATTGGCGCAACCGGACCCCTCATTGGCATTCATAGTGGAAGTGGACGCGTCCGAGGCTGGTGTTGGAGCCGTGCTATCACAGCGCTCGGGCACGCCCCCGAAGCTTCGCCCCTGTACTTTCTTTTCGAGGAAGCTCAGTCCGGGCAGAGCAAAACTATGATGTGGGGGACCGGGAGTTGCTGGCTGTGGTAAAAGCTCTGAAGGTGTGGAGACATTGGCTTTAGGGGGCGAAACACTCTTTTCTCATCTGGACTGACCACCGTAATCTGGAGTACATCCGGGCGGCAAGGAGACTGAATCCTTGTCAGGCAAGGTGGGCGATGTTTTTCAGCAGATTTCGTTTCACCATCTCTTACAGACCAGGTTCCCGTAACGCTAAGGCCGACGCACTGTCCCGTCTCTATGATACCGAGGAGCGGTCCATCGATCCCACCCCCATACTTCCGGCCTCTTGTCTGGTGGCCCCGGTGGTATGGGAGGTGGACGCGGACATTGAGCGGGCGTCCCGGTTAGAACCTCCTCCACCACAGTGTCCAGCTGGTCGGAGGTACGTCCCGCTTGGTGTTCGTGATAGATTGATCAGGTGGGCCCACACGCTACCCTCCTCTGGTCATCTGGGGATCGATAGGACGGTGCGGGCTCTTAGGGGGAAGTACTGGTGGCCCACCATGGCTAAGGATGTGAGGGTTTATGTTTCCTTCTGTTCGGTGTGCGCCCAGTGTAAGGCTCCTAGACACCTGCCTAGAGGGAAGTTACAGCCCCTCCCCGTTCCACAGCGGCCTTGGTCACACCTGTCTGTGGACTTCCTTACCGATCTTCCTCTGTCACAGGAGAACCCTACGATCCTGGTCGTTGTGGATCGGTTCTCTAAGTCCTGCCGTCTCCTCCCTTTGCCCGGTCTCTCTACGGCCCTACAGACTGCGGAGGCCCTGTTTACACACGTCTTCCGGCACTACGAGGTTCCTGAGGGCATAGTTTCTGATCGGGGCCCCCAGTTCACTTCCCGGGTTTGGAGGGCGTTCATGGAGCGTCTGGGGGTCTCGATCAGCCTGACCTCTGGTTTTCACCCCGAGAGTAATGGGCAGGTGGAGAGACTGAACCAGGATGTGGGCAGGTTTCTGTGGTCGTATTGCCAGGACCGGCCTGGAGAGTGGGCGAGGTTCGTCCCATGGGCCGAGATGGCCCAGAATTCACTTCGCCACTCCTCCATGGACCTGTCGCCGTTTCAGTGCCTGTTGGGCTATCGGACTGGCACGACTTCCACCGAAGGTGGCTCCTCTCCCTGTTCGGGCGGCGCACGGCGGTCGTCGTCGCCGGTCTACTAGCTGCCACCGATCCTTTTTCCTTTTCTTTGGATATGTCTGTCTTGTGTGTCAGCTGTGTTCTATTTGGTTAATTAGGGGGGGTATTTAAATCTCGCTATTTCTTCCGGGTTTTGTGCGGGATTGTTTCGTTTGATGTCATTCAGTTTTGGGGTGTGTTTTTAGGTTCTGTTGTACAGCTGGTTTGAGGCTACTGTTGTAGTCCTGTTTTTCCTGTTCTTTGGACCTTGTTGCGCCTGCAATAGAGCTGACCATTCACCAAAGTCCAACCCGTGTTGTTCTACCTCGAGCGACGGACTGAGACTTTGCTCTCTGTGGCTGGGTAAATCTCTGTCACAACTGTCTTATTATTATCTGGAGACGACAGGCAGTAATTATTGTGTACTGAGTGCAAAAAATGGCGCTTTGAGCTGCAGCAGAGAGAGACTAATTAAAGGGTGCTTTGTGACTCACTTTTCGGCTGGTGATTAGCACTCATTTATTGGGTAGGTTCTGCCGTCTAATTGTAGGTGGTGTGCACCACAAATACTGTGCAACTGCTCTCGACTTGCGATGCCAAGACAGCAGAACCTCAGTGGCTTTCTATAGGCTTTCTAGTTCTGATCTACCAATAAAAAAAACACCTCTCCATCTCTCCTCACTAACTAGGAGAAATCGTCTGCATAATAACACGTTCAGAGACGAAGAGGATATTTAAAAAAATTATTTAATATCTTCTCTCTGATTTTGGTTAATTAAGTATGTGGGAGTGTGACCTCGGGAACTGAGTTCAGTGGAATGGCCCCCTTCTGTAGAACAGATTTGACTAATGGTGGAGCTACATACAAGCCTCGGAACTGGAACATCTACCACCATATCCCCAGGGGACAACATTCAGCAAGTAATGTGAGAGTGGCTAGTGTATTAGGGCCATCTCTAATTGGCCCACTATTCTCACCAGAAACTAAATGACCCGCAGACACTGTGTCCAACTGAAGACCGCAGACGGCTACTGCTGCTCCTTTATGTTTCCATAAAAACAGCCCTTTGCCGCTGACTGAGAGCCTGCACAACTATTGGAAATGTAATTAAGGCTGGCAGCAGAGCCTTTTAAGCTTGACTAGTGCAGAAACAAACTGCGCCCTTCAGACAAGCCAAAACTTCCATATGAGCGCGGCGGCGAATCGATAAGAGCCACCGTTTTCTGAGGGGAAAATGCAGAGGGAGGGGGAAAGATGCATTGCCTCGCTTGACTGCCCTCAGTTTCTCACCCGCACATACTTATAACTTGGCTCGGTGACACGGAAGCTCTTCTCCCCGAGAGCGAAATCACTTGTCGAAGCAATCTCGTGTGTCATTATAAAGTAAACAAATATATGCGGCGGTTCACGATGCTGCGTGACTGGACCTTTGGAGCATCTCGCTGTGATTGAGGGAGCCGGAAAATAAAACCGGAGACATCTCTCTCCTCTCGCCAGGTATTAAGGTGAGGCAAAGTTGAGAAACGCTTCAATCAAGCTCAATTACTCAGCAGCCGTATACCGCGGACACTATTTCACATCGACAAAAGTAATTGTCACGGCTCAGCGAGACAATCATATCTGTTGTCTAAAGCCGCTATAAATTGATACATTTGAACACAACAGCTCCCTTTCTCACAAACAGCTTTTGCCAATGGCCAGCCTATGAAGTTAGTGATTGAGCAATTATTGGACAGATTTGTCTAGCCCCCAGCAGTGCTTTTATTCACAGCTTCTGTAGATAGAGGCTTGGATCATTAGCCAACCGTTGGCTTTGTAGCCCCTACACTGTGTGTAAAGCTACACATCTCAGCACTACCAGGAGTCCACTGGTCTGTATGTCTGTCAGAAAATCCAGGGACTACCAAACAGTGTTTCACGAGTTTGTTGCATTTACATCAGTTATCCAGAGCAACTAACAGGAGCAATTATGGTTAGGTGCCTTGCTCAATGGCACAGACAGATGTATCACCTAGTCGGCTCGGGGACTTGAACCAGCGACCTTTCGGTTACTGGCCCAATGCACTTAACTGCTAGGCTACCTGCCACCCTAAATTCATGACCGAGCCAGAAACCAGCTGTTTCCCTCCAATTAAAGAGTGTGGAGATCCGCCATTTGCCAATAATGCTTGCTACGTGCTCTCGTAGCACGCCCAGCAAACAACTGAAACAATAGTCCTGCATAGAGATTCCCATCTGTGGAATTAGGCCGGAAAGCGAGGCGTATATCAGGACTGGGCGTAGTGGAACAACTGGAACCTCCGTGTGTCCCTGGCCTACATTTGGCAACAGCTAAAGGGAGGAGAGGAGTGAGGTTCTGAATGGGGAAGAAGGACGAACTACTAGTATTACTGAGTCATGCGGCTGGAAACACTCTGGTCTAGCAGGTAAGAGACACATTAAGTTATCAAAGAGCAGAAGCGGCGACGTGTCTCCCATGCTAAGGTGGTGGTGGCGGTGGTTCAAACTGAAAGCATCAGCCTTCAGAGAGGCGAAGAAGCTCGCTTCAAAGCCAGAGAGAAGTCAAGTCATTATTGGTAGGGGAGCCAAAACGATGTGATCAGCCGGTGAAGGTAGGGTAATGTTAGTGAGAGAATTCCCAGAGGACTTACCGTCAGGAGGCTGGGCTGGTGTGAAGTGAACAGGTTTGTCTGGAGGAGATAAAAGAGAGAGAGAGAGTTAGAAAGGTTTTTTTAGTTAAGGGAAGACTGAAGGACTTTCCCATGGGGTGAGCCACAGTAATTGAGTTGCTCCAAAAAAAAGCAGAGATGATACTCCTCTGGCTTGGGTTTATCGAACAGGTTTTAATAGAGTATCTGAGTGAATAGAGGTCCAATAGAGCTCACCAGAATTAACAATAATAATTGGTATTTTATGAAGAAACATATTCATGTTTTGTTTCATTATTATCCTAGTTACCCTTTTCACGAATACATTTAAAAGAAATACCTCAAGTAGGCATATGATGAATGAAATATCCATTGAAGAGGTCAATCTCTACACAGCCAAAAAGATTGGATCCCATCCCACCCCCATGTCGGGTTTTTCGTTCCAAATCGGTGCGTTAGCTCATTGTCTTCTACATGTTCCTGCTGCAATAATGCCTGTGTTATGTACTGTTATAGTCAAATAGTACCATTTCTATTTCAATTCCAGTCAATTCAGGAATTACACTGACATTCCAATTTTCTTCAATGAGAAACTTTCTGAACTGCAATTGAATTGTGTGTATTTATTTCATGAAAATAACTCAAAATATATTGTTTTTTAATTTCTTACCCTAAGCCTCCTTGTGCCATTGAAATGCTCCGTCTGATTGTGTGAGCGTCGATACAAATGATCACATATTTACATACACAGCATTGATTGACGTATAGGATCGTCTAGACTCCGCATACCCGTTTAAAAGTAGGAGGATACATATGTAAATAAACAATGAATGTTCGTTGGTTAGAAAATTCTGATCAGATTGTGATGTCATGATCTGGGCCAAAAACTCCATCACACCTGAACAGGTTGGAACTCCAGTTATTTTTTTTACAAACAGCTCTTTCACAATTTCAGAGTGTTATTTGGACCTCATAGTATGGAAATATCAACCCAAAAAAACAGGAAATTACTTTTAACCGCACTGCTCCTTTAATCAAGATCTAATGCATTATTCTATTTTAATTATACTCTAGACAGTTTAAAACGCCTCCAGCGTTAAACTGTATTTGACTGGGTGTTGATTAGTCTTGAACTCTTTGCTCAGACAACACAACTGACACAGGATTCTAGTACTCAGAAATAGCCTGGCATGTCTAATGCACATGACGCTGAATAAAGCAGTGCTGAAAGATGCAAACATCAGGTACTGTGGTGGAACACCTATGTGGGTGTCAGGAAACAAATTGGGACTCCAGTGATACTGGGGTGTTCCTATTCGAATCCCGTTGCACATTGCCAATTAACACTCATTGATATAACGCTTTGAAGACTTTACTGAAAACTGTAATTCAGGCAAAACACAAACCAATGACGCGTAAATTCGAAGAGAGATAGTCCCCATTATACAACTTACAGACGATATGTCACCCGCGAACGCACTCGCTCTCCAAAAGGTCACTCTAGTGTTGCTTAATGGTAATGTTGCTGCTCATCTACCAGCCACCAGGAAAAGGACAGAATGAAGCTTATTCACCATCAGGCCATTTTCAATTTAGGCCGATAACCACTCCAAGTGGGGACATTCTCCATGCCAAGAGCTTTCTCTCTCGTCCAAAGTCATTTCATCTGGCTACTGTATCCCACAGTTCAAAGTAAATGCCAAAGGCTTTGGGGGAGAGGAAGGACTCAAAAGGAAGGCTCCTTGGGCTGTGCGTTGAAGGAAAGCTGACTGAGATATCCCCCCACACACACACTTCATTCAGCCTCAGCCTTTAAGATAGCACCGGCAGAGGTCAAGTGGACCAGTCTTTCATATCTTGAGGTATAGACTTCAGACACTCTATGGTGTTTTACAGTCTATGTCAATTAAGCGACATCCTACTGACCCATTACTTTTCTTGTACCAAAACCCATGCTTGCATACTCATTCAGCATTCCCCCACGTATACATATACATCTGGCAAGCAAATGCGCTCACGTAAAGCCTTCACACTATTGACCAAGACACACAAACACATGCTGGCTACAGAGAGACCGAGGGAGTGCGTTGTACTGTAGCAGGGTGTGTGTGTGTGTGTAGTAGTAGTACTATTGATGGACGTACAGTTGTTGAGGAAGAGCAGCACGGCGAAGCCCAGCGTGGAGGTGGCCAGCAGGATGAGACATATGTTACAGGGGATCATAAAGTATCGCACCACCAGGGACACCTTGTGTTGGTACATCCTGTCCCGCTCCGGGGGCGGCGTGGGGTAATGGCAGCTGGTCATACTCCACTTCAAGAGTCCCCCCCCAACGGGGAGGTACGGGTAACGGGGTGGGAGAAGAAGAACCACGGAATAAAAATGACACGCGAAACGAGGGAAGAGGAGGAGAGAATGATAGGCTGGGTAATGGCTGGTAGACTCAGCTCTCACTCAAGCTGTGTTCCGAAATGGAGAGGGAGTTGCAGTTGCTTTCAGAAAGACGCGGCCAGAAGCTTTTAGAGGTTTCCAGGCAACTAATTTTGGAAACTAATAACATCCATTTGTGGGAAGAGGACAGACGGATCTGGGCCTCCGCTCCTACAGCCCCCCACCTGCCCACACTACCTCCATTTTAATCCAAGCACTGGAAGCGAATCACGACAGATTGTATGTGTGGGGAGTGAGTAAACATACAGTATGAAAGTGTATGTGTGAACCAACCACACGTATGTGCACCTGAAAGTTCAAAGTACAGTAATTCCACAGTAAGGAGCCTCCTTGATCTCTTCACCGCCTTGGTCAACAATTCCACTTCCCACTGGTCTCCCGGCAGCCCTCAAGACAAAACGAACCAGGCACCACTGCGCTGCCACAGCATTCGTCAAGAGTGGCCCCTGGTGACTTGGCGGGGAGCATCTTCCTTCAGTCTCCTGTGGCTGATAAACCGGGAGCCTTGGGGCTAGAGCTCCGGCAGCTCTGGAGCTGTAAAGACATTCATTAGCAGCCTCCTTTTCTTTTCCTTACAAAACGCTCCGAGTAAAACAAGAACAACTGCTTCTTTGTATTCTTTGTGCCCGCAAGCGTATTGTTCCGTATAGCTCCAGTCAGCACCAAAATAAAGCCAGCAGTAACACGACTGTCTCCTCCGAGCACAGAGCTGCCCCTGTCACAGAGCTGCCCCTGTTGTTGCGTTAGCGTAATTAGCGGGTGGCTAGTAAGCAGCTGGCCACCACTCGCTAAACCATATGCTCTCAGGAGTGTGAAAGGGGATATTTTTTCCCAATACCCCCTTTCCTTGTTTCAAAACAATATGGCTCCCTTGCCACTCGCATTTGGGGGCCACCCCTGGAGTCTGGAGAAAGCAGGTCAGAAAAAAAGTAGAGAGTGGCGGGAAGTTGGGAGGGAAACTACACAAGTCGTCTTCTCCTTAGCGCTGTTCCGCCAGAGACCGGCTATACAGAAGTGACAAGCCACAGCCGACACTGACTGAAGAAAAATAAACGCACAAAGAAACAGAGAGATAAAAAGAGAGAAAAATACTTAAGAAATGAACAGAATCAATGAAGACTGTGTTTCTCTTTCTTTCCTCGTGTCCACCCAATGGCATATTCATCCAAAAACAAATTGTGGGGGAGGGGGGGGGGGGGCTCTTGTTACTTCCCTCTGTCCGAGAGTGTCACTTGGTTTTCTACTTTTCTGAAAAACAGTTGCTTATTCACACATTTTTCATTGAGGAGAAGCTGCTCATTGAGGAGAAGCTGGCTCAATCTCGGTCTTTTCTCAAGCATCCATTCCTCTTGTCTGTTCCTCATCCAGAAGCTACTCCCGGTTGCTTGTCCTGGACCCTGCTGCTGACGATCACCTTCAAGTTGTTCCTCCGAGGGACAAGGCCATTCACTGGCAGCTAAAACAACAACTTGGAGCTCCGCGTATTCATAGAGTACTCACAGCGCACACAATCCCCAGGCAGCAGGTAGTCTACTGTGTCAATACACTTCGCAGCTCAGGCCAGCCAAGCCCCAGCCAAAGAGCGAGAGAGAGAGAAGCCAGCCAGCAAGCTGCAGACAGAGACAACCAGAGCAGAGCAGGAGAGCGATAGAGTGAGAGACGAAAGAGGAAGAGAAGGCGAGCGGTGGCGCCTGACACTTGGTCCACCTCGTGCATTTTACAACAGCGGCTGAGTCGGTCTGGTCGTCTCCTGATCACCGTCAGTATTCGGAGCAGTGCTTCTCCCTGCCTGCCTCAGCTCTGACGAAAAGACAGCGTGGCGATGAGAGGGGGAGTGAAAAAGAGGGTCTGTCGCTAACAAAGAGGGGAGGGAGAAGGGGAAAGATGAGGGGAAATAAAAGCTTCAGGGAATACTTGAGTCCTGTTGGGGTGGAGGGCAGCAACAGTGCAAGAAAAAAAAAGGGATTGGTGTCAAAGATGTCAACGCCCTCGTTTGAATGAGATAGAAACTCCCACTAAAGTCAAAATCAATTAAAAGGTTTCTGACACATAAAAAAACGAACATTTAATGACGTGAATTAATAAACCAAGGGGGAATCAAATAATATACATTTAAGTCAATCAAATATTGTCCAATTTGCAAATGTTAATTGGGCCAACACACTTCCAATCTGCTGGCAATGTGCCTTTGTAGAACCCCGCCTATACGCTTCACATGAATTAGCCCGTATTCAATTAAAAACATATTCAAACTGTTGATTTTTGTTTGCCTCGCTCACTTTCATGACAACGTGCCACGTGTTTGTTCCCCTTTCCCCCATGATAAATAACAGACAAATGAATATTCCGCAGGTCTGGCGACTGATCTGAGGAGAACAAATTTGCACTTAAATCCATAGCCTGTAATTTGATGTGCTTTTTTAAAGAACTATTTACATTTCTGTTCAGATACTTATGAGGTCAAAATCGTGGGGCGGTCCCGTCTTGTTTTGAAACACCACCATACATCAATATCTACTTACACCAACACAATAGCAAGTGATCATCCGAGCAATACAGATGCAAGGCGGCATATATCAAATATTTATGTTCTTTCACTCACTCTCTTTCACCCGATCAATGCCTCACACATGAACGCGTGCACACACACACACACACACACACACACACACACACACACACACACACAATACATAGACATGAATGAATGCGCACACACACGCGGACATGCATAGACACACGCACACTGATGCATAAAGTAGCTGCAGTAATACAGAAAAAGGCATGAGCAAACAATCTCATTGTGCCACACCTACAAACAAACACTAACCATTCACATTTCTCTCTCAAACACACACACTATGCATTTATTTCAGTCTCTCTCTGATATACACACACACACACATTTATTTCAGTCTCTCTCTGATATACACTCACACACACAGACAGGATCTGCTCTGGTCCTGCAGTCTGGAGGTAACCTCTCAGAGAACACAGGGTCGCCCAGGTCTCTGTCAGCTCTGCCCTCACGACCAACATGATACCTCAGCCAGGTAGGTTACTTCAGCCCAGAGGTCTGCTTAAGCCCTCTTCCATTGCATATCAAGGTTGAGTGATGGACTGGGAAAAAGAAAAACGACCTCTATATCTCTCTCTTTCTTCTCCCTCTCCCCCTCTCTCTTAGGACGTGGTACGGAAAGTGGCAATCAAATGATCTTCCTACACTGATCTACAGTACCCTGTGGAATCCATTCAGTAGAGGGCGCCACTGAGTTGTTGCTCTTCTGAGCCACACAATGTAGAGCCAACACGACCCAAATAAAATCCTCAGTTCACATCGAAGCGCATCTCTGATCTATGTTTAATGCCGCTGATATTGCGAAAGGTTAACATCGCTGTCAGAGTGCTTTGAAATGGCAATTTCCATTAAGGAGCCAAAGGAGTTGGACTGACCCCATCTTTAACATGATGATGGGCCAATCAAGAGGAGGTACAGTGACTTCAGAAAGTATTGACACCCTTTGACTTTCTTCACATTTTGTTGTGTTTACAGCCCTAATTTAAAATGGATTAAATGTAGATGTTTTGTCACTGGCCTACACACAATAAATACCCCATAATGCCAAAGTGGAATTATGTTTTCAAAATGTTGACTAATTCATTTAAAATGAAAAGCTGAATGTCTTGAGTCAATAAGTATTCAATCCCTTTGTTATGGCCAGCCTAAATAAGTTCAGGAGTAAAATTGTGCTCAACAAGTCACATAATAAGTTGCATGGACTCACTATAATTACATTTTTTTAATGAAAAAGACCAGGGAGGTTTTTCAATGCCTTGCAAAGAAGCTTATCTTTTGGTAGATGGGTAAATCTAAAAAAAACTGACACTGAAAATCCCTTTAAGCATGGTGAAGTTATTAATTACACTTTGGATGGTGTATCAATATACCCACTCACTACAATGATAAAGGCGTTCTTCCTAACTCTGTTGCCGGAGAGGAAGGAAACCTCTCAGGGATTTCAATATGAGGCCAATTGTGACTTTAAAACAGTTACAGAGTTTAATGGCTGTGTTAGGAAAAACTGAGGATGGATCAACAACATTGTAGTTACTCCACAATATTGTACAGGAAGCCTGTACAGATAAAAAATATTCCAAAACATGCCTCCTGTTTGCAATAAGGCACTAAAGTAAAACTGCCAAAAAATGGCAAAAAAATGAACTATGTGCTGAATACAAAGCGTTATGTTTGGGGCAAATGCAACAACACATCACTCAGTACCACACTTCATATTTTCAAGCATGGTGGTGGCTGCATCATGTTATGGGTATGCTTGTCATCGACAAGGACTAGGGAGTTTATGATAAAAAATAAACTAAATAGAGCTAAGGACAGGCAAAATCCTAGTGGAAACCTGGTTCAGTCTGCTTTCCGACAGACACTGGGACACAAGTTCACTTTTCAGCAGGACAATAACCTAAAACACAAGGTTGCTTACCAAGATGACATTGAATGTTCCTGAGTGGCCTAGTTACAGTTTTGACTTAAATCAATCAACAACCCACTTGACAGAGCTTGAATCATTTTTAAATGAATAAATGTGCAAATATTGCACAATCCAGGAGTGCAAAGCTCTTAGAGACTCGCTGCCAAATATTTAGCATGTAGCATGCAGCTTGTGTAATGTCTCTGTATTCTCGGAGGGCAAGATGCACCATTTGCATGGGTGACTGGTGACGAAAAGATTCGGATCAGAGTACATGTGAGAGCAGTAGAGCGCACGTCCTGGTCGTCCAGTCGACCAACGTCTCGAGCGAATTGATTAAAGGTCATTTGAAACAGCTGCACGCCGACCCGAGTAACAACTTCGATTACGGTAAAAAGGGTAGGGTTGTTTGTGTTCAATGTTTGTGTGTGCAGTTGTGACATGAAGACCACTGTCTGATGTGACATGAATTATAGATGAGAAATTAGCTTTGTCCATAACCCAAAAGGAGGCGGGGAAGAGCTAAATTGAGATGGTCAAATTGCCTTGTGAATCCAGCCGTTCCGTCAAGCCCATGGAGGCACCCAGACATTAAGCCCTATCCAGTTCCACTAGCAGGTGTGCGAATTGTCTCGCTAGTATTAGTATTAGCGAATTGTCTCGCTAGTATTAGTATTAGCGAATTGTCTCGCCTCAGTATTAGTATTAGCGAATTGTCTCGCCTCAGTATTAGTATTAGCGAATTGTCTCGCCTCAGTATTAGTATTAGCGAATTGTCTCGCCTCAGTATTAGTATTAGCGAATTGTCTCGCCTCAGTATTAGTATTAGCGAATTGTCTCGCCTCAGTATTAGTATTAGCGAATTGTCTCGCCTCAGTATTAGTATTAGCGAATTGTCTCGCCTCAGTATTAGTATTAGCGAATTGTCTCGCCTCAGTATTAGTATTAGCGAATTGTCTCGCCTCAGTATTAGCTCCAATCCCCATAAATTACAGCGTTCTGGTGTTCAGCAGATTCCCAGACTTCCCAATCAACAGGGTGTGTCCAAGCTGCCGTCTACAAATTTGGATACGGGAGGGATTGAAGCTGTGCATGGCTAACATCATTATCCTTCATTGGGTTTAGGAGTCACAGAGGAAGAGCGAGCAGAACAGACAGATTGTTGAGTTTGGGGATAGTGTTCGAAAGTGAAATCTAAGTGGGAACGGGGATGTACCAATGTTCCAAAGCAGGGTGGTCTTTTATTTACACCATGACTCACGCCTTAGACACACACAGGACAGTGAGTGAGTGACATGTTCATCCCACCAGTTGCAATCAACGAGCGTGACGGTGACGCCCAGGGCTGATCTCAGCCCACTCGGTGCAGAAGAAACTGGAGCTGTTCCAGGTCAAGCTCTGCTGCTTTAATAGCCATTCTTGACTAATTTAGCAGCTGTCTACAGCTGACCCTGGTCATTATTGGCACAGCTGTATTGTTGTCTGGACTGTTGCTATGGGATGCTATTCTGCTGTCTGTAGCTGATCCTAGTTCAGTTACTACTCCTCACCACCAGCACAGGCATCCAGTCATCACCTCCCTCCCCTTCTCCTCTTCCATTAGCACCCATCTCCACATTTCTTTTAACGGACCCCTCCAAGATGGCATTTCTTGGCACCTATGGTCGTAACTCCCATTGTGGCAGTACCCTGAAGGCTTAGCAGGGCCTATGTCTTGCCCCCTAGGCATCCCTGCCACCACTGCTACTCTACTTCATTAATGGAGAAGAACTAACTAGCAGCAGCCATTCATTCATTAGCCCTGTGCTTTCTCAACCCCCCCCCCCCCCCCCCCCCATTAGTGCTAACAATAATGATCTGAGCGTTTAATACCCTGTTTGCTTCGCTGCCTCGCCCTGTTTATAATTTTTTTTTTTTATACCAGGCACTTTTCTCTTAATGGCCCTTGAAGAAATTATTCCAAATGGGTTTGCACAGAGAGAGAGAGAGAGAAAAAAGGGAGGAGGGTAATATAGGAAAGAACAGCGGGAGCTTTGTAGCTAGCGCCGAGCTAGTTGGAGCCTCATGCTCTTTCATGTGGCGGGCATGTGGAGCGTGAATGTAAGTGTGGCACTGGAGGATGGGGTGGTGTGTGTCAGGGTACAGACGGCGTCAGTGATCCACGGAGAGAGCAGTTGTTGTTGGCTCTGACAGCCCTGACAATGCGGAGGTACAGTGATGGAGCTGGGCGTTGATTCAGGTGTCAGTCTCTGGCCCAGGCAGCGATCTGTCAACTATGAAGCATTAGGGCGAAGTTACACAGTCTATGCCAGAGATGCACTTCACAATTCAGGCTCCTCCAGTTCCCTTGCCCGGCTAGCTATCGTTAGTTTGCTTGTTCCTTGATCAATGATTGCCACTGATTGGCTGGTGACTGAATGCACCTGGTTTCCCAGCTAAAAGGCAAGCGAAACCAGCAAGATCTTTGCACCCCTAGTCTATGCCATGGATACTAATGTGAAGTGCATGTTGGTCAAGTTACCAGATGCACATAGGTGAGTAGTTACTGCAGATGTTGTGTCATGGTAACAGACAGTGTGAGACACTGAATGGCCACAGTAGTTCACCTGAAAGCTTTTTCCCCTGACAATGACCTGAGGTCAGAGTAGCCTACTATGGGATGGATACCAAGCAGTCAGGGTTAGAGGTTGTGAACTGCAAAGGGATGAAGAGTGGCATCGAGGAGCTGCACTCCCGACGATAAATGAAAGTAAAGCTTGAAAAGTCAGAGGGCTGCTGGTAAGATTGTGAACATCCAAAGCAAACAGTGCAAATGGCATGAGGGATATCTACCAACCCCACACACAGGAGGAACCTACCGACCAAAGCATGAGAAATTGATTTCTGTGAGTGCACTCAGAACTAAATAAAAATGTGGCAGAACCTATTTATCATACCATACAGGAGCCAGTCAACAAAACAAAAAGAAAAGAGTTGACTACAGAAGCTTGACAGAAAAAATTGTGGCCAAACTGAGTGAGCAATCGGGGGAGAAGGGCCTTGGTCAGGGAGCTGACAGAGCTCCAGAGTTCCTCTGTGGAGATGGGAGAACCTTTGAGAAGGACAGCCATCTCTGCAGCACTCCAACAATCAGGCCTTTATGGTAGAGTGGCCAGACAGAAGCTACTCCTCTGTAAAAGGTAAAAGGCACATGATTTGATTTGACAGCCCGCTTGGAGTTTGCCAAAAGGCACCTAAAGGACTCTGAGACCATGAGAAACAAGATTCTCTGGGCTGATGAAACCAAGATTGAACTCTTTGGCCTGAATGCCAAGCTTCACCTCTGGAGGAAACCTGGCACCATCCCTACAGTGAAGCATGGTGGTGGCAGCATCATGCTGTGGAGATGTTTTTCAGCGGCAGGGACTAGGAGACTAGTCAGGATCGAGGGAAAGATGAATGGAACAAAGTACAGAGTGATCCTTGATGAAAACCTGCTCCAGAGCGCTCAGGACCTCAGACTGGGGCGAAGGTTCACCTTCCAACAGGACAACAACCCTAAGCACTCAGCCAAGACAACACAGGAGTGGTTTCGGGACAAGTCTCTGAATGTCCTAAAGTGGCCCAACCAGAGCCTGTCCTTGAACCCGATCGAACATCTCTGGAGAGACCTGAAAATAGCTGTGCAGCAATGCTCCCCATGCAACCTGACAGCGCTTGAGAGGATCTGCAGAGAAGATTGGGGGAAACTCCCCAAATACAGGTGTGCCAAGCTTGTAGCGTCATACCCAAGAAGACTCGAGGCTGTTATCGCTGCCAAAGGTGCTTCAACAAAGTACTGAGTAAAGGGTCTGAATACTTTCTGAATGCACTTTAACAACAGTATGGAATGTCTACATGCACGTACACTTCTCCACGTGCACTTCTTCACGTGCACTTCTCCACATGCACTTCTTCACGTGCACTTCTTCACGTGCATGCACACACACAAGCCACTTTTTACTTATCAAAGCTGACAGTGACAAGCTTTCATATGCTGGGACCCTTTCATTTGCATTTACAGTAATGAACTGGCTCTCTAACTAATACCCATTTCTCTCTATCTTCTACTCCCTGCTCATTCTCCATCAAGTCAGATCCTCTTAGATAGAGGGCAGAGAGGGAATCTTAATTGGCACGTAATCCCGTTAGTTGAGAAGCCGTCCAAGAAGAAATGTCTCTAAATTATTTATATTCCTAATCAGACGCCTCACATTCAACTTCTCTTGCAAGACAGCTTCGTGTTTTCGTAAATAATTGCATTCCTTTTAATAGGATACTGGGAAATGAGGCCAGGGCTGGCAGAAAAAATATATATTTTTGAAACGAAGAAGATGAAGAGTATGGCACCATGGTGATGAAATGAAACGTGTTCCTTGCAGACAGTGTAAAGACGGACAATATGGCGTCATTGTGAAGAAACGTGTTTGTTACAAAAGTCAGAGTAGATCGTCTCCCCTGTGCTGTGTTACAGCAGCAACAGCATGTCCGGTGGAGACGTTTCTCCCTCTGTCTGCTGTTGAATTTTATTTATTTCGGGCAACAGATATTTACAACAAAATGCACAATGTGGACCCAGAGGATATCGCTTGAAAGTATTAATTAAAACGCAAAATGTTCAAAGTGGTCCTCGATGGTAAAACGAATTAACACGTAATGATTCAAAGACAAGACAAAATTACAAACAACCATAAATACATTCATTTATATTGACATCCTAAAAAGTGGCACTATTCACTGCACTTCTCCCTAACCTTAAAAATCAACCATATTCATTTCACATTAAAACAATCTATTAATTGCACATCATACCGATCCTTCAAATAAATACACCTGACCAGCAGTAGGGGGCGCAAGGGGCAGTGGAGTCATTTCTCTTACTTAGACAACCTTGTCCAAATGAAAAACTTTGCCTGCTTTTTAAAGCAATTTGTACTGTTTATTTGCATGATCTCCAAGGGAACGCTATTCCATAGACAAATGCCTGCATGGAAAAACGTGCTCCTCACAGTACTGTTTACTCTTGGGATTTTACAAGACATAACACTAGCTCTGGTATTGTGACTGTGTTGGTTATAGACCATATCAATGTATTTTTTCATATAAGCTGGGGCACGATAATTTAAGATGTCAAACATATGATTAAGTTTAAGTTGATCCACTCTGGACTCCAAAGGCAACAAGCCCACCTCCTGGAACTCCTGTACCCGTATGTGGGTCCTAGGGGGGACATTCAGCATATACCTGATAACATTATTTTGCATGACCTGCATTCTCTTTTTAAGCGTTTTTGATAGCCCACTATACCAAGGAGAGCAGGCATAATCAAAATGACACTGAATCAAGGTTGAGACAAGCAGTTTCTTAACTTTAATGTTAAAATATCTAGCGTTACGATATAAACATTTCAATTTGTTTGCCATTTTAGAAAGTATTTTAGCAGCAATCAGGTCTCCAGAAAGGGATTGATCTAGGGACACACCACGATAAGATACACTTGTTTTAGATTCAATCTCCTTGCCTGCACAGTTTACTGTTAACTTGTCAGCCCTAAGCAATCTATATTTTGTTCCAAACAAAATCGACTCAGTTTTTCCCAAATGTAGTGACAATTTATCAGACAACCAATCTCTAACAAATTGCAATTCCTTACTCAGGGTCTCCTCTGTGTAAACTGTATCATTCCCTGATACCAGTATGGCTGAGTCATCAGTATAAAGCAGGAGTTTCCACTTTACTGTATCTGGCATATCATTAACGTATATATGAAATAAGAGAGAACCTAAAATGGATCCCTGCGGTACTCCACGGGATATTTCTTTGGCCTCTGACATCACCAACATTACATACTTGTGTTCTGTTGGTCAGATAAGACCTAAACCAATTCACTGCTACATAATTTAGACCCATGCATTTCAGTTTCATCAGGATAATATCATTGGTCCACAGTGTCAAAAGCTTTCTGCAAGTCGAACATGACCATAACTGTATAGTTCCCCTTCTCACTTTCCTGCTTGATGTGGTCAAAAAGGTGGATAAGGCAAGTATCAGTGGAATGAGCTGTTCTAAAGCCAGAATGTATTTCAGAAAGGAGTTTCTGCTCAAGAAGGTGTCCCTCAAGTTGATTAAAACTAATCTCTCAACTTTGGATAAGGTGCTGAGGATTGACACAGGCCTGTAGTTTCCTTCATTTGTTTTACTGCTCTTCTTGTGGAGTGGAACCACACGGGCTGTTTTGAGATAATGTGTGATACCTTTGCTTTGGTCAAAGTTGTAAATGAAAGGCTAGCCATAGTCTCCAGAGCAGATGGGTAACTTCTTAACCAGAGATGAGGCTATAGTGGTAAAAAATGGGTTAAAATAATTTGCAGCCTTTGCCTGGTCATAACATAAAACATCATCAATATCCAGGCCAATACTACAGGATTTTACCTTATGAGGAGTTTTTGAGCCAATGTCTTTAAACATTTTCCACAGTTTACGAGGCTGATGTAAGTTGTCATTAACAGCGTCTATATAATGTTGGTATTTGGCCTTATCCATTTTGTATCTTGCCTGGTTTCTACAGTTAATATAACCGTCATAATCTTGTTGAAGATTTGTCCTTCTGAATCTGGCCAGGTAGCGATCCCTTTTCCTTATGAGGTCTAAGATCTCGGAAGTGATCCATTTCCCTGACCGCTGTTTGATTCAAATTTGTTTCATCAGAGCCAGAGAGTCGGGTGCCGACAGAAACAGATCTTTAAAAAGATACCAAGCTTGATCAACATCGTCACAGTTTAGTACGTGAGACTAATCCAAAATTCCAAGGACCTCTACAAAAAGTTATTTTGAGTATCGTTTCATAGACCGTACCTTCATGTATTTATTTCCTGTCTCTAGTAGCAGTTTGGATGTCTTACGGGTACAGTAGGTTACCATATGATCACTAAAACCAATATTTAAGACTCCTGACTGACAGACGTTCTCTTGATCTGATACAATAATCAAATCCAAAGTCCACACCCGGGTTGGCTCAACAATCAGTTGTTTCAGTTCAAATATCTGATTAAAGTTATACAGGGCATTCACGAGTGTACTTTTCTTGGGTGATAACTGCACATGTGTATTAAAATCGCCAAGCAGAATACATTCTCTATTCGCAAATATATTGTGATCACAGCAATTTGATTTGAAGTATATCATATAAATGATTGTGCTTAGGAGGCCGATAGCAAACACCAACAAGTATAGGACGACATTTAGGAAGAAGTATTTCCACCCATGCAACCTCAAGACCATCCATTTTCAGATCTGAACGAGGGTTAAAATGCACATCGTTCCTAGTAAAAACAAATACGCCGCCACCGTTTCGGTTGCGGTCAATTCTACGAATGCTATAACCCGGTAGCTCAACCTCATCGTCCTCAATTGACCCATGTCTCAGTAACTACTGCAGCCCGTTTGTTTGAAGCAAGGAGTTTTAATTCCTCTAATTTCGGGCAGCAGCCTCCATGCGTTCACATGGATAAAATGAAGTTCTCTCTGATTGAAACAGTCAAACATGTCATCTTCTGTGCCCATTGCTGATACATCGACTATCTCATCTAGATTGCACTCATCATCCCTGCTTGTGTCCAGCATCCCAATGTTTGGCACCGCATTTACCCAGCATACATTGCAAACAAGCAAAATGTTACATTGAGACTTTACAGCTTCACCATATGACAAGGGGTTGAGAGCTCCACACTTTATGTGAACAAACAAATCACAAATGTCACAAGCCACCGCTTTTGTATTCTTCCTTACGGTCTTACCACAGTTCGGGCAGAGTTGTTTAGCTTGCTTTGTGGTGTTTGGGCCAGGACAGGGGTGTACATCGCCACAGAGTAGCAGGATGAAGGTAACAAGCAGCCTGTTGGAGTTAACACCGGTCTCAGCGGCGCTGCGGCGTTTCCTGTGTACCTTCCCCGAGCGGCTCAGCTGTTCCCGTAGGAAAGGTGATATCAGGTGCCGGTAAAGTTGTTCATGGCCAAAGTTCACAATATGAAAGGGAAGATTTCCATCCACGCCTTTCATTGTAGGTGGAACGGGAGTTTGGGATAATCGTCATGTTTGAAATGTAGAATAAATCAGAAATGGCAAAGCGAAACTTCTGGCAAGAGCCATAATAGTATTGAGCGAAAGGATCCTGTTGTGAATGCAGTAGACTGAGCCAGGGGGTCGCGGGGTCTCATTGACACAGGTGTTCTGGAGACAGCGGGAAACAGGCTACTGTCATCAGCCCAGAGACAAGCTGTTGCCGGGCGGAGGGTGAATCAGCCTGAACACAGCTCTAAGACAGGAATATATCTTCCTAACCTTGAAACCCACCAACTGTCTGTCAAAGCAGCTTCTACAGACAACCACACACACACAGACACACACACTCTTTCATTGAAATACCAAAAGGTGTATAAACAAATTGCCCAAATTTTGTGGACAGGGCCGGGAAAACTTGCTGGTGAGGTTGTTTGCCTCAGATGTTTCAAGAATATACTTCTTAATGCTTGGAGACACCCTGCCAGGGCACAGGTGCTGAGGGATTGTTGTGAGGAGCACTTGATATTTGCTGTAGGCCTTGCCCCATCCAATCAAAGCCAAGACCTTTAAGGACACACAACAACCCCTTTGCTCTCATCTCTTATATTGAGCCACGGTAACCAAAGAGACTCACTATTTCTCTAAAGCTTGGACACAAAATACACTTCCTACTAGAGTCAAGGGTCGGTGTTCAACCTTGATGAACTCTTCCACTTTTAAGGCCCCATAATATAGCTATGTTTGAGTCTTTATACTTGCCTATGTGGCAGTTATTGTTATGTATGCATGGGGTTATTCAATAAGCCAGCAGCATACCACCCTGCATCTCACTGCTGGCTTTCCACTGAAGCTAAGCAGGTTTGGTCCTGGTAGGTCCCTGGATTGGAGAGCAGATGCTGCTGGAAGTGGTGTTGGAAGCCCAGGAGGAGACACTCTTTCCTCTAGGTTAATACAAAAATATTATAAATCCCAATGTCCCAGGGCAGTGATTGGGGACATTGCCCTGTGTAGGGTGCCTTCTTTCGGATGGGACATTAAACGGGTGTCCTGACTCTCTGTGGTCACTAAAGGTCCCATGGCATTTATCGTAAGAATAGAGGTGTTAACCCTGGTGTCCTGGCAAAATTCCCAATCTGGCCCTCATACCATCAAGGCCTTCTAATCACCCCCAGCTTCCAATTGGCTCATTCATCCCCCCTCCTCTCCCCTGTAACTATTCCCCAGGTCGTTGCTGTAAATGAGAATGTGTTCTCAGTCAACTTACCTGGTAAAATAAAAATAATTGTTATGTCTGGTTCCATAGTCTATTATGACATGTAATGGCATACCGATTGATAGTGTGCTTGGTCGATCTCCTATCTAAGGGTGTACCCACTCCTCAGGCATTCATTTAGGGTTCATAGCAGACCTGGGTTCAAATATAATTTCAAATGCAATGCCTTCAGAAAGTATTCACACTCCTTTTTCCACATATTGTTGTGTTACAAAGTGGTATTAAAATGGATTTAATTTACATTTTTTGTCAATTATGTCATTTTTTAATTTCATACATTTTAAGTCTTGCCATAGATTTTCAAGCTGATTTAAGTAAAAAATGTAACTAGGATGTAACTAGGCCACTGAGGAACATTTAATGTTGTCTTGGTAAGCAACTCCAGTGTAGATTTGGCCTTGTGTTTCAGGTTATTGTCCAGCTGAAAGGTGAATTAGTCTCCCAGTGTCTGCTGGAAAGAAGACAACCAGGTTTTCCTCTAGGATTTTGCCTGTGTTTAGCTGTATTCCGTTTCTTTTTATCCTAAAAAAAACTCACTAGTCCTTGCTGATGACAAGCATACCCATAACATGATGCAGCCCTCACCATGCTTGAACATATTACGTGGTACTCAGTAATGTGTTGGATTTGCCCCAAACATAATGCTTTTTATTCAGGGCAAAAAGATAATTTCTTTGCCACATTTCTTTGCAGTATTACTTTAGTGTCTTGTTGAAAAAGGATGTTTTGGAATTTTTTTATTCTGTTCAGCCATCTTTATTTTCACTCTCGTTTAGGTTAGTATTGTGGATGAACTACAATGTTGTTGATCCATCCTCAGTTCTCATGTCACAACCATTAAACTCTAACCGTTTTAAAATCACCAGTGGCCTGATGGTGAAATCCCTGAGCAGTTTCCTTCCTCTCCGGCAAATGAGTTAGGAAGGACGCCTGTATCTTTGTAGTGACTGGGTGTATTGATACACCCAGATATGAAGATATCCCTCTAGTGGTGTGGGGGCTGTGCTTTGACAGAGTGGGTGGGGTTATATCCTGCCTGTTTGGCTCTGTCCGGGGGTATCATCGGATGGGGCCACAGTGTCTCCTGACCCCTCCTGTCTCAGCCTCCAGTATTTATGCTGCAGTAGTTTATGTGTCGGGGGGCTAGGGTCAGTCTGTTATATCTGGAGTACTTCTCCTGTCTTATCTGGTGTCCTGTGTGAATTTAAGTATGCTCTCTCTAATTATCTCTCTCTTTCTCTCTCTTGGAGGACCTGAGCCCTAGGACCATGCCTCAGGACTACCTGGCATGATGACTCCTTGCTGTCCCCAGTCCACCTGGCCATGCTGCTGCTCCAGTTTCAACTGTTCTGCCTGCGGCTATGGAACCCTGACCTGTTTACCGGACGTACTACCTTGTCCCAGACCTGCTGTTTTCAACTCTCTAGAGACAGCAGGAGCGGTAGAGATACTCTTAATGATCGGCTATGAAAAGCCAACTGACATTTACTCCTGAGGTGCTGACTTGTTGCACCCTCGACAACTACTGTGGTTATTATTATTTGACCGTGCTGGTCATTTATGAACATTTGAACATCTTGGCCATGTTCTGTTATAGTCTCCACCCGGCACAGCCAGAAGAGGACTGGCCACCCCTCATAGCCTGGTTCCTCTCTAGATTTCTTCCTAGGTTTTGGCCTTTCTAGGGAGTTTTTCCTAGCCACCGTGCTTCTACACCTGCATTGCTTGCTGTTTGGGGTTTTAGGCTGGGTTTCTATACAGCACTTTGAGATATCAGCTGATGTAAGAAGGGCTATATGAATAAATTTGATTTGATTTGATACACCATCCAAAGCCTAATTAATAACTTCACCATGCTCAAAGGGATATTCAGCATCTGCTTTTATAGGTTTTACACACATCTTCCTAGTATTTTTGAAAAACTCAAAAACACTGACTCAAATACACTTCCATGCATTTAACCCAGGTATGTTAAAATAGTATTTGAAATAAGTATTGGAATATCTTGTTGTTTGGTTGTTACAAATAACCATTCAAATAGGCAAATAAAAGTACTTGTTTTGGGTTGTGTATTTGAAAATACTCAAATACCCATGTATTTAAACCCAGGTCTGGTTCATAACTGACAACCTGGCCAGCTATACTGTGGTATAGAAGATACAGGGAATCTGAATAGCAGCTCCTGCTTGCCTTCCAGTCACCAGCAAATGAAAAATCTCAAACAGTTGGCAGAATTCCCTGTAGGATGTAAACAACATTCAAGTTGCAGAGGTTTTTTTTCTGTGAACAGCAATTCCAGGCTTCATCACTGAACTGCATCAATGTGAAAAAGACGAGACATAACAAAAACAATCTGTGTATCGACTTCGGCGCTCCATGCAGGCACTTTCAGATTGTTGAGAATTCCCCCTGGGTGTACGCCAAGACCTATACCACATGTGAAGGGAGATGTAGGGGGTAGAGAGAGGTGGGAGAGGAATAAGCACTGTACGTCATTACATTATCTTCCCCACTACTCACTCTCCGTCTTCATCACCCACGCCACGACAGCCGCGACTCAATCAATGGCGAGAACGAGACGTCGCACTTTCGCGCCGCTGTTCACTCGTCTGTCTCCCAGAGGGAGAGAAGAAGAAAACAAACGCTAACACTCGACAGTGAGTTTGGCGTGGCGACGGCTAGTGAGCTCATCCATTATAAAAAAAATATATAAAAACCGATAAACTAGGCAAATGATGAGGAACAACAACGACGACCAAAACGATGGCAGAGGCAGTTGAGTAGTTAGAGGCCTGCAGCGCGAGTGGCAGTGGCAGCCTGGAGCGGGTATTTAAGCCTGGAGTTAAAACAGACAGACGACTTGTAGTGGGGAATGGGGATAGTCGTAGTCATGATGTAAATTCCACATCCTACCTGGCAGCCCAGAGAAGTGACACAAGCCAACAAGGGCCCAGTGGTTCGCTAGGGAAGCGGGTAAAGGCTGAAACTGAGGCCTGCATCAATCATTTGCAAAGAGTAGAGTGCTGCACATTCAGCCAGGCACATGTATCACACACACCTACAAAATCACAACACACCAGAAGTCACACACCACCTGTCACCATGCGTGCACACACACGGCACACAGTCTACATATCAAACAAATGTGATGCTACTAGTCCAACTACTTTACTATGATAGTCTCCCTCATATCCTTGTCTACCTCATATCCTTGTCTAATCGTAGAACTAGAGCAGATAGAACCTACAGGCCTCTCTATCTCCTACTAAATTCACATGCCCCTATCCGACGTAGCAGCAGTTTGAATTATTGCACTGTTGCTACGGTAACACACAGCATGCAGAAACTGTGGCGTGGCGAGAAATGTGGTAATTTGTGAGATTTAATTTATAGCCAACGCAAAGGAGGCCGCTTGGCACGGCTCACAATTAATTGCATGGTGCTTTTGATCATCTGGGTCAGTGTCACCATATTTCTACGAGCAAAACAAAGGAAAACAGCTCTGCCACCTCTTCTCTGTCATTCATCTCCCTCTATCCTAACACTTGCGGGCATTTGCATTCTGTCGGCTTTACCTATTCCCTTTCACTTCTTTCTCTTGTGCACTACATTTCCTGCATGACAACTTAGCAGCAATTTTAACACCGGCGTGGCACAGAGGCCGTGGATAATGCCTTATGCATCCAAAGTAGAGAGAAATCACATTTCTCAAAAGCCTACTTTGCTTCTCTGTTCCTTCCCTCCCCCCATTCCTCCTCTCCAGTTTCACCTAGAAATCCCACTGGTGACAATCAAATCCAGATTTTGTTATATGACCCTAGCAATCTCCCTCTCCACCACTCTCCAACCTCACGACCCCGGAGGAAAACCCACCCTGATCATGTGACTGGCCTCTCCAAGGCAACACATGAGTTCCCTGGCCCATCAGCTCACTTCAGTGTCAAAGCTCACTCATGTGATCTTGGTCACCATCCCTTTAAGTAGACCACCTTGGAACCCTTAAAAGGGTTTGTCATTACTTGTTCATTACCGTTCATGGTGTCAGACTGAGGCATGTACACAAGTCAGCTGGAAAATGGTCTGGATGTGTGCGATGTAATGTGTGATTGAGGAACTGGGGCACCCTCCTTCAAGTGGAGTGACTGGTGGTAAAAATAGACCCGGTTGAAGGGAATAGGTTCATCAGGGCTCATTAGTGTGTGATGAATGACCTTGCTGAGGTGGCTCGGCTAGGAGACCTACTGCTGTTTTTACGCCCCGGCAGTTGTGGCCAACCTGGGGCATTTGGGGGGGTGGGGCGGGGTCCAGGTGGATGGTGGTGGGGGTTGTAGACCTGTGGCTTACAGTTACTTGCTCCCACAGGTCTGGTCTCTGAGTAATGCTCTCTATTATAACAGAGAGAGTGGGAGGGGGTTTGGAACACATATATACACACACAGACACACAAGCGCAAGCACACACGTTCACAGAGACGCACACACAAACAAACTGCAGGCAATCAGATCTCAGGGGGAAAGGGGAGTCAGAGACAGGAGAGAGAGAGAGAGAGAGAGAGAGAGAAAGAGAGGGATGGAGAAGGCAAAGAGCAGGGCAGTCGATATAGGGAGCAAGGGAGAGAAAGAGTGTGGTGGGAGGTCAGAAAGGCAATTTTTCATGTGTGTGGCGCTGGTGTGGTCGTTAGCTGCCTCTGTCAGAGAGCGGTGAGAGGAGAGGTGGAGATGGAGGGAGGAAGAGGACAGAGAGAAGGGGACTGGACTAAGATGAAAAGGTAAACAGAGAGGGGAATGAGAAGGAGACAGCAAAAAATGTAAAAACATAAGGGAGCTGGGAAGGCAGTGTGGAGCTGAGGAAAGCCAAACAAAAGGACTCAGGGGTGGGGGTGAGGAAAGCCAAACAAAAGGACTCAGGGGTGGGGGTGAGGAAAGCCAAACAAAAGGACTCAGGGGTGGAGCTGAGGAAAGCCAAACAAAAGGACTCAGGGGTGGAGCTGAGGAAAGCCAAACAAAAGGACTCAGGGGTGGAGCTGAGGAAAGCCAAACAAAAGGACTCAGGGGTGGAGCTGAGGAAAGCCAAACAAAAGGACTCAGGGGTGGGGGTGAGGAAAGCCAAACAAAAGGACTCAGGGGTGGAGGTGAGGAAAGCCAAACAAAAGGACTCAGGGGTGGAGCTGAGGAAAGCCAAACAAAAGGACTCAGGGGTGGAGCTGAGGAAAGCCAAACAAAAGGACTCATGGGTGGAGGTGAGGAAAGCCAAACAAAAGGACTCAGGGGTGGGGGTGAGGAAAGCCAAACAAAAGGACTCAGGGGTGGGGGTGAGGAAATTCCGTTAAGAACAAATTATTATTTATAATGACAGCCAGACCCGGACGACGCTGGGCCAATTGTGCCCCGCCCTATGGGACTTCCAATCACGGCCGGTTGTGATACAGCCTGGATTCGAACCAGGGTGTCTGTAGTGACACCTCAAGCACTGAGATGAAGTGCCTTAGACCGCTGTGCCACTTGGGAGCCCTACAAAGATAGAGTGAGTGAATAATGTATTGGTGTAAGTGGTACCACAGCCAGCCGGTCAGAAAGAGAAAGAATGAGAAAATTCGAGAACGAGAGTGAAAGAGAGAAATTGAGCAGTATAACCGATCAGCCCCAGCTGTCTTTTCGTCAAGTGTGTGCGTGCACATGTCCGTGTGTGTGCATGCATCAGCCTGTGAGTCTGTCCTTTTGGTGTGTGAGCATGATCTTGTGCTTGTGTGTCTAGTGCTGGCAGGCCTGGGAGTTCATGTCAGATCCCCATCGCTCTAGCAGCCAGCCAGACAGGCAGGGCTAGCTCCAGAGACAGGGCCAGAGGGGGCTGTTAATGCTGGGGAGAGGTCCTCCCTCTTCTGGCCAGGCCTCCTGCTACACCCTGGACATGATCCAGGACCTTCTGCACCTGGACCCATCTGGACCAAGGTTGGCCAGAGCCAGAACCTGCATGTCCTCTGGGCTGAGGCAGCTAGTAGTGCTCTCACTGGCTCTTAAAGGTGAGGCAGGCTAGCAATGCTAGAGCCAAGAAGCACAGTCTAATGTTTTAATAGTGCATTAAACTGCTGTTATGCTAACTATTTAGCTTATTACTCGACACTGCTATTGTGTTAATAATGAATCTTATTACAGGACACTGGGACTACGCATTTGTATTGTCAGTGCCTGTTCCATGGTCAAAATGGGTTCTATTGACTACAGTGGAATTGCAGGAGAGAAACATAGTAGAGAGCATCAATCTTGAATATTTATGAGTGTCTACTGCAATCTGCAATGTGCCATATCAACAACGGAGGCAGTGTACTTTGACAATCCCAATTTATTGCAGGATGAAGGATTCAAAGCATTGCAATACAAAACATAACCTTGATTCTCCATTTCAGTCAGTCTGTCACTGTACAGCCCGTACACACACAAACCACTGGGTCAATATGTTGACTCAGTCGGGCCAATCCACCGTCTGCCCAGCTTGGTCAATAAAATAGCACCTCCATCCTTTTAGCTCTTGGCACCATGCCATGTTAGAAGAACAAAAGCAACCACTTATTCCCACTCTCTAGACAATCTAGCTCTACGTCCTTCCACCACACGCGTCCTTCTCCATTCGATCGATTGATCACACAGCTCGAGAAGAACAACCACTATTTATCCCTTCTATTTTCGTACCGTTCACCATTGTATCGGTTGGATTAGACAGTTAGATTCCGACAGTCAGGTAGGCTACAGCTAGGAAAGGACAACAACCATTTACCCCCTCACTCTTTAGTCACTCTCTCGCGATTCACACTCTCCATTCTATTAATTCAGGCAGTGTTAATATTATTATTATTTTAAATTTCTATCAATGTAATTGTCTGCATCATTTCCAATCCCCCATATATATATTTATTGTAAATATATCATTTTAAATATATCTATTTTTGAAATAGATTTTCCTTCTTTATTATTTTCCCCTAACCCTACCACCCCTCCCCTAATTGGAGTAAACTAATGGACAACAATACTTACGCTTCCACTTCCAGCTGATACATACATTTCACGGAGAGTATATTTTACATTATCTTATGTTTGTTTTCATTCGCACCTTTCAGCTCTCCTCAACCCCTCCCATCTATCTCTGAACACCATCCAGTCCCATCCTTCAGCTCCCCTCAACCCCTACCATCTATCTCTGAACACCATCCAGTCCCAGCCTTCAGCTCTCCTCAACCCCTCCCATCTATCTCTGAACAGAATCCAGTCCCAGCCTTCAGCTCCCCTCAACCCCTCCCATCTATCTCTGAACACCATCCAGTCCCAGCCTTCAGCTCCCCTCAACCCCTCCCATCTATCTCTGAACATAATCCAGTCCCAGCCTTCAGCTCCCCTCAACCCCTCCCATCTATCTCTGAACACCATCCAGTCCCAGCCTTCAGCTCCCCTCAACCCCTCCCATCTATCTCTGAACAGAATCCAGTCCCAGCCTTCAGCTCTCCTCAACCCCTCCCATCTATCTCTGAACAGAATCCAGTCCCAGCCTTCAGCTCCCCTCAACCCCTTCCATCTATCTCTGAACACCATCCAGTCCCAGCCTTCAGCTCTCCTCAACCCCTCCCATCTATCTCTGAACACCATCCAGTCCCAGCCTTCAGCTTTCCTCAACCCCTACCATCTATCTCTGAAGACCATCCAGTCCCATCCTTCAGCTCCCCTCAACCCCTCCCATCTATCTCTGAAGACCATCCAGTCCCATCCTTCAGCTCCCCTCAACTCCTCCCATCTATCTCTGAAGACCATCCAGTCCCAGCCTTCAGCTCTCCTCAACCCCTCCCATCTATCTCTGAACAGAATCCAGTCCCAGCCTTCAGCTCTCCTCAACCCCTACCATCTATCTCTGAAGACCATCCAGTCCCATCCTTCAGCTCCCCTCAACCCCTCCCATCTATCTCTGAACAGCATCCAGTCCCATCCTTCAGCTCCCCTCAACCCCTCCCATCTATCTCTGAAGACCATCCAGTCCCATCCTTCAGCTCCACTCAACCCCTCCCATCTATCTCTGAACACCATCCAGTCCCATCCTTCAGCTCCCCTCAACCCCTACCATCTATCTCTGAACAGAATCCAGTCCGAGCCTTCAGCTCCCCTCAACCCCTCCCATCTATCTCTGAACAGAATCCAGTCCCAGCCTTCAGCTCTCCTCAACCCCTCCCATCTATCTCTGAACAGAATCCAGTCCCAGCCTTCAGCTCTCCTCAACCCCTACCATCTATCTCTGAAGACCATCCAGTCCCATCCTTCAGCTCCCCTCAACCCCTCCCATCTATCTCTGAACAGCATCCAGTCCCATCCTTCAGCTCCCCTCAACCCCTCCCATCTATCTCTGAAGACCATCCAGTCCCATCCTTCAGCTCCACTCAACCCCTCCCATCTATCTCTGAACACCATCCAGTCCCATCCTTCAGCTCCCCTCAACCCCTACCATCTATCTCTGAACAGAATCCAGTCCCAGCCTTCAGCTCCCCTCAACCCCTCCCATCTATCTCTGAACACCATCCAGTCCCAGCCTTCAGCTCCCCTCAACCCCTCCCATCTATCTCTGAACACCATCCAGTCCCAGCCTTCAGCTCCCCTCAACCCCTCCCATCTATCTCTGAACAGAATCCAGTCCCAGCCTTCAGCTCCCCTCAACCCCTCCCATCTATCTCTGAACAGAATCCAGTCCCAGCCTTCAGCTCTCCTCAACCCCTCCCATCTATCTCTGAACAGAATCCAGTCCCAGCCTTCAGCTCTCCTCAACCCCTCCCATCTATCTCTGAACAGAATCCAGTCCCAGCCTTCAGCTCCCCTCAACCCCTCCCATCTATCTCTGAACACCATCCAGTCCCAGCCTTCAGCTCCCCTCAACCCCTCCCATCTATCTCTGAACAGAATCCAGTCCCAGCCTTCAGCTCTCCTCAACCCCTACCATCTATCTCTGAACAGAATCCAGTCCCAGCCTTCAGCTCTCCTCAACCCCTACCATCTATCTCTGAACAGAATCCAGTCCCAGCCTTCAGCTCCCCTCAACCCCTCCCATCTATCTCTGAACAGAATCCAGTCCCAGCCTTCAGCTCCCCTCAACCCCTCCCATCTATCTCTGAACAGAATCCAGTCCCAGCCTTCAGCTCTCCTCAACCCCTACCATCTATCTCTGAAAACCATCCAGTCCCATCCTTCAGCTCCCCTCAACCCCTCCCATCTATCTCTGAACACCATCCAGTCCCAGCCTTCAGCTCCCCTCAACCCCTCCCATCTATCTCTGAACAGAATCCAGTCCCATCCTTCAGCTCCCCTCAACCCCTCCCATCTATCTCTGAAGACCATCCAGTCCCATCCTTCAGCTCTCGTCAACCCCTCCCATCTATCTCTGAACACCATCCAGTCCCAGCCTTCAGCTCTCCTCAACCCCTACCATCTATCTCTGAAGACCATCCAGTCCCATCCTTCAGCTCCCCTCAACCCCTCCCATCTATCTCTGAAGACCATCCAGTCCCATCCTTCAGCTCCCCTCAACCCCTCCCATCTATCTCTGAAGACCATCCAGTCCCATCCTTCAGCTCCCCTCAACCCCTCCCATCTATCTCTGAACAGAATCCAGTCCCAGCCTTCAGCTCTCCTCAACCCCTACCATCTATCTCTGAAGACCATCCAGTCCCATCCTTCAGCTCTCCTCAACCCCTCCCATCTATCTCTGAACAGCATCCAGTCCCATCCTTCAGCTCTCCTCAACCCCTCCCATCTATCTCTGAACAGAATCCAGTCCCAGCCTTCAGCTCTCCTCAACCCCTACCATCTATCTCTGAACACCATCCAGTCCCATCCTTCAGCTCCCCTCAACCCCTCCCATCTATCTCTGAACAGAATCCAGTCCCAGCCTTCAGCTCTCCTCAACCTCTACCATCTATCTCTGAACACCATCCAGTCCCATCCTTCAGCTCCCCTCAACCCCTACCATCTATCTCTGAACAGAATCCAGTCCCAGCCTTCAGCTCTCCTCAACCCCTACCATCTATCTCTGAAGACCATCCAGTCCCATCCTTCAGCTCCCCTCAACCCCTACCATCTATCTCTGAACAGAATCCAGTCCCAGCCTTCAGCTCTCCTCAACCCCTACCATCTATCTCTGAAGACCATCCAGTCCCATCCTTCAGCTCCCCCCAACCCCTCCCATCTATCTCCGAACACCATCCAGTCCCATCCTTCAGCTCCCCCCAAACCCTCCCATCTATCTCTGAACAGCATCCAGTCCCATCCTTCAGCTCCCCTCAACCCCTCCCATCTATCTCTGAAGACCATCCAGTCCCATCCTTCAGCTACCCCCAACCCCTCCCATCTATCTCCGAACACCATCCAGTCCCAGTCTTCAGCTCCCCTCAACCCCTCCCATCTATCTCTGAAGACCATCCAGGTCTGATTTCTAGCTGTCATATATTTCTACACTGTGCTGTGATGTTTGACAAAAGTCCTGAACTTTTCTATTCTCATGGTCTCTACAGATTGTAAATAAAAAACAAACACCTATGCTAAGAGTAGTATATTATTGATCGATTGACTATGACTTTTCAAATCACCCAGCAGTTCTATTTGCAGAGTTAGTTCCAAGTAAATGTTGCAATTTTTCAGCCAATCCTGAACCTGCGACCAAAAACAAGCTGCATATGGGCAGTACCAAAACAAGTGACCTAATGATTCGGTCTCTACGCAGCAAAATCTGCAGAGCTGGGATGGTTTTATCCCCCTTAAAATATTCTATTGGTTGCAAGAATTTTGGATAATAATTTAAATCGGAAAACTCAAACTTTTGAATCCGGCTTCGTTTTGTGTATCAGATCATAAACCATGTGCCATGGAAACGGGACATCGAAGTCTCCTCCCAACTATTTTGCAAACAGTATGGCGCAGCTGTACATTTTTGGGTTCTTAAATTAAACGGGTATACTTTTTTATGAATCACATTTTTCTTTAACTAATTTTGGTCTTTAATACAGGGCCGACAGACAAGTTCCTTCCTTTCTCTCCCTTCCACTTGCCATTTTTGCGGTAATGCTGCAATCAGTTGGTTGTAATTTTGGACAGAGCAGACATTTCCATATATTTTTGTTAAATGCATTGATGACATAAATCCACCAGTCCTATTTATATCATTTACAAAGATGCTTACTGTATATATTTTTTTTAAATGATCAATTAGTATATTTGAGTTTAAACATAATATTTGTTCAGTCTTTTCTGGTGGATTAAACTGAAATTACTTGCTTTAAAAATAGCGATATTTTGGAGTTTATTTCTATTTTCAAATATCCGAAAGTGAGAGGTCGTAATCTGAATGAAAGGGAAAAAGGCCATTCTTGAACACAGGGTGAGCCATTCTTCCTAATCTGCTCGAGAACCATTTTGGATTTAAGTGTATTTTTTGAATGACTGAAGCATGAGAGGTTCAATTACTTTAATATTGAATAATTTAAGCCCTCATTATATAAATAGGCCCATTTCTTTTTGCGGGCTTGCCGTCCCAAATAATATATTTTTTGCTCATATCATTTAAAAAACAAGTTAGGTGTAGGTCAGGCAGTTAGTGTAAGAGACAGGAACAGCTAGAGTGTCACGTTCGTCGTATGTTGGAAGAGAGGAGGACCAAGGCGCAGCTTGATACGAATACATACTTCTATTTAATAAACGAAGAGAAACACTAAACAGACTAATACAAAACAACAAAACAAACGTGAAGCTATAAATGACAAGTGCAGACACAGGCAACTTACATATAGATAATAACCCACGAACTACCCAAGGAATATGGCTGCCTAAATATGGTTCCCAATCAGAGACAACGATAAACAGCTGCCTCTAATTGAGAACCAATCTAGGCAACCATAGGTATATAACACCTAGACTAGAAAACACCCATAGACATACAAAAAACCCTAGACAGGAACAAAACACATATATCACCCATGTCACACACTGACCTAACCAAAATAATAAAGAAAACAAAGATAACTAAGGTCAGGGCGTGACATAGAGAAAACATGCATCACCTCACTCTAGTCATTGTAGTTCTATATTTCCCTCCTAACTTATCATTCCCCATTCTATCAATCAGAGAAAAATATTTAAACAGACAGGTACTTCTAAAAAAATAAATCCCTTCACTCTAGTCATTATAGCTCTATGTCCCCCTCCCCTTTCTCTCAACTCATCATTCTCCATTTAATCGATCAGACGGCTAAATTATAATAGACAGGTAACAGCTGGTCCGCTCTGCCGACAGCGGAGCTGGAAGAGGCCCGAGAATGGGCCTGGCATATTGAAATGAACAAATTAAGATGCATTCCTAGGAGAGAGAAGAGACCGTGGCACTTTGGTAAAAGGTTATTGTCTCTCAGAGGCTGAGGGCCCCCGAATAATTCACTCGGAAATCAATTTTCATCACCCCGTCCGTCACACATTCAGGCCGAATGATGGACAAAGAGAGAAAAAACAGCATCCGTCTGTCTCCCCTTCTCTCTCCCTCTCTATTGACACAACACCACCTTGCCACACACTCAGCTAGCTGTTCATTTCTAACAAAGGACATTTGCGTCAGATAATATAAGCAGTACCGTGACATGAGAATGATGCTAATGCACTTTCTGTAATGAACATTTTACAAATAAAGTATTTTAAAAGCAGTAGCCATTTCCCCATCGACAACACTCCCTAAATAAAAACGAATCTTGTATGTGTTTAATCATTGTTCAACTATTAATTGGCAAAATCAACAACTTGAAGGCCATAAACTAGTAATGTTAAGCCAATGACTCTGTGATGTGTGAGTACCAGTCTTGAACAAGTAGCATTGCCACAGAAAAGTTAACAAAGAGCTTGAATTGATAAATTGTTGGATTTAAGGTGGCTAAAGCACACCATCAAGCATAAGGTTTGTCACATGTCCAAATTGCATTATGTTGTCTATTGTAGCGAATGACACCCCCTTCCCTCCACGTTGGATCGTTCCATCTTCATTATCCCACAGAAAACAAGAGAAATGGAGCTGATAATTGCAAAGAGGCGTGGGTGTTTGGGTGGATGGTAATTATGAAAAGGGGGTACTCCTCCTCAAGCAAGTCAGGCAAGCAAGCAGAGATCTGTAGTGATGAGTGAGCGGCTGCAATGTTTTGTAGGTCAGTCTAAATGTTTAATGCTTTATGCTGATGAGTTGATGCTCTGGTGTCCTCAAGAGACACACCAAAGCTTGGCTTGGTGAAACCCACCATCCAAAAACAGCTCACACAAATATGTGCACAAACCACACACACACACACACACACACACACACCCTACAAATCCCTGCTCATTTTAAAACTGACCTCTCGGCACGCCAATTAAACAGGCATGTGACAAGACAGACACAAGTGCCAATTACGCCCCATCCCCATGCCCCCTTGCAGTATTTCCCTCCATCCTTCTCAATCTCTCTCACCCAACCGCCTCCCTCCATCTAAACACCATAGGCCCTAAATGGATTTTTGTTCCATTCTTCTCTGTTTTATTCACTCCTCTTCTTCCCGAACTTCTACATGACGAGGAAGTCATAATAATGTCTCTTTTAACAGAAGCCTGTTTAATATTCCAACAGAAAGCGAGCGAGAACATTTTTGCTTTGAGTACACAATCGTTTAGCCTAGAGTATACATAGTAATAGAAAGAGCCCGATAACAATGTTTCCTTGTTACATTTACTGCCATTAAAGGAAAAGGGAAAAGGATTAGAATGAAGATGACATTGAAAGGGGGGGGGGGTAAAAAAAAAAATACGTTCACTTGGTTTCAAGGTTTAGTCAGTATGAAAATATATAATTAGAGCACCATAATCTATTTTGGAATGGGCTTACCATGGGGGACAGTTACCTCATAAGGCACATAGCTAAATAAATCCCCAAATCAATTTATTCAATTTGCCTTACAATGGATTAATGCTTAATTTCGCAAAATAATGGAGGAACACACTTATGGAAAATGTAAATGTATAACTCAAGATTTCACAAGCCATTTCCAAATTACTCACAAAGACATTAATGAGTCAAGTGAAATCGTTTTTTTAAACAAAACAATACTTTCCCCTCTTATACGCAGTGGTGGAAAAAGTATCCAATTGTCATAATTGAGTAAAAGTAAAGATACCTTCATAGAAAATTACTCAAGCAAAAGTGAGTCACCCAGTAAAATACTATGTGAGTTGAAGTAAAAATATATTTTGTTTTAAACATACTTAAGTATCAAAAGTAAATGTAATTGCTTAAATATACTTAAGTATCAAAAGTAAATAATTTATTATCCCTTATATTAAGCCAACCAGATGGCACAATTTTCGTGTGTTTTTTAAATTTACGGATAGCCAGGGGCACTCTCCAACACTCAAACACAATTTCGTGTTTAGTGAGTCCGCCAGATCAGAGGCAGTAGGGATGACCAGGGATGTTCTCTGTTTAGTGAGTCCTCCAGATCAGAGGCAGTAGGGATGACCAGGGATGCTCTCTGTTTAGTGAGTCCTCCAGATCAGAGGCAGTAGGGATGACCAGGGATGCTCTCTGTTTAGTGAGTCCTCCAGATCAGAGGCAGTAAGGATGACCAGGGATGTTCTCTGTTTAGTGAGTCCTCCAGATCAAAGGCAGTAGGGATGACCAGGGATGTTCTCTGTTTAGTGAGTCCTCCAGATCAGAGGCAGTAGGGATGACCAGGGATGCTCTCTGTTTAGTGAGTCCTCCAGATCAGAGGCAGTAGGGATGACCAGGGATGTTCTCTTGAGAAGTGTATGATTTGGATACATTTCCTGTCCTGCTAAGCATTCAAAATGTAACGAGTACGTTTGGGTGTCAGGGAAACTTTACTTTAGGAACGAAGTGGAGTAAAAGTAGTCAAAAATATAAATAGTAAAGTACAAATACCCCAAAAAACGACTTAAAGAAGTCATTTAAAGTAGTTTTACTGAAGTACTTTACACCACTTCTTCTATGTTTGATTGTTTGGTTTTGTGTTTGCACGAAACTCAGTGCCGCCAGTGTATTTTCTCTTTAATCAATTGTCTATGACATCATGACATCAATAAAATACTGCCAACACGTTGTTGGCAAAACAGTCTTTTTCCCATAGGATCTCAGTGTTCTCATGGTTTTCCAGAGGCTTCCTCCCACTCGAGTTACGCTGCGTAATTCCATTAGAGCGAAAGTAGTCCATGCTCAAGCCTTCGTTATAAAGACCATATGCTCCATATCTATTCCTCTGCAATGTCGTCACAAACAAGCCTCGTGGCGCTCTCGGGCATTAGCAAGAACTCGGCACCACAGCCAAAAATGTGTCAAGATGGTAATTGGTGCCATGGAACCTAGATCGAGTGGGATGCAACATGGTTCTTGAAAAGGAAGTCCATCTGACACTTCTCATGTTCCAGTAGCTAGGGGCGGATGCTTCATTCTGAAATAGCGGTAAAACTGTATCTCTTGTTATTACATTCCAATTAGTATAACGCCCAAAAGCAGGCAAGAACAGCTGCATTTTGTGGTGTGTGAATCATTGAGAGGGCCTTGCCTACACAGGGAGGGGGTTTCAAACTGGCTTCATTTTCTAATGGGATACTGTAGCTGGGTCACCTCGAACTGGGGCTTGAGTGACACGCATACAGTTGAAGTCGGAAGTTTACATACACTTAGGTTGGAGTCATTAAAACTAGTTTTTCAACCACTCCACAAATTTCTTATAAACAAACTATAGTTTTGGCAAGTCGGTTAGGACATTACTTTGTGCATGACACAAGTCATTTTTCCAACAATTGTTTACAGACAAATTATTTCACTTATAGTTCACTGTGTCACAATTCCAGTGATTCAGAAGTTTACATACACTAAGTTGACTGTGCCTTTAAACAGCTTGGAAAATTCCAGAAAATATGTCATGGCTTTAGAAGCTTCTGATAAGCTAATTGACATCATTTGAGTCAATTGGAGGTGTACCTGTGGATGTATTTCAAGGCCCACCTTTAAACTCAGTGCCTCTTTGCTTGACATCACAGGAAAATCAAAAGAAATCAGCCAAGACCTCAGAAAAAAAATTGTAGACATCCACAAGTCTGGTTCATCCTTGGGAGCAATTTCCAAACACCTTAAGGTACCACGTTCATCTGTACAAACAATAGTATGCAAGTATAAACACCATGGGACCACGCAGCCGTCATTCCACTCAGGAAGGAGGCGCGTTTTGTCTCCTAGAGATGAACGTACTTTAGTGTGAAAAGTGCAAATCAATCACAGAACAACAGCAAAGGACCTTGTGAAGATGCTGGAGGAAACAGGTACAAAAGTATCTATATCCCCAGTAAAACGAGTCCTATATCGACAGAACCTGAAAGGCCACTCAGCAAGGAAGAAGCCACTGCTCCAAAACCGCCATTAAAAAAAACAGACTACGGTTTGTAACTGCAAATGGGGACAAAGATCGTACTTTTTGGAGAAATGTCCTCTGGTCTGATAAAACAAAAATATAACTTATTAATTTTGTGAAGTGCACCCGTCCCTCCTGCAGCAAAGCACCCCCACAACATGATGCTGCCACCCCCGTGCTTCATGGTTGGGATGGTGTTCTTCAGCTTGCAAGCCTCCCCCTTTTTCCTAACGACTACCACCCCGTAGCACTCACTTCCGTCATCATGAAGTGCTTTGAGAGACTAGTCAAGGACCATATCACCTCCACCCTACTTGACACCCTAGACCCACTCCAATTTGCTTTCCGCCCCAATAGGTCCACTGACGATGCAATCGCAACCACACTGCACACTGCCCTAACCCATCTGGACAAGAGGAATACCTATGTGAGAATGCTGTTCATCGACTACAGCTCAGCATTTAACACCATAGTGACCCCGCCCTGTGCAACTGGACTTCCTGACGGGCCGCCCCCAGGTGTTGAGGCTAGGTAACAATATCTCCACCCCGCTGATCCTCAACACTGGGGCCCCACAAGGGTGCGTTCTGAGCCCTCTCCTGTACTCCCTGTTCACCCACGACTGCGTGGTCATGCACGCCTCCAACTCAATCATCAAGTTTGCAGACGACACTACAGTGGTAGGCTTGATTACCAACAACAACGAGACGGCCTACATGGAGGAGGTGAGGGCCCTCGGAGTGTGGTGTCAGTAAAATAACCTCACACTCAACGTCAAAAAAACAAAGGAGATGATCGTGGACTTCAGGAAACAGCAGAGGGAGCACCCCCCTATCCACATCGACGGGACAGTAGTGGAGAGGGTAGAAAGTTTTAAGTTCCTCGGCGTACACATCACGGACAAACTGAATTGGTCCACCCACACAGACAGCATGGTGAAGAAGGCGCAGCAGCGTCTCAGGAGGCTGAAGAAATTCTGCTGTATCACCTCCTGGTAAGGCAACTGCTCCGCCCACAACCGTAAGGCTCTCCAGAGGGTAGTGAGGTCTGCACAACGCATCACTGGGGGCAAACTACCTGCCCTCCAGAACACCTACACCACCCGATGTCACAGGAAGGCCATAAAGATCATCAAGGACAACAACCACCCGAGCCACTGCCTGTTCACCCCGCTATCATCCAGAAGGCGAGGTCAGTACAGGTGCATCAAAGCAGGGACCGAGAGACTGAAAAACAGCTTCTATCTCAAGGCCATCAGACTGTTAAACAGCCACCACTAACATTGAGTGGCTGCTGCCATAAATATAATAAATGTATCACTAGCCACTTTAAACAATGCCACTTAATATAATGTTGACATACCTTACATTACGCATCTCATATGTATATACTGTACTCTATACCACCTACTGCATCTTGCCATCTTTATGTAATACATGTATCACTAGCCACTTTAAACAATGACACTTAATATAATGTTTATACACCCTACATTACTCATCTCATAAGTACATACTGTACTCGATACCAACTACTGCATCTTGCCTATGCCGTTCTGTACCATCACTCATTCATATGTCTATGTACATATTCTTCATCCCTTTACACTTGTGTGTATAAGGTAGCTGTTGTGAAATTGTTAGGTTAGATTACTCGTTGGTTATTACTGCATTGTCGGAACTAGAAGCACAAGCATTTCACTACACTCGCATTAACATCTGCTAACCATGTGTATGTGACAAATACATTTTGATTTGATTTGAATTTGATTTGAGAAAGTTAAAGCATGGTCGCAAATGGGTCTTCCAAATGGACAATGATCCCAAGCATACTTCCAAAGTTGTGGCAAAATGGCTTAAGGACAACAAAGTCAAGGTATTGAAGTGGCCATCACAAAGCCCTGACCTCAATCCTATCGAAAACTTGTGGGCAGAAGTGAAAAGGCGTGTGCGAGCAAGGATGCCTACAAACCTGACTCAGTTACAGCAGCTCTGTCTGGAGAAATGGGCCTAAATTCACCCAACTTATTGTGGGAAGCTTGTGGAAGGCTACCCGAAACTTTTAACCCAAGTTAAACAATTTAAAGGCAATGCTACCAACTACTAATTGAATGTATGTAAACTTCTGACCCACTGGGAATGTGATGAAAGAAATAAAAGCTGAAATAAATCATTCTCTCTACTATTATTCTGACATTTCACATTCTTAAAACAAAGTGGTGATCCTAACTGACCTAAGACAGGGAATTTTTACTCGGATTAAATGTCAGGAATTGTGAAACTGAGTTTAAATGTATTTGGCTAAGGTGTATGTAAACTTCAGACTTCAACCCCCCCCCCCCCCTCCCCCCCCCGACAAGAGCTGCAAATGGACTCCTCACCTTATTCTCCCAGGGGACTCAGTCAGACGTCATGGAGAGGAAATGGGGGAGATATGTGCAATTAAGGGGTGATGGGGTGGGGGCACAGGGCCACAGGGCTATGGGGTGGTGTGTGTGGAGGGTAGCGGAGGGGAGGGGGGTGGTATTTTCTGGGTCGAAAATGGGGTGGTCTCTTAATCTGGGGTGTGGAGGACAGAGAAGAGGGGGGCTGCTACACACACACCACACCAGATGCCCCCTCCCCCCACTTAACGTGCCGCTGGAAAAATTTAGTCTTGGTTTGGGCTTTCTAGGTCTCACCTTAAAGGGATTGGAGAGATCGATACTAGGGGCTCTTAGAGGAGAGGAGTAGAGGAGAGGATCATGTCCATTTCACTGCCAATGCATCAACTCCCTCTGGTGGATGTCTTGAAAAGCACCTTGCAATTTAGGCAAGCTGCCACTCCAATGGAAGTGTCACAAGGAGGACACTGATGTTCCACACAAGCACACTACTTAGTATGCAAACGTATTATGTAGTGCACAAGTCATGTTTCACCAAAAACAACAAACATTACCAAACAAATAAAATATACTGAACAAAATATAAATGCAACAATTTCAAACACTACTCATACTACAGCTCATATAAGGAAATCAGTCAATTAAAATAAATACATTAGGCCCTAATCTATGGATTTCACATGAATGAGAATACAGGTATGCATCTGTTAAGTCACAAATACCTTAAAACAAAGGTAGGGCGTGGATCAGAAAACCAGTCAGTAGCTGGTGTGACCACCATTTGCCTCATGCAGCGCGACACTTCTCCTTCACATAGAGTTGATCAGCCTGTTGATTGTGGCTTGTGGAATGTTGTCCCACTCCTCTTCAATGGCTGTGCGGAGTTGCTGGATATTGGCGAGAACTGGAACTCACCGTCGTACCTGTCAATCCAGATCATCACAAACATGCGTAATGGGACATTTTCAGCTCCCAGGAATTGTGTACAGATCCTTGTGACATGGGGCCGTGCATTATCAAGCTGAAAGGTGACGGCGGCAGACAATGGGCCTCAGGATGGGCAATGGGCCTCAGGACTCGTCACAGTAGCTCTGTGCATTCAAATTCCCATTGATAAAATGGCATTGTGTTCGTTGTTCGTAGCTTACGCCTGATCATACCATAACCCCACCTCTACCATGGGGCACTCTGTTCACAACGTTGACATCAGCAAAGCGCTTGCCTACACAACGCCATACACGTGGTCTGCGGTTGTGAGGCTGGTTGGATGTACTGCCAAATTCTCAAAAACGAATTTGGAGGCGGCTTATGGTAGAGAAATTAACCTTACATTCTCTGGCAATAGCTCGGTTGGACATTACTGCAGTCAGAATGACAATTGTGGGCTCCCTCAAAACGTTTGATATCAGTGACATTTTGTTGTGTGAGAATACTGTACATTTTAGAGTGGCCCCAGCACAAGGTGCACCTGTGTAATGACCATTGTGTTTAATCAGATTCTTGATATTCTACACCTGTCAGGTGATTTGATTATCTTGGCAAAGGAGAAACGCTCACTAGCAGGGATGTAAACAAATGTGTGCACACAATGAGAGAAATAAGCTTTTTGTGTGTATGGAACATTTCCGGGATCTTTTACTTCAGCTCATGTAACATGCGACCAACACCTTACATGTTGCGTGTATATTTTGTTGCCACATCTTCACACTTTAAAGGGATTGGAGAGAACTCCTTCAGACGTGATGACCATGGACTTCTAAGTCACACGCCTGAGGAAAGAAAAGACCTTCGACATGAGGCTCCGATTATCAAGCAAACAGAGAGAATGAGTGAGAAAGAAATAACAAGATAGACGGGGACAAGTAAGTGAGCAATTCACAGTAGTATTCACACGGGCAGATGAACATGTGGTCATGGGAGGGTGTGAGAATGCCGGCCGGCTTCTTGCTGCAGAGGGAATAGGCAAGGAGACCAAGACACACAGTCAGTGTGGGTATAAGGGATTCATTCAAACAAGATCGGGCAGGACAAAGGCAGGTGAGGGCATCCAAAGGCCTGGCAGTGGTCCTGCACGCATACGCACACCCGATGTCACGACCATTGACGTGCGGTCAGGGTAGGCAGAAAATGAATGAAAAAAGAACAGTAATGAAAAATAAATCAAATTTACATTTTATAAATAATAATTTTATCCTATTCATGTTTTTTCTGCATGAGAAAATCGATTTGAGAACTAGTATTTGACAAATGTACAGTGATCTGATACAAAATGCACTAGGAGACCAGGGGAAAGTCAGCCTTGTACCTTTCTCCCGCCCTTCAAAAGCCAAACTCAATGCAAGACATTGACAGGACTTGGCCTGTTTCTACCGTATACTGCCAGCTAACGGACGTCGAAAGGCAGGCCTAGAGCTCGCTGCCTTTCATGTGTCAAATGTGTCCCATTCATTTTAATTGCAATCATAATAAATTTGCATGCGTATTGGCATGAAAAAAATTATGGGATAGGCAGAAGGAAAGGCAGAGTTCGCTCCTGCCTATGGACAACACACGTCGTCTCCTGCCTTTTAGCGGTTACGTTTGTTTTACTGGTAGCTAAAGTAAGCTGATCAGGATGGCTAACATATTGCATCAAACAGTTTAAAACGTTGTATTTTCTAGAGAAACTGAGGCTGATAAGAGACGGAAGACCAACACCTGAGTTGAGGGACCCAAATCAAAGGAAGCGGCTGAAAATAACACGATCACTTCAATCTAAGTGGTATCAATGGAAAGACTGGCTCTGTATCTGTGCTGCTAACAGCCGACTACTGCTTGCCCTGCCTGCTGTTCTCCACCAGAGACAGTGTGTGGACAAGAGCCAGTTACTGCAACGTGAACAACTTGCCTATAGCACCGAACAAGCATGAGAAATCTGTGTCTCACATCCAAAGCCAGAAAGCTCTTAAGATATTTGGCAGTTCACAGAGAGATCTGGCATTGAATTAACAGTGGTGATTGAACATCAGCATGCACAAAGCGAAGGTAAAAGAGAACCGTGAGATTTTGAAAGACCTAGCTAATTAATGCTACAGTACATCATGCTACCTAGGTAAACAGGAGTTGGCATTTCGTGGCAACGGTGAGAGTTTTAGCTCATCAAACAGGCCCAGGGGCAACTATGTGGAACTATGAAATGCATTTGCTGAAAAGAAATGTCTGTTATCAACCCATTTAAAGAACACCACCGTGTTTGCTTTTTGCTCATGTTTTCAATGACACAGACACGCTCTTCCGTGTTCTGCAGAACAAAGCGATGGATATGGGTTTCTGCCGTACCCGTATCAGTGACACAATGAAAGCACTGGAACGGTAGCGACAAGACTGATCGTTTCCATGAGCGATTTGAGCAGAAATGCAATTAACTGGGCTTGGCAGGAAGCAAAACTCGTAGTAAACTGACGATCGGAGTAGAGAGGGCACAAATCGACTAGAACATATTGGACAATACCAATGTTCAGATGAGAGCCAGGTTTGACCACGTTGGTGAACTTAATTTCCTTGGCTTAGTGGACTGAAAAAATATAAATAAAATGTCACAAAAGTCTGTCAAAAATATGCCAAAATTCGATTTCGTTAGACTTAAGGCTGATCTTGTTGGATTGTAAAGTTCACAAATGGTATGAGACAAATCACCTGGACAGCTTTTTGTTCTAGAATGACCTGACACAGACTGTCCCCAAGGTGACAAAGTTACTGCATCTGGTCCTCACTATACCAGCCATAACAGCATCCGTTGAGAGTACATTTTCTGAGCTGAAATGGATAAATACACAGCCAGAACTGGATCGATCAAGGACTACTCTCATCCCTTGGCATCGTCTCCATCCCATCGAGAACAAGAGACTTAACCCGGAAGGATAGAGGGATGGACTTTGTTCACAAGTAAACGTTAAGTGCCAGTGTTTATTTACAGTACCGCCGTCTGTTATTAATACATTACATGTCTATTGCCTAAGTATATATATCAAATCAGTAGCGCTGACTACTAGGCATAGTGTGTGTAGCTCTGTCTAGTAACGTTCAACCTACTCACTGGCATTTGGGTCGCTGTCTGTGGTGCTGAAAGTCACCTGTTTGTGCAGGGCAGTTGCGTGGGGCACAAGCTATTAGGGCCTGTGAATGTGTGCCTAATGGTTGCGCCCCTACCTGCTGCTGTTTGACGGTTGGTTGTGGTTGGTTGAAGGTTATCGTTGTGATCATGTCATATCAATAAACACTGTAGCAAAAATCTGGTTTATGAGTGTGTGTTTGTGCGTGCGTGTGTGAGACGGGAAACGGGGCGGGCACAATAGAAAGCGCATGCACGACCTCAGACCTCACCACATGTCACTGGTCACAACAATGCTTCTCCCCACTTCTGAGACGCAGCCAAGCACCAAACACCTAGTCTCAACATTCATCGTTCTTAGCCAACTAATGCCACACAAAAACAAACATGCTTACCCAAAATGTGTAATCAGACAAGCATTTTTTTATTAACAACTAATCAAAACCTTGTATTTTTTATTAACCAGACAAGTCAGTTAAGAACAAATTCATATTTACAATGATGGCCTAGGAACAGTTGGTTAACTGCCTTGTTCAGGGACAGAACGACAGATTTTTAACTTGTCAGCTCGGGGATTCGATCTAGCAACCTTTCAGTTACTGGCCCAACGCTCTAACCACTAGGCTACCTGGTTGTGTGGCATGTATGGTACCCATCGGCATACACGTCACAAAGATTTCCCCACACTTCTTGAGAGGCAGCCAGGTACAACACACATAGTTAACAACCAGAGTTGAAACCCACATTTCTCATTCTTAGCCAGCTAACACCACACAAAACAAACATGTTTACCCAAAGTCTGTAACCAGGCAAGCAATTTTAATTAACAACAAAGCAAAGCCATGGTTGTTGTGCATAGTTCAATCCATCTACCTAATCAGGGTACCCAGAACCAAATCAGTTAAGGCTGTCACTAGAGACCACTATCTACCTGACTCAACCTGAACTGGCTACCGTCTGTATGCCAGATGATCAAAAACACATTACCTGGTTAGGATTACCATTTTCCCATTCTAAAAGCTGAACCCAGATCAGTTTGGCTGTGCTACAGAGGAGACCAGTGCTGCTAGCTGCCATCAGAGGGCAATAGACCCACAGAATAGCTTGGTCCTAGATTACATAGGCTCACTGGCCAGGCTTGGATATCGACTGGAGAAAAATACTATCGATGTGCTCTATTAAACCTCAAAGGCTTCCAAATAAGAGCTAAGAGAGAGAATTTGCGTTAAGAGTTGGTACTATAATTGAGAGGGAGTCTAAACAGCCAAACACTTGACCCAATAAAGCAAATGAGCCGGGCAGAGCAGAGCAGTGACAATGAGAGGGTTGTATTTGTGCTGTGTGTTTCAGGTGCTGCTTTGCTACAATGCAGCTCTCTCTTAACAGTTCATAAAAGCTTATGAACAGCATCATGCTTATGACGGCTTCAAAGTGGAGTGACATTGACAGCTGACATGAGTCAGAGTGACAGGATGGGACTGATTGGTCCATCTGAGTGCCGTACCGACTCGTCCTGATAAACAACAGCCAGAGCCAGCCTCAAGCTGCTCCCAATGCTCCCTCTCCATGTTAGTCATATGGGTTGGTGGTGGTGTTAGCATCTGCTTTCTCATCTTGCACACACAGACACAGTCATACACAGACACAGTCACACACAGACACGCAGAAATACATATACACTTACACCCAGGGGCTGGAACCAGTTCAGGGAACAGAACTGAAAACCAGAAAATCATTTTGATGAGGAACAAAATCAAAACAGGAAGAAAGTGATCTATACTGTTCCATAACAGAACTGTTCTTTTTAAAGCATTGGAACCAGTTAGTAACATTATTTTAAAAGCATGAGAAACAGTTTTTTTTTATGGTCCTACAAAAAAATGCAACAAAGCACCTATGCATAGCCCTCACTCTGTCACTCAGAAATGTGTCTGCCTGCCAGGTGAAAATCTTTGCCAGTGTGTGTGCGCGTGTAGGCATGATAAATAAATTAGGAATTTTAATTAGAGAAGAATGGATTCACTTTTTCAATGCTAGTAAAAGGATACTATAGTTAACATGTTTCACATTGGATTTATTAACTACAAAAAAGGTAAGATGTGTTTTTAGTTATGGTGCCACTCTGCACACACAAGCTTGTCAGCCGGCTAAAGTTAAAGGTGCAATATGCCGAAATTGCTCCGCCTTTTCCTGGTTGCTAAAATTCTAATAGTTTGCCTAATTTCAGTTTATGTGACAAAACAAGCAACTATAGTGTAGAGAATCATTGTACCATATAAACCGTGAAATATATTTTCCACAACCAAAAATATTGTATTTTCAATTGTTTGAAGCTGGTGTACAAGACCGAAAGTAAAAGATGCAAAAACTAAACTGAAGAAAAGGAAGCATAGAAATAGCACACATAGAACAGATCTACCGCTTCTTAGACTTGCTTTCAATGAGAATGACAGCTCTATAACTCATATTTCTTTGTGAATTTTGTTGGGTCACCCAAAAAGTTACATATTGCAGCTTTGAGCCAACTCTCGGGAAGTTAAAAGACATTCAAAGTTCCTCTATAGAAGCCACTCCTCCGTGGGGATAATTCTGTGTGCCTAATTCAAATAATACATGTCATAACAAGTGTTGGGTTCTGAAAATATGACATATACTTATTCATGTCACTGGTGGAGAGAGGGTAATGTATACCATTTACATTATATCAGGGATCCTATTGAAATATTGAGTGCTTAGGTTTAGAGGGTCTACACCAGAAGTGAATGGTTAGGTATGGAGGAAGGTATATAGTGGGTGCAATTAAGCTTGGAATGTGTTGAGTGAAGGGAAGCGATCGCATGTGGCAGCACTGAAAAGGGGAGAGAGCCACGGATCAAATAAAATCAAATGTTATTGCTCACATACACATGGTTAGCAGATGATAATGCGAGTGTAGCGAAATGCTTGTGCTTCTAGTTCCGACCGTGCAGTAATATCTAACAAGTATTCTAACAATTTCACAACGGGGCGATAGTCATTTAGCTCAGTTACCTTAGCTTTCTTGGGAACAGGAACAATGGTGGCCCTCTTGAAGCATGTGGTGACAGCAGACTGGGATAGGGATTGATTGAATATGTCCGTAAACACACCAGCCAGCTGGTCTGCGCATGCTCCGAGGATGCGACTAGGGATGCCGTCTGGGCCGGCAGTCTTGCGAGGGTTAACGCGTTTAAATGTTTTACTCACGTTGGCTGCAGTGAAGGAGAGCCCGCAGGTTTTGGTAGCGGGCCGTGTCAGTGGCACTGTATTGTCCTCAAAGTGAGCAAAGAAGTTGTTTAATTTGTCTGGCAGCAAGATGTCCATGTCTGCGACGGGGCTGGTTTTCTTTTTGTAATCCGTGATTGACTGCCACATACGTCTCGTGTCTGAGCCGTTGAATTGCGAATCTACTTTGTCTCTATACTGTCACTTAGCTTGTTTGATTGTCTTGTGGAGGGAATAGCTACACTGATTGTATTCGGTCATGTTTCTGGTCGCCTTGCCATGATTAAAAGCAGTGGTTTGCGCTTTCAGATTTGTGTGAAGGCTGCCATCAATCCACGTTTTTTGGTTGGCGAAGGTTTTAATAGTCACCCTGTGTACAACATCACCGATGCACTTGCTAATAAACTCGCTCCCCGAATCAGCGTATACATCAATGTTGTTGTCTGAGGCTATCCAGAACATATCCCAGTCCACGTGAATGAAGCAATCTTGAAGCGTGGAATTCGATTGGTTGGATCAGTGTTGAACAGACTTGAGCACGTGCGTTTCCTGTTTTAGTTTCTGTCTATAGGCTGGGTGCAACAAAATGGAGTCGTGGTCAGATTTGCCGAAAGGAGGGCGAGGGAGGGCTTTGTATGCATTGCGGTATTTAGATTAGCAATGATATAGAATATACAATAAATGCAGCCTCATGATATATGGTTTCCAGTTTACATAGAGTCCAATGAAGTTCTTTCAGGGCCGTCGAGGTGTCTGCTCGAGGGGTGTACACAGCTGGAATTATAATCGCAGAGAATTCTTCTGACCAGAAGACCGCTCCATCTGCCCCTTCTGCGGCGCTGTTGTTTTGGGTCGCCTACTGGGATCCGATCCATTGTCCTGGGTGGTGGTCCAAACAGAGGATCCGCTTCGGGAAAGTCGTATTCCTGGTCGTAATGTTGGTAAATTGACGTTGCTCTTATATCCAATAGTTATTCCCGGCTGTATGTAATAACACTTGAGATTTTCTGGGCTAACAATGTAAGAAATAATTAAAAAAATGAAATACTGCATAGTTTCCTAAGAACGCGACCATCTCTGTCGGCGCCATTTTTCAACTAACTTACAACTTACTCTGAGATTAGTGATGATTAAGCTAGGAATGGACTGAGTGTAGGGAAAGCGATCACGTGGCAGGCATTGATAAGGGGAGAGAGCCATGGATTAGCGATGAAGAGGGTCGAGGTCAGGTCAGGTCACGTTAAGGGAGAAGGAAAAGTTTATGGCCCGTATCACTTAGTGTCCTGCCTAGCAATAAAGGTACAATGTTTGTTCAGATGTGTAGGAGGAGGACTCAGCCTAGGAGAAAGGTTTAAATAGCAGTGCTTGTGTGAATATGTCCTTGTCTAATGCAGCTGTATTGATCCTCTGGGAAGAATAAACTTGGTTTGAGCTTTCATAGTGTCCGGTGAGTTTTTACTCGGAATTAGAACCTAACAATAGTTTGCACAGCGTTATGGAACTGTTCTCAGAAATCAGAGTTTGAAATTTCAAATAGAGTTTTTTACTCTGAGAATTAGAACCTAACACAAGATAGCCAGAACTTCAAGCCTTCAAACCAGTAAAACAATAGGCTCTAAAGTTTTGCATATACAACATAAACACAAGGAATAGTGTTTTTTCTAATGGAAACCCTGACACACACACACACACACACACTCAAAAAACACATGCCACATTACTGACCTCTGTACATGAGGTTCGTCCAGGACTAGAAATAAAAAGAAAGCCATAGAAGACACATATTGAACACATTGGATCTCCACCAGCCCTGTCCGCTTACAAGGGGACCCCTAGCATTTCAAACACACACCTGATCCCAGAACAGCCTCCACGGACAGCATAGTCCCTGGGTGGTTACACAGCACTGCAGGCTTATCCATTCTATGGAATGTAAACAGACACACAGGTCACTGACATCAGAGAGCGGTGGAGGTTTTCAACTCACAGTGAACTCACTCCCCCCTATGGACAGACAGACCTCTGTATATGGCACGCTAGCTATTGACTTTTGATGCTAGCGAGTTAGCGTGATAATCACAGGAAGCGCCTTAGTTCATACAATGGTTCAGCTTTGCCACACTGCTGGGATGTTGTCTGTTGCAGCCAGGGTCTGATAAATGGATGCTCCCTGTTGACCTACTGCAAAGGCCAAGCTCATGGGAGGGCTGGGGGCCTCACACTGACCTGACAGGAGGAGGTCAAACAACAAGGGGGAGAGGAGAGAACAACCACGCCATGCTGCCAAACCTAAAGTAGCCAGTCTCCCCATTTACGTACCCTTAACTCTGTACTCACAACTAGTAGAGGAAATAAAACAGTGGCTCTGTTTTTAAAGGCTTGGAAATACTTCAGAGAAAGATTTATCAGAAATTAAATTAAGCTTTGAAAATTATTGTACACATTCTTGGGGGCATTTCAAGTGGCATTTGTGATAAAATTGGACGTCGTCATTGTAGTTCTGGCACACGTCTTCATTGCCCTTCACTGTGTCTATGTTATGCCATTGACTCCCTGTGACCATATAACATGTCCTAGAATAATGATGTTGTTTCTTATGGTATTTGTATTTATTATGGATCCCATTCTCTTCCTGGGGTCCAGCAAAATGAAGGCACTTATATCAAATTAAAACGTTGCATTTCACAACACATTAAGTGTGCTCCCTCAGGCCACTACTCTATCACCACATACAGTAGCTACAACACAAAATGCATGTGTACGTGTGGATGTTATCATGTGCGTGTGTCTGTGCCTGTGTGTATCTTCACAGTCCCCGCTGTTCCAGAAGGTGTATTTTTTGTCATTTAAAAAAAAATCTGATTTTAGTCCTGCATGAGTTACTTGATGTGGAATTCTGGACTTGGGGACTGTGAAGAGACCTCCGGTGGCATGTCTTGTGGGGTATGAATAGGTGTCTGAGCCGTGTGCTAGTAGTTTATTAATTAATAACGGGCATCTCGGTGCATTCAACAATACAAATACAAGTAGTGATGAATGCAATTACATGATTAGTATACAGGCCATCTATTGTTTGGTAATACTCTCGGACTGATACAGAGCCTTGGGAGTGGCGCAGCGGTCTACGGCACTGCATCGCAGTGCTAGAGGTGTCACTACAAACCCGGGTTAGATCCCGGGCTGTATCACAACAAGACGTTATCGGGAGTCCCATAGGGTAGCGCACAATGGGCCCAGCGTCGTCTGGGTTAGGGGAGTGTTTGGCCGGGTTAGGCCGTCACTGTAAATAAGAATTTGTTCTTAACTGACTTGCCTAGTAAAATAAAGGTTACATTTTTTTTAAGGAACAAAACCTTCATTGTACAGTAACTAAAACCAAGTTATGACTAAATCGTTATAAGGTCATAGAACATATTACATTTAGCCTTCTGCTTGCAGCAGTGGGTTGTTCTATTACATGACTCAGACTGTATTAAACTGAAGCTACTTCTTTGGGCCTGGAAAAGGGTAGTTTAACCTGGATGGAACCTACTGGTTAGATAATAATGATAAGACCATTGCCTAAATTGATCCGTTACATTTAAGTCATTTTTCAAAATCTCTTATCCAGAGCGACTTACAGTTAGTGTATTCATCTTAACTTCTCTGGGATATGTGGGACACTAACGTCCCACTTGGCCAAAAGCCAGTAAAAATGCAGAGCGCCAAATTCAAATAAATTACTATAAAAATCGAACTTTCATGAAATCACACATGCAATACACCAAATTAAAGCTACACTTGTTGTGAATCCAGCCAACATGTCAGATTTCAAATAGGCTTTTCGGCGAAAGCAAACGATGCTATTATCTGAGGATAGCACCATAGTAAACAAAGAGAGAGAAGCATATTTCAACCCTGCAGGCGCGACACAAAACGCAGAAATAAAAATATAATTCATGCCTTACCTTTGACGAGCTTCTGTTTTTGGCACTCCAATATGTCCCATAAACATCACAAATGGTCCTTTTGTTAGATTAATTCCGTCGATATATATCCAAAATGTCCATTTATTTGGCGCGTGATCCAGAAAAACACCGGTTCCAACTTGTGCAAAGTGACTACAAAATATCTCAAAAAGTACCTGTAAACTTTGCCAAAACATTTCAAACTACTTTTGTAATACTACAACTTTAGGATTTTTTTAACGTAAATAATCGATAAAATTGAAGACGGGATGATCTGTGTTCAATACAGGATTAAAACAAACTGTAGCTAGCTTTCTGGTCACGCGCCTCTAACAGTACACTTCAAGTGACCCTCGTTCAAGATGGCCGTACTTCTTCATTACACAAAGGAAAAAACCTCAACCAATTTCTAAAGACTGTTGACATCCAGTGGAAGCGGTAGGAACTGCAAGAAGGTCAATTAGAAATCTGGATTCCCATTGAAAAGAAAGTGACCTAAAAAAAAAATAATATCTGAATGGTTTGTCCTCGGGGTTTCGCCTGCTAAATAAGTTCTGATATACTCACAGACATGATTCAAACAGTTTTAGAAAATTCAGAGTGTTTATCTATCCACATCTACTAATAATATGCATATCTTATCTTCTGGGGATGAGTAGCTGGTAGTTGAATTTGGGTATGCTTTTCATCCAAACGTGAAAATGCTGCCCCCTATCCTAGAGAAGTTAAGATAGCTAGGTAGGACAGCCACGTATCACAGTCATACTAAGTATATTTTCCTCAAAAAAGTAGCTATCAGCAAGGTCAGAGCTAGTAAGATACTCTTTGAAGAAGGAGGGTTTCAGATGTTTTCAGAAGATAGGGAGGGACTCTTCTGTCCTAGCTTGAGGGGGAAGCTGGTTCCTACATTGGTGTGCCAGGACAGAGAAGAGCTTGGAACTGGGCTGAGCTACCCTCCTGTACCCTCCAGTAGGGGTGGGAGGGCCAAAAGACCAGAGGTGGCAGAATGGAGTGCTTGGGTTGGAGTGTAGGGTTTGAGCATTGCCTGAAAGTAGGGAGGGGCATTTACTCTTCCTCTTGCTGTTCTGTAGGCAAGTACCATGTTCTTGTAGTGGATGCAAGCTTTGACTGGAAGCCAATGGAGTGCGCGGGGGAGCGGGGTGACATGAGAGAACTTCAGAAGGTTGAACACTGGGCAGGCTTCAGTGTTCTGGTTAAGTTGCAGGGGTTTGATGGCACAAGCAGGGAGCCCAGCCAACAGTGAGTTGCAGTAGTCCAGAAGGGAGATGACAAGCGCCTGGATTAGGACCTGCACTGCTTCCTGTGTGAAGGACGGCCGTAATCTATGGATGTTGTAGAGCATAAACCTGAAGGAGCGAGTCACTGCTTTGATGTTTGCAGAGAATGTCAGGGTGTTGTCCAAGGTCACGCTAAGGTTCTTTGCACTCTGGGAGGGGGACACGGTGGGGTTGTCAACCTTGATGGAGAGGTTTTGGAGCGGGCTGGCCTTCCCCGGGAGGAAGAGCAGCTCTGTCTTGTCGAGATTGAGCTTGAGGTGGTGGGCCAACATCCAAGGTGAGATATCTGCCAAGCATGCAGAGATGCGTGTCACAACCTGGGTGTCAGAATGGCGGAAGGAGATAAGTAGTTGAGTGTCATCAATCAAATGTATTTATAAAGCCCTTCTTACATCAGCTGATTACACAAAGTGCTGTACAGAAACCCAGTCTAAAATCCCAAACAGCAAGCAATGCAGGTGTAGAAGCACGTCTCATCTGCATAGCAATGATTGGAGAGACCATGTGAGGATATGACAGAGACAAGTGACATGGTGCATAGGTAGACGAGGAGAGGGTCTAGAACCGAGCCCTGAGGGACACCAGTTGTGAGAGTACGTTGTGCAGGCACAGATCCTCTCCATGTCACCTGATAGGAGCGGCCTGCCAGGTAGCATGCAATCCAAGAGTGTCCAAGAGTGTTCTGATAGAAATAGAGAGAGAGTTGGTCAGAGACAAGCTCAAGTGTTTTTGAAAGAAAGGAAAGAAGGGATACCGGTATGTAGTTTTTGACGTCAGAGGAGTCGAGTATTGGTTTCTTAAGGAGGGGAGCGGCTCGGGCCATTTTGAAGTCAGAGGGGAGGCAGCCAGTGGTCAAGGATGAGCTGATGAGGAATGGGAGAAGGGAGGAGGGGATGGGGTCGGTTGTCGGGTGGCCGGACTTCACTAGTCACAGGATTTCATCTGGAGAGAGAGGAGAGAAAGAGGTCAAGGTGTAGGGTAGTTCTGTGTGAGTGGGATCAGTGGACTCAATAGGCTGTAGTAATGCACGGCATACCATGGCACCACAGTAATATCACGGTACCAAAACATCATGATACTTATGATAACAACATTTTAGAATACCGTAGTACCGTTTCTTGTGACACTACCAACATTTTCAGCCATACCGATCTAAAGAACTGCTGGCACCGGTTATAAAAATTGTATAAAGTCGGTTGTTTATAAGTTCAGGAAAATGTTTAAGCAACAGCAACTCGTCTCCTGTATGCACCTGTCCAATAATGTCCACTTCACTTTCACGCGCATATCACGTGTGATCAGCCAGCCACATTCCCTACCAGCCATCACTCACCTGCTTCACTCAGTCTGCTCTTCCTGCACATCTATTCCTCCGTCAGTTTGTAAATACAATTTAGCCTTGATGGCGAGCGGGGATGGAGACCCTGATCCGTCTTCTGTTGTTACATTTGATACTTTGAAGCAGTGCACAGAGCGAGCAAAGTTGATACCTTGTATATAATTTCATCCAGGAGCACAGGCCCATCTGAGTATAGGCGTTGCAAGTTCGCTGTCACGCAGCAGTGTCAGAGAGGAAAAACCAGCTTCGCTACAGGCATGCATGCAGCTTTACAGCAAGGAAAATGGCTTGTCTCTGGCTCAAAAAGGTCAAAGATAACCGCGCCTACCTTTATTTCTTCCTGCGGGATTCCGCACAGATTGTTTTAGAATTTCACAAACCACGTTGTGGGTCGTTTTAAACTAATCCCGGTTCGCTAATTACGTTGTTGTTTGTTGTTGTTTGTTATGTTACCTAGCAAGCTAACAACCTAACTTGTCAGTAGGTCTAGGCAAATTTGATTGGCACATGAAAAAAGGAACAGGGTCTGTTACTCATGAAATGTGCTTCAAAGGTACGATTCAAATAAGCTAACTATATCAGAAATCTCTCTCTTTCTGGTGCTCCTTACATTCTGTTTGGTGTCTGACGTTTTTCAAGTCGGGAGTAGTGTGTGTATGTTTGGGAGAGAGAGTGGTGTGTGTGTGTGTGTGTTTATGAGAGAGAGGGCGACAGAGAGAGTGTGGAAGGGAGGGAGAGTCTGTGTTAACTGAATAGTCGAAGGTTCCATGTGGTCTTTTCCCCTTACTGCCACAATGAGATGAAGACCATTATGCATGTATATTCTTTCCAAAGCCGAATCACAGGTAGGACTTTGCAAATATGAGCAAATTAGTCCTTCGATGCAATATTTTATTATATAGTGAACAGTGTGAAGTGAAATTCAATATGTGTGAATATCAGTGGCAGGTTTTTTGTGTAGCACATGTCCATAACACTTAGAAACCAGGAACAAACAGCGCGAAGGGGATGCTAGGCCACCGATTTTTGTGATACTTGGCCTGGTATCATATCAATAATAGGCTTAGTGAATGAGCAGCGGATGTCATCAAACCTCTTTTCAAAGTGGTTGACAAAGTCGTCCGCAGAGAGGGAGAAGGGAGGGGTTGGAGGATTAAGGAGGGACATAGTTTCCTAGTGTTAGAGGCTGAAGCTTGCATTTTAGAGTGATAGGAAGTAGCTTTAGCAGCAGATACAGAGGCAGAGAAGGTAGAGAAAGGATGATAGGTCGTCTGGATGTTAAGTTTTCTTTCATTTTCGCTCAGCTGCCTGCAGCCCTGTTCTGTAAGCTCGCAATCCATCAAGGTCAAACACTTGTGACTGACACTTGTTGCCCTGAAAGCAGAGCTCAATACATGAACAATGGCTAAGCTCAGCTGTGTTGTGGCTAGTGAGCAAAGTGATTCACATTAAAAAAAAATATATACTGCCAAATAAATTGCTTTCTCTTGTGTTTGAAAGTCACATTAAAAAGCTGTTATTGGAGTTTCAGCCCAGAGATGGAGTGATCGCTGGAGCGGAGGAAAGAGAGATTTGACATTGTTCTCTACATTTCCATCTTGCTTCTCTGGCCGAAACACGGTAGGCCCTCAGTCTCCCACTCTTCAAAACGCATGCAATCTTCACCCGTGTGCATTTGTAATGGCACTGCTTTGACATGGCTAGCTAAATGACATGGGCCTAGTTAACCCCCAACAACAACTGCTCCCTAGGCGCCAATGACATGGCCGTCGATTAAGGCAGCCCCCCGCACTTCTCTGATTCAGAGGCGTTGGGTTAAGTGCAGAAGACACAATTCGGTTGAATGCATTCAGTTGTGCAACTGATTTGGTATCCCTTTTCCCAACAGACCCATGCAGCTGATACCACAATGTTTTATCAATCTTCGACTTGGGCTTTGAGGGATCCATCTTCCCATGCAGGTGAAAAGAACACAAAGCAGTGTTCTATGAGACCAGACACGCCTACAATGGTCAAAAAAGGGGGGGAAATACCTCAAAAGAACAAATGATGTCAGCCATGGATGTAGAGATAAGAAAGTGGCAAAAGTAATGTGCGATAGAGAATCATTCCGATATCCTGGCCCTATATATCCTTTATCCTCATCCTATATGTCACAAATGTTTATGTCATTGCTGACTGCCATCCTAATTGCATTCCTCCAATAGGAATAAAAGCTATACCAAGACAACGTACATTCTGCTAGGTACCCGTGTTGCATTCCAACATCCATGTGTTTTTTTGTATCTGGTTGTTTGGGGAGAACGGCTAATGAGGTCCCCGGACAAACGCGGCAGCAGGTGTGAGGTTCTGGAAGGGTCTGAAGGGTTGGTTAGACACAGCACACCTCCACGACCCTGACCTCTGTTGTTCCCGTGGTCTGAGAGCCTCATTTGAGAACAACAACACACACACACACACACACACACACACACACACACACACACACACACACACACACACACACACACACACACACACACACACACACACACACACACACACACACACACACACACACACACACACACAGGGTTGTGTTTTCCTTTAAGATTGCATTGCTACACACATGCACACACACACACACACACACACTTTCCTCTCACAGGTCCCCCTTTCTCCTGTCCCTCCCATGACTTTCCTCCATCCTTTAGTCCATTCCTTGACTCTCCCAGGCTGAAAAATGTTCATTCCCATTAGGAAAAAGCAGGGACGATAGCTCGACTGAAGGGGGCACTCCATCTTTTCACAGCACTCAATGGCAGATTGTGTGTGTGGAGAAGGCATTGGTCTTTCACACACTCATTAACGGTAATTTTCAATTAGGCCCTGGCCCATTTAAAATGATAACATTTTATAAGGAGAAAGAGAGGAACAATTATTACGCTGCCTTTTCAAACACAGTCTCTCTCACATGACCACCTTTGATGGAACTGGCAATTTCTTCTATAATGGAGCTAGGGTTATGATTGAGAAATGAAGGGCAGAAGAATTTGTCATGTCTTTCCTGGGAAATCACTGTACTGTCTTGTTAAGATATATATTTTTTATGCTATTACGAGATGACGCCAAACTAAAATACCCAAACTGTTTTTTCTGTTCCTGGAAAATATTCTGGTTAAATAAATGCAGTGTTACCCCAAGTATTTAAAGGTAAAGTTAGCATAGGGCCACAGATATTTTTTTTCTGCAATTCTACACATCTTGTCATGGGGCGGGGGTACATTTTTACAGTTTTAAAGCTAGTGTCCTGCATTTGAACACATTTTGCCACTGCTTATGTCGTGTTCTTATGCTGAGTGACTCAAGCATAACAAAATCAATGGGGGCCACATGACATTACATTTTGGATTCTCCCTGACCAGTTTTTATTTTGGTGGTTGTTAGTTCTCAAAAGATGATCTTGGTTGTTTTTTACATCATATTTTTTGTAGTGGCAGCCACGATTTAGCAGTGGCGGCCCACCACTGCTAAATGAATATAGCGGAAACACTGACATGTGCTTGTAATCCATTATGAAGATGGCATTCATGTGTGACCGATCCCCCTTTCAGGCAAGAGGATAGTAGCTGGTAAAGAAAGTTAGCAGAGCATAACTTACCTGCATTGATCATTCTATGATCTTCAGATGGCAAAGCCAAAAGTAACAGTCAGTATCTGGTGTGGCCACCAGCTGCATTAAGTACTGCAGTGCATCTCCTCCTCATGGACTGCACCAGATTTGCCAGTTCTTGCTGTGAGATGTTACCCCACTCTTCCACCAAGGCACCTGCAAGTTCCCAGACATTTCTGGGGGGAATTGCCCTAGCCCTCACCCTCCGATCCCACAGGTCCCAGACGTGCTCAAAAGGATTGAGATCCGGGCTCTTCGCTGGCCATGGCAGAACACTGACATTCCTGTCTTGCAGGAAATCACGCACAGAACGAGTAGTATGGCTGGTGGCATTGTCATGCTGGAGGGTCATGTTAGGATGAGCCTGCAGGAAAGGATATCTTCCCTGTAACGCACAGCATTGAGATTGCCTGCAATGACAACAAGCTCAGTCCGATGATGCTGTGACACACAGTCCCAGACCATGACGGACCCTCCACCTCCAAATCAATCCCGCTCCAGAGTTCAGGCCTCGGTGTAACCCTCATTCGTTCGACGATAAACGCAAATCTGACCATCACCCCTGGTGAGACAAAACCGCGACTTGTCAGTGAAGAGCACTTTTTGCCAGTCCTGTCTGGTCCAGCCACTGTGGGTTTGTGCCCATAGGCGACGTTGTTGCCGGTGATGTCTGGTGAGTCCAGCCTCTCTCAGCCTATTGCGGACAGTCTGAGCACTGATGGAGAGATTGTGCATTCCTGGTGTAAGTCGGGCAGTTGTTGTCATCCTGTACCTATCTCGCAGGTGTGATGTCCGGATGTACCGATCCTGTGCAGGTGTTGTTATACGTCGTCTGCCACTGCGAGGACGATCAGCTGTCCGTCCTGTCTCCCTGTAGCGCTGTCTTAGGCGTCTCACAGTACGGACATTGCAATTTATTGCCCTGGCCACATCTGCAGTCCTCATGCCTCCTTGCAGCATGCCTAAGGCACGTTCACGCAGATGAGCAGGGTCCCTGGGAATCTTTCTTTTGGTGTTTTTCAGAGTCAGAAGAAAGGTCTCTTTAGTGTCCTAAGTTTTCATAACTGTGACCTTAATTGCCTACCGTCTGTAAGCTGTTAGTGTCTTAATGACTGTTCCACAGGTGCATGTTCATTAATTGTTTATGGTTCATTGAACACACATGGGAAACAGTGTTTAAACCCTTTACAATGAAGATCTGTGAAGTTAATTAGATTTTTCCGAATTATCTTTGAAAGACAGTGTCCTGAAAAAGGGACGTTTCTTTTTTTGCTGAGTTTATGTCCTTTTGGTCTGATGAGTCCAAATGTGAGATTTTTGGTTCAAATCACCGTGTCTTTGTGAGACACAGAGTAGGTGAATGGATAATCTCCGCATGTGTGGTTCCCACCAGGAGTTGGACCGCAGAGTGAAGGAAAAGCAGCCAACAAGTGCTCAGCATATTGTGGGAACTCCTTCAAGACTGTTACAAAAGCATTCCAGGTGAAGATGGTTGGGAGAATGCCATGAGTGTACAAAGCTGTCATCAAGGCAAAATGTGGCTATTTGAAGAATCTCAAATCTCAAATATATTTTCATTTGTTTTACACTTTTCTGGTTACTACATGATACCATATGTGTTATTTCATTGTTTTGATGTTAAGAAAATCCCTTGAATGAGTAGGTGTGTACAAACTTTTGACTGGTACTGTATGCAAACGAGATATTTCTGTATTTCATTTTCAATACATTTGCAAAAAATAAAAAAATATATGTTTCACTTTGTCATTATAGGGTATTGTGTGTAGATGGGTGAGAAAAAAAATGATTGAATCAATTTTGAATTCAGGCTGTAACACACGAAAATATGGAATAAGTCAAGTGGTATGAATACTTGAAGGCACTGTAATTACCAGAAAATATGAGACCCGAGTCAGGAAACTAGGTGTATGCCGTGAAGTCGTTATCAAGAATGGCGCCGACAAAGAGGGTCGCCTCGCTTCTCGTCCATAGGAAACTATGCAGTATTTAGTTTTTTATGTATTATTTCTTACAATGTTAGGCAGGAAAATCTTAAGTGTTATTACATACAGCTGGGAAGAACTATTGGATATCAGAGCGACTTACCAGCACTACGACCAGCAATACAACTTTCCAGAAGCAGATCCTTTGTTCGAACCACCCAAGGTATTCTAATTGTTTCCAGAGGCTGACCCAAAACAACGTCCCCACAGTAGAGGTAGACGGAGCGGCCTTCTGGTCAGACTTCGGAGGTGCGCACACCACCCATCGCATCCGAGTATTTTACTCGCTAATGTCCAGTCTCCAGATAAAAAGGTAGACAAAATTGGGGCTAGGGTTGCTTTCCAGAGAGACATCCGGGATTGGAACATACTCTGTTTCACGGAAACATGGTTATCTGGAGACATGCTGTCAGAGTCGGTACAACCACCGGGATTCTTTGTGCGTTGCGCCGACAGGAATAAACATCTCTCAGGGAAGAAGAAAGGTAGGGGTCCAAGTTTCATGATTAACGACTCATGGTGTAATTGTAACAACATACAGGAACTCAAGTCCCGTTCACCGGACCTAGAATTCCACACAATCAAATGCAGCCGTATTATCTTCCAAGAGAATTCTCGTCGGTTATTGTCACTGGGGTGTATATCCCCCCCCAGGCCGACACCACAACGACCCTCAAGGAACTCCACTGGACTCTATGCAACCTGGAAACCATATATCCGGAGGCTGCATTTATTGTAGCTGGGGATTTTAACAAAGCAAATTTTAAAACAAGGCTACCTAAAGTCTATCAGCATATTGATTGTAGTACCCGGGCTGGCCAAACTCTGGATCACTGCTACTCTAACTTTCACGATGCATACAAGGCCGTCTCCCGCCCTCCTTCCGGTAAAACCGACCACGACTCCATTTTGCTTCTCCCCTCCTATAGGCAGAAACTCAAACAGGATGAACCCGTGACTAGGGCCATTCAACGCTGGTCTGACCAATCGGAATCCATGCTTCAAGATTGTTTTGATCACGCGGTTGGGACATGTTCCAGGTAGCCTCAGAGAATAATATAGATTTATACGCTGATTCAGTGAGGGAGTTTATAAGGATGTGCGAACCATCGCATTTAACCACGGAAAGATGACCGGGAATATGGCCGAATACAAACAGTGTAGTTATTCCCTCCGCAAGGCAATCAAACAAGCGAAACGTAAGTACAGGGAAAAAGTGGAGTCGCAATTCAGCGGCTCAGACATGAGACTTATGTGGTAGGGTCTACAGGCAATCAAGGACTAAAAAAAGAAAACCAGCCACATCATGAACACCGACATCTTGCTTCCAGACAAATTAAACACCTTCTTTGCTCGCTTTGAGGATAAGACCAAGGACTGCCCCCCCCCACCTCTTCTCCGTAGCTGACCTGAGTAAGACATTTAAATGTGTTAACCCTCGCAAGGCTGCCGGCCCAGACGTTGTGTTTACGGACATATTCAATCTCTCCCTATCCCAGTCTGCTGTCCCAACATGCTTCAAGATGGCAACCAGTCAGGGATCATATCACCTCCACCTTACCTGTCACCCTAGACCCACTGCACTTTGCTTACCGCCCCAATAGGTCCACAGACGATGCAATCGCCATCACACTGCCCTCTGCCCTATCCCATCTGGAGAAGAGGAATACCTGTAAGAATGCAGTTCATTGACTATAGCTCAGCATTCAACACCGTAGTACCCTCCAAGCTCATCATTAAGCTTGAGGCCCTGGGTCTCAACCCCGCAATCTGCGATTGGGTCCTGCACTTTCAGACGGGCCGCCCTCAGGTGGTGAAAGTAGGAAACAAGAACTCCACTTCGCTGATCCTTAACACTGGGGCCCCACAAAGGTGCATGCTCAGCCTACTCCCTGTTCACCCATGACTGCATGGCCATGCACACCTCCAACTCGATCATCAAGTTTGCAGATGACACAACAGTAGTAGGCTTGATCGCCAACAATGACGAGACGGCCTATATGGAGGAGGGGAGGGCCCTCGGAGTGTGGTTTCAGGAAAATAATCTCTCACTCAACGTCAACATAACAAAGGAGATGATCGTGGACTTCAGGAAACAGCAGAGGGACCACCTCCCTATCCACATCGACGGGACAGCAGTTGAGAAGGTGGAAAGTTTCAAGTTCCTCGGCGTACACATCATGGACAAACTGAAATGGTCACAGCAGCGCCTCTTCAACCTCAGGAGGCTGAAGAAATTTGGCTTGTCACCAAAAACACACAAACTTCTACATATTCACAATCGAGAGCATCCTGTTGGGCTGTATCACCGCCTGGTTTTGGCAATTGCTCCGCCCACAACCGCAAGGCTCTCCAGAGGGTAGTGAGGTCTGCACAACGCATCACCGGGGGCAAACTACCTGTCCTCCAGGACACCTACACCACCTGATGTCACAGGAAGGCCATAAAGATCATCAAGGACAACAACCACCCGAGCCACTGCCTGTTCACCCCGCTATCATCCAGAAGGTGAGGTCAGTACAGGTGCATCAAAGCTGGGACCGAGAGACTGAAAAACAGCTTCTATCTCAAGGCCATCAGACTGTTAAACAGCCACCACTAACATTGAGTGGCTGCTGCCAACATACTGACTCAAATTTCTAGATACTTTAATAATTAAAAATTGATGTAATAAATTTATCACTAGTCACTTTAAACAATGCCACTTTATATAGTGTTTACATACACTACATTACTCATCTCATATGTATATACTGTACTCTATACCATCTACTGCATCTTCGGCCATCGCTCATCCACATATTTTTATGTACATATTCTTATTCATTCCTTTACACTTGTGTGTGTATAAGGTAGTTGTTGTGAAATTGTTAGATTACTTGTTAGTTATTACTGCATGGTCGGAGCTAGAAGCACAAGCATTTCGCTACACTCGCATTAACATCTGCTAACCATGTGTATGTGACAAATAAAAATTGATTTGATATCGGGGTTTTTTCATTTCCGCTCGTTACCATATTTAGTTAGCAGCCTACATGGAAATTCGTTATTACTTGTGCTAATTTTGTTAGCAGTCTGGTACAACACGCCCGATGGGCTTTTTGTGTTTTTTTTTAGCCATTGTGTGTACTAAGCCGGCAATACCGTAAATGTGCCCCTTCGAGGAGATGAACAAATGTGAACCCCTCCCCACTCTCAATTTTTTTAATTTTCAATTGCCGCCTCCATTTTCACGTGCTGAGGCAGGATAGGTGTTTCCAATGCAAGCGATTGGTTGGTGGAATTGAATTACAAAATGTACATTTCTAAATCTTGTCGATTCCCAATTTTGCGCCAGACACTGTTTGAAGAAACAAAAACTGTCCAATTTTTTCACACCCATTTGCAAAAACTCGAAGCCACAAGATCCACAATGTTTGCTACTCTCTGCCTCTCAGAAACACAGACACAGAGACGGCCTCTCAATCAGGAACAAATAGCCACCCTACGATTCTGAGGCCTTTTGTATCGCTGAAGCAAAAGGGATATAAAAGTTTAAAACATACGTGGGTCTGTTTGGAATCTCCAGGTCAGCAGTGATAGACAGGGGGGGTCCATCAGCTTCCAGCTGTGAAGCGTATACACACCATTCTGTCCCCTTTTTCTCTAGCCACTTCAATAAATAGGGGGGCTAGCTAAGAAATTGGATAGTGTAACGGTCGACTGTTGAAGAAGGCGTGGACCAAAGCGCAGCGTGGTAAGTGTTCATGCTTTTTTAAATTAAAACTGAACACTGAGACAAAATAACCAAAAATAGGAACAACACGAAAACAGTTCTGTCTGGTGCAGACACAAAACAGAAAACAACTACCCACAAATACAGGTGGGAAAAGGCAACCTAAGTATGGTTCTCAATCAGAGACAACGATAGACAGCTGCCTCTGATTGAGAACCACACGCGGCCAAACACACAGAAATACAAATCATAGAAAACGGAACATAGAATGCCCACCCAAATCACACTCTGACCAAACCAAAATAGAGACATAAAAAGCTCTCTACGGTCAGGGCGTGACAGTTAGGAAGGGTTATTTCCCCCTTTTTTAAAATTGTCCTCAGTGAACTTCCTAAGACAATAGCTAAAAGGACGCCAAGAGAAACAAAAATTGCTTGTCTTCACCGCCGAGGCATCAGTTCAGTTGTCAGAAACGGAGTGAGGACCATGAAGACTGAATGCCTCCATGAAGACTCTCCCCTTCCCCTCATATCATGCAGGTCCCATTTATTATCATTTCAGGGAAGGGGTGGGGGGGTTAAAGCTTAATCTAAGATGATCGCCATTGAGGTTCGTATTGAGCGTCATTAGCATATCTGGCGCCCAGGCCCATAATTATATGATAGAAATAGACGATGGAAATGTTAAAAGGAATCCTTTCGCTCAAACTGCCTCCTTTCAACAATAGGCACAATTTCATAGCGTGGAACTCCTCATTTCCTCTACGAGCCAGACTGCCTTGTTTAATTTAGTGTCAGGGACTAGATGAAATACCTCATCGTTCCATGGCAAACAGGGGCGCTGAGAAGGACCCCCCAAGTTTAATCAATGAAAGTAAATTAGCGCAATTGTACGCAGAGGATTTTGGCATAATCACTTTTCCGTCAAGTTCGTCAAATATGATTGTTCTATGGAATTACAGGTGATTCCGATAACAGTTAACGCAACAAAACAAAAGCAGCTTCACACGAATATTACATCTAGAATGAATGACTGAAAAATATCACTCAATTTCTCACTCAGCAACATTGTCTTGCATGTACAACTCCTAAAAACTTGTGACTCCCCCTCCAGTACGAGTCATTATTCCACAACTCAGCAGAGAGATAGTGGAAGAGATAGCATGAGTACAGCTCCGTGTTTGGGTGCTGGGAGGGAGTGGGATTATCCACATTTTGACAAGAGGTGAGGGGGTCATAGGGTCCCTTGCTTCCCCTGAGGAGCCTCCACTGGCGGGTTTGCCTGGGTGAGTGATGGAGGTCAGGCGAAGGTAGGGTACGAGCTGTAAGGGTGCATCGGGTGGCTCCAACCCTCCCACGCATGTGTATTCACACCCTGCTCAGCCACTGTTGATGTTAAATAATAAATAAGAGTCACCTACGTTTCTTAGATTCCTGCACTGTTGAGAGATGGGCAGCCTGCAGGTCGGAGGGGGTTTCACACTGTACCCAGTGGCCTGAAGGGGTGTGTGTGTGTGTGCGCGTGCATATTTTATCCCCCGGCAAATCTATCAACGCTGAGCATCTTTCATCCTTTGAAAAGTTTCGGACTTTTGAGCTCAGGCTAATGGAGGATGGCTCTCTCTGCAAGACATACTATGCTCGTCTAACCTTATAAGTGATATCTTTTTAGTGAAAATATAGGCCTACCAGTCCCAGACACATTCTCTACAGGGTTCAAAACCATGACTAGACTAATGAGCCTGGAGTGAAAGGCATTACCATGCCTTTGAATGTGCTGAGTCATTTAAGTGAGACGTTACATTCGGCCCTTGTCAAAAAGTCATTGGGGGAACATTCAGAACACTCAGGCCGTCCGTCCATAAAGTGATGAGTCATTTCGTGGTGGCGGCAATGACGTCAAACAGTCCTCAGTCGGCCCCCTGCGTTTAATATGCGCCGGCCCAATCTATCACTCTAAATCTTCAAGTCCAAGCCCAGCATTATTCCATTTTGCACACTATTTCAACTTTTTGTGCACATGATGTTCAATCTTTGACACGGCACTTTCAGCATCAAACTCTCAATTTCATTTGTTACTTTTTTCTTGCGGAACATATTAGTCAAGCTGGGCATTTTTCAACACCAGAATAGTCTTTTGCAGCCATTTAAAAAATGGGACACAGTCACAGTAGTTGATTCTGAACCACTTCAGAACCCATAAATATCCATGAACGTCAGGCAGGACAAAGTGATTACATTGTCTCACTTGGGCCAGGGAGAGGAAAGTGACACACACACACACACACACACACACACACACACACACACACACACACACACACACACACACACACACACACACACACACACACACAGAATGCTCAGCCCTCCGTTTCCCTTGTGTTAAGCGAGATAAAACAGCTGAAAAGGCTGCAATCAATCTTCATCCTGGGTGGCATGTGCTATAGTTTAGCTTGGCGTTAATGAAGGTTGTGTCTTTTCTCTCTCCTGCTCTGCTCTGGGAGGGTGATGAAGTAATTGACGTCTACGTTAATGAAGTGCATCCACTTCTCCCCAAAGATGGAAAAGACTTCATTATGCAGCCTAGGACCACACACACACTAATTCGCACACAAGTACACAAACAGTCACGTGGCACACCACCAACTCTCTCAAACAAAACACATAAGGCCAAGACACTATGGTTGGGCGATGTCAACCTTTGTCCTATCGTGATGATGTACCCATAAAACATTGTGATATACATAGATATTGCCCCCTATTGGCCAACCAAAATTATTTAATAATTTTTATTGTGATAAGATTGAATGCAACACATCTTGATGAAAGATAACGTAGTTGAAAGCCTGGGCAGAGGAAAAGGCTTTTCTAATATCCCTTTCTGGTGGAGGAGCTTCAGCATGGAGCTGTGTGTGTGTCTGTGTCTGTGTGTGTCTGTGTGTGTGTGTGTGTGTCTGTGTCTGTGTCTGTGTCTGTGTGTGTGTGTGTGTGTGTGTGTGTGTGTGTGTGTGTGTGTGTGTGCGAGAGAGCAGTGATGAGGGACGGGATGTCTTATTCTAGTGACATAGAAGCTGGATAGAAGCGGTTTACTGGCTTCAGAAGTGGATAATATTTGGTTTATTTGCCTTATTAAATAATAGAAAAATAAATAACATTGTTTGTTCAAACTGTCATAAAGCTGTGATTGAGAATAACCTATGCCTAGGCTATAGACTTCCATTCTTATTATATTTGAAAGCCACAACTTGAGAACAACATCTTCGTAGGCTAGAATATTTGGGAAATAAGCAACTGTTCATAACTTTAACTTGTCTTAAAGCTTTTATAATAGGCCAGTAGGAGGAACGAGGATATGTTATTGGCCATTTGGTTTTCTACCTTGCTTAGAGCGATTTGCTTGGCCTGCATGGATCCTTTCTCTCTTAATACAATTACACTTGATTGAACTTGTCATTCTAAATGTGGTGTAGAATATTGATCTTGTTTTTTTCTCTCTCAATATTATTCCCCTGGCTACCTTACGTTTTTAGGGCATTCAATTATAACTTTGAAATGGAACTCTGATACATTCATTATTTGATCAGGAGAAAGCCATGCATAAAACGGCGAAGCTTCATATTTATATAGCCTATCGAATAGAGAGAGAAGGGAATAAAGTTTTTAAAAACAGCTAAAAAAAAGATAGTTGACTGTCCTTATTAAAAAATTAATAGGTTTAAGCTATGAATCCCATGAGAGAATATTTTCTGTCTGGAAAATGTTTGCTCTGCTTTGGTGTGGAATTCTCCGTTCCGTCTGGCCTACATTCCTCTCTTGCGTTCTGCATCACATGTTTATGGAAATAGGCTATAGCAAATTGGAATAGGCAAATTACCCAGAAAGTCACTTGTGTGCTGCCATAATGTGCATTGCGAGACTCCGTTCTTTACCGCGTGGCGCCAGTAAAGTTCAAATAGGCTAAACCAGGGATGGGCAACTGGTGGCCCACGGGCGAGATCAACCTCCCCCCAACAATTTGTATGTATGTATATATATACAGTACCAGTCAAAAGTTTGGACACACCTTCCATTCAACAGTTTTTATTTATTTGTACTGTTTTCTACATTGTAGACTAATAGTGAAGACATCACAACTATGAAATAACACATGGAATCATGTAGTAACCAAAAAAGTGTTAAACAAATCAAAATATATTTTTGATTTTAGATTCTTCAAAGTATCCACCCTTTGCCTTGATGACAGCTTTGCACACTATTGGCATTCTCTCAACCAGCTTCATGAGGTAGTCACCTGGAATGCATTTCAATGGACAGGTGTACCTTGTTAAAAGTTAATGTGTTTGAGCCAATCAGTTGTGTTGTGACAAGGTAGGGGTGGTATACAGAAGATAGCCCTATTTGGTACAATACCAAGTCCATATTACGGCAAGAACAGCTCAAAAAAGCAAAGAGAAACGACAGTCCATCATTACTTTAAGACATTAAGGTCAGTTAATTCGGAAAATTTCAAGAACTTTGAAAGTTTCTTCAAGTGCAGTCGCAAAAACCATCAAGCGCTATGATGAAACTGGCTCTCATGAGGACCGCCACAAGAAAGGAAGACCCAGAGTTACTGCTGCAGAGGATAAGTTCATTAGAGTGACCAGCCTCAGAACATGCAGCCCAAACAAATGCTTCACAGAGTTCAAGTAACAGACACATCAACATAAACTGTTCAGAGGAGACTGCGTGAATCAGGCCTTCATGGTCGAATTGCTGCAAAGAATCCACTACTGAAGGACACATAAGAAGAAGAGACTTGCTTGGGTCAAGAAACATGAGCAATGGACATTAGACTGGTGGAAATCTGTCCTTTGGTCTGATGAGTCCAAATTTGAGATGTTTGGTTCCAACCGCTGTGTTTTTGTGAGACGCAGAGTAGGTGAACGGATGATGTCCGCATGTATGGTTCCCACCGTGAAGCATGGAGGAGGAATTTCCACGTCGACGGGGACACTTACCATAATGATACCCACGACTCAATTACACTTACCACAACCAATGTTTGCAAACTTACCATCAAAAATCACCATGATGATTAAGTATCCATAAACAGTTGAAGTCGGAAATTTACATACACTTAGGATGGAGTCATTAAAACTCATTTTTCAACCACTCCACAAGTTCTTTGTTAACTTGTTTTGGCAAGTCGGTTAGGACATCTACTTTGTGCATGACACAAGGAATTTTTCCAACAATTGTTTACAGACAGAATATTTCACTTATAATTCAATGTATCACAATTCCAGTGGGTCAAAAGTTTACATACACTAAGTTGACTGTGCCTTTAAACAGCTTGGAAAATTCCAGAAAATTATGTCATGGCTTTAAAAGCTTCTGATAGGCCACGCAGCCATCATACCGCTCAGGAAGGAGACGTGTTCTGTCTCCTAGAGATGAACGTACTTTGGTGCGAAAATTGCAAATCAATCCCAGAACAACAGCAAAGGACTTTGTGAAGATGCTGGAGGAAACAGGTACAAAAGTATCTATATCCACAGTAAAACGAGTCCTATATCGACATAACCTGAAAGGCCGCTTGGCAAGGAAGAAGCCACTGCTCCAAAACAGCCATAAAAAAAGCCAGACTACGGTTTGCAACTGCACATGGGGACAAAGATCGTACTTTTTGGAGAAATGTCCTCTGGTTTGATTAAACAAAATAGAACTGTTTGGCCATAATCGTTAAGAAAAAGGAGGAAGCTTGCAAGCCGATGAACACCATCCCAACCGTGAAGCACGGGGGTGGCAGCATCATGTTGTGGGGGTGCTTTGCTGCAGGAGGGACTGATGCACTCCACAAAATAGATGGCATCATGAGGCAGGAAACTTATGTGGATATATTGAAGCAACATCTCAAGACATCAGTCAGGAAGTTAAAGCTTGGTCGCAAATGGGTCTTCCAAATGGACAATGACCCCAAGCATACTTCCAAAGTTGTGTCAAAATGGCTTAAGGACAACAAAGTCAACATATTGGAGTGGCCATCACAAAGCCCTGACCTCAATCCTATAGAAAATGTGTGGGCAAAACTGAAAAAATGTGTGCGAGCAAGGAGGCCTACAAACCTGACTCAGTTACAACAGCTCTGTCAGGAAGAATGGGCCAAAATTCACACAACTTATTGTGGGGAAGCTTGTGGAAGGCTACCAAAAACTTTTGACCCAAGTTAAACCATTTAAAGGCAATGCTACCAAATACTAATTGAGTGTATGTAAACTTCTGACCCACTGGGAATGTGATGAAAGAAATAAAAGCTGAAATAAATCATTCTCTCTACTATTATTCTGACATTTCACATTCTTAAAATAAAGTGGTGATCCTAACTGACCTAAGACAGGGAATTTTTACTTTGATTAAATGTCAGGAATTGTGAAAAACTGAGTTTAAATGTATTTGGCTAAAGTGTATGTAAACTTTCGACTTCAACTGTAGCTGTACCATACTATTTGCACTGTTAAGCATACTATAGCTGCAACTATGTAAACCTTTAACTGTCATAATATTCCACCCACTAGCCCCCCCCCCCCCTTATCTAGGAGGTCTGTTGTCACTAAGACCATCAAACTATCTCCATGACTCTTGACGCAGCTTTGCGTCCTAAGGCAAACCTTTGGCCGCCAATAGGCGCAGGCTAGAAGGAAATATTGGCAGTCTCATGACAACATAATTCAATATTGCCACACTTCACTCACACATTCAAAGCCCCATTGGTCTATTATTGCATGTCTATGAGAATGCTTTTTAAGAGAGAACTAACCAAATAACATGGAAAACATAAAAATGTAATATTAACAGATAATATTAATCTAAATAATAACAGCACAATGTTACAGATTCATGCTCATACTTAAGGCTATACGCATGTCAGCCCAGCCTGCTCAGTTCACTGGATCCAATTGTTTGAAAAAAGGAGAAAACATGAAGAAAAAATACCTTCTGTAAATATCGCAATACCAGTTCTTTATGTCCATTACATGCATGCTGCCTATAGGCAGAGAGACATATTTAATGTGGTCCTTATTATATCCTATTATATTCCGGCAAAAAGGAAGAAAAAGGAGCATGCATTTTAATAGCCGATAATGACTGCCAGTAAAACGTTGTCTTACACTACACTACCCATGAAGGGATACATAAGTTCAACTTACAATCGACCCTGACGATAGCAAAGATGGCATGCAGTACTGACAATCTAGAGTGAGTAAACCTGTAAAACCAACCTTCCCTCCCACAGACATTTTTGTTTTTATTTAAGGGTCGTTGCTCTATCCCTTCGGCTGTTTTACACATACAGTAGGCCTATATAATTAGGATTGAGAATATAAGGGTAGCGTATATAGTTCATGTAAAAATGTTCAGACCCCTTCCCTTTTTCCACATGTTGTTACATTACAGCCTTATTCTAAAATTGATTGAATTCTATTTTTTACTCATCAATCTACACACAGTATCCCATAATGACAAAATTAAAACAGCTTTTTTAGACATTTTAGCAAATTTACATAAGTATTCAGATCCTTTGCTATGAGACTCGAAATTGAGCTCAGGTGCATTCTGTTTCAATTGATCATCCTTGAAATGTTTCTACAACTTGATTGGAGTCCACCTGTGGTAATTTCAATTGATTGGGCACGATCTGGAAAGGCACAAACCTTTCTATATAAGGTCCCACAGTTGACAGCGCATGTCAGAGCAAAAACCAAGCCATGAGGTAGAAGTAATTGTCCGTAGAGATCCGAGACAGGATTGTGTCGAGGCACAGATCTGGGGATGGGTTTCAAAACATTTCTGCAGCATTGAATGTCCCTAAAAACACAGTGGCTTCCATCATTCTTAAATGAAAAATATTTGGAACCACCAAGACTCTTCCTAGAGCTGGCCGCCCAGCCAAACTGAGCAATCGGGGGAGAAAGGCCTTGGGCAGGGAGGTGACCAAGAACCCGATGGTCACTCTGACAGAGCTCCTCTGTTTCATGCGCGACCGAGAGCGAGCCTTTCTTGTTTACCTTTTATATTGACAAAGTCATTGTCCGGTTGAAATATTATTGATTATTATTACTAAAAACAACATGACGATTGATTATAAACATCGTTTGACATGTTTCTACGAACTTTACGGATACTATTTGGATTTTTCATCTGCCTGTTGTGACTGCGTTTGAGCCTGTGGATTACTGAACAAAACGTGCGAACAAAACTGAGGTTTTTGTATATAAACATGGACTTTATCCAACAAAACGAACATTTATTGAGTAAATGGGAGTCTTGTGAGTGCAACCATATGAAGATCATCAAAGGTAAGTGATTAATCTTTTCACTATTTCTGACTTTTGTAACTCATCTACTTGGCTAGTTACTGGTTGTAATGATTTGTCTGCTGAGCGCTGTTCTCAGATAATCGCATGGTATTGTAACGGCTTTCTTCCTGGGATGAAGGAGAGGACCAAAATGCAGCGCGGTTATTGTTCAACATGTTTAATAAGACGATAAACGATGAACATTAACAAATAACATAATATCAAACGTGAAAGCCGAGACAGTCCTATCTGCTGCAGAACACAAACACAGAGACAGGAAACAACCACCCACAATCCCCCAACACAAAACAAGCCACCTATATATGATTCTCAATCAGGGACAACGATTGACAGCTGTCTCTGATTGAGAAACATATTAGGCTGGACACAGAAACAGACTAACTAGACACACAACATAGAATTCCCACCCAGCTCACGTCCTGACCAACACTAAACAAGCAAAACACATAAGAACTCTGGTCAGGACGTTACAGGTATGCTTTCGCCGTATCAGCATGAAGCCTCAAATCATGAAAGCAGAGCTCATAGAGGCAATTATTTTATTCCACTTTATTAAGTGAACTAACAAGTCAGTTCACAAATTATTATCACCATCTTCATCATCATTATGTAAGTGTAATCACATAATAAATTGCCTCTAGGGTTTTGAAATCCACACAGAATGTTAAAATGTTACAACCAGCAATTAAACTAACGAACATGCTGGTTCATATATTGAAGTACAGAGAACAGGGATGTTATGTCAATGATATTGTGCAGTGTGTGTGTGTGATCAGTGATTGTGGAAGCAGGCATGCCAGCAAGGCTAGGCCGGCACCATGTGATCTAGTGTAACGGCACAAAGCCAACGTCTACAGTAATACCGTATTGCATCTTGCCATTCACACAGAGGTTGGATGGTGACTCGGCTTATATCAGGGCCTGTCTGTCAAAGTCCAACACATTGTAGAGAAAACCAACACTAGCAATCCCAGATGGAGCTGTCTAACAGAAGTTTAGCTGAAATAACTCACTTATATGTTCTTTTAACATTTAGTCTTTTTCTAAATTCCCTGCACCCTAATCCTATCAATGTTGACAAGACAGAACAAACAGATCAGGGACCAGGCTATATATAATATGGCAGAAATATAGTAGACTAGACCGCACGGTGCTGTCGACCACAGCCTTGTTAACATGCATTAGCTCCTGGCGGCTACACTAACCACCAGCAGATGTGCAGGAGGGTGGCCAGCAATTGTCCCCCACACCACATCCAGCTGGGTTTAAAACCCACGCTAGACAGTCACCCTGAGAGTGAAATATAGAGGAAATGCCAGCAAAAGAGCAAGTGGGAGAGAGAAAGACAGAGAAACAGAGAGAGGAGAGAGAAGAGAGGGGGAGGACGAGAGAGAAAGTGGCCAAGTATGCACTTTAGAGAGGAGTTGCCTTCATCCAAATCATATTGGCCATCAAAGGTTGCAGGGCCATTGCTTATTGTTTGTGTATAATCATTTCCAGTAGTCCAATACATTTGCACCTATTATAATGGGGGGGTGGGGGCATCAGCAACGTTTTCATACATGCAACTCTCCTATTATTTTAACTTCCTACAACAAAATGGCAGATCTTGACCAAGTGTCCACTAGGGAATGGACAGTGGCCTAATCATGCGAATTTATCACGATACTTACATGTAGGTACTGCGATTCTCATGATTCTATATGTAAAAATCAAATCAATCAAAATCTAATTTTATTTGTCATATGCTTCGTAAACAACAGGTGAAGACTGAAGATAAAATACTTACTTACGGGTAACTTTTCCAACAATGCCGAGTCAAAGATAAAGATACGGCCTCCCGAGGGGGCAGCGGTCTAAGGCAGCCGTAGATCCCAGGCTGTGTCACAGTCGGCCGCAACCGGGAGACCTATGAGGCGGTGCACAATTGGGCCAGCATCTTCCGGGATAGGGGAGGGTTTGGCTGGCCGGGATGTCCTTGTCCCACTGCGCTCTAGCAACTCCTTGTGGCGGGCCGGGCACCTGCACGCCGACTTTGGTCGCCAGGTGTACGGTGTTTCCTCCGACACATTGGTGCAGCTGGCTTCCGGGTTAAGCGAGCAGTGTGTCAAGAAGCAGTGCGGCTTGGAAGGGTCATGTTTCGGAGGACGCATGGCTCTCGACCTTCGCCTCTCCCGAGTCCATAGGGGAGTAGCAGCGATGGGACAAGACTAACTACCAATTGGATATCTTGAAATTGGGTAGGAAAAAGTCCCCAATTTTTGGGGGGAAAAGATAAAGATACAACAACAAAAAATCCTAGAAATAGCGAAAAGGAATAAACACAGTGAATAACAAACAACAATAACGAGTAAAAATAACATGGCTACAGTTTACATACACCTTAGCCAAATACATTCTGACATTTAATCCTAGTAAGAATTCCATGTCTTAGGTCAGTTAGGATCACCACTTTATCGGCACAGCCAGAAGAGGACTGGCCACCCCTCATAGCCTGGTTCCTCTCTAGGTTTCTTCCTAGGTTCTGGCCTTTCTAGGGAGTTTTTCCTAGCCACCGTGCTTCTACACCTGCATTGCTTGCTGTTTGGCGAATTAGGCTGGGTTTCTGTACAGCACTGAGATATCAGCTGAAGGGCTTTATAAATACATTTGATTTCATTTCATTTGTAAGAACGTTGTGTCAGAATAATAGTAGAGAGAATGATTTATTTCAGCTTTTATTTCTTTCATCACATTCCCAGTTGGTCAGAAGTTAACATACACTCAATTAGTATTTGGTAGCATTGCCTTTACATTGTTTAACTTGGGTCAAATGTTTCGGTTAGCCTTCCACAAGCTTCCCACAATAAGTTGGGTGAATTCTGGCCCATTCCTCCTGACAGAGCTGGTGTAACTGAGTTTTATATAGGATTGAGTTCAGGGCTTTGTAATGGCCACTCCAATACCTTGACTGTGTTGTTCTTAAGCCATTTTGCCACAACTTTGGAAGTATGTTTGGGATCATTGTCCATTTGGAAGACCCATTTGCGACCAAGCTTTAACTTCCTGACTGATGTCTTGAGATGTTGCTTCAATATATCCACATAATTTTCTTGCCTCATGATGCCATCTATTTTGTGAAGTGCACCAGTCCCTCCTGCAGCAAAGCACCCCCACAACATGATGCTGCCAACCCCCATGCTTCACGGTTGGGATGGTGTTCTTCAGCTTGCAAGTGTCCCCTTTTTCCTCCAAACATAACGATGGTCATAATGGCCAAACAGTTCTATTTTTGTTTCATCAGACCAGAGAACATTTCTCCAAAAAGTACGATCTTTGTCCCCATGTGCAGTTGCAAACCGTAGTCTGGCTTTTTTTATGGCTGTTTTGGAGCAGTGGCTTCTTCCTTGCTGAGCGACCTTTCAGATTATGTCGATATAGGACTCGTTTTACTGTGGATATAGATACTTTTGTACCTGTTTCCTCCAGCATTTTCACAAGGTCCTTTGCTGTTGTTCTGGGATTGATTTGCACTTTTCGCACCATTGTACATTCATCTCTAGGAGACAGAACGCGTCTCCTTCCTGAGCGGTATGATGGCTGCGTGGTCCCAAGGTGTTTATACTTGCATACTACTGTTTGTACAGATTAAAGTTTGTAAATTGCTCCCAGGGATGAACCAGACTTGGAGGTCTACAATCTTTTTTTCTGAGGTCTTGGCTGATTTCTTTGGATTGTCCCATGATGTCAAGCAAAGAGGCACTGAGTTTGAAGGTAGGCCTTGAAATACATCAACAGGTACACCTCAAATTGACTCAAATGTCAATTAGCCCATCAGAAGCTTCTAAAGCATAGACATAATTGAAGGGAATTTTCCAAGCTGTTTAAAAGCACAGTCAACTTAGTGTATGTAAACTTCTGACCCACTGGAATTGTGATACAGTGAATTATAAGTGAAATAATCTGTCTGTAAACAATTGTTAGAAACATTACTTGTGTCATGCACAAAGTAGATGTGCTAACCAACTTGCCAAAACTATAGTATGTTAACAAGACATTTGTGGAGTGGTTGAAAAACAAGTTTTACTGACTCCAACCTAAGTGTATGTAAACTTCTGACTTCAACTGTATATACAGGGAGTACCAACACCGAGTCGATGCGCAGGGGTATAAGGTAATGTAGGTAGATATGTAGGTAGTGACTAGGCAACAGGATAGATAATAGACAGTAGCAGCAGCTTATATGTTGAGTGTGAAAATGTCTGTGTGTGGTGTCAGTATGCATGTGTGTGAATGTTGTGTGTGTTGGGATGTCAGTGTTAGTACGTATGAGTGTGTGGGTAGAGTCCAGTGTGTGTGTGCATAGTCAGTGCAAGAGTGTTAATGTGAAAAAAGGGTCAATGTAGGTAGTCCAGGTAGCCATTTAACTACACTATATATACAAAAGTATGTGGACACCCCTTCAAATGAGTTGCTGACAGGTGTATAAAATCGATAACACAGCCATGCAATCGACACAGACAAACATTGGCAGTAAAATGGCCTTACTGAAGATCTCAGTGACTTTCAACATGGCACAGTCATAGGATGCCACAATTTTCTGCCCTGCTATAGCTGCCCCGGTCAACTGTAAGTGCTGTTATTATGGAAAAGTCTAGAAGAACAAATGGCTCAGCCACGAAGTGCCACACAAGCTCACAGCTCGCAGGCCACACAAGCAACGTGTGGAAGCAACGTGTGGAAGCAACGTCAGCTCAAGAACTGTTTGGGTGGGAGCTTAATGAAAAAGGTTTCCATGGCCGAGCAGCCGCACACAAGCCTAAGATCACCATGCGCAATGCCAAGAGTAGGCTGGTGTGGTGTCAAGCGCGCCGCCATTGGACTCTGGAGCAGTGGAAACGCGTTCTCTAGAGTGATGAAGCACGCTTCAATATCTAGCAGTCCGACGCACGAATCGTAGATGCCAGGAAAACGCTACCTGTCCGAATGCATAGTGCCAACTGTAAAGTTTGGTGGAGGAGGAATAATGGTCGGGGCTGTTTTTCATGGTTCAGGCTAGGCCACTTAGTTCCGGTGAAGGGAAATCTTAACGCTACAGCATTCAATGACATTCTAGACTATTCTGTGCTTCCAACATTGTGGCAACAGTTTGGGGAAGGCCCTTTCCTGTTTCTGCATGATGCCCCCGTGCACAAAGCGAGGTCCATACAGAAATGGTTTGTCAAGATCGGTGTGGAAGAACTTGACTGGCCTGCACGTAGCCCTGACCGCAACCCCATTGAACACCTTTGGGATGAATTAGAATGCAGACTGCGAGCCAGGCCAATCGCCCAACATCAGTGCGCAACTTCACTAATGGGCATGGCTGAATGGAAGAAAGTCCCTGCAGCAATGTTCCACAATCTAGTGGAAAGCCTTCCCAGAAGAGTGCAGGCTGTCACAGCAGAAAAGGGGGGATCAACTCCATATTACTGCCCATTTTGGAATGAGACGTTCGACGAGCAGGTGTCCACATTCTTTTGGTCATGTAGTGTAGCTCATTATCAGTCTTGTTGAGCAGTCTTATTACTTGGGGGCACAAGCTGTTCAGGGTCCTGTTGGTTCCAGACTTGGGGCGCTGGCAACTCTTGCCATGCGGTAGCAGAGAAAACAGTCTATGGCTTGGGTGGCTGGAGTATTTGAAAAATGTTTGGGCCTTCCTCTGACACTGCCTGGTATAGAGGTTCTGTGTGGATTTACTGGGCCATACTCAACACCTGTAGCGCCTTGCGGTTGGGAGCCTTGCTGTTGCCGTACCAAGCATTGATGCAGCCAGTCAAGATGCTCTCAATGGTGTAGAAGTTTTTGAGGATCTGAGGGCCGATGCGAAATGATTTCATACTCTTGATGGGGAATGGGTGTTGTCGTGCCTTCTTCACAACTGTGTTAATTCCTTAGTGATGTGGACACGAGGAACTTGCGGCTCTCAAGCTGCACCACTACAGCCTGTTTCCTGTAGTCCACGATCAGCTCTTTTGCCTTGCTGACGTTGAGGGAGAGGTTGTTGACCTCCTCCCTATAAGCTGCCTCATCGTCGTCGGTGATTAGTCCTACCACCGTCTTGTCGTCAGCAAACTTGATGATGGTGTTGAAGTCGTACATGGCCACGAAATGAGTTTTGATCAGTCATGCAGATCAAAGTGCTTAAAGCATGTTGGCTCACTATTTAAAAAGTTAGAGGTGGGAGTTCCTCATCTGTAAAACTCAAGCTGGTCCAAAATGAGCAAACTAATCAGGCAGGGATTTTATTTTATTTATCCATTATTTTACCAGGTAAGTTGACTGAGAACACCTTCTCATTTGCAGCAACGACCTGGGGAATAGTTACAGGGGAGAGGAGGGGATGAATGAGCCAATTGTAAACTGGGGATTATTAGGTGACCGTGATGGTTGAGGGCCAGATTGGGAATTTAGCCAGGACACCGGGGTTAACACCCCTACTCTTACGATAAGTGCCATGGGATCTTTAATGACCTCAGAGAGTCAGGACACCCGTTTAACGTCCCATCCGAAAGACGGCACCCTACACAGAGCAGTGTCCCCAATCACTGCCCTGGGGCATTGGGATCTTTGTTTAGACCAGAGGAAAGAGTGCCTCCTACTGGCCCTCCAACACCACTTCCAGCAGCATCTGGTCTCCCATCCAGGGCCTGACCAGGACCAACCCTGCTTAGCTTCAGAAGCAAGCCAGCAGTGGTATGCAGGGTGGTATGCTGCTGGCAGAGCTGTAATAACAAAGCCAACAACAAACAACGTTTTACAGGGTATGAGTTTATGGACTGAGTGTGCAGACATCAATGGGGCAGGAAAAAAAGCACAGTTTTCCTCTATTTTAGTGGAGGAGAGCTGGAAAAGAGGCGCAGGAGAGGCGTGCAGACGGGCTGTGGGTCGATATTTACAGGCCTGTAGAGAGCAGACATAAAGCATGGAGTGAAATCAGAGCCGTCTGAAAACAAAGGGTTGCGGCCATCTGCTGAAGCCATTCTGTGAGAAGGGGAACGAGTTACGTGGTGAGTGTATAATACGTTTTAAATGGGGGAGCTCAAGTCATGTAATTACAGTGCATTCGGAAAGTATTCAGACCACTTGACTTTTTCCACATTTTGTTACGTTACAGCCTTTTTCAAAAATTGCTTAAATCTACACACAATACCCCATAATGACAAAGCATTATGGGAGGTCTGTATGGAGGAGTGGGCCAAAATCCCTGCTGCAGTGTGTGCAAACCTGGTCAAGAACTATAGGATGATATATGATCTCTGTAATTGCAACCCTACGACTTCCAGGTGGAGCACAGAGCCGGCCTTCGCCACAGCAATGCAGACGCCTTGTCCCGCCGCCCGTGTGCTGAGGATGGCTGTGGGTACTGCGCCAAACGGGTGGAGCGAGAGAGAGAACTGTGCAGGGAGGAGGGAGTCACCGCCACGGTGAGTCAGCTGAGTGTGACAGAGTGCCGGGAGCTTGAGGCTGTGGACGTTGGGGAGTGGAGGCGTCGCCAGGAGGAGGACGCAGAGCTGCGTCCTGTGCTGCGGTGGGTGGAAGAGAGAAGACGACCGCCGTGGGGGGAAGTAGCCCCTCTATCACCAGTCACCAAAGGACTGTGGGCTAAATTCACAGTCCTTAGAGTGGCTGAGGGAGTGCTCCAGAGGGGGTGGAAAAAGCCAGCGACTGGAGAAATTACGTGGCAGGTAGTGGTGCCCAAAAGGCTGCAGGGGAGCGTGTTACAGCAGCTTCATGGGGGAGTAGGCGCAGGGCATTTTGGGGTCTCCAAAACGTTAAAGCGCGTGCGTAAAGGCTTCTATTGGGCCAGGCACAGGAGGGATGTTGAGGACTTTTGTAGGCAGTGCGACGAGTGTGCTGCTAAAAAAGGACCTCCAGGTCAGTCACACGCCCTCCTACAACAATTCCCAGTAGGGGAGCCCATGGAGAGACTGGGGGTAGACATAGTAGGGCCGTTTCCAACCACAGACAGCGGTAACAGGTGGATTCTAACCGCTATGGACTACTTCACCAAGTGGCCGGAGGCTTACGCTCTCCCAGACCAGGAGGCAGAGACAGTAGCTGATGCGTTGGTGGGGGGAATAATCAGTCGGTTTGGGGTGCCACAGTCTATTCACAGCGACCAGGGGAGAAACTTCGAGTCACGGGTGTTCTCAGAGTTGTGTAGACGGTTAGGCGCGGAGAAGACGCGCACTACTCCGCTTCACCCCCAGAGTGATGGGCTGGTGGAAAGATTTAACAGAACATTAGCACAGCAGCTGGCCACCGTTACCTCAAAACACCAGAGAGATTGGGACACCCACTTACCGTTTATTCTTATGGCGTGTAGGTCGGCTGTTCAAGAATCGACTGCGTGCTCCCCAGCACTACTAATGTTAGGTCGTGAGTTGCGCACCCCAGCTGAACTGACGTTTGGCCACCCTCCTGATAATGACGACGGGGTTTTGCCTGGCCCGAACTATGTGTGTCGTCTGCAGAACCGGTTAGAAGCGGCTCACACCTTCGCAAGAGAGCAACTCGAGAACGCAGGGGTGCGCCAAAAGCGCCACTACGACTCGCGCGCTAGGGGGAGGCACTTTGGAGCGGGAGAATGTGTGTGGCTTCACAACCCCACGCGCAAGAAGGGGCGGTGCCCAAAGCTGGACAGTGCATGGGTGGGGCCGTGTCTGGTGATAGAGAGAGTGGGGGAGGTGACGTACCGGGTGGAGGTCCCCCCACGGAGCAGGAAGGTGGTGGTCCACCGGGATCGATTGGCACCCTACAGAGGGAGGAAAACGGTAGGGAATGGGAGTGAGGGCTCTGATATGAGCCCACGGGAACAGTCTAACGAGGAGACTCTAGCGCAACCTGAGCCTGGGGAGGAGGCTGCTTCTTCGGAGGGCGCTGGAAATGACATTGGGGCAGAGGAGTGTTCTGGGGGTTCACCGGTGAGAGTCACGGGGAGGCCCAAGAGACTGATGCGACCTCCGGGTCGTTTTAAGGATTTTGTTGTGTAACCCTAGGGGCTAGGGTTTAGAAAGGGGGGGGCTATGTAACGACCCGGTATTGTGTTCTGTGTTTGTGGGTGTGTTATGGTTCTCATGGCTACTAGCAGGGGTTAAATATGTCAGGACAGATGGAAAGGTTGGGGGGGTATGATGGGTAATCCCGCGGGGTTTGGAAATGCATAAATAGGGATTACTGTCTCATCTCTCTTTCTTTCTGTTCGGGGCCTTGATCTGTTCCTATGAGAGTGACCCTTAACTCGACATGGTAAAATTGTGTACGTTCGGCATTTAGCGGCGTGGGCTGTGGCCTGAACAATAGCCCAGTTTAGGAATAAACCTGTGTTCTGACCTGCACACCTAGAGTCCGTCTCTTTTCCCTTTATGACCCAGCCGGGTCATTACAATATAATTACAGGGGCAGTTTGGGAAACTAATCCCGTCCGAATCAGCCACTGGAAAAACGCACATGTTGGGGTAATAATTACATAACCGACGTTCCATAGTAATACTAGTCCCGTGCGAACAGAGCTTAAGCATGCTGCATAGTGACAAAGCAAGATTTGTAGTACAGTCCCGTCTACCTCTGTATAGAGACTGATACACCAGAGCACAATAGTGTGTGGAACTGTGAGTGGAAGGGGGGGAAAGGAGAGAAGAAAAGAGAATGAGAGAGAAAGTAAGACAAGACAAAAAATATGGATGTAATGATTATCCACTGTTATGGGTAAATTATTCTTATGGGGCACTCATGCAAATCTGAACACCAACACTAATGTTCATTAATAACAGTTTGTGATGAAAAATAAAATCACCACAAGCCAATAACTTTTGCGCCACGGTCCCAAAACTCAAAAAAAAAAGTACATCCGTTTCGGATGGCATCCTGTTTCCCCTGCACTGCAGAATCTTTCCTTTTTCTGCGAGGGGAGGGAATGCAGTGAGTGTCTGAGAGGGAGGAATGCAGTGAGTGCCTGAGAGGGAGGAATGCAGTGAGTGTCTGAGAGGGAGGAATGCAGTGGGTGCCTGAGAGAGATGAATGAAGTGAGTGTCTGAGAGGGAGGAATGCAGTGAGTGCCTGAGAGGGAGGAATGCAGTGAGTGCCTGAGAGGGAGGAATGCAGTGAGTGCCTGAGAGGGAGGAATGCAGTGAGTGCCTGAGAGGGAGGAATGCAGTGAGTGCCTGAGAGGGAGGAATGCAGTCAGTGCCTGAGAGAGATGAATGAAGTGAGTGTCTGAGAGGGAGGAATGCAGTGAGTGCCTGAGAGGGAAGAATGCAGTGAGTGCCTGAGAGGGAAGAATGCAGTGAGTGCCTGAGAGGGAGGAATGCAGTGAGTGCCTGAGAGGGAGGAATGCAGTGACTGTCTGAGAGGGAGGAATGCAGTGACTGTCTGAGAGGGAGGAATGCAGTGAGTGGCTGAGAGGGAGGAATGCAGTGAGTGCCTGAGAGGGAGGAATGCAGTGACTGTCTGAGAGGGAGGAATGCAGTGAGTTCCTGAGAGGGAGGAATGCAGTGAGTGCCTAAGAGAGATGAATGAAGTGAGTGTCTGAGAGGGAAGAATGCAGTGAGTGCCTGAGAGGGAGGAATGCAGTGAGTGTCTGAGAGGGAGGAATGCAGTGAGTGTCTGAGAGGGAGGAATGCAGTGGAGATTACCACAGGACCACTATGGGACATGTGTCTACACATCCTTACCCCCTCTACTTCTCTATAGGTCTTTCCCACCCAAAAGCTTTGCCATTCGTGCCTGATATCTCTGCCTTGCTGCCTGCCTGTGTGTGTGTGTGTGTGTGTGTGTGTGTGTGTGTGTGTGTGTGTGTGTGTGTGTGTGTGTGTGTGTGTGTGTATATGTCTGTATGCTTCTCACACACACTGCTTTGAAGTCCCTGTCAAACTGCGGAGAGAAATGCATGCTAATGTCTCTGCATGGGGAAAGGGCAACGCGGGCTTCCATCACAAGTTATCCATGTTTAGGAGGAATGACAACCATTCAGTAACTCAGTAAGATGCACCTCAAGAGGAGTGGAAACAATGTGTGTTCCGGTGCCTCCTCGTTCACAGCGGAAGCAGCCACGGGAGGGGAGGGGACGCGAGGACAATGGGGACTGTTTGGTTTCAACCAGGCCAGTCATTCTGGGTGAATGGGCAGGGTGCTGGTGTGGCTGACACACGTTGTGGCTCAAGTTACCACCCCCTGCCCTCCATACCACCACACCAACAGTTATACCTGCACGAGGCAACAGCACTGGGGAAGGAGGCACGGGGGGATGCATGGCGTTGTGTGGGGCCTCTGGAGTTTGTTGCACAGCTATACAAGCAGACACTCAGTGTTTTGACACAAATGCATGCACACAGACCGTCATACAAGCATGGATGTATTGTCCTGCGGTCCTGTTGGTTCACACCAACTTAACATTGGATTACTCAGGTCAACAACATCTCTGTAAAGAACGTCCTTTGCGAGGGACTTGCAGGTGCCATTTTTTGGGCTTGTTTTGCATATCATGGGTATGGACTACAGAAGTAAATGAGCTGTTACATAAATATGGTACAACACATATTTTCTCATGTGTATTTTGTACCCTGTTCAAATAAACTTAATAAGTTATCTTTCTCTAGCCAAAAATGAACAGTAATTTTGCCCGGGCAGGTAAGACCTCTCCAACCTACTCTTATCATTCCACAGATGGAGAAAAAAAAGAGGGAGTGAGAGAGACGAGAGAGGGGGAGAGCTGCACCTATCCCTTCGTCTCTGTGTCGGGAAAAGCAGAGGCCTGTGGGCGGAAACGGGATAGCTGGAATTCCTGCCTCAGACAGCACGTCCTTAATCTCATTATCTAGGAGAGTATGAAATCGGCATTCCAGCTTAATCACCCCCCAATCCCAGCCCCACCTCTCTCTGGGTCGCAGTGCTGGTCCCTCCACCGCCCCTCCCCTCTCTAAGTGGGGCCCCTTTGTGACACGGGCCACATCAAAAGGTGGCGGCCCCCAGTCAGGTCGGGGTCCAGTAAGGCCTTCACCTTTCCCACTGGAATTAAGGAGGGAGGGAGAGAGAGCGGTGGCATTGTGCACAGCACCCCAGGCTCACAACCTGGTGATTCACAAATGAAGAGAACATGAACCGCTGCTCTAAAAAAAGAGTCGATCAGTTGCATACAAATGAGCGTTCCGTTGAGTGAGAGAGGACCTCATACTTTCATGGCTCTTTTAGGAAGCGTGACCGCACATGGCAGGTATTTGTCTCGCTTGTAATAGCAGTGTGACATGGGCGTGACTAAGGTAAAGGAGTAGTGATATTCCATACTGTTCAAAACACGGTAATATTTCAAGAATTCTAATTGACTCTTCGATGATTGATATAAGGGCCATGTCAACATATTTATTTCTGCTTTTAAGGTCCTCGTAATACAGAGATGCCATAGTCTAGCATAACGCAATGCCCTTGACCTTTGATACACATATCAGGATCTGGAACTATGTGGGGGTAACGAATACTGCTTTACTTTTGCCTACCTATCAATGTTAATATTTCCATATAATGCATCAGTTCGACCGGGTGCCACATTTCAGTTACACAAGACAGTCTGGAGTCTTAAACAGTTAAAAAGCTCTGCAGCCCACTAAGAGAAGTAGAGGCATTAATATCCTATTAAGCAGAACAAAGCCTCCAGTGCTTGGCTGTGAAACTATATAGCACTTTCTCTGAGGCACTTTAAATGCCGAGTTAGACTAGCTAGCATCCACTTGAACTGCCTCAACAAAAAATAACCTCAAGTCTCCATTCGCCCCCTCAAAACTGTTCAAAGTCAAACATGAGCAAGAAGCATCTGCTGTTTGCAGTACTATGAAGCACATAAAAAAAAAAAATGACACCAATAAGAAAAAGAAGGACAAGGGAGCTGCGTAGCTAGCATTAGCATTCTGGTCCTTTTGCAGACATTCAGTTCTGAGGCGGAGTAGAATCAGTCTATACCCGACCTTTCAAAGACAATAACCAGGACAGAAGCCCTCTACCTCTGAGGACGAAGCCCAAGAAAAAGCCCATTTGGTGGGGCTGGTGGAGGTGCAACGCTGCCTTGCCTTTCCTGGGAGTACTAGTTTAACTTTTTGCAGCTGATTAATAGGTAACTTTGCAGGTCAATTGTGCTCTTATTGGGTGATATTTGGTCCTGCCTTACACATCTACATACAGTTACACATGTTTTTTAATGTTGTGTGGTTATTGTCGATCGGGTTCAAGTCCGGGCTCTGGCTGGGCCCCTCAAGGACATTGAGACTTGTCCCGAAGCCACTCTTGCGTTGTCTTGGCTTTGTGCTTAGGGTCGTTGTCCTGTTGGAAAGTGAACCTTCACCCCAGTCTGAGGTCCTGAGCGCTCAAGGATCTCTGTACTTTGCGCCGTTCATCTTTCCCTCGATCCTGACTAGTCTCCCAGTCCCTGCCGCTGAAAAACATCCCCACAGCATGATGCTGCCACCACCATGCTTCACCATCAGACCAGAGAATCTTGTTACTCATGTTCTGAGAGTCTTTTAGATGCCTTTTAGCAAACTCCAAGCGGGCTGTCATGTGCCTTTTACTAAGGAGTGGCTTCCGTCTGCCCACTATACCATAAAGGCCTGATTGGTGGAGTGCTGCAGATGGGAGAATTTTCCAGAAGGACAACCATCTCCACAGAGGAACTTTAGAGCTCTATCAGAGTGACCATCGGGTTCTTGGTCACCACCCTGACCAAGGCTCTTCTCCCCAATCCTGTCTCGGCGCTCTACGGACAATTCCTTCGACCTCATGGCTTGGTTTTTGCTCTGACATGCACTGTCAGATGTGTGACCTTATATAGACAGGTGTGTGCCTTCCCAAATCATGTCCAATAAATTGAATTTACCACAGGTGGACTCCAGTCAAGTTGTAGAAACATCTCAAGGATGATCAATGGAAACACGATGCACCTGAGCTCAATTTTGAGTCTCATTGCAAAGGGTCTGAATACTTATGTAAATAAGGTATCTGTTTTTTCTTTTTTATACATTTGCAGAAATTAAAAAGCTGTTTCACTTTGTCATTATGGGGGTATTTTGTGTAGATTGATCAGGGAACATTTTTTTCATCCATTTTAGAACAAGGCTGTAATGTAACAAAATGTGGAAAAAGTGAAGGGGTCTGAATACTTTCCGAATGCACTGTATGTCAAGATATAGTCGAGATGATAAGGGATGAGTGAGGAATGAGTCCAGCTAGCTCAAATAAACAAGGAAATGAAATGTGTGCATCAATCCCTGAGTCTGAGGTATACACTGAGTCTACAAAACATTAAGAACACCTGCTCTTTCCATGACATACACTGACCAGGTGAAAGCCATGATCCCTTATTGATGTCACCTGTTAAATCCACTTCAATCAGTGTAGATGAAGGGGAGGAGACAAGTTAAAGAAGGATTTTTAAGCATTAAGACAATTGAGACATGTATTGTGTGCAATTCAGAGGGTGAATAGAAAAGACAAAAGATTTAAGTGCCCCTGAACGCGGCATGGTAGTAGGTGTCAAGAACTGCAACGCTGCTGGGTTTTTCACGCTCAACAGTTTCCCGTGTGTATCAATAATGATTCACCACTCAAAGGACATCTAGCCAACTGGACACAACTGTGGGAAGCAATGGAGTCAACATATGTTTATTATGTTACTCAGTAAGTGATTTATAGTAACATTTAATATTTTAAATGAAACATCATTAATGATCTAGACTTTAACTACAAAAATGTTGTAAATTTGAAATGGAGTACAGTGTCAACATTTGCTGTGTGTTTTGAGACCCTGTCACATCCATAACCAAATTTTTCTCTAGTGTTATTATTTAAGTACAATTATTTATATAACTGTTGAGGTATGCAGCACTCTAATTCACAATGAAAATATAGATTTTCAAATAAAATAAATATTTTCTTTGCACATTTGTGCATTTATGGTTGGTTAATACGTGATCCATGAGTGCAGTTTGATAGCCTACGCAGCAACTATTCAAGATACTGATGATGTCTTGGTTCTTTAAGGATGTTTGGTGAATAAATCTTTAATATCTAAAGACTCATTTTGCACAGCATCACATCCACAACGGAAAATGTCGCATCCATAACAGTACATTTTCCTCTCTAAAGTGTATAAAATGTTTATATTTTCATCATTGTTGTTTTTGTGTGTAGTCGAGCCTTGCTTTCAAAATGGCTATTAATATTTTACCCGAAGAATTTGAAATTCAGAGTTTTGCGGATGTGTCCATTCTCCGAAAAATGCCTGTCCATTTCTGTTACATCCATAAAGCAAGTTTTGTGGTATTACTTAGAACTTTGTAATTTTGTGTCTACACTTTCCCTATAGGGTTCTACAAATAGACACATTAACATTTTCATTTATGCTTGATAAGTCATCTCTGTGAGACATTTTGTTTCTCCTTTATGTGCAAACGTCACATCCATAATGCTGGAATTGCCCTAAAGTGAGTGTGCAAGAGGTGCAAAACATATTGTTGTTTATCCACAATGACAAGCCACCTGGGTCTGACACCTTGGTTGGAAAATGACTGAGGATGATAGTGGACGATATTGCCACTCCTATTTTCCATCTCTTCAATAGCAGCCTACAGGAAAGTGTGTACCCTCAGGCTTGGAGGGAAGCAAAAGTCATTCAGCTTCCCAAGAATAGCAAAGCAGCCTTTACTGGCTCAAACAGCCGACCAATCAGAATGTTACCAAACCGTAGTAAACTTTTTGAAAAAAATGTGTTTCGCCAGATACAATGCTATTTCACAGCTAACAAATGAACAACACATTTTCAGCACGCTCATAGGGAAGGGCTTTCAACATGTACAGCACTTACACAAATGACTGATGATTGGCTGAAAGAAATTGATAATAATGCATCAACTACCACAGCAAGTGAAATCACTGCTACACCTAAAGAGCTGCACTCAGTTTCAGAATGGATGGCAAGAAATAAATCCTAAATGTTTAAAAACCCAAAAGGGGACAAATCCTTCACTAAACCCTAAACCTCAACCGTCTTGTAATGAATAATGTGGAAATTGAAGAGAGTAACCCTGGATTGTAAACTGTCATGGTAAAAACATGTTGATGCAACAGTAGCTACTATTTTGCTACCAACCATGGTTGGCCAGCCCATGTGATACCTGAACCAGACTCGCATGTAAAGAATGAGCTCTCATGTTGGGGAGACTCATGCATTGTTCTGGGACATCTTGTTCTAATCCCAACATCCCTTTAAGAACATATGCCATTGATGGCAAACAAGATGCCCCTTGGGATGGTCAAACTTAAACAAAGATGTGGTTAGCCACTGTGTATGGTGGCTGGTGATTGACTGTGAGATAGTGGCCTTTGTGCACCATGCTTGACTAGCTCCACCTCCTCTGCAATCCCTTCACTGTCCATCAAAGTCCAGGAATCATATTCAGATGAATACTGAACAAAAATATAAACCCAGCAATTTCAACAATTTTAATGAGTTCTAGGTCATATAATATGGTGGACATTCTTGTAGTCAGAATGGCAAACATACGCTCCCTCAAAGCTTCAGACATCTGTGGCATTGTGTTGTGTGACAAAACTGCACATTTTAGAGTGTCCTTTCATTATCCCCAGCACGAGGTGCACCTGTGTAACAATCATGCTGTTTAATCAGCTTCTTGATACGTCACAACTGTCAGGTGGATGGATTATCTTGGCAAATGAGAAATGCCCACTAATTGGGACCGAAACACATTTTTGTACAACTTTGCTGTGCGTATGGACCATTTCTGGGATCTTTTATTTCGGCTCATGAAACATGGGACCAAAACCTTACATGTTGCGTCAAAAGATGTTGGTGGCACCTTAATTGGGGAGGATGGGCTTGTGGTAATGGCTGAAGCGGGAATAGTATCAAATACATTTGATGCCATTCCATTCGCTCCGTTCCAGCCATTATTATGAGCCGTCCTCCCCTCAGCAGCCTCCACTGAGTTTATATTTTTCTTTAGTATACAGTGCATTCGGAAAGTATTTGTTACGTTACAGCCTAAAATAAAACATTTTACTTAATCTACACACAATACCCCATAATGACAAAGCAAAAACAATTTTTTTGAATTTTTTGCAAACGTATTACAAATAAAAAAACAGAAATTATGTTTTATTTAAATAAGTATTCTGACCCTTTGCTATGAGACTCGAAATTAAGCTCAGGTGCATCCGGTTTCCATTGATATTCCTTGACATGTTTCTACAACTTGAAGACCACCAATGGTAAATTCAATTGATTGGACATTATTTGGAAAGGCACACACCTGTCTATATAAGGTCCCACAGTTGACAGAGCATAAACCAAGCCGTTAGGCCGAAGGAATTGTCCGTAGAGCTCAGCGACAGGATTGGGTTGAAGCACAGATCTGGGGAAGAACACGAAAACATTTCTGCAGCATTGAAGCTTCCCAAGAACACAGTGGCCTCCATCATTCCTAAATGGAAGAATTTTGGAACCACCAAGACTCTTCCTAAAGCTGGCCGCCCGGGCAAACTGAGCAATCGGGGGAGAGTGGCCTAGGTCAGGGAGGTGACCAAGAACCCGATGGTCACTCTGAAGGAGCTCCAGAGTTCCTCTGTGTAGATGGGAGAACCTTCCAGATGAACAACCATCTCTGCAGCACTCCACCAATCACGCCTTTATGGTAGAGTGGCCAGACAGAAGCCACTTCTCAGTAAAAGGAACATGACAGCCTGCTTGGACTTTGCCAAAAAGCACCTAAAGACTCTCAGACCATGAGAAACAAGATACTCTGGTCTGATGAAACTTTGATTGAACTCTTTGGCCTGAATGCCAAGCGTCATGTCTGGAGGAAACCTGGAACCAATCCTACGGTGAAGCATGGTGGTGGCAGCATCATGCTGTGGGGATGTTTTTCAGCGGCAGGGACTGGGAGACTAGTCAGGATCGAGGGAAATATGAACGGAACAAAGTACAGAGAGATCCTTGATGAAAACCTGCCCCAGAGCGCTCAGGACCTCAGACTTGTGGTGAAGGTTAATTTTCCAACAGGACAACGACTCCAAGCACTCAGCCAAGACAACCCAGGAATGGCTTCGGGAACCCGATCTAACATCTCTGGAGAGACCTGAAAATAGCTATGCAGTGATGCTCCCCATCCAACCTGACACAGCGTGAGGGGATCTGCAAAGAAGAGTGGGAGAAACTCCCCAAATACAGGTGTGCCAAGCTTGTAGCACCATACCCAAGAAGACTCGAGGTTGTAATCGCTGCTAAAGGTGCTTCAACAAGTACTGAGTAAAGGGTCTGAATACTTATGTAAATGTGATCATTTTTTATTTTGAATACATTTGTAAAAAACACTAAAAAAACTGTTTTTGCTTTGTCATTATGGGGTATTGTGTGTAGATTGACGAGGAACACATTTGACAAGGAAAAAAACAATAATAAGGCTGTAACATAACAAAATGTGGAAAAGGTCAAGGGGTCTGAATACTTTCCCGAATGCACTGTATGTGAATGCTACGTTCACAAGTCTCTTCTGCTGATCGAAAATGTCTGCCCAGTCTCCGAGAGAGAGATGGAGTGTAAAATGAGTTGATCCATTACCGATGATGCGCCCCAGAGGTGATGTACGGCAAATGTGGTTTGGGAAAAGAGCATGGAACATTATGACACACCGATGAAAGAGATGGAGAGAGAAGACAACATCGGACAATTCACCTGGAACATTCAAACTTCACGTTAACACACTGACATACGGGTGGTCCCGGGAATCGAACCGACTATCCTGGAGTTGCAAGCACCACGCTCTAACAACTGAGCTACATAGGACAACACAATATAATGCAAAGCAAAATGTTGTGTCTAGACTTTGTGTGAGAGAATGTCTTCAGTGGACTCAAGCCAAAGTAGCTGAAAGACACTGGCAGGGTATGTTCTCCTATCATCCTGCCATTGCACAGCACTTTTGTGTCAGCGTGACACAGTGGAAAAAGCTCCACCGCACAAGACTGTCTCCACATTTCACAGCAGAGACGCACACATGCATACAGATTGTTGTAAATGATTTCGATAGTGCCTGCTCTTTTCTCCAGTACTGGTACCATCTACATCAAGTCATGTGCTTTACCTTAGCCAGAATCCAAGTATAAGAATATTGCATTCATGTATATGTATTTGCAGCTGAAAAGGGTCTAAAGGTATACTGCGAGATTCTGGGTAAGTAGGTAGATGGTAGAGCTATGGCACTTGCAATCCAGGGCTGTGGGTTCAATTCCCACCAGGGGCCAGTATGAAAATGTATGCACTTACAAATAAGTCGCTCTGGATAAGAGCGTCTGCTAAATGACCATAAAATAAGAATAATAATGAAAATGCTTATGCGTGCAGTATGAAGGAAGTGAGAGGTAGTTTCGCAAGCCAAGAACATGCTACTGTACCTGAAGACTTCCAGTCATTGCGCTAACACTAGTTAGCATTGTGTCATGAAACTACCTTTACCTTCCTTCATACTGCACGAAGGGACTGTGGACGTGGGGAAAACATCGCCCTGCTTAGACTGCCGTCCTTCAGCTCAGTGACATGCACTGAGGTATTTTGTGTGGAGAGACATGATTATCATTTCACCATCACCATTAATAACCAAGGAGTCGGAATGGTCACCTTTTGCCATATTTAATAATGGACTGAGAGACTGCTCACCTTTATTATGAAAATATGACAAATTAGTATTCCGTTCAACATGAAAGTCCAGTAACAGAGAGAGAGAGAGAGAGAGAGAGAGAGAGAGAGAGAGAGAGAGAGAGAGAGAGAGAGAGAGAGAGAGACTCTTGCACTATCAGCCAGACGGTGCCTTGATGCAGAGAAAGCCTGCATTGGCAGCAGACTTCTAGACATAATAACACTGCTCCTCTCCATTTACCCCTCTTCCTCCATCTTGTCTGGGGCACGAGAGTAGCCGGTGAGCTCAGAGTCCCTGAGTCTCTACTGCGGGGGGAAACTGCTCATCGGGTAACTGGGGCAAGCATGCTTTCATTCTTCGGCGGTTTAATTGTTCCGCAGTTGCTGGCAACAGAATAAAAGTGACGGCTGCTGTAATCTTGCTATTAGGTCAATCCCCTAGGGATCTGAGCTAGTCGATCTGACACAGGCTGATCCAAATGAATGACGGTAAGCAGTTCTGTAGCTCCTTAAAAGTCTAAAGGTTAATGGCAAAGAGAGTTGCAATGAATCAAACATGTAAAGTAGAGATTCAGGAGCGGAATTTCTGCCCAAGACACTTTAAAGATAGAGTGAAAGAGCAAAGCCCAGAAGTCCCGAAGCCCAAAGGTGAAACTCTATGTGAACACTCGGTGTGAACACCAAATATCAAAGCTTTGCTTGGGAAAATATCACTTTTCCTCTAAACAGTCGCTCAAATCTCCTCTGATTCAAAGGACTTGGGTTCATTGCGGAAGACACATTTCAGGTGAATGCACTCAGTTGTGCAACTGACTAGGTATCCCCCTTTCCCTTATCTCAAGGTTGTCTTTACTGCGCAGCTCAAAGTTTCAAAGACTACCACAATTGCACTCAAACATGGACATTTTCAATAATTCAAAAATTCTACTTGAATAGATCTCAATTAGATAACAAGAATAAAACCTGCCAGTCATGGCTATTGTGTTGTCACTTGACTGAAAACACACGGGGGCCTTTTTTTTATGACTCGCACCTTTAAAAAGTGAAGGCGTGGCCCATGCCCGTGCTGGGAGATTACCGAGCATGGCCCCCTCGCTCCGAACACACCAAAGGTAATCAAGTTCCCGAGCAGTCTTCATTACGAGGAGAGCACTCTACTTTATTGAGATTCAGGGAGCGGGGAGTTGTGCCACCACACAAAAGGGATTTATCGATTACACTTAATGCAATAAGCATGTGGCAATTCAGTGCAACAATTTCATTCGGTTCGCTTTAAGGGTGGTGCTCTATGGATGTCGGCCGAGGACGGAGGCTTGGGAGCTGCTGCGGGTGAATCTGTAATGGAGGATGACCGGACAAGCCAAGAGCACGCACGCACACAACTTCTGAATAGGCCTCTCACTTTGCTCAGACCCCATTGGCTGAGACATTCTTCGTTTTAAGACTCAACACAATCAGCTTTAATGCACTTTGACTGATTAATATCACCATGGGTTATTGTAGCTAAACATATTGTGGAAATGCTCAACTGTAGGGTTGCTAGGTTGAGAAAAGATCCAGCATGATACAGTGGTAAGGGATGAGGGTTACGGCGCACTCGATTTTAGTGACTAGAACATGCCTCCTTCAGTATATGTAATGCAGAGTCAGCACTCGGCAGACTGCAGTCCTTTCAGATGCTACAGATCAGTTCGATTGTCCCGTAACTCTATTGACATGATAACACCCCTTGCTCTTATTAGCGTTCGTACACAATCATGGATCAAACGCAGAATGAAACGACAACTGAATCCCCATCAGCCATGCAGTCCTGAGTGGTTTTCAAGTCGTTGGATTGTGGAGGAGATTGGCTGATGAATGGTGGCGTTGAGAGGGTGAAGTGTTTTCCTATAACCATGGAGTGCAGAGGGCCTGGCTCAAATGAAAGGGGGAACATTTTGGTACTTAACAGACAACCACACAGTCATACAAGCCCCATCTGTGTTTGAGCTGGCATTTGCATTCCTTTTCACATTCAAATTTGACCCCCTTTTCAAACGCCCTCTTCATCGTCCCCTCGTCGCCAGCTGCCTTTCCCATTCAGAAAGATCAAAAAAGAAAGTAGAACTAAATTAAAGGGACGTTGGAGAAGAATAGAAACGTCTGCCGGTGTCTTCGGCCATAGTTACGTCCAACAGAGAGGCATGTGTTCCAACTGTTTGGCTTCTTTACAACACCCAGCAGCAGGCAGCTAGATGACCCAAACTGACAGTAAAAAAATGGAATATGATTTATTGTCACATACACCGGATAGGTGCAGTGAAATGTGTTGTTTTACAGCCATAGTAGTACGGTGCCCCTGGAGCAATTTGGATTAAGTGTCTTGCTCAAGGGCACAAATATTTTTCACCTTGTTGGGTATTTGAACCAGCAACCTTAAGTTCCTGGCCCCACACTAAGCGCTAGGCTACCTGTCGCCCCCTAACCACGACACCACTCCCCCGACATGCCTCCCCTCTGCACACACAAGTGACCCTTCACTTATTAGGTCAGTGCAATAAATACTGAGTGTTGGTCTCAGGAGGCGTGTTTACTTTAATTCACTACCTCACACCTGTGAAAAAAGACTGAAGAAAAGCACAAACAATGTCTTTCTAAACAGAATAATACAGTATTTAGGAAGTTTTCTTTCACGTACGGTGATTCAAAAGGGCTAAAAGACAGAGAGAGCTACAAGGGAACCAAAGTATTAACTTCTTTGGGATGGGGGCAGCATTTTCACTTTTGGATGAATAGCGTGCCCAGAGTAAACTGCCTCATACTCAGTCCCAGATGCTAATATATGCATATTATTAGTATTGGATAGAAAACACTCTGAAGTTTCTAAAACTGTTTGAATGATGTCTGTGAGTATAACAGAACTCATATGGTAGGCAAAAACCTGAAAAAGAATCCAAACAGGAAGTGGGAAATCTGAGGTTTGTAGTTTTTGAACTCAGCCCCTATCGAATACAGTGGGATATGGGTTATTTTGCAGTTATTTTGACTTCCTACGGCTTCCACTAGATGTCAACCGTCTTTAGAACGTTGTTTCAGGCTTCTACCGTGAAGGGGGGCCGGATGAGAGATGTTTGAGTAAGGGGTCTGGCAGCAGCCTCGTTCTCAGTCAGGCGCGTTCACATGAGAGGTAGCTCTCGTTCCATTGCTTTTCTACAGACAATGGAATTCCCCGGTTGGAACACTATTGAACATTTATGATAAAAACATCCTAAAGATTGATTCTATACTTAGTTTGACAAGTTTCTTCGACCTGTAATATAAGTTTTTGAACTTTTCGTCCGACTGGACCTGAACGGCGTTTGGATTTGTTTACCAAACGCCCTAACAAAAGCAGCTATTTGGACATAAATGATGGACATTATCGAACAAAAGAAACATTTATTGTGGAACTGCGATTCCTGATGAAGATCATCAAAGGTAAGTGAATATTTATAATGCTATTTTTGACTAATGTTGACTGCGCAACAAGGCGGATATTTCTTTTGGCTGGTTTGGGCTCTGAGCGCCGTACTCAGACTATGCTTTTTCCATAATTAAAAAAAAAATCTGACACAGCGGTTGCATTAAGGAGAAGTTTATCTATATTTCATGTATAACACATGTATTTTCATCAACATTTATAATGAGTATTTCTGTAAATTCATGTGGCTCTCTACATGTTTCACTGCATGTTTTGGAACTACTGAACGTAACACGCCAATGTAAAATTAGATTTTTGGATATAAATATGAACTTTACCGAACAAAACATACATGTATTGTGTAACATGAAGTCCTATGAGTGTCACCCTGATGAAGATCATCAAAAGGTTAGTGATTCATTTTATCTCTATTTGTGCTTTTTGTGACTCCTCTCTTTGGCGGGGAAAATGGCTGGGTTTTTCTGTTACTTGGTGGTGACTTAACACAATCGTTTGTGGAGCTTTCGCTGTAAAGCCTTTTTGAAATCGGACACTGTGGCTGGATTAACGAGAATTGTATCTTTAAAATGGTGCCTAATACTTGTAGGTTTGAGAAATTTGATTTATGAGATTTCTGTTGAATTGTATTTGGCGCTGTCACGAATCCCGCCGAAGATGGTGCCTCTTCCCGTTCGGGCGGCGCTCGGCGTTCGTCGTCTCCGGCCTACTAGCTGCCACCGATCCCCTTTTCTGTTTCATTTAGCTTTGTCTGATTTGTTGCACCTGTTTTGTGTTTAGGTTTATTGTGAGCTATTTAAACCCAGTTGGCCCGCCGACTTTTGTGCGGGCTTGTTTTTCTGTTTGTGGTGTTTCGTTATTTCTTGTGGTGTCTGTTCCGAGTAGATTTAGTCCTGTTTGTTTTGGACTGTGACTTGACGCGCCCTTGTGTGTGTGGCGTAGCCGTCTCGCTGTTATTTTTGGAATATTAAATCCACTTGCTTCTGAACTACCCTGCTCTCTGCGCCTGACTCCTTCATCACCACTTTTGGAACTGTGACAGGCGCCCTGCAATTTCATTGGCTGTTGGCGAGGGGTTCCGCTAGCGGAACGGGGATGTATGTTTAAATTTAAACATACATTTAAATTTAAATTTGCAAACTCAGGAAGTCCTTAATAAAATATTGATTGAAAGACGTTTTTTTTTAACAGCTGGGCTAATCAAATTAGAAAAACACGGGAACTCCCAGACGTCACTTGGCATCTTCTGGATGGCCATGTCAACAGAATCTCCCTGGAACATTTGGACTTATACATCCATTTTGGACTTAGAAATTAATGATATGTACCCATTGATTATTGAAGAATTTAACTTAGAAATGCCTCATTAACTTAGTTCAACTGTCGTACCCCAACAGAATCGCAAATTGACTTGTAAACAAAGTAAATGAAAACATACACTGTAGCCTCAAAACATGGTTCAAACTAGAGTGGTTACATTTCCCCAGCCCCATCCCTTAGCCTTTTAACGTAACAGTGGTGGGAGGCCGCTTTGTTATTGTTTCAACTGCGGATTGCCCATTTCATCTGCAGAGAGGGATGATACAGGGTTGGTGGCAGTGGGAACCCGGGGTAAGTGTTTGCTGTGACAAGGCCAAGTTATTTGCTTAGCTCACAGTGGGACTCCATCAGTGGGGTCATAAATCAATCCGAGGTGACATGTCGACTCGGCCACATGAGGAATAGGTGTCTGATGGGTTTCAGACAGGAGATCACCACATTCAGTTCTGTTGTTGAAGACTGACTTTGGATCAGCTCTATCAAAAACTGGTAAGGCAGCATATACAAGCATGGACAAGGGAGCAGAACTGGTTTGGATTCTGGTCTCAGCTTAGGGTCTTCATATACTGTCGGCTAGATGGTAGTTTTGATCTAAACGGTTTCCTTATTCACTAAGCCTGCCTGTGCCACTGACTGAGGGCATGTTCACCTGTATTTGACAGCTCAATACTTATTTAGTTAGTTAAATGAATGGTAATTGGTTTGTACTAAGATGGATCACTTCTATTGGATAGGCACACACATTTAGTCAGGGTCATGCACAGACCTTTTGTACTTAAACAAAAAAAATGGCACCCCACCCAAAATAAATTCCTGCCACAGTGGTCAGACTCGCTGAGCAATTACTACAAGAAGGGGGGAAAACAGCACAATCTGATGATTAAAGTATTTTGCCAAACTATTTGGATCTGGAATAAATGCTGCACTTAGTAACAATGACCAACACAATTCCAGTCAAAATAGAAGATTGTAAGAAGTACTGTAGCCTACCATTACTGCAGTATATCCAACCCAACTCCATTTGTTGCCACTATCATGTATCCCAGTGGTTTTCAAACTTTTTGCCCACAACCACCACAAAGTAGTACAAAACATGTGACCCTCGAACATGCTATACACAATCACTGCGCAAATGTAGCCTGTCAATACAGCCATAAAAAAGTATGCATTTTCAAAACGCAAGAAAGGCCGAAATAAACTGTTTTTGACACCTGCATTTGGAGCTGAAGTCAGTCATGCGAGCAGCCAATATCAACTAGGGATATATCATGTCACTTCTCTGGAGTCCAGAGCGAGCAGAATCATATGGCCTACTTGTAGCAGGGTTGGATGGAAAGCATTGTTGTCTGAACCGCATCATCAGGTTTCAGCTGCTACTAACACTGACAGCATTTCCTCCCATAGATGATCTGCCTGTACAAGCACCACCTGGACTGGACACAATTAGACAAACTTATCTTTTTGATAAAATCAGGGAGTTTTGCGACGAAGAGGCTATAGACATCACATGCCCTGCACCAAAGTCAAGGGCAGGACAGAAACAGGCTCTCCGAATACATATTCCCTTGTTCATGCGTGGTTCAGACTGACCAGTTAATCACTGGGGGAGAGTTCCCAGTCACCAGCACCATTTTTCCCCACAGTCATCAGCACCATCTGCAGTGCCTCTATGGACATTCACATGACTCTCTCCTAACACACACGCCATACGTTGCTGCTATGAAACATTTTTCAATCCTGCTGCTCAGACACTTTACCACTGACTGTATGCAGATAACTACCTCATCTATCACCAGTATCAATGATATGGTTATTGGTATTGTTCTTCTACATACTGTATATTATTTTGTTCTTTCTCTAATGGCATTGACACTTATTCTTATTTTCTTTACATTGACACAGTCTATTTTTGATATTGCTACTATGCAAGTAACCATTTGGCTGTACCATTTACATCTTCTGTAGAGACCCTCCACTTGGCAAGATGTGGCTATAGCATTTCATTCACATGACCCATCAATTTAGACAAGTGTGTCTGGGTAAACGTCATCTAATTTTAGAAAAATATTTTTTTGTGGAAACTTTGTTTACCTTGAGTTTTTCCTTATTGTAGGCTATTACTTTTACCACTTTTAGTCTTAATCTTTACTACACTACATGACCGTTAGCACATGACCTCACATGTGAATCCTCAAAGAGATGGGTGGGACTGGCTTAAGAGGGTGAGCAATGCTGAATGGGTATAGACAAAAGAGCTCAAGGATCATTCTCATTTTCTCAAAAAGTAGAATTACAAGTTTATCACCTTTCAAAGCAGAATTACTTTCCCATTATTCCTCAAATGCAGTGTATGATATACAGTTGAAGTTGGAAGTTTACATACTGTCGTGGAAAATTGCAAGATTATGTTATAATGCTTGTATTGCATTATAATGTTTGTTTTATTAGACAGAATTGAGTATTGTGTGTGTGTTCCACTGAGGATGGGCCTCTATGAGATAGCACTGACAGAGGAGATTTACGATGTCTTTGGGTGATAAAACCTAAAGAGCATTCCATAGAACATGAGCTAATGGTTCTGTTCTATGCCGTACCAGGGAGAGACGGTTTCTGTTTGGAGTAGGAGGGCCAGACACTGGTCTTTACAATGAAAACTGTTGACACAGCAGTAACTGTCTGCTATGTTTTATAGATATCTTTCATACAAATCTTAACCTTTGTGAACTGTTCCTAAGATCTGTGGTTCGTCAGTGTAAGTTGAGAGGGGTGTATCTTGGCTATAAAAGATCTTTGTACTTTTCTGTTGGTACTTTTTTCAATGGTTCATTAGAGATAACACATCATTGAAAGTCAAAAAGGCTACTGCAAAAGCTCTTATTAAAAAATATGCAGTTTAAGTATAACTCTGACTGGTGTGTGAAGTTTGTAACTCTCCTCATTTGGTAAAGCAGAAATATGCCACCACAATACACTTAGGATGGAGTCATTAAAACTCATTTTTCAACCACTCCACAAATGTCTTAGTTTTGGCAAGTAGGTTAAGACACCTACTTTGTAGAGGAAAGAATTTTTCCAACAACTGTTTACAAACAGATTATTTCACTTATCATTCACTGTAACGCTTGTCGTTGGAATGAGGTGAGGACCAAAGCGCAGCGTGGTAAGTGTCCATATACAATTTAATAACTGAACACTAAGAATACAAAAATAACAACGTGAATGATACAAAACGAAAACGAAACAGTCCCGTATGGTGAAAACACAGACACAGGAAACAACCACCCAAAAAACACAAAGGAAAACAGGCTACCTAAATATGGCTCCCAATCAGAGACAACGACTGACACCTGCCTCTGATTGGGAACCATACTAGGCCAAACACATAGAAATATAACCATAGAACAAAACATAGAAAAACAACATAGAATGCCCACCCCAACTCACTCTCTAACCAAACTAAAATAAAGACATAAAAAAGGAACTAAGGTCAGAACGTGACATTCACTGTATCACAATTCCATTCTGTCAGAAGTTTACATACACTAAGTTGACTGTGCCTTTAAAAAGCTTGGAAAAATCCAGAAAATTATGTCATGGCTTTAGAAGCTTCTGATAGGCTAATTGACATCAGTTGAGTCAATTGGAGGTGTACCCGTGGATGTATTTCAAGGCCTACCTTCAAACTCTGTGCCTCTTTGCTTGACATTGTGGGAAAATCAAAAGAAATCAGCCAAGACCTCAGCAAAAAATTTTAGACCTCCACAAGTCTGGTTCATCCTTGGGAGCAATTTCCAAACGCCTGAAGGTACCACGTTCATCTGTACAAACAATAGTACGCAAGTATAAACACCATGGGACCACGCAGGCTCCAAAACCGCCATAAAACAGCCAGACTACGGTTTGCAACTGCACATGGGGACAAAGATCATACTTTTTGGAGAAATGTCCTCTGATCTGATGAAACAAAAATAGAACTGTTTGGCCATAATGACCATCGTTATGTTTGGAGGAAAAAGGAGGATGCTTGCAGGCCGAAGAACACCATCCCAACTGTGAAGCACGGGGGTGGCAGCATCATGTTGTGGGGGTGCTTTGCTGCAGAAGGGGCTGGTGCACTTCACAAAATAGATGGCATCATGAGGTAGGAAAATTATGTGGATATATTGAAGCAACATCTCAAGACATCAGTCAGGAAGTTAAAGCTTGGTCGCAAATGGGTCTTCCAAATGGACAATGACCCCAAGCATACTTCCAAAGTTGTGGCAAAATGGCTTAAGGACAACAAAGTCAAGGTATTGGAGTGGTCATCACAAAGCCCTGACCTCAATCCTATAGAAAATTTGGGGCAGAACAGAAAATGCGTGTGCGAGCAAGGAGGCCTACAAACCTGACTCAGTTACACCAGCTCTGTCAGGAGGAATGGGCCAAAATTCATCCAATTTATTGAGGTAAGCTTGTGGAAGGCTTCCCGAAACCTTTGACATAAATTAAACAATTTAAAGGCAATGCTACCAAATACTAATTGAGTCTATGTAAACTTCTGACCCACTGGGAATGTGAAATAAAAGCTGAAATAAATAATTCTCTCTACTATTATTTACATTTCACATTCACATTCTTAAAATAAATTGGTGATCCTAACTGACCTAAGACAGGGAATTTGTACTAGGGTTAAATATCAGGAACTGTGACAAACTGAGTTTAAATGTATTTGGCTAAGGTGTATGTAAACTTCCGACTTCAACTGTATCATTTTGTAGCTCTGAGTCTCTATTTTCATTCAATGTAAAAAACACAATTAAAAATGTTGCTACAGAAGACCAAACCAAGGCGGTCGGTTACATGTAATGACGACTTGTTGTGGGTTCAGAACAATAACAAAAAATGTATATACCAATACCAAAAAAAATAAACATAATTGGGAATTTATACCTCTACCGAAAAGGGCACTTGAGACAGGAAGGGCAAAGGGGCATGTGCTCTGCACAGGAAGATCCCCATCTGTGCACGTGCCAGCATTTAGTTCCCTGTTCTCAATGCATGTTTCATCTGGCAATCTATGGTTTGAACACGCATGCGGTTGAATTAGCAGTTCATAAACGTTATCAGTAGGCATATACTGTAGTTTGTATTGCGTCAGAGTACGCTACACTTATCACACTAAGGGTGAAAAGCCCTTGATCTTTCTGAGACTCTCTTCTCAAAACGAGATATGTTATCATTTCAACATTACCTCAACATTTGTGTGTTGAGCAAACAGCGACACACTACAGCTTTCAAAATGCCGAGTAGAGCTGGGACGATACAGGGAAAATAACAGACACCGACATTGCCTTCCTCTTACCAAAGCATTTGGCAGTGATGTTGCTACACAATGTTCCTGTAGATCAGCGTTTAAAAAACTCGTTCCTGGGGACCCCGTGGGGGGCACGTTTTGGTTTTTGCCCTAACTGACCTAAGACAGGGAATATTTACTTGGATTAAATGTCAGGAATTGTGAAAAACTGAGTTTAAATGTATTTGGCTAAGGTGTATGTAAACTTCCGACTTCAACTGTACAATATATCTGCAATATTAGAGCTGATCCCCCACCTTAAATAATACATTAAAAAATAGCAACAGCATCAACTTCCGGTAGACAAGCGTAGCGCTAGTACGCTCAACTGAAAGGATACTAAAATGAACTAATAGTATGTAGTATATATAGTATATACTCATTAAGTATGTAGTATACAGTATGTTAGTTTGGGTATTCGAACACAACTCAGGTGTTCTTAATGTTTTGTATACTCTGTGTGTGTGTGTGTGTGTGTGTATATACACACATATATATATATATATATATATATATATATATATATATATATATATATATATATATATATATATATATATATATATATATTCAATTGCATTGGTGCTCCCAAATTAAAACTGCAGTTCGCACAGCAATATATATATTGTCACATATGGGACTAAATTGGTCACACTTCGGAGCCCTGGGCGAGAGTGATCACTAAATTGATGGATGGAGTCAATTTATTTCAATTGAGTAATTGCGAAGGAACTCGGGAGTTTACTCCCGTCCAATCAAATTAAATACTATTAGTAGGGTCGACTAAAAATCTAAATCCAGATTTTGTCCTCCCAGATATGACTAAATGCACTACGGCCGAGGAAAAAGGACACTTGTTCAGGCCTGAACTGAACGTTAGACTGACCGAGCACATTACAACACACCCAACCGGCTTCAAAGACTTCATCTTTGTATTCATCCTTGACTAATAAAGACACTCTCTCTGATGCACAGGCTTCCTTCCACAGCCGACAGCCTTTTAAAGAGTCCCAGACTAAGTCTCACCACTATGAATGCATCAGGCCTGACTGTGACGTGTGATCCTCCTCAGTGCATGGTGATTTGCATCGGGTGTGTTGAATGTACAGTATCTGTGTCCAGCTGTGTATTGTGTCCTACCTATTAACGTGTGTGTTTTTCATTTTACATTTCTTCGGTCGCTACAAGGAAAAAAGCTATTTTTAGACTTTGGGGGTTAGGTTTGAGGTAAAAGTTAAGGTTAGGTTAAAGGTTTAGGGAAAATAGGACTTTGAATGGGAATCAGTTGTTTGGTCCACGCAATGATAGTAAAACAAACGTGCGTGTGTGCTGCCTCAGAGAGACGACACACACAACTCTCATCATAAACATAAACCTTGGAATCTCAATCTCATACACTTGTGGCACAGTCCATGTAAAAACAACTCCTTACCCTCTCATTTGGCTGGCCAACTACAACATCTCCTGGAGCTAATGTGACTGACAGGTCAACAGGTCAGGGGTCTGTTTCAATGTTCCGGAGTTCCAAATTAAGCAGCAGCAGCTGAAAAGATGAGCTCCTACAAATATTGAAATTTAAATGTTTTTTTAGAGTAAAGTACATCGAAAAAAATCAAAAGAAAACTGCAAACTGAATAGGAGACCAAACAAGCAGCTAACAAAGAAGAAAGGCTTTTGAAAAAGTAACAATTTTTCATAAAATTTACCGTTTTCTTAGCTAGCTAAGTTGTTTACCTGTTGCTAGGCAGTTGCTAGGGACATTCCTGGAAGAAGCTAGCTAGCTAACAAGGAGTGTCTAGTTGGCAGAAGAGAAGAAGGGACAAAGAAGGGACAAAGTGGGACAAAATAAGGACAGAAGAAAAGGGAAAGGGGACATTAAGGTGAAGCAGTCCTCTAAAGACACAAAAGACAATAATACAAGAAACAACACTTCTATTGCCTCTCCCTCTATGATACGCACTTCCGGGTTGGAGCGAGTAGTTGCATTCCGCTTCGCTCCACAGGTAGTATTACATTTCATTTCATTACAGTACAACAGTTTGATTTGTTTGATCTTAGCTGGCTACATAGCCGTCTTTGTATCCAAGATAATTGTGTAGTCTAGAGTAATTGTCGAGGTTACCTAGCCAGCTACACTTTCAAACAAAGTCAACAACGCAGCCACTGCTAGCTAGCCTATTTCACCAGCCAGCAGTACTATATCATTTTAGTCAATAAGATTTTTTGCAACGTAAGCTTAAACTTTCTGAACATTCGAGACGTGTAGTCCACTTGTCATTCCAATCTCCTTTGCATTAGCGTAGCCTCTTCTGTAGCCTGTCAACTATGTGTCTGTCTATCCCTGTTCTCTCCTCTCTGCATAGACCATACAAACGCTTCACACCGCGTGGCCGCTGCTACTCTAACCTGGTGGTACCAGCGCGCACGACCCACGTGGAGTTCCAGGTCTCAGGCAGCCTCTGGAACTGCCGATCTGCGGCCAACAAGGCAGAGTTCATCTCAGCCTATGCTTCCCTCCAGTCCCTCGACTTCTTGGCACTGACGGAAACATGGATTACCAATGATAACACTGCTACTCCTACTGCTCTCTCCTCGTCTGCCCACGTGTTCTCGCACACCCCGAGAGCTTCTGGTCAGCGGGGTGGTGGCACTGGGATCCTCATCTCTCCCAAGTGGACATTTTCTCTTTCTCCCCTGACCCATCTGTCTATCGCCTCCTTTGAATTCCATGCTGTCACAGTTACCAGCCCTTTCAAGCTTAACATCCTTATCATTTATCGCCCTCCAGGTTCCCTTGGAGAGTTCATCAATGAGCTTGACGCCCTGATAAGTTCCTTTCCTGAGGATGGCTCACCTCTCACAGTTCTGGGTGACTTTAATCTCCCCACGTCTACCTTTGACTCATTCCTCTCTGCCTCCTTCTTTCCACTCCTCTCCTCTTTTGACCTCACCCTCTCACCTTCCCCCCCTACTCACAAGGCAGGCAATACGCTTGACCTCATCTTTACTAGATGCTGTTCTTCCACTAATCTCATTGCAACTCCCCTCCAAGTCTCCGACCACTACCTTGTATCCTTTTCCCTCTCGCTCTCATCCAACACTTCCCACACTGCCCCTACTCGGATGGTATCGCGCCGTCCCAACCTTCGCTCTCTCTCCCCCGCTACTCTCTCCTCTTCCATCCTATCATCTCTTCCCTCTGCTCAAACCTTCTCCAACCTATCTCCTGATTCTGCCTCCTCAACCCTCCTCTCCTCCCTTTCTGCATCCTTTGACTCTCTATGTCCCCTATCCTCCAGGCCGGCTCGGTCCTCCCCTCCTGCTCCGTGGCTCGACGACTCATTGCGAGCTCACAGAACAGGGCTCCGGGCAGCCGAGCGGAAATGGAGGAAAACTCGCCTCCCTGCGGACCTGGCATCCTTTCACTCCCTCCTCTCTACATTCTCCTCTTCTGTCTCTGCTGCTAAAGCCAATTTCTACCACTCTAAATTCCAAGCATCTGCCTCTAACCCTAGGAAGCTCTTTGCCACCTTCTCCTCCCTCCTGAATCCTCCTCCCCCTCCTCCCCCCTCCTCCCTCTCTGCGGATGACTTCGTCAACCATTTTGAAAAGAAGGTCGACGACATCCGATCCTCGTTTGCTAAGTCAAACGACACCGCTGGTTCTGCTCACACTGCCCTACCCTGTGCTTTGACCTCTTTCTCCCCTCTCTCTCCAGATGAAATCTCGCGTCTTGTGACGGCCGGCCGCCCAACAACCTGCCCGCTTGACCCTATCCCCTCCTCTCTTCTCCAGACCATTTCCGGAGACCTTCTCCCTTACCTCACCTCGCTCATCAACTCATCCTTGACCGCTGGCTACGTCCCTTCCGTCTTCAAGAGAGCGAGAGTTGCACCCCTTCTGAAAAAACCTACACTCGATCCCTCTGATGTCAATAACTACAGACCAGTATCCCTTCTTTCTTTTCTCTCCAAAACTCTTGAACGTGCCGTCCTTGGCCAGCTCTCCTGCTATCTCTCTCAGAATGACCTTCTTGATCCAAATCAGTCAGGTTTCAAGACTAGTCATTCAACTGAGACTGCTCTTCTCTGTGTCACGGAGGCGCTCCGCACTGCTAAAGCTAACTCTCTCTCCTCTGCTCTCATCCTTCTAGACCTATCGGCTGCCTTTGATACTGTGAACCATCAGATCCTCCTCTCCACCCTCTCCGAGCTGGGCATCTCCGGCAAGGTCCACGCTTGGATTGCGTCCTACCTGACAGGTCGCTCCTACCAGGTGGCGTGGCGAGAATCTGTCTCCGCACCACGTGCTCTCACCACTGGTGTCCCCCAGGGCTCTGTTCTAGGCCCTCTCCTATTCTCGCTATACACCAAGTCACTTGGCTCTGTCATATCCTCACATGGTCTCTCCTATCATTGCTATGCAGACGACACACAATTAATCTTCTCCTTTCCCCCCTCTGATAACCAGGTGGTGAATCGCATCTCTGCATGTCTGGCAGACATATCAGTGTGGATGACGGATCACCACCTCAAGCTGAACCTCGGCAAGACGGAGCTGCTCTTCCTCCCGGGGAAGGACTGCCCGTTCCATGATCTCGCCATCACGGTTGACAACTCCATTGTGTCCTCCTCCCAGAGTGCTAAGAACCTTGGCGTGATCCTGGACAACACCCTGTCGTTCTCAACTAACATCAAGGCGGTGACCCGTTCCTGTAGGTTCATGCTCTACAACATTCGCAGAGTACGACCCTGCCTCACGCAGGAAGCGGCGCAGGTCCTAATCCAGGCACTTGTCATCTCCCGTCTGGATTACTGCAACTCGCTGTTGGCTGGGCTCCCTGCCTGTGCCATTAAACCCCTACAACTCATCCAGAACGCCGCAGCCCGTCTGGTGTTCAACTTTCCCAAGTTCTCTCACGTCACCCCGCTCCTCCGCTCTCTCCACTGGCTTCCAGTTGAAGCTCGCATCCGCTACAAGACCATGGTGCTTGCCTACGGAGCTGTGAGGGGAACGGCACCTCCGTACCTTCAGGCTCTGATCAGGCCCTACACCCAAACAAGGGCACTGCGTTCATCCACCTCTGGCCTGCTCGCCTCCCTACCTCTGAGGAAGTACAGTTCCCGCTCAGCCCAGTCAAAACTGTTCGCTGCTCTGGCACCCCAATGGTGGAACAAACTCCCTCACGACGCCAGGTCAGCGGAGTCAATCACCACCTTCCGGAGACACCTGAAACCCCACCTCTTTAAGGAATACCTAGGATAGGATAAAGTAATCCTTCTAACCCCCCCCTCCCCCCCCTTAAAAGAGTTAGATGCACTATTGTAAAGTGGTTGTTCCACTGGATATCATAAGGTGAATGCACCAATTTGTAAGTCGCTCTGGATAAGAGCGTCTGCTAAATGACTTAAATGTAAATGTAAATGTAATGGGTCTGAGTGAGATCCCCTCTGATTCCACCATGAGGGTTTTGTTATCTCACCTTTTTTTCCTCTCTCTCTCTTCCTCCCTTCACCCTCTCCATTTCTCTCTACCCTACTGTTTCCTCCCTTTCCAGTCTCTCTCTCTCTGTCTCACTCCCTCCCTTTTCGCTCTCCCTCCCTCTTACTTAATGAGCATCATATCTTACTGCCAGCTGGGCCAAACAAGCCCTGGCTTTATCAGCGGGAGGTTTAGGAAATGAGTGCAAGGTGCAGTGGCAGAGAGGGGGGCGGCCGAGGGACAAACTTTCCCACAGCTCGACTGAGGTTGAATCAGACTAACCTGCAGTAATCGTAAGGTTGTCCTAAAACGTTTAGATAGGGGGAATATTGAAACGAACAAATAGCCTAGCCAGTGACCCATAACAATAAGATGATAAAGCATAGTCTACAACCAAGGGGATTTGAGCAATAAAAGTAGATTTGTCCAATCGGGAAGAGAAAAAGCTAGATATCCTTGACAACGGAAAGAGGGTATGTTCGAATGTCAGTGAAATCAATATGTTTTTCAGCACAAACTAAAGCTTACCATATGCTTTCCAGTCGAAACAGTTTGTGACTTCAGGAAGTAAGTGACTTCAGAAAGTATTCATACCCCTTCCACTTGTTGTGTTACAGCCTGATTTCAAGACGGATTACATTCATTTCTCTCACCCATCTTTTATTTGAGTTTATTTTACCGTTATTTTATCAGGTAAGTTGACTGAGAACACGTCCTCATTTACAGTAACGACCTGGGGAATAGTTACAGGGGAGAGGGGGGCGGGATGAATGAGCCAATTGTAAGCTGGGGATGATTAGGTTGCCATGATGGTATGAGGGACAGCTTGGGAATTTAGCCAGGACACCGGGGTAACACCCCTACTCTTACGATACGTGCCATGGGATCTTTAGCGACCACAGAGAGTCAGGGCAGCCGTTTAACGTCCCATCTGAAAGACAGCGCCCTACACATCTACACACAATACACCATAAAGACAAAGTGAAAACTTGTTTTTACACATTTTTGCAAATGTATTTTAAATTTAATTCAGAAATATATAATTTACATAAGTATTCTAACACGTGATTCAACACATATTAGAATCACCTTTGGCAGTGATTACAGCTGTGAGTCTTTCTGGGTAAGTTTAAGAGCTTTGCACAATATTTCCACATTCTTTCAAAAATTCTTCCAAGATCTGTCAAGTTTGTTTGCTAAACAGCCATTTTCAAGTCTGGCCATAGATTTTCAAGCCGATTTATGTCAAACTGTAACTATTCCACTCAGGAACATTCAATGTCGTCTTGGTAAGCAACTCAGGTGTATATTTGGACTTGTGTTGAAGGTTATGAGAAATTATTTTGAAAAAGCTGCTGTTAAGCGGCAATCAGAAGTTCCAACGATAACAAACCTGTCACCCCACCATTTTATATTATTCTCCCAGTGTCTGTTGGAAAGCAGACTGAGCCAGGTTTTCCTCTAGGATTATGCCTGTGCTTAGCGCTACACCGTTTCTTTTTATTAAAAAACCCTCCGTTTTACTTTAGTGCCTTATTGCAAACAGGGTGGATTATTTGGAATATTTCGATTCTGTTTTGTCGAGTAATTACAATGCTGTTGATCCATCCTTAGTATTTCTCCTATCACCATCCAAACTATAATGAATAACTTCACCATGCTCAAAGGGCATTTTTACCCATCTACCAATAGGTGCCCTTCTTTGCATTGGAACACCTACCTGGTCTTTGTGGTTGAATCTATGTCTGAAAATCACTGCTCGACTGGGGGAACTTACAGATAATTGTATGTGTGGGGTACAGAGATGAGGCAGTCATAAAAATGATGATCTTAAACACTATTATTGCACACAGAGTGAATCCATGCAACTTGCTAAGTATTTTAACTCCTGAATTGTGTGTGTGTGTGTGTGTGTGTGTGTGTGTGTGTGTGTGTGTGGTGCACGATGATGCTAATGATAACCTTCCTCTGGTGGAGATGGAAAGGTTTTCCCAAAAGACTTCACAATTAAACGTTAACTACAAAGTAGCTTATGCCTACCTGGCAGAATTATATGATCATTTACATCAAGTGGCTATTTGTTTAGCAAACTCTGCAATCCCGAGTGCTATTGAAACATCGCGAACCAAACAACGATCTCTGGCTGGTGCACACTTGAAATAAAAGGGGAATAACTACACCCAAAAATCTAAATGTCTTAGATTTTTCACAGACCTCAAGTGGTCTCCTAATGTGGTTTAAGCATTGTTGTGGACTTACAACATCCAATTTAGTTGTTTTTCTATTAAAAGTGTGACTATGAGAGTGAAAACCTGACATTTTTAGGGGGGAAAACAGAAAACTGGAAAAACCACAGAATTTTTGAAAAAACTCAACTGAATCATGCAGAAACTAAAACAGGTTTTATATAAATATTCCTCTCTCATCCTCCTGTGAGGGATGACACTTCTCCAGTTCTGCATCATCAAAGCAAATCCTTTATCTGTAAATAAAACACTATTTCAAATCTACAGTTAGAGCACTAATTACACTTGACTTATGGAAATGATTAAATTGTCTCAGACAAAACGTTTCCAAAATCTAGAGTTCCACCTTCATTCCACCATAATTAGGGACACCGTCCATAACTCTCAAAAATTTGACAGTGCCAAATTCTTGTCAATCCATTATTCTATTACTAACTATGACAGTATGAGGCATGTTTTCCATAATGTACGATTCCTGCAAAAAATTAACAAAAATATAAACACGCAACACACAACAATTTAAAATATTTGACTGAGTTATAGTTCAAATAAGGAAATCAGTCAATTGAAATAAATTCATTAGGCCCTAATCTATGAATTTCACGAATGGTCACAAATAGCTTTTTAAAAAAGCATCTGGTGTATCTGGTGTGACCACCATTTGCCTCAATCAGCCTGACATCTCCTTCGCATAGAGGTGATCAGGCTGTTAAATGTTGTCCCACTCCTCTTCAATGGCTGTGTGAAGTTGCTGGATATTGCCGGGAACTGGAACACGCTGTCGTACACGACGATCCAGAGCATCCCAAACATGCTCAATGGGTGACATGTCTGGTGAGTATGCAGAACATGGAAGACCTGGGACATTTTCAGCTTTCAGGATTGTGCACAGATCTTTGCGACATGGGGCCGTGCATTAACATGAAACATGGTGATAGCAGTGGATGAATGGCACAACAGGATCTCATCACGGTATCTCTGTGCATTCAATTTGCCATCGATGAAATGCAATTGTGTTCATTGTCTATAGCTTATGCCTGCCCATAACATAACCCCACCGCCACCATTGGGCACTCTGTTCACAACGTTGACATCAGCAAACTGCTTACCAACATGACACCATCTGTCTGGTACAGTTGAAACTGTGATTCATCCGTGAAGAGACACTTTTTCAGCCTGCCAGTGGCCATCGAAAGTGAGCATTTGCCTACTGAGGTCGGTTACAGCGCCAAACTGCAGTCAGCTCAAGACCCTGTTGAGGACAACAAGCACGCAGATTAGCTTCCCTGAGATGGTTTTTAACAGTGTGAGCAGATATTCTTCGGTTGGTCAAACCCACAGTTTCATCAGCTGTCCGGGTGGCTGGTCTCAGAGAATCCGGCAGGTGAAGAAGCTGGATGTGGAGGTCCTAGGCTGGCGTGGTTACACTTGGTCTGTGGTTGTGTGGCCGGTTGGACGTAATGCCAAATTCTCTAAAACGATGTTGGAGGTGGCTTATGGTAAATTACATGAACATTAAATTATCTGGCAACAGCTCTGGTGGACATTCCTGCAGTCAGCATGCCAATTGCATGCTCTGTGGCATTGTGTGACAAGATTGCACATTTTAGAGTGGCCTTTTATTGTCCCCAACACAAGGTACACCTTTGTAATGATCATGCTGTTTAATGCCACACCTGTCAGGTGGATGGATTATTTTGTCAAATGATACATTCTCTCTAACAGGGATGTAAACAAATGTGTACACAACATTTCAGAGAAATACGCTTTTTGTGCGAATGGAACATTTCTGGGATCTTTTAGTGCAGCTCATGAAACATGGGACAAACACTTTACATGTTACATTTATATTTTATATTCAGCATACACTCAAACAAAGTACATCATTTGAAGTATCAAAATGTACAGTAGTGTAACCTACCAATCAATGTACAGTAAACAGAGATAGAAGTGCCTTGGAGGGCAGAATCGTACAATGTCGCCATCCTGAAATGAGTGCTTTACCATCTATGCCAAAAGCCTGAGCCTCTGATGGAGACAGTAGAACTGTCATCAGCGCATGCTTTAGCATCTGCCTCTCCCTCTCTAGGAGCATTCATGTGCCCAGGCCCCATAGGTGTATTAAAAAAAAAAAAAAAAATGAATTTAACCAGGTAGGCAAGTTGAGAACAAGTTCTCATTTACAATTGCGACCTGGCCAAGATAAAGCAAAGCAGTTTGACACATAAAACAACACAGAGTTACACATGGAGTAAAACAAACATACAGTCAATAATACAGTAGAAAAAAATAAGTCTATATACAATGTGAGCAAATGAGGTGAGATAAGGGAGGTAAAGGCAAAAAAAGGCCATGGTGGTGAGGTAAATACAATATAGCAAGTAAAACACTGGAATGGTAGATTTGCAGTGGAAGAATGTGCAAAGTAGAGATAGAAATAATGGGGTGCAAAGGAGCAAAAGGAAAGTAAAAAAAAGGATCAAAAGGATCCCACCCTGGTCACCAATGTAGCCAACCGATGTAGAGAGAATTGCCTTAGCGGATTGCATTCTTAAGATGTGTGGTACAGAGACGAAAGCTCCTGACGAGGACAATAGAATTCTCATCAATAGTCAAATAATAGTTTTTTTTCACCTTGTCAAACTGATTTTATATCTAATTTAGACTTCGAGATGCTCTAAGAAGCATGTGTATCTGTAGTTGGCGTTCTTCAACTCGAAAATGCACTGAACTGTCTAGACTGCGTAAGCCAAAACCCCCCCCAAAAAAGACAACAGGCAAATTGAAAGTGTGGGGGTGTTCGGGTGGACAGGTTCGAGAGAGGACAGAGGGGACTTTCCTTCTTATGCTCCCCGGGGGAGCCTGGCTGTTTCCTGAGTCTGTATTCCACAGAAATGAACCAAACTAAGTAAAAAAACACCTACCACCTACCGAGACGAGGCCGCTTGCAATGGCATGTCTGTGGCTAAGGACTCCCCAAGGAACCATTTGACCCAGCCTCGTCCCCCTCTATTCCCCCCCTCCCCAGGTCTCCACAGCATTTCCAATAAAGCATTCCATTCTTCTCGCCTCTCCTCACACTGAGATACAGTGGCATTGATGTATTCATTGTGGGGCCTCTGCGGTGAGTAGCCCAATGGGCTTTTCTCTCTCTACTCAGTGAGTAGCCGCTGTGATCTAATTACAGCCGGGGGAAGTCCTCTCCATTTGCGTGCGTGACAGGCCCTATTCATCTGGGGAACAGAAGAGAAGCCCATGGCTCAAGTCAAGCCATCGCAGCATCTCTTCCTGGACTTCCAATCGCTAGGCTTTAAACTCTTATTCTAGAGTACATAGGTAGTGGGAGGCCATCGACTGTGTCGAGAGCCCTGAAGCATAAGGCTCCATTGATTCCCTCCGTCGCCAGAAGAGAAAGGGATCGCAAGTCAATTATCTCAGCTGCATTCTCTTTGATTCACGCTAGAAGTCACCTGCAAGAGAAACAAATATTCCCCTATTAGGAACTTCTTCAGAGTGTGTCCTTGACTAACCACACCATTCTCCAGACCAACTCATGCTATTGAGCTTTCCCAAGATAGGCTACGGACATCTTCCAGAGCAGAGCACACCCGGGAAACACACCATACTGACAGACTGAGTCAAAGGTCAAACAAGCCTCATACGTCAGTGAGATGGTAAGAAGGCTTACTGTATACAAACCCTGCCAATACGCATGCAACATCCACATCATACAACCACTGCAAGTGCATTCCAGTGGCTGGTCCGGCGCTGAAGAAACCCTTAACCTGCTCGAGCCAGCGTGCTGCAGAGTGGTTTGTTTTCTTCTTTCTTTTACGACCAGTACCACACACACTCACTGGCAGTGACTACCACACTGCTTTTTGTTCATGCGGTTGCTAAGGTGCTGATGGAATAGCAGGAGAGGAGGCAGTAGATGGCCACCACTGTCTAAAGGCTAATGAATAGGCCCTGTGTGGCCTGTTTTCTTTACTGATAATAGCAGCCCTTCGTCTTAGATGTTTTTAGGGCAAACGAGCTGGTTTGTGGGGACGTGAGGTTTAAGAGGATATCCTACTATGGTACTCTCATCCACTCACTGACAACTCGGTTTGGGCAGGTGAGAAATTACAGAGGGGAAAATCATCCGATAGCTGCTATCAAAACTGCTTTACGCTAATGGAATCTCAGGTACAATAACCAAGTTGGCAGTGTCAATTATGAAGGCGCTGACAGGTTTCATGCGTGAGAATCCTGACAGCTTTCACATCACATTAAACGATTAAATGAGGTCGGGATGGATACCGAAAGTGCTCGGTGTCGCCAAGCCTCTAATCTTCATGTCAGACACAATGAAACAGACATTTGCCTTCATCACGTAACTTCTGATTGGTTTGCCAGTTTGAGTTATAAAAAATAAAAAAGGAAATGAAAAAAAGGAATTGGATGTGAAAATACACTTTCTCCAACTGTGCATGTCTGCATAGTTGGTACCGTCTGACATCTTTCAAATGAGAGACGTCAAGGACATTGCTTTCTAGGGAGAAGCGAACTGAACCTCCTGTGTTTTGGAACAAGCTGTGGTTTCATTCTGACTTAAAGCAGAAAAGTCTGTTTTGTGTTGCAAGGTAAGGCTACGTAATGGGGAACTTTTCCTACATATCCTTCCCTCCCGTATCCTTCGCTAATTAAACCTGAGCCCAAAATTCATGCAGAGAACAAAAAACAATTGTATTGGAGCCAAACGCTATCAGGCGAGCATCTGAAACAAACAGATTACTGTTCATTTAGAATATCATTAGCGTCATGTTTTGTTCATCTTTGTACAGTATATCACAAAAGTGAGTACACCCCTCACAATTTTGTAAATATTTGAGTATATCTTTTCATGTGACAACACTGAAGAAATGACATTTTGTTACAATGTAAAGTAGTGAGTGTACAGCTTGTATAACAGTGTAAATTTGCTGTCCCCTCAAAATAATTGAGCGTGGAGAGAGATAACGGCTCAGGTGAGAGACTCGAGTACGTGGGAGAAACGGATGAATCTATTAGGATATTGATATTGGGACATTATCTAGGGACATCAAATGGGACAGCAAGAGTTACACGTGCCGTTGGGAAGACGAACTGTAAACGCTATATGAAAAAGACACGCTAGAATGATAAGTGCCGGGAGAGGGGGGGGGGGTTTGGTCTACACACTGCAGTCAGTTTAGACTAAGTATTCATTGAGATACTGATCCTTCATTACCAGGCCACTTGCGACAGGAAAACAGGGACAAAGGGGGGCTGTAATGAGAAGAGTTATTACCGGCAACAAAAGGTTCTGTTTATAAATGAACATTCTACCCGGGACGATGTGTGCTAAGTTGAGAAGCTCAAAGTAAGCACTAAGGACTGTCATTCTGAATTTGGGTTGGATAATTTATAAAATGTTATAGTTCTGATTCGGGTACAGCGAGAGATGCTTTCGAACGGTGAAGGGTGAGGGCGCTGCTCAAATTTATTAGGCCTAGGGAGGCTCCAGAAACCTTATCTCTAAGTATCCTCCGACAGGGAGGTTGTTAGAGAACTCACTGGACGATAGATTATATGATTGTGGGATATACGTTCATGTCAAGATTAGCACCAGAGCATGACCAGCTGTGCATTGACACGGGATGGCATACACACAAAACATGAAATGGGAAATAATTATTTTTTTCTCCAAAAGTCAACACAGCCACAAATACTCTACTAAATGGCCTTAGTTAGGTTTCATTGTTAACTTGAGCATTGCAGCAAAATAACAGAAAATAACAACCGTTCTTTGAAATCTCTAGGGCATCTGGCGAGCTTCAGTAAAGTAAGGAGACAAAAACTCTGTCAGTGCAAAGTTAATAAAAAACACAAACAACCATAATGCCAATTCTGGCAAGGTTGAACAAGTGGTACGACTGGCTGTCACCGCCTCTTTGTAGCATGCTTGATACTGTGCGGATACAAATCCACAAAAGTAGCCAAGTTCAACGCGCTTTCGAATTCAGAAATATTAAATTCATACATTTCATTGCAGATAGGTGTGCTTTCAAAGGCTCAATGATCTGAGGCCTAACTGGAAGACCTTGACAAACCTCTCGGCATTCTAGACGGGCCTGGGTTTCAGAATAATTAACAACGTTCCCTCTTCCCAGCAGAGTGCAGACCCATCCTGAGGTGATGGCCTCCTGCCAATATGGCTACATCCATTAGAGATTCTCCTCCTGTCTGCCTGGTATGTTCACTTTGACACCTCCTCAGTTCTCTCTCTCTCCCAGTCGTTCCTCTTTCTCTTCTTTTTATCTCGCCCAGTCTCAGCTCAATCAAGTGCCCTTGTCAGCTATATTGCCCTCAGAAATTATTTATACCCATTGACTTATTCCACATTTTTTTGTGTCGAGCTCAATGGCACAGGAAACTGAGAGACCAGAATATTTTATATAATGTTGCAAGTTTGCTAGTGCAAGTGTCAGGCCAGACCCATGTTGATATGTTTTGTTCTTTGCAGACAGGCCATGCGTAGCCAATGTGATTTATTGGATATTTATTGTTATCATATGTGCTACCTGTAGGCTACAATGTTTTTATTTGTTGGCTTTATGTAGGCTATTTTTATATAGTCGGCAATAGAAGTAACTTTTTATCATTTATTTGGATAGAATTTTGATTTACCACATGGCAATGATTGGGACATGAAGACATTATTATAAATAAAATCAGACGGTTCCAAAAATATTTGCATATGAAAACCATAACTGGCACATAGATACGTCAAAATTGTAAGATAAATTGGCATTCCACATGAGAAAGGTTGCCGACTCCTCATCTAGCCTATTACCGGCAACGTAGGTTAGCCTGATGAGGGGCTGTCACTGTTAAGTAAACGCAACACAGGGTGCATTGGCCAATTCATTGAAAACTTTGGCTTTGGCTTGCTTGTATAGAGTGAGTACTAACTGTTTTCTGAAATTCTTTCAAGAGCGAAATTCGTAATGTGGCTCGAGCACTTTCACAAGGTACTGAAACCCCCTGTTCTTAAGAACGACAATGGGTGCATATCCACAGCTATAATAAACCAAAGACTGTAAACAAATATAAACATAGCCTACCTATCACTCTTGAATTTCTTTGGCCCGATCAGAATCAGCTGCCAATGGCTGCTTGAATGCAGAGGGTAGACAGTGTTGTGTTGTTTCTTTGCGTTTCCCTCTTGCTCACTGGGGAGATATTGGTGTAAATGTGTCAACATATTCTCATTGAGCGTGGTGACATACTGTTAATGTTTTATTCACACTATCCATTGGCATCTAGTGGGAAAATGAAATGTTCCCAAACTGGAGATTTAAACAATGATGGAGGATCCTCCCATTTGACTCCACCACTCGCCATCATACAGAACAAGTTCCTGGCTGTGCCTCACAAAGGACAGTTTGAAATGTGCCAATTAAGATTTTTATATTGATTACAACCTGCGCATAGGCTCTATAGGCATAGGCTCTATAGGCTCTGTTTTCAGCTCAGCTTTACTCAAGAGGCATAGGCGTACAACGCACTGTTGGCATAGCCTATAGGTCGAGTGTTTTATTTTGTAAATATACTTAAGTATTTGGAGACGAATACATGTACCATTTTACGCTTTGATGAGCAGAACGCAACAATACTCTGATTCTTCTGAGCCATCATGGTCCCTCTCCTTAATCTGCTATACGCTACCCACCCCTCTCTTTCTCCTTTCCTGAACTTGAGGTTTCTGCTCCAGGGTGGCCCGAGGGTAAATGGGAGAGTCCAAATCGCACTATTCTTTAAGCCCCCTACCACCCCCAGTTCAGTGTCCTGGATCACACCAGTGAAAAAGGGGAGAAAATAACTTATGTTTGGGACCTTAGGTGTGCACTGAAAAGCACGGAACTGGACCCTCAAAGGCTTTGTGACACTGTCAGCAGTGATGGAGGACAGGTGGCTCGGGGCTAACATTAAAGGGCCGGGCGTCAACTAAGGCTGTGTCACAATAATGGGCTTCATATCCTTGTCTCCTTTCCTTTGTGAGCGCTGATATGAAAGGACCGGATGGCTGTGGGCCATTGATTTACAACTTAGTCTACTGTGTTAACTGTCACATCATACAGGTAGGGGGGAATAATATACCGGCTGCCTACCACAAGCAAGGAAATTATACAACTGTGAAGAGATATAGCTAGGTATACAATCTCCGGTACTCAAAGTGACAGGTTTGGGTTATTATTATTACTAAACCAAGGGAAATGACTCCTTGACACAAAGTAAATAAAGTTCATACTCTAATAATATTGCGGCTAAGGAGTGCTGTCAGGGAAATTGCAAGATTGTTATAATGCTTGTATTGCATTATAATGGTTGTTTTATTTGACAGAATAGAATATTCTGTTAACTATTGTGTGTGTGTTCTACTGAGGATGGGCCTCTATGAGATAACACTGACAAAGGAGATTTACCATGTCTTTGGGTGATAAAACCTAAAGAGCATTCCAGAGAACATGAGTTCATGTTTCTGCTCTATACCGTACCAGGAAGAGATGGTTGTCACGCCCTGACCTTAGAGAGCGTTTTTATGTCTCTATTTGGTAATAGAGACATAAAATGCAAATGAATTACTTAAAAATCATACAATGTGACTTTCTGGATTTTTGTTTCAGATTCCGTCTCTCACAGTTGAAGTGTACCTATGATAAAAATTACAGACCTCTACATGCTTTGTAAGTAGGAAAACCTGCAAAATCGGCAGTGTATCAAATACTTGTTCTCCCCACTGTATACGCCAAGTGCACTATGATATTGAGTATCAGCATTTAAACTCCTGCATATGCATATGATCATGTCCGGTGTGATGCCATGCATAAATAGGCTGATTATCTATACTCAGGCAAACTGAGTGGCAGAAGGCAGGTCCTGCTCCTAACAGCCTGTTTAAGTAACGCTGGTGTGTGTGTGTATGGCTCTGTGTGTGTGTGCGTGTGTATTCACAACCTTGCGCGTGTATTTATGTGTGTTGAGTTCATTAATATCAGAGTATAGAAAAGGGGCCTGTCCTCTTGAGTACTGATGAAGTCTACTCCACTGTAGAGGAGCTGCTCTCCTCCATCCTGCCTCCAATTGTTCATCGTTCCTTTCCGATAGACACCATTGCGCAGAGAAGAGGGAGAATCCTGGCAAAAAGACTAAGGTGGAGGGGAGGGAAAGAGGGGCAGAGGGGGACAAATAGTCTTGGGAGAGGGAGAGAAAGCAAGGAGAAATCACTTTAACTTCATCCATTGTCTCCATGTAAATCTGCCCTGATCAAGATTCCGCGAGCATCCTGGCAGCCAGTTCAATCTGAAAAGACGTGGCTATGCAGAGAGGGAGGGAGGGAGGGACACAGGGAAGACAGAGGTAGGGAATGGACACTATGAGGTCTTAAAGAAGTACACACACATCCAAATGACAACACACAGGCCCTTCAGTTTCATTCAAACAGAGGGTCAAAGAGGCTAGCTGCTGCCTCCACATAAGCCTTGCAACAGGCCATTCTACTGCCAATGTTTGTCTATGGAGATTGCATGGCTGTGTGCTCAATTTTATACACCAGTCAGCAACGGGTGTGGCTGAAATAGCCGAATCCACTCATTTGAAGGGCTGTCCACATGCTTTTGTATATATAGTGTATTTGTTGTCTTAAGAAGGAAGATGTTTAAGGTTTTTCCATTCATGTTTTGAAGTTGGATTTTTAGCACGTATAGCACGTTAGCACGTAGGGCGCACCAATTGTTGTCACCTCATTATTCAGTATGTGTTACACCTGTGCTGGCTTGTCCATCTTGTTAGTCCGAAGGTTTTTCACCTGTGCTGGCTACAGTTGTCTTCAGAGAACATTCCTTTGTCTGATCTTCCCCATTTTCGTTTTGCTCAACTTTTTGGTTTGCTTCCTGTCTAAGTTTGGTGTGCGTTTATCATTCATTTGCCTCTTCTTTGGGCAAATTGAGTGTCGGCTCATTGTAGGTGTCTTAGGTCCCAGTTTTTGCTAGTAAACTTTCAGTGGACACCCCCATGAGTGTCTTTCAGAACCCCTCCTAAAACCCCACCTGTTTCATTTTGTTGTCAGTGACTCTGTTAGTTCCCCCTTCTGTTTGAGCGACATTTTCGGTTCTTGCTGGGGAACGTAACACTGATCAACCATACTTGCATAAAAGTGAGAAGGGTGCAGCTGCAGCCCAGAATTCAGGGCGTTCCTGAATCTGCAGGAACCCCTCTTTATACACTGAAAAAAAATATAAGCGCAACATGCAACAATCTCTGAGTTACAGTTCATAGAAGAAAATCAGTCAATTTAAATTAATTAATTAGGCCATAATCTATGGATTTCTGGGAATACAGATATGCATCTGTTGGTCACAGATAACCTTCAAAAAAGGTAGGAGCGTGGATCAGAAGACCAGTCAGTATCTGGTGTGACCACCATTTGCCTCATGCAGCACGACAACTCATTCGCATAGAGTTGATCAGGCTGTTGATTGTGACCTGTGGAATGTTGTCCCACTCCTCTTCAATGGCTGTGTGAAGTTGCTGGATATTGGCGGGAACTGGAACAGGCTGAAGTACAAGTCGATCCAGACTATCCCAAACATGCTCAATGGGTGACATGTCTGGTGAGTATGCAGGCAATGGATGAACTGGTATACCCCCACCATAACACACTCTGTTCACAACGTTGACATCAGCAAACTGCCATCTGCCTGGGTTAATCCGTGAATAGACACTTCTCCAGCGTGCCAGTGGCCATCGAAGGTGAGCATTTGCCCACTGAAGTTGGTTACGACGCTGAACTGCAGTCAGGTCAAGACCCTGGTGAGGACGACGAGCAAACAGATGAGCTTCCCCGAGGTGGTTTGACAGTTTGTGCAGAAATTCTTTGGTTGTGCAAACCCACAGTTTCATCAGCTGTCCGGGTGGCTGGTCTCAGACGATCCCGCAAGTGAAGAAGCCATATGTGGTCGTCCTGGGCTGGCGTGGTTACACATGGTCTGTGGTTGTGAAGCCGATTGGACATACTGCCAAATTCTCTAAAAAGGAGGCGGCTTATGGTAGAGAACTGAACAGTCAATTTGTTGTATGACAGAACTACACATTTTAGAGTGGCCTTTTATTGTCCCCAGCACAAGGTGCACCTGTGTAATGAGCATGCTGTTCAATCCGCTTCTTGATATGCCACACCTGGCAGACGAATGGATTATCTTGCCAAAGAACAAATGCTCACTAACAGGGATGTAACACATTTGTGCAAAACATTTGAGAGAAATACGTTTTTTTGTGCATAGGGAACATTTCTGGGATGTTTGTTTTCCAGCTCATGAAACATGGGACCAACACTTACATATTACATTGATATTATTGGTCCATTTGTTATCTATAAATCCAGTACATAGGTGGGAGGCAGGGGCGCTCCAGTACAGTAGATGGCGGTAATGCACCATAACGTTGGATGCCAACCCGCAGATAAACCCCACTGAACAACGGTAGCTAGCTATAGCTAGTACACACCAGTAGTGTTCTTCGCCCCAGCCTGTCGGGCACTATTTTCCCACAGTTCTGTTAATGATGACGAGGACAGGTGTTCATCAGGTGGGAGAAAAGAATACTGTGTGCTAGCTTAGCCAGCTAGTCCTAAGGACGACTCTGGTACACAGCAGCAGGTGGGAGGCGGGGGTGACACCGCTTGCTAGCTAACTAGAAAGCTAGTTCGCACACGATGTCGTTAGCACACGGTGTCGCCCCTGCATCCCGCCTGCTGTGTACCGGAGTCAATTTGCTGAGGCAATTGATAGAAACCGATTTAAGTTAACAAAGTTGTGGTGGCAATCAGCTTTGAAATCAGCATATTTTGCTTTGTGGTTTGCATATTATCACAGACAAAGTACCAGGGTAGTGAATTGCTGTAAGCTAGCAAGAAAAATGTGCCTACAAAGCTGGAAACTACCGGTATCTTCTTGCATTATACTGTGTTCTATGCCTGTATGGACATTGTTTTGCAAGCAGTAATTAACTGTTTCAAACTTTCTACATTCCATGTCGCATTATTCAAGTGTGTTAACCTCTGTGCAGCATGAGTGGGGAGCGAACATGAGGCTGCCCAGACTTCCAGTGCAGGCTAAGTGGGGAGCGAACATGAGGCTGCCCAGACTTCCAGTGCAGGCTAAGTGGAGAGCGAACATGAGGCTGCCCAGACTTCCAGTGCAGGCTAAGTGGAGAGCTAACATGATGCAGCCCAGACTTCCAGTGCAGGCTAAGTGGGGAGCTAACATGATTCTGCCCAGACTTCCAGTGCAGGCTAAGTGGAGAGCTAACATGATGCTGCCCAGACTTCCAGTGCAGGCTAAGTGGGGAGCTAACATGAAGCTTCCCAGACTTCCAGTGCAGGCTAAGTGGAGAGCTAACATGATGCTGCCCAGACTTCCAGTGCAGGCTAAGTGGGGAGCTAACATGATTCTGCCCAGACTTCCAGTGCAGGCTAAGTGGAGAGCTAACATGATGCTGCCCAGACTTCCAGTGCAGGCTAAGTGGGGAGCGAACATGAAGCTTCCCAGACTTCCAGTGCAGGCTAAGTGGGGAGCGAACATGAGGCTGCCCAGACTTCCAGTGCAGGCTAAGTGGAGAGCTAACATGATGCAGCCCAGACTTCCAGTGCAGGCTAAGTGGGGAGCTAACATGATTCTGCCCAGACTTCCAGTGCAGGCTAAGTGGAGAGCTAACATGATGCTGCCCAGACTTCCAGTGCAGGCTAAGTGGGGAGCTAACATGAAGCTTCCCAGACTTCCAGTGCAGGCTAAGTGGAGAGCTAACATGATGCTGCCCAGACTTCCAGTGCAGGCTAAGTGGGGAGCTAACATGATTCTGCCCAGACTTCCAGTGCAGGCTAAGTGGAGAGCTAACATGATGCTGCCCAGACTTCCAGTGCAGGCTAAGTGGGGAGCTAACATGAAGCTTCCCAGACTTCCAGTGCAGGCTAAGTGGAGAGCTAACATGATGCTGCCCAGACTTCCAGTGCAGCATGAGTGGAGATCTAACATGATGCTGCCCAGACTTCCAGTGCAGCATGAGTGGGGAGCTAACATGATGCTGCCCAGACTCCCAGTACAGGCTAAGTTGAGCAGGTATGGTGCTTTTGCGCAACAAGTGGGACATTGGCTGCACTGATAAGAGTTGATCCTTGAGACACATTTGACAGAAGTACTGAAAGTAACAAAAATTCGAAAACCACATTGTTTTTCATGTTTTTATACCTTGCAACACTAGTCGTCACTATGACAATGAACACACTGAATGGTCTTGTGTTACCGCCTTATTAAAATAGTATTCCAGCAGTAGGATGCATTGAACAGTTGATTGACAGGTGTACTGTAGATTGATAAACGATAGACGTTCCTCTAGTGTGGATGCTCGCCAACGTGGGTCTGAGTCCGGACTCACAATAAACGTCTTTAAAATAACTGACACTATTACTGCAATACTGCCATCTGTAGGATGATAACGAGTGCTCGACTTTGTTAAGGATGCTCTTATGGAAAAGTGTTTGTTCACATTTGTAATTGGCTGATGCAGAACTTGTTCCGGGAAACAGTCACTTATCTGATGAGGTTAACATGTGCCAGGTTATCTAACGGGACCAGCTACAATTTGGCGTTATATCACGTGCAAGTAAATTGATGACTTTAATTAGCTTTTATGTGCATTTTGAGACGGCGGAAATTGTTCACATTTGAACTGTTTGTAATGTTCTTACATATGGCCACGTTGTTTAGAATTGTAGTGCAGTTTATTTGACCTTCTGGTATGCAGCTTGACAGGCCTTGTTCATCAGACAGGAAAACAAATTGCTAATATTTGCAGGCAGCCAATGAAAGACTAATTACATTTTCATTTTCTTCCTTAATCAAAGACATCAGAGCGGCACACGTTCGGACTTTTACGTACTAACCTTTACGTACTCAACTATGGGGCCTTCTAGTTCTTCAGTTTTTTCAATACTGAAATTAAACATAGTTTAAATATTTGATGGAGGAGCCAAATTCCCCCTCTACATCCCAAACTCGATCTTCGTATTTTTGGGAAGAGCGATCCAATCTGTCTTATTTCAAGTGCTTTCCAAGAATAGGCTTTTATCCACTTAGTCCAAGGGGTAAAAAAGAGCATGCAGTTTCACAGAGCATGCAGGAAGCGGGTAGAGAAGTTCAATGTGCCATAGAAACTGTCAAATGGTGTCAACCCCCAAATGGCTGACATTGGTATATAGTAATGTCTATGGCGAGGTTCTCCAGAGTGAGACAGGTTTGGAGTTAGCGAATGATGAGTGAGGAGGAACGCATCGATATGAAGGGTGGGTTTGGGTACACCGCCGGCAGTAGGCTAGTCTGATGAGTTCTTCCTTCGGGCGAACATTTTCAGAGATTCTACTTCCCCGCAGAAATGCCAGGAGCCTTGTTGCAGGTGTGGAACTCAATCAGTCGTTGTTTTGCTGGGCTTCCCACACTCCTGGAGTGAAACTAAAGCAACAAAATGAGAACGAGGGCTACAGTTCAACACGATCACGCACCACATTAAGATGAGGTCTTCTGTCTGCTTTTTTATCACTTTTTGGAAACCGAGACTAAACGTGACGCACACAAGCAGACAGGCACACGCAGGTATCTCATACACGCACACACAGCAGCAGAGATCAGATAACACTCGATTTTTTACAGAAACACACTACACAGGGGGACACTGGGAGAGAGCCACTCGAGAGGAGAGTTAGTAACCCCGGGAGGAGCAGTGGAGCGTCTTGCTGGCTGGTCTTGAAAAGACTTCATTTCAGCGTGGATAATAAAGGGCCCAACACGAAGCAGGGGAGTTGCTGGCCCGATTCACTCTCAAATTCTCCCTACTGCAGCCCTCAGTTTCTCACTCGCTCTCCCTTTCCCTTTCTCAATTCTCGCTGCTGCACCTGTTTTTCTCTTGCTCAATTCCCCCTGCATTTACACTGCCATTTCCCTCTCTCGTTTCTAATTGCACCCCTCTCTTTCTCTCCATTTCTTTCAAATTTCTCCCCGCTGCACCCCTCGCTCACTCTTGTTCCCTCTAATTTTCTAACCGCCTCATGTTTTCCCCACTCTTATTTCCATATAACCCTCTGTTTCTCGTTCTTTCCCCCACACTCCTCTGTACTTTCTACTCCCCCTCTCATTTTTTATGTCACACTCTCTCCCTCCCTCTGTCGCACATACCCTCACTCCCTCTTCTCTCTGTCAAGTGCTGTGCATCAGTGGACCGTCTGTGTGACTGATGGAACCATGTTGACTGCAAACAGAAGCCTGTTGCTCCATCTTCAAGTGATCAATGCACTGTGTGCTACAAGTGGCTATGTTCTCATTCATCTTCAATGAGCTGTGCTTTACTTCCTAAGAACTACAGCCTATGCTATGACATATTTTAGAGATGAAAATGTAATTTGTTAAAAGAGAACCAGTGTGTGTGTTTGTCACTGAGACGCCCTGAGTCGGATATCTGTTTTCCTCTGAAAGCCATCACTTCCTTGGCATTATTGGCTAAAAACAACAGGATCGGCAACTACTGCAGCAAACCAAATCTCTTGGCTCAGGGGGGCCAGTGGGTGGGCACACACTCAAACTGGATAAAGAGGGAGAGAGAAAGCGAGAGAGAGAAAAATATGTAGGGAGGAACATTCCTGAGGCCTCAGAGAAAGCTGTTGTAACGCCATAGATGGGTGCCATCTCAGGGCCTAGTCATCACACTCCCCCTATTAAGAAATGATACCGCTGCACAGTGTGCACATACTGTGCTAGACATACACACATGCACATGTGTGCTTGGCCAACACACTCTCGAGTGCAGCTCCATCGCAATTTACGATCGAAGTCTTGCTCGATGGGGTGTGACCTATACACGTCATGAGTCATCTCGTCAACGGGAGGACTTTAAAGGATAGGAAGCATGAGTTTTTACTCACCAATTAACACAGTGTGGTCAAACACTTAGTAACTTTGTTGTAGTCCCGGTCTGGTTACCTATAAGTACAAACAGTTATGTTTTGGGGTTATTACATATCTATTTCTGGATATCTTAGAAACTTCCCACGGTGCACTTGTGTCTGTTATCTCGTGAGAATTCATTAGCACTGCAGGCTCAGGTGCCTTCTTGCCGTGGGCTCAAAACGAAAGAGAAAATCATACCTGCTTGCTCCAATTGTATAGTACCTCGTCAGTTTTTGTTATCTCAACTTTTATGCATGTTCTCTGTAAAGTAGGCTACGGGAGTTTTGCAACTTTTTCCACCTTGGCTTAGTGCTAGTGTGCTAGTTAACTGACATCTGGAATCGATCCATTTTGGATTTTTTTCTCCCTATATAGCTACTGGATTTCCACGAATCTCCCTCGGCCTGGTGAAGCGTCTGCCTCGCTTTGGTAGCTAACTCAGCCTGCACTCTTAAAAAGTTACAATCGGATGGGACCCAGCCATAAATCTAAGTCTCATCTCTCTCTTTGCTTTTGATCTGTGGTTTAAGTTGTGTTGTGTTAGTTGTGTTCTAGCTGGTGTCCAGGAGTTGGGCTCTAGCTTGCAGACCATAACCGTGGTGGTTGGCTAGGCTAATAGCTAGTTGGCTACACACAAACACCCCATAATGTCAAAGTGGAATTTTGTTATTCAATTTTTTTTATACAAATTAATAAAGAATGAAAAGATGAAATGTCTTCAATCAATAAGTATTCAAACCATTTGTTATGGCAAGCCTAAATAAGTGCAGGAGTAAAATAAGTACAGGAGTATTTGCTTCACAATAACTTGCATGGACATACTGTCAGGTTTTGGCCAGGACTGTTCAGGTTTTGGTCACTAGATGTCCCCATTGCACCTTTTTTGTACCTTTTGTTTTTCCTTGCTCTAATTATTGTTTGCACCTGTGTGTCGTTCCCTTGTTAGTATTTAAACCCTGTGTGTTCCTCAGTTCCTTGCTCAGTGTTTGTATGTTAGCACCCAGCCCCAGCCCAAGCCTTGTTCTGAACATATGATTCTCTTATTGGATTTTCCAGAGGTTCTCTGGTTTAGTTCTTGTGTATTTTTGAGTAGTCTTTTGAGGTTTGTTTTTCCCTGCTGTTTTTACCACTTTGGAGTTTCTTTGTATTTTGGAGGATATCCATTTTGTGCTTCTTGGCTTTATGTTTGGACATTGTGGATTTAGATTCTTTGCCTGAAGATTTTGTTCTTTAATTAAACCACCATCTCTAGTACTGCTGTGTCTGCCTCATCTTCTGGGTTCTGACGATTATTAGTGACTGTTTCTCGCACCGGGTCCTGACACATACAAAGTTGCATGGACATAAAAGGTTGCATGGACTCTGTGTGGAATAATAGTGGTTAACATGATATTTGAATGATTACACCATCTATGTACCACACACACATACAGATAATTGTAAGGTTCCTCAGTGAATTTTAAACACAGATTCAACCATAAAGACCAGGGAGGTTTTCTAATGCCTCACAAAGAAGGGCACCTATTGGTAGATGGGTGGGGGGGAAAAAGCATACTATAAAATATTCCTTTGAGCATTCCTTCAATAATGGTTTGGATGGTGTATCAATACACCCAGTCACAACAAAGATACAGGCGTCCTTCCTAACTCAGTTGCCGGAGAGGAAGGAAAACGGTTACAGAGTTTAATGTCTGTGATAGGACAAAACTGAGGAGGGAACAACAACATTGTAGTTACTCCATAATACTAACCTAAATGACAGGGTGAAAAGGAAGCCTGTACAGAATAAAACATTCCAAAACATGCATCCGGTTTGCAATTGTCACGACTTCCGCCGAAGTCGGTTCCTCTCCTTGTTGGGGCGGCGCTCGGCGTCACCGGTCTTCTAGCCATCATCGATCCACTTTTCATTTTCCTTTTGTTTTGTCTTGTCTTCGCACACACCTGGTCTCAATTCCCTCATTACATGTTGTGTATTTAACCCTCTGTTCCCCCCATGTCTTTGTGCGGAATTGTTTATTGTAAGTGCATGTGCACGTTTTCTCAGGTGCGCGACGGGTTTTGTACCCATTTGTTTGTTGTTCTGGTTTCCGGTGGTTTTATGAATAAAACTGCTCCGTTGATTACCCAGTTTTGCTCTCTTGCGCCGGACTTCCCTGCCACCAGTTACGCACTCCCTTACAGCAATAAATGAACAAAAGGAAAACTGCAAAAAATGTGGCATAGAAATGTACTTTATGTCCTGAATACAAAGTGTTATGTTTGGGGCAAATCCAACACATCACTGAGTACCACTTCATATTTTCAAGCATGGTGGTGGCTGCATCCTGTTATGGGTATGCTTGTCATTAGCAAGCACTAGGTACTTTCTTTTTCGAGCTAAGCACAGGCAAAATCCTAGAGGAAAACCTGGTTCAGTCTGCTTTCCAACAGACACTGGGAGACATTCAACTTGACACAAAAAAGACAATTAAATCAATTTTAATCCCACTTCGTAAGATAACAAAATGTTTAAGTTTACATTATAGGCAATAGGCTGGCCAGCCTTGTCCTCCATATTACAGCACAACCCGGAAAAATATTTTCCGACATGGAATTCTGATCGGTTTAATGCAATAACTAGAAAAATAGAAAAGTTAGGTGCAACTTTGCATTGGGACTTCTGATGGGTATACCAAATAAAATCCATATGTTAGTGGTTAAGTTTATACTACCTACCTTTTAACAATTGTTAGCTACAAAGTTGAACAAAGTCACACACACATCTCCTTGTGATACATCAGAAATAGGGAGATATAAAAGTAGGCCAAACCCATTTGTTTTTGAGCATGCACGGCTTGGGTCTGGAGGTTGCACCTGGTTAGTAGGCTGGTAGCTTTACGGCCCAGACTCCAGCCTAATTACAGGTGGACAAAGCAAGGCCTCTTTATGGGCTCTGATACAGAGGAGTCGGAGTGTGGGAAAAAGCAAGCGTCCCCTTCTACTCCCAGATCTCCAGGAACAGATGGGATGGAGATGAGGGTAGATGGGTAGATGCTAGAGCTCTAAAGAAAGCCTGGAGAACAGACAGACGGATGGGCTGCGAGGTGGATAGACACATGGACAGGCAAGAAGAGATACACACAGAAATACAGTATTATGTGACAGACAGGCAGACATGCAGGCAATGAGTTTGACAGAAAGAGGGGTGATGACAGGGGGATAGCTAGGGAAGAGCCTTCCTTCCCACAAAGCAGGAGCCCCAAAGACCTGATATCAGACAGCGGGTCCTGGGGCCTCATTTATAATCGTTGGGTAAATTTCACACAAATTTTCAGCATGAGTAACTTCTGGAAAAAAGTCTGCGAACTCGGGGTGTAAACGTACATGTACCCGGCTCGGTAATGGGACCTCGGTTCAGTCTGCACACCCAAATGAATACAAATATACAGTATATGCACAACATAAAAACACTCGACCTATAGGCTATGCCTACGCTGCATTGTAGGCCCATGCCTCTTGAATAAATCTGACCTGAAAAAATATTTCAGGCTATTCCATTAAAACAACTAGAACCTATGCACACATTGTAATAAAAATTAATATCTTAATTGCCGCATTTCAAACGGTCCTTTTGTGAGACGTAGCTGGGAACTAGTTACTTACGATGGTGAGTGGTGGGGATGATAAACCAGAATTAGAACTAGAGGATCCTCCATCGTTTAAATATCCAGCTTGGGAACATTTGGCTTCCACATAGATTACAATGGCGATCGACAGAGTTGTGGATAAAACATTAACAGTATGTCGCTCGACGAAAATAGCCTACGCAGCTGTCAACACCTCAAATATGTTGATACATTTACAACGACATAAACCCAGTAGCAAGAAGGAAATGCAAAGAAACATCACATTGTCTCCCCTCTGCATTCAAGCACCGGGTCAAAGAAAGAGTGATAGGTAGTGATAGGTAGGCTATGTTACAGTCTGGTTTATAGCTGTGGATATGAGCCAGTTTACGCTGTTCTGTGAAGGGAGTAGTACACAGCCTTGTACGAGATCTTCAGTTTCTTGCCAATTCCTCACATGGAATAGCATTCATTTCTCAGAACAAGAATAGACTGACGAGTTTGAGAAGAAAGTTCTTTGTTTCTGGCCATTTTGAGCCTGTAATCGAACCCACAGATGCTGATGCTCCAGATACTCAACTAGTCTAAAGAAGGACAGTTTTATTGCTTCTTTAATCTGAACAACAGTTTTCAGCTGTGCTAACATAATTGCAAAAGGGTTTTCTAATGATCAATTAGCATTTTAAAATGATAAACTTGGATTAGCTAACACAACGTGCCATTAGAACACAGGAGTGATGGCTGCTGATAATGGGCCTCTATATGCCTATGTAGATATTCCATTAAAAATCAGCTGTTTCCAGCTACAATAGTCATTTACAACATTAACAATGTCTACACTGTATTTCTGATCAATTTGATGTTACTTTAATATACAACAAAAAAATCTAAAACAAGGACATTTCTAAGTGACCCCAAACTTTTGAACGGCAGTGTACATTAAATATATAATTATTAATATTGTATGATAGCTAGCAAATTAATTAACTAAATACCGTGCATAGCTGGATCTTCTGAAGGAACATTTTTTATTTCTATAATTTTCAGAAGCTAACCAAACAAAAACATCATTAGTTTTACAAGAAGTGTTTGTGCAGTCATGTGCATTAGCAGCACAACTTATTTACATTCGTTTTTACTTACACTTGTATGTTGACTCCATATACTGACGTTGAGGTGTTAAGTTTTGTCAGACTTTTCTTAGCGGATGTACAATCGTTGTGAATGTAATGATGGGGAGTTTCAGGCCCCGGGGTGAACATAATTTGTACATTCGCAAACTCAACTAAAAACGTGGGCTGAGGGGCTTACGTTGCAAACTTCCCTTGCTTGGCTAATCATTCGGACCGCCCTCCAAGATGGTGACAGGGATTTTCCCAAGGGCATAAGGCGAGGGTAAGTGGACGAGGGTGTGTCTTTTAGGAGTTTGAACCGCAGCCAGTGTACGACTGGGAAAAATCCACTTGAACGGCCCGCCAACTGGTAATTACTAACTCCTCTATCATCCTGACCACTCACTTCTCCCACATGGTGACCTCTGACGTCACCTACTAAGGAAATCGCCTTTATAACAGCATTTACGGCAGTTAAAACTTCTTATGGCTACAATCCCGATAACGGGATCGATATGACAACAGCCAGTGAAAGTGCAGGGCGCCAAATTTAAACAGAAATTTCATAATTAAAATTCCTCAAACATACAAGTATTTTATACCATTTCAAAGGTAATCTTGTTGTTAATCCCACCGTGTCCGATTTCAAAAAGGCTTTACAGCGAAAGCACCACAAATGATTATGTTATGTCACCGTCAAATCACAGATAAACACAGCCATTTTCCAGCCAAAGACAGGAGTCACAAAAAGCAGAAAGAGATAAAATGAATCACTAACCTTTGATGATCTTCATCAGATGACACTCATAGGACTTCATGTTACACAATATATGTATGTTTTGTTTGGTAAAGTTAATATTTATATAAAAAAATCTCAGTATACATTGGCGCGTTATGTTCAGTAGTTCCAAAAACATCCAGTGATTTTGCAGAGAGCCACATCAATTTCAAGAAATACTCATAATAAACATTGATCAAAGATCAAGTGTTATACATGGAATTTTAGATCCACTTCTCCTTAATGCAACCGCTGTGTCAGATTTCAAAAAAGCTTTACGGAAAAAGCAAACCATGCAATAATCTGAGGTCGGCGCTCAGAGCCCAATCAAGACAAAAATATATCCGCCATATTGTGCAGTCAACAGAAGTCAGAAGTCATCATAAATATTCACTTACCTTTGATGATCTTCATCAGAATGCACTCCGAGGAATCCCAGTTCGACAATAAATGTTTTATTTGTTCGGTAATGTCCATCATTTATGTCCAAATAGCTACTTTGTTAGCGCGTTTGGTGAACAAATCCAAAGTCACGAAGTGCATTCACTTTAAGCAGACGAAATGTCAAAAAGTTCTGTTACAGTCCGTAGAAACATGTCAAACAATGTATTGAATCAATCTTTAGGATGTTTTTAACATAAATCTTCAATAATGTTCCAACCGGAGAATTCCTTTGTCTTCAGAAATGCGATAGAACAGAGCAGCGCATGGTCAGCGCATGGTCAGGTCATGGTAGACCTTGCTCAATCCCCTCTCATTCGGCCCCACTTCACAGTAGAAGCATCAGACAAGGCTCTAAAGACTGTTGACATCTGGTGGAAGCCTTAGGAAGTGCAAAATTACCCATATCCCACTGTGTATTCGATAGGCGTTGAGTTGAAAAACTACAAACCTCAGATTTCCCACTTCCTGGTTGGATTTTTTCTCAGGTTTTTGCCTGCCATATGAGTTCTGTTATATTCACAGACATCATTCAAAGAGTTTTAGAAACTTCAGAGTGTTTTCCATCCAAATATACAAATAATATGCATATATTAGCAACTGGGATTGAGGAGCAGGCAGTTTACTCTGGGCACCTTTTCATCCAAGCTACTCAATACTGCCCCGCAGCCATTAGAAGTTAAATGCAACAAAACATTTATAAAAAGCAATGTTTTAATGTGGTTTATGTTTACAAGCATGATAGTTATATTTTTTGTTTATGGTTGATCCAGCTCATTGGCCATTAGCCAAACTGGTATTTACAACTTCACAACTGGTAAATTCCCACGTCCCACATGGTTACAAAACACAGCATCAGAGTGGCAACTTGAGTCCCAACATAACAATCCTGTCACAATAGACAATGCCAGGAAAATTGTGAATGTTCTACATTGTGAATGGGATTTAATTTTCCCGCTGTACCGAAAAGTGACCCCAAAACTGCAATACGTACCGAATGGTGGTTTTGGTGAACCGTTACACCTCTACTGCGCATGTACAAAAATATTGAGATTTATAAACTTGGCACACACAATACACATATGCATGTTTCCCTTTATAAATCAGACCTGTCATAAAACTGTGCGCGTGTGAACAAGCATTGTAAAACCTGCCTGGAAAACACCTATTCACCATTTAAGGTGACAATAACGCCCTTTATTTAATGTAAAATGTGCAACTATTGGAATTTCGCCACAGTAGTTTACATAACTGTGATCACATTTCTGTAGAGGTGTGGTCAGAATGTTCTGATATTTTGCAGTGACTTTTTCAAACCAAACATGCATGCTGCCTGTATAACGAGTGCCTGTCTGTGCATTTGTAACAGTTTAACTTTAGTCCGTCCCCTCGCCCCGACCCGGGCGCGAACCAGGGACCCTCTGCACAAATCAACAACAGTCACCCACAAAGCAACGTTACCCATCGCTCCACACATCCGTTACACATTCTGCAAGATTCCCAGCCAACATGTCCAGGTGGGCCACATCTGGTTTCATATGGGCATACCAACTGGGTCACACATTGGAACACACACTTGGGCTACATCATGGGTCCCACATGGGCCCTGGATAATTTTTTTATGGGCTGTAAGTGGCTATCTGGTGTTATTCTTTCAGGAATTATGATCGTGACCCAGTCATATTAACCACTTGGGTCACACACAGACAAACCCATGTGGGCAACAACATGGGTCCCAAATGGGCCCTTTACTATTTTTTTTTAATAAACTAAATTGGGTATCAGTTGTGAATATGGTCATGGACTATCTCCGGGACCCATTTGGGCGCACCTGCAGTCACGCATGGGTATGTGGGCTACAAAATAGGTCCTAAATGGGCCCTGAATCATTTTTAAATGGGCTGTAAGTGGGCTCTCTGGTCAGGGACTTTCTGGGAACCAGTTGGGCATACCACCTGTAGTCACACATGCATGGATAAACACATGGGTCGCAAACGGGCATCTACCATTGTTTTAATGGGCTGCAAGTGGGCTACCTTTGTGAATATGGTCAAAGATTGCCTCAAAGGCTGATCAAATATCAGAATTTCTAATTAATTTGGTGCTTAGTGTTTAAATGAGCAGTGTTCTGTTTTACAGTCTCTTGGACTCGGTGATCTAATGGTGGAAGCACAATATCATACACAATATACAAGTAAAAACAATATAGAGGCTTCATCCCAAAAGAAATAGGACAAAAGCCTGATACAGAGGCTATCTGAACGGACACAGGTGGCAGGATTTCTCCTCAAATCTATAGGATACCTTAATTGGAAAATATTGGAATTATAACTAGGCCTATACTGGAATTATTACTTTGCCCCGTGCTTCTCGAGCTTGCACTTTCTAGCATATAGCCCAGGCCTGATCATTTGATTGAGACAAATTATAGATGCACTTGATCTTGAGAGCCCAGGCGAGAATCGGGCTCTGCTGCAGTTTATCAGAGATGATCGAGGGGCAAAAATAACATTTATAGACTGAAGTAGAAATGAGTCTCTACCAAATTCCTCCGTAGCATCTATAGGCATATTACGAACGGTCCCTATACAGCTTCTTTGGGCATTATTGTCTAGCAGCCTATATAATACACTTCCGTGAACAAATGAAGAAGCCTAGCTGGATGACGGGTAAGCCTAGGAAGTGCTCCACTTGCTCCCATAGGAGCAACCCTGGTCACGCATTTGGCCACAATCACCAATTGCTTCTATTCAGTGTTATTCAATATGCAAAAGTCAATTTTCTTACTTATCCTTTGAACATGCCTATTCTTGCCCGAAACAAATAACCTAGGATACTTCAGGTGTCAGTTCTGACTTGTCATATTGTCGATGCATAGGTTTAGGCTACAAATCCAGAGCCACTTTTACCAAAAGCCTATTGTTTAACGTTGATAAGAAGCACACAGGGTCAGTTGTAAAGGCGATTAGCTTAACAGAATGCTATCCTTTCATCCTCAGAGCCTAATTTGTCGGCCTACACTCAGCCTGCCCAACTGGCCATCATATCGTTCGCAAAATATACCCTACTACAGCTCGCAAAATGACAGCCTACTATTGTTTTTGCCCATATTTATATAAAAATAAAATTGTCCGTAACTAACAAAGTATCATATCAGAATTAGTTTTTCCCCACAAAAGGGCTTTATTACAGACAGATATACTCCTCCGTTTCGGCAGCTGTCAGGGTGACTGTCTCAGACGATCCCGCAAGTGAAGACGGATGTGGAGGTACTGGGCTGGCGTGGTTACACATGGTCTGCGGTTGTGAGGCCGGTTGGACGTACTGCCAAATTCTCTAAAACTATGTTGGTAGAGAATTTAACATTAAATTCTCTGGCAACAGCTCTAGTTGACGTTCCTGCAGTCAGCATGCCAATTGCACGCTCTCTCAAAACTTGAGACAGCTGTGGCATTGTGTTGTGAAAAAACTGCACATTTTAGTGGCCTTTTATTGTCCCTAGCACAAGGTGCATCTGTGTAATGACCATGCTGTTTAATCAGCTTCTTCATATGCCACACTTGAGTAAAAGTAAAGACACCCTACTGGATAATTACTCAAGTAAAATGCACCCAATAGAATACTACTTGAATAAAAGTTTTAAAGTACCTGATATTAAATAACCGCAAGGTAAATGTACTTAAGTATCAAAAAGTAAAAGTATGAAACGTCAGAGCCGTAAATCCAAAAAGCAAAACAGCCTGCCCTTTTATTTGGTTTGCGCTTTTCTTAAAGTTAACATTCTAACGGATGCAGGAAGTTTAGATTTTTTTTAAAGAATGTTGATTCTCAAATAGACAACACTTCAAAATACATCTCTTACAGACAAAATGGAATTATGCCTTAATAATGAAGTAATATAGCCAGTAAACTTAAGCACTTACAATCACAGTCACTTTAGAAAAAACATCCTATAATAGAACCTTAAACATAAAAATAAAAAGTACAGAACCGAACACAATCTCACTGTAGGAATATGAGGACATCACCACTGATGGAACTGTATTAGAAATCAGTGTGTCAGGTCATGCCTTTGTAACAAGGACACCTAGAACGTGTGAATTTTAAACATAAATTAACAAAACGAATAAGGCACCCGTGTCCTTGGGCGTGCTAGTGTTAAGATGTCATTACATGAAGTTGAAGAATTTATAGCAGCTGGTTTTCAAAGTTTCTAGAATCCAGCCTTGCTTTCTTGGGGCTGAAAACCAGTCCTGCGATGCTGAACAGCCTTTCACAGGCAGCTTATGCAGCTAAGGGTGTGTTCAGCCACAGAGACAGCTTACAGACTGCCAAGAAGGACTTGAGCAACTCCATATGATCAGCTGAACAGGCCAGGTACCCGTCCAGCTGTTTGGAGCTTTCTTGTGATTGAGAAGTCTTCATGGCAAAGAAGAAGTCCTCATCTGATTAACTGGTGCCATCACCTAGCTGCAGCAAGGGTTCTTCCAGGTCCTTGATGTAGTCCTTTCCTGAAATACAAGGAAGACGACAATAGAAATCATGCAGTTATGAGCGTACATGAATCCATCCCCCAGCTACATAAACCAAGCAACAGGGCTAAGTAGGCTACCCATTGGACTGAACCACGAAGTCAGGATTGCAGTTAGATGGGTAGTTCTCAAATCTATGAGGTGTCAAAATGTACACTATACACAGTTTATGAATAAAATACTGTTCATTAACCACATGTTGTCTTACCCATTCTGATGGTGGTGTCATCCTTTGTCCACGTTGTTGAATTTGGGGAGAAGGATTGCAGCTGCTATCAGCTCAGGGTTGTGAAACATGTGGCTGAAGTGCTTCTTCAGTCCCAGTTGTAGCGCATCCACCAGAGACTTACAATACTTCAGGGACAACTTGATTCAGTCCAGTTTTGTGATCAGCTGGAAGTAGCCACCCCATCTGGACATTGGTTTCAGCCTGCAGGATGTTGATGGCCTTTGCGACTGGGCTCATGGTGGCAGCAAACTCTGTGAGGAAGGCGAGTTCAGCTGGTTTGAACCTATGAAAAAAAACGAATAATAATAATAAATAAATAAATATATATATATATTTATTAAACACACTCGGCATGAAAAGAAACGTCCTCTCGCTGTCAACTGCGTTTATTTTCAGCAAAGGTAACATGTGTAAATATTTGTATGAACATAACAACATTCAACAATTGAGACATAAATTGAACAAGTTCAACAGACATGTGACTAATAGAAATGGAATAATGTGTCCCTGAACAAAGGGAGGGGGGGGCAGGGGTCAAAATCAAAAGTAACAGTCAGTATCTGGTGTGGCCACCAGCTGCATTAAGTACTGCAGTGCATCTCCTCCTCATGGACTGCACCAGATTGGCCAGTCAGTTCTTGCTGTGAGATGTTACTCCACTCTTCCACCAAGGCACCTGCAAGTTCCCGGACATTTCTGGGGGGAATGGCCCTAGCCCTCCCCCTCCGATCCCACAGGTCCCAGACGTGCTCAATGGGATTGAGATCCGGGCTCTCGCTGGCCATGGCAGAACACTGACATTCCTGTCTTGCAGGAAATCACACACAAAACGAGTAGCATTGCTGGTGGCATTGTCATGCTGGAGGGTCATGTCAGGATGAGCCTGCAGGAAGGGTACCACATGAGGGAGGAGGATGTCTTTCCTGTAACGCACAGCGTTGAGATTGCCTGCAATGACAAGCTCAGTCCGATGATGCTGTGACACACCGCCCCAGACCATGACAGACCCTCCACCTCCAAATCGATCCCCTCCAGAGTACGGGCCTCGGTGTAATGTTCATTCCTTCGACGATAAACGCGAATCAGACCATCACCCTGGTAAGACAAAACCGCGACTCGTCAGTGAAGAGCACTTTTTGCTAGTCCTGTCTGGTCCAGCGACGGTGGGTTTGTAGGCGACGTTGTTGCCGGTGATGTCTGTAAGGCAGGTCCTCACCAACAGGCCTACAAGCCCTCAGTCCAGCCTCTCTCAGCCTATTGCGGACAGTCTGAGCACTGATGGAGGGATTGCGCGTTCCTGGTGTAACTCGGGCAGTTGTGGTTGCCATCCTGTACCTGTCCCGCAAGTGTGATGTTCAGATGTACCGATCCTGTGCAGGTGTTGTTACACATGGTCTGCCACTGCGAGGACGATCAGCTGTCCACCCTGTCTCCCTGTAGAGCTGTCCTAGTGTCCTAAGTTTTCATAACTGTGACCTTAATTTCCTACCGTTTGTAAGCGGTTAGTGTCTGAAGGACCGTTCCACAGGTGGATGCTCAGCTAATTGCTCATGCTTCATTGAACAAGCATGGGAAAAAGTGTTTAAACCCTTTACAATGAAGATCTGTGAAGTTATTTTGGATTTTTAAGAATTATCTTTGAAAGACAGGGTCCTGAAAAAGGGACGTTTCTTTTTTTGCTGAGTTTATCTGAAAAAAAATACTGTTTCCTAACCCTATAAAAATGGGACCACTAACCTGATTTAACTATAGTAATCAATGGCTGGATGAGTAGTTGACTAAATGGATTAATGATTGTGTATGAATACAACATGTGAAACAGTCATTAGTCCCCAAGCAAAGGGTCAGGAAACACTGCAACAGATTTAAACAATATTCAAGACCTTATGACAAAATACATAATCATTACTTACATTGTGCAGAGAACTCTGACGGCCACCTATCCTTTGTCTTTGAAGATCCTCAGGAGTATTTCTACAGCCATGAACCAGGAGTTCCACCTTGTAGCATTCGGGCATGGCACTTGGAGGTCGCTTCAACTGTTTCGGCTGCAAGCGTGGATCTTCCGCATGTTCCAAAGTGCTTGGCACTTGCCAAATGTTTAACGGGACACTTTTTTGTAAGCCTCACCAGATGTTGCTTTCAGGGCATCGACTGTAGATCCTAAGTTGAGTAGGTGGCAAGCACAGCGCTGGTGCTTCGGCAGCTGGTACTCAAAACCATCGTCATTCAGGATCGTTGCCACCTCAACAAATTCGACTTCTTCACTCTCCTCTTGTTCCCCTTCCTGTCCTGGCTGAGCTGCTGCTTCACCACCCACTGCTTCTACTGTCTCGTTGTTTTCATCTTCTACAAAAACTCGGAAAGTTTAAGAAATTATAGCCGTTGTCTGTTCTCACAATCTTAACCCGGATTTCAAACTCAGAATGGATTTAGGGCGCCTGCCAACACATCAAAGGTGTGTAATCCTCTGAACCTTTTACAGGCCAGGGCTGCTGAGCATCTGTTGAGACTGTCAGGGTCTATCCAATGGGCTGTAACACCAATGAAGCTCAGTCTTCTTGCAGACCATCAGTTGGTGGTGGTGGTGTGGTCAACTCCTCTCATGGCCTCAGTCACCTTCATTTCCTTGGTAGCTTCATCAATCCTGGAGCGTAGTGTGGGCCTTGAAGATCTTCGAGTTAGGCTGCAGATCCTGGACAAACTCTCTTAACAGTTCTTGTTCTACAACAGCGAATGGTTGGAGCCCACATACTTCACCACCGCTTCGATACATTTTTGAGACTGTCTTCGCTAATGTGTTCTGCTTGATGGTGGAGGGAGTCGTTGGGGGATGTTCTCTTCAGTGTGATTGCCGTCAGTTCTCCATACTTCTTAAGATGGTGTACATGCTTTCTCTGAAATAAGAAAAGAGAAAGACAGTTACTTAGCTAGATAACTACCGTCACCAAATACTTAAGGTATAGGATCCTAATGTTAAAGATATAAACAACTTGAGTTTGTGACCACCATTTAATATTACAATGAGAAAAAACTACCATGTTAATTGATCTAGCTAGTGGGTTACATAAATAACTTAAGTCTACAGTAAGCTAGCTAGCTAGGTAAGAACAACTTTATCAACTAACACAAGGTATAGGATTAGCTAGCATCAACTAACACCGCTTGTTACGTTAGCAAATGTGGGCTAGCTAGGTTAGTTAATTTTACTCTAACAGTAAGCTTACCTCAATGGTGTTCTTTTCGGGTCGACCATGAGTTCTTGAACGCTAGTGTTTCCTGAACTTTTGGTAAACATAACAGACATTTAATCCGGTATGATGGAGCCTTCAATTCTGAGAAAAGAAAAAATCACTTATTTTATATACAGCCAAAGGTGTTACGTCCTCATCAGGAGGTGGATGTGGTAGAGCGATGTCGGACAGGATTGTGCAATTTCGGACACGCTTGGGAAAAGAGAGGATGACTAATTTGCACCCGGTGGGTGGGGTTTACACTTCCAGATCCTTGGACTTGCCCAAACTGATGAGGATTGGATCAATTCTGCATGTCGTTGCCTGCTGCATTGCAAAATAAATTCACCCATCAGTGCCCAGACTCGCCGATGTTGCTTGCATCTTTTTCCATGTTGCGTTTATATTTTTGTCCAGTGTGCACACACATACACAGCCTTCAGAAAGTATTCAGAACCCTTGACTTTAACACGTTTTGTTACGTAACAGCCTTATTCTAAAATCTGTTAAAAAAAAATCCCCTCAACAATCTACACACAAATCCCCATAAAGACAAAGCGAAAACAAATTATGCTACAAGCTTGGCACACCTGTATTTGGGGAGTTTCTCTCATCCTTCTCTGCAGATCTTCTCAAACGCTGTCAGGTTGCATGGGGAGCGTCGCTGCACAGCTATTTTCAGGTTTCCCTAGGGATGTTCAAGTCCGGGCATTGGCTGGGCCACTTAAGGACATTCAGAGACTTGTCCCGAAGCCACTCCTGCGTTGTCTTGGCTGTATACGGATGCTCTGGAGCAGGTTTTCATCAAGGATGTCTCTGTACTTTGCTACCACCAACAAGCGTCACCATAGGGATGGTGCCATGTTTCCTCAAGACGTGACGCTTGGCACTCAGGCCAAAGAGTTCAATCTTGGTTTCAATAGACCAGAAAATCTTGTTTCTCATGATTTGAGTCTTTAGGTGCCTTTTGGCAAACTCCAAGCAGGCTGTCATGTGCTTTTGTAATGGCCTGATTGGTGGAGTGCGGCAAAGATGGTTGTCCTTCTGGAAAGTTCTCCCATCTCCACAGAGGAACTCTGGAGCTCTGTCAGAGTGACCATCGGGTTCTTGGTCACTTCCCTGACCAAGGCCCTTCACCGAATGCTCAGTTTGGCTGGAAGCGGAAGAGTCTTGATGGTTCCAAACTTATTCCATTTAAAAATGAAGGCCACTGTGTTATTGGGGACCTTCAATGTTGCAAAAAATTTGGGATGCAGAATGGAGCTTTTATTGGCCTCTTCATGCCTCTGGAGGCTCCGCAAATTGTGTCACACCCTCCGACCACATTTTCAGATCTAGACTAAATGCATATTTATGCTTGGCCACCGCAATGGATTATGAGATGGGTGCGCATACATACAGACAGTTGAAGCCGGAAGTGTACATAAACTTAGGTTGGAGTCATGAAAACTCATTTTTCAACCACTCCACAAAATTCTTGTTTTACAAACTATAGTTTTGGCAAGTCGGTTAGGACATCTACTTTGTGCATGACACAAGGAATTTTTCCAACAATTGTTTACAGACAGAATATTCCACTGTATCACAATTCCAGTGGGTCAGAAGTTTACATACACTAAGTTGACTGTGCATTTAATAAACAGCTTGGTAAATTCCAGAAAAATTATGTCATGGCTTTAGAAGCTTCTGATAGGCTAATTGACATCATTTGAGTCAATTGGAGGTGTACCTGTGGATCTATTTCAAGGCCTACCTTCAAACTCAGTGCCTCTTTGCTTGACATCAGGGGCAAATCTAAAGAAATCAGCCAAGACCTCAGAAAAAAATGGTATACCTCCACAAGTTTGGTTCATCCTTGGGAGCAATTTCCAAACGCCTGAAGGTACCACGTTCATCTGTACAAACAATAGTAGGCAAGTATAAACTCCATGGGACCACGCAGCCGTCATACCGCTCAGGAAGGAGACACGTTCTGTCTCCTAGAGATGAACGTACTTTGGTGCGAAATGTGCAAATCAATCCCAGAACAACAGCAAAGGACCTTGTGAAGATGCTGGAGGAAACAGGTGCAAAACTATCTTTATCCACAGTAAAACGAGTCCTATATCGACGTAACCTGAAAGGCCGCTCAGCAAGGAAGAAGCCACTGCTCCAAAACCGCCATAAAAAAGCCAGACTACGGTTTGCAACTACACATGGGGACAAAGATTATACTTTTTGGAGAAATGTCCTCTGATCTGATGAAACAAAAGTAGAACTGTTTGGCCATAATGACCATTGTTATGTTTGGAGGATAAAGGGGGATGCCTGCAAGCCGAAGAACACCATCCCAACCGTGAAGAACGGGGGTGGCAGCATCATGTTGTGGGGATGCTTTGCTGCAGGAGGGACTGGTGCACTTCACAAAATAGATGGCATCATGAGGAAGGACAATTGTGGAAGGACAATTATGTGGATACATTGAAGCAACATCTCAAGACATCAGTCAGGAAGTTAAAGCTTGGTCGCAAATTGGTCTTCCAAATGGACAATGACCCCAAGCATACTTCCAAAGTTGTGTCAAAATGGCTTAAGGACAACAAAGTCAAGGTATTGGAGTGGCCATCACAAAGCCCTGACCTCAATCCTACAGAACATTTGTGGGCAGAACTGAAAAAGCGTGTGTGAGCAAGGAGGCCTACAAACCTGACTCAGTTACACCAGCTGTCAGGAAAAATGGGCCAAAATTCTCCCAAAGTATTGTGGGAAGCTTGTGGAAGGCTACCTGAAACATTTGACCCAAGTTAAACAAACAATTTAAAGGCAATGCTACCAAATACTAATTGAGTGTATGTAAACTTCTGACCCACTGGGAATGTGATGAAAGAAATAAAAGCTGAAATAAATCACTACTATTATTCTGTCATTTCACATTCTTAAAATAAAGTGGTGATCCTAACTGACCTAAGACAGGGATTTTTTTACAAGGATTAAATGTCAGGAATTGTGAAAAACTGAGTTTAAATGTATTTGGCTAAGGTGCATGTAAACATCCGACTTCAACTGTACATACATACACGACTGTTCAACAGTTTGAGGTCACTGAGAAATTCTTGTTTTCCATGAAAACGTACATGAAATTAGTTGAAAAATGAATAGGAAATATAGTCAAGATGTTGACATGGTTAAAAATAATGATTTTTAATTGAAATAATAATTGTGTCCTTCAAACTTTGCTTTCGTCAAAGAATCCTCCATTTGCAGCAATTACAACCTTGCAGACCTTTGGCATTCTAGTTGTCAATTTGTTGAGGTAATCTGAAGAGATTTCACCCCATGCTTCCTGAAGTAACTCCCACAAGTTGGATTGGCTTGATGGGCACTTCTTACTTACCATACGGTCAAGCTGTTCCCACAACAGTTCAATTGGGTTGAGATCCGGTGACTATAATGGAGTGGCCAGCACAGACAGAATACCAGCTGACTGCTTCTTCCCTAAATAGTTATTTCATAGTTTGGAGCTGTGCTTTGGGTCACTGTCCTGTTATAGGAAGAAAATTGGCTCCAATTAAGTGCCGTCCACAGGGTATGGCATGGCGTTGCAAAATGGAGTGATAGCCGTCCTTCTTCAAGATCCCTTTTACCCTGTACAAATCTCTCACTTTACCACCATCAACACACCCCCAGACCATCACATTGCCTCCACCATGCTTGACAGATGGCATCAAGCACTCCTCCAGCATCTTCACATTTTTTCTGCGTCTCACATTCTTTTTTGTGATCCGACCACCTCAAAACTTAGATTTGTCTATCCATAACACCTTTTTCTAATCTTCCTCTGTCCAGTGTCTGTCTTCTTTTGCCCATCTTCATCTTTTCTTTTTATTGGCCAGTCTGAGATATGGCTTTTTCTTTGCAACTCTGCCTAGAAGGCCAGCATCCCGGAGTCTCCTCTTCACTGTTGATGTTGAGACTGGTGTTTTACCGGTACTATTTAATGAAGCGGCCAGTTGAGGACTTGTGAGGCGTCTGTTTCTCAAACTAGACACACTAATGTACTTGTCCTCTTGCTCAGTTGTGCACCGGGGCCTCCCACTCCTCTTTCTATTCTGGTTAGAGCCAGTTTGCTCTGTTCTGTGAAGGGAGTAGTACACAGCCTGTATGAGATCTTCAGTTTCTTGGCAATTTCTCCCATGGAATAGCCTTAATTTCTCAGAACAAGAATAGACTGATGAGTTTCAGAAGAAAGTTCTTTGTTTCTGGCCATTTTGATTCTGTAATCTAACCCACAAATGCTGATGCTCCAGATACTCAACTAGTCTAAAGAAGACCAGTTGTATTGCTTCTTTAACCAGCACAACAGTTTTCAGCTGTGCTAACATAATTGAAAAAGGGTTTTCTAATAATCAGTTAGCCTTTAAAAATGATAAACTTGGATTAGCTAACACAACATGCCATTGGAACACAGGAGTGATGGTTGCTGATAATGGGCCTCTGTACGCCTATGTAGATATTCCATTCAAATTCTGCCGTTTCAAGCTACAATAGTCATTTACAACATTAACAATGTCTACACTGTATTTTTGATCATTTTGCTGTTATTTTAATGCTAAAAAAGTGCTTTTCTTTCAAAATCAAGAACATTTCTAAGTGACCCCAAACTTTTGAACGGTAGCGTACATTCTGCCCTATTTTCTTCATTCAGTCTCTAAATTGCCTTTGAGGGCCCAGTAAACAGAGATAGCGGGTCAAATATGGAGCTGTGTTTGTAATAGCGCCGGGTGTTTACAGAGGTCTTGTAAACACTCCTTTGGGGGGCGGGGCTGCTGTTAGCGAGATAAAAGCATTTCTTGAATGAGCCTGTGTAAGGTTTTGGAGTGGCCCGTGCTGCGGCACTAAAGCGCTGCGGAGCGAGTGCGAAACATGATGCTTCCAGGCATCTAGCTACACCATGGAGCTTTAGTAGCACTTCCCGACCATGAGATGCCAAGCAAAACATACATCCTCAGCTTTCCAAGTCAACACTAGAACAAAGAACTTCCTCACCGTCTCTTCCTCGCTCTTTCCACTCATCCTCTCTCCCCTTACACAAAGACTCTTTCCTCCCCACCTAGCTCCGCCAGGCATTCCTGGGTCTCTCCTAGCTGTGGAAATGTCAAGAATGGGAAGAAAGAGGATACACTGAGTGCAGCGGCAGGTAGAGCCTTGTCCGACTGTACTAACGTCCCCAGTCTTCTCGATGGGTGGTCGGCTGCTCACAGAGGATGGGATCCAAATTGACTATCTTAATTAAAAACGTTGAAGCCTCAGAGCTCATTCTTCAGAGGAATGCCAACCAATCACCTGGCTGAAATGGGTCCCGAAAAAAAAACTAATGTGGATTTGTATCTAACCACGAGAGGCCAGGATAAGTACTATGCCCCACAAGCAAGTCAGTGCACTGCAATAAGTGTACAGCAATGCAATATATTACAATTTCAAATACATTGCAAGTTAACTTGAATAACGCTTGAAAAGTTTCATAATGTTTCATTGAAACAGGACACGAAAGCATATGTTCCCTCTTCACTAGTCCACACATTTCTTATTTTTTTGCAGTAGCATACATAACACTAGGCCCTCTAGCCGGTTATGTGACATATTGGGCTCCTCTGGCCATGCTAAGGACCTCTTCAAACACAAGGCACCCACAACAAAAAAGGACACATTCTAGATCGATATAGTAGTTGCTAGAGCGAAGAAACTCCCCTCTTCGCAAACAAGGTAAAATGTCAAATGAAACGTAAAAAAATAAAATAAAAGGTTAGCAGTACAGTGTTTCTTGCTTAGACAGACAAGCAAATTAATTTGTGTGTGCCAAACAACCAAACACTATAAGCAAGCTGTGACCATCGGAATCACCTGCTACCACGAATGAGTCATGCACCGACTGTTTTCCCTGGTATTTGAGGCCTTCTTATGAAGGCCGTGGAGTCTTACTTTGACCAGCATTGTCAAGCACCAGCTGACCAGCTGACCAGCAACAAGCTTGATGGCACAGAGGTCAGAGAAGGGCATAGTCACGGACTCATTAGTCACAGGTATGGGTCTTCTTACAGTGGCTGACAAATGGGTTCTCTACAAAAAATACCAAGAAGAGGCAAACCTTTTCAATTAACTCTTATTGCAGTGGGGCCGTTTCCGGTATCTACAGCTGCGGCTTGCTAAAATTGATTATTTGCGTCCTTTTTTTCTCCCAAACTCAGGAAGCTCCTCAAACTATGTTCTCTAGTGCAGACAATCTGATCTATTCATTCGTTCTCCACTTCAGTTTCCACCTGCTCCCGACTCTGCCTCTGCTTAGATAAAATGAGAAAGGCTGTCTCTTTATGGCACCAAGGCTTTTCCACTAACAGTGGTGTGAACATAACGGTCAACTGCTAAAAGAGTGTGAGAAATGTCATCCAGAGTAAATAACTCAAAGCGTCGGGTTTTATGTAAAAAGACTTATGGAGCTCCCCTGACTACATAAAACGTCCCACTGACAAGGGTCAAAGGTCAGGGGTCAAGCCTCAGGGAGGTCATTTACTGTCTCTGAAGGTGTTCATCAAAGGGGACACTGTCTACCTCCTTGAGGGCTGACAGACCAGTGAAAGGCCGCACCACATTCACCATGACAACCAACATGCTCAGATGACTCAGGTGTCCCAATTTGTCTGAGTACTGGGAAACAGAGTTATGGGTGTAACCCTACAGCTATGACATTTCAGACACCACCTACTTGTGATGCATGAGAGCAGGGATTGTGATCCCTGGCTTTACAATGTGACTGCCCAATACAACTGTCAGAATAACCTTAAAATAATCACTCCAGAAACACCTGTATTTCAATTTCCAGGAAATTGACTCTTCTCGGGCTAATGTGTGGAGGTTTAGCAACAACACATTCAGTTCATCTGGCTGGCACTTGCAGCCATATTAGATGGGACACTTAGAGATGGGGTGTCTATTCCATACAGTCCTGTTGAGACAGAGAGGAGACAACAAAATGGCGGCTTACCGTCCACACAGTGCTCCACCTCCTCCAGGTTACGCAGGGTAATCCTCATCAGGCTGGAGTTGAGCATCAGCTCATTCTTGTGCGTTGGCCACATGAACTCCGGAGCCAGGTTGACAAAGAAAATGCGCGTGTCGCCAGTGGCAACCTGGTTGTCGCAGACCTCAGGGTCCCCAAAGCCACCAATCATCACCTTGTTGCCACCGTCCAAAAGAACCTCGCCATTGACCATGGTCTTTCCTTTCAGGTACCGCCATACCCTCACCTTTACCAAGGCCATGGAGAAAGACAGTGGGGGTTTAGCTCTTCATTGAGGCTGTAACTTTAACGGTAGACTGAACAAGATGGCATCATAAACAGGATATGATGTCTGCAAGTGGAACGTTGTCATATGGTTTGTGATGTCATTTTGCAGTCTAACTTTAAGCAAACATTTAATAGCAAAAGTATTTTGCAATCATTTTAGTCAAACAAATAGATTTCAGCCTGGACTCTAGGACTAATCTAAGGTATTGCAGGGACTTATTCTCCAAAGCACTTCCTGTAATACAAATTTAAAAAAGGGCCAAATTGTATACATCAGAGAGTAACAGGGTTGAATAATGACTTACTTTCCTGGACTACATCTCCTAAACCATAACCTTATTTTCCAACAGAAGATTTTGCATATGCATTGGTAGGTTCTCATTTCACTTTATGGGCTTCTCTCATTTGGTGGTCCAGATCCCAAAATGGGACAACTTATCTACATCCCAAATCATGAGCCAAGGAACCATAGACCTAACAGCAGGTTGCAGAGCGCCGACTGCCACTGCTTTAAAACATTTTTTTCTTTTACAATGAATGACCAAAGGAATTTCTCAACGATAGACAATGCGGAGGGGTTTGTGGCAGATTGTTAATTGCAGGATTGGCTTCTGTGAGCACTACGGTCATGGATTTCACAGGTGTATGAATATGCTACTGTATATCGCTAAAAATTAGGCTACATTGGAATATCTTGTTTGCAGCCCTTTTAATCTTATGCAGCATATCACGCTCTTCCCGCGCCCATTTGAATATGTATTTATCTATCAGTTAACAGTACACATTACTACATGATTTTGCAACCAAGGCATCAGAATCTCAGGTGCAACCTACTGCCATTGTGCCCTAGAGCAAAGGCATTTAACCCATAACCTGCTGCAGGGGCATATCTTTGTGGCTGACCCCATGCTGCTTCCAGCCTCTCGTCTGTGGTGTCTGTGGTGTCTGCGGAGTTAGGGATAACACAAGATCGCAAAATATTCATTGTGTATTTTTATCTTTATGTTTGCAAAAAAAAGTGTGTTTATTGCTTCCAGAGAGATGCATACCGTTTTCAACATACCACAAAATGAACCACTGACTATACAAATGGGTGCAGTTTGCAGGAGGTCGGTCAAGGGCACTGGCAGGTGGTTCACAGCATGTTTGAGATTATTAGGTGGCAGTACGTCCAGTAGCGGTATAATTGATGGTTAGATGGTAAAAACTTTAAGGAACACGTAAGATATGGTTCTTTAGTGTTGTGCTCTGTGACAAGGTAATTGTCAAATACTACCTCATGCCTATAAATAAAGAAAGTCTTCTGAAGAACCGCAAATGTAACGCCGTATAGCTAATTCAAGTATTTCAATCATTAGAGCTCAATTGACCTTCCCTTTGAATACAAATCTTTGTGTTCCCTATGTATGTATAAAAGGGTTTATTATCCTAAAATACGTAATAAAACTCGTTTATTAAAAGGGGCGATTTTGTTACTTATTTGTTCAACTATTGCCTTTATTTTAAGCGTTGCGAATGTACGAGTAGGCCTACTAAAACCGATGCATTGATTCGAATGACCACAAATGAACAAAATATTCAAAATGACATTGGAAGAAAAGTGGGCTGGTATTGGCTCTGATTTGACAGGTGCCCTTTGGAGTTACATGTAAGCCTACCATACTTAAACAAACATGTGATACGTTGTAACGTTTTCAACACGACTATGTTACTTTGTAACCAACGGTTACAGCAGCAACCTCATTCAACAGAAATCTATCAACTCACGCCAGTACAGTCAGACTTACCTTGCAAGAGTATGTATTGTGCACTGGGTCCATGTTCATGATTTCTTCAACGGTGCCAGTCAAAACCACGTTGGCCTCCTCTTCCCTTTTCTCCAAATCGTTCTCCGGGCAACTTTCATGACCCCGTTGACAGAAAACCGCGACTATCATCAATGCCCACCCGTACAAGTGAGTTTGTTGTGAACCCATGGTCACGAAAACGGATAACAAAAAGTTGCGGACGAAATTAAATCTCTGCGACGCAAAGTAGCCTACAAATTGATGTTGCAACAATAGCCTACTCGCTATTTCGGTTACAATAATGCTTCTAATTTCCCTATTGACCACGAAGCGCCCAATTTCAGCCAGAACTCATGCATCTACTGCGTGTGCGAGCCAAGCTGCCGGCTGGGAGAGAAAAGGATTCTCTCGATTCTTTCACAATCACCCTTCTGATTTGCATGCAGTCTGAATTGCTGATACGACTGGTGAAGGGGACCTTCGTTTTCAGGAAAGCTGCCAAAAGTGGTGTAAAACGCCACCCTTCGGAGAAATGACGCGTCCAATAGAACAAGTGTAGCACCAAAAAGGAATTGCACTGTGACAATGAAGTAGTCTATGCCTATATTGTTTAGTTATAGCCATAGCCTAATCTAAACAAATAGTAAAATAAACATTTAGAAACAGTCCAGAACTGGCAATAAAGTAGACCTTTCCTAAGCAATCATATTATGGATCTTTTTAAAGATTTCCCATGATCAACATCTGTAAATGCTACCATTATGTCCCTTTTGTTAGGAATGGGTCACTGCGTACATTTCCACGCTTCACAAATTGTCATTTTAAATAGCCTACCCGTCAATCTATACGAGGAAAATGTCAGGTTTACGATGCGCTCTCGAAAATAGAATATTTGTAGAGATTTGTTCATTGTTTACCTCGTATTTCTGCTGCCCTTCCCCGTTTTGTGTAAATCTTGAAAGTAAGCCTATTCACAATTAAAATGTCAACATCAGGAACGAACAGAACGCAGCATGATAGGCCTATAGTTTGATTGTACCCTTCTTTGCCATAACAAAACACAATTTTGCACTAGGACTACTAATTTAGCACCTTAATAAACCCTTGGGCCTACCCGTTGCTGGCTTTTTCTGAATGCCTATTATCCATCCCAATCCAAGGACGCATTCTGAAAAGTGAGTGCAAGCAGTGTTTGCTGTTTTATTTAATTAAATATATATGCCAATGGCCACATCCCAATTTTGCACACAATTTACTTTGATGTAACTCAATGGATAAAACCAAGAACTCCCTTTTAGTTCGTTCTCATGTTGGTAAAGTGACTCCTTTTGCAGCTAGATAAGGCTACTTTTCAATTGAACGATACGTGCTTTCACGTCAGAGTCTCCAATAACACCAGAAAAAGTCGCTAGATTTGTCGCATTTTTTTTAAAAATGTGTCGCTAGAGGGGTCTGAATACTCGCTAAATATAGCGACAAAGTCACTAAATTGGCAACGCTGATCGTATCTGATAGATGAAGAACTGAGCACAGGTAATTATCACCAGCTGCAGCCATGCGTGTGACCTGAATTGCACACCTATGATCAAAAAGTACAACTGTATGCCAACACGGGGCAGCCTGCACATTGATTGATGAAAAGATAACTAAAATGTAATATGGAATTCAATGAATGTTGTCATCTTTATAGTGCTTTTTTTATTTTCACATCTGCAAAATAGAAGGTAGACAGCAGAGGACAATGTTCCTGAATAACCTCTGGAAAAAGTCTCTGATAGTTATAGCTACAGCCAGGGTTTTTCCTGGTCAGGTCACATGGTTAGGAAAACCTTTTGCCCTTATACGTTTTCTAACACTTACAGCACAATGGGGAAACTAATGTCCAAATGTTATGGGCAGAGTTAGAAACTTGGCTGTCAGAAGTATTACAATGTAAATGTACTTTTAATCCATCTGTCTGTATATTTCAAGATATGGCATATGAGGTGAGATACCCGATGGGTTGGACAATACTTTTCTCGTCAATCATCTTGAAAAAACGTCTACTTAAGCTGAAAATCAACCATTGTTAACACAATGGAAAGGTCAAATGCTTTATTATCTAAATGTTGAAAGAGAGAAACAAGATGGTGCAGTTTGAGGCTAGGTGGCGTAGAGAGATGCGGGCCCTGGAGATGTGAGCAGGTGGGTCTAGGCAGCAGTGATGTTGTGGATGTTTGTGTGCATCTGTATATGTATGTTTTATATGTTTAAAAAAAGGGAAAACTACAGCCCACCATAAGAAAGATACTACAGTGACCTACACTGTCAGCAGGAATGTCTGTAGCCAAACGAGGAACATCTATTTAGGCTGAGAACTTTTTCCAAATCACATGAAGAATCATGTTCTCTCCACCACCAGTTTTCTTTTGACAGCACTCCTTGTCCCACAAATATTTCAACACAAACACCCCAGAAAGTACATAGGCATTAACAAGCAGTCAACTCAGGGAATACATTTTCATAGCCCCTTTTGTAGCTGGTCTCTCTTTGCTCCAATGTCAGTTTTTTATGAGTGTGTTTCTTTGTAGACTGACTGCACTCAGCATTGGCGGAATACAAAGTGAAAAAGTAGTGAATTGGCACATTGCAATGCGGTGGTGTGATATGAATGATGTGTTGTTCGAATTGCTCTTTAGCAATACCTTTGGAGTAAAACAACACATACACCTGACAGTATGTATGTATGTATGTGTATGTATTATTATTTCTCCCTTTGAAACATCTTGTGAGTGATGACTTTACACACGAGGAAGGTTTGTGCAGCTGGAGAAGTTTGAACCGATTCAACTATGGGTCCTTTGGAAACAAAGACTTGACTTGTGATATTAACTGACGAAAGGTATGCAAAGGTCTATATAAAAGCAGGTTATTTATTTAACAGGAGTGATTTTGGTTTATTCCTATATGTCATCACCATATTGTCATTCAGTGAAATGCTAACGAGTGCGCTGAGAGTCAAGTACAGGTACAGGGAGTGAGTGTTTAAATCAACAAAACAATGAACACGAAACACAAACAACACACCGACAGGAAACAGAGTCAATAACACCTGAGGAAAGAACCAAGGGGAGTGACAGATATAGGGAAGATAATCAAGGAGGTGATGGAGTCCAGGTGAGTGTCATGAGGCGCTGGTGCGCTTGCCGATGGTGACAGGTGTGTGGGATAATCAGCAGCCTGATGACCTAGAGGCCGGAGAGGGAGTATACGTGACAGAAATGTTGACGGGATATGAGTTGTGAAAAGTCAATTTGCTTGGTGCTCTACATACCGCAACATTTAAGAGATATCCTCACTGTGCAGCTCACAATAAATAATGCACAATGCCACCGTGGTTATATGGTATATTTGGAAAGTATTCAGACCCCTTGACTTTTTCCACATCGTTACATTACAGCCTAAAATGGAATAAATTGTATTTTTTATACACACAATACCAAAATAAACAACTGAAATATGTACATAAGTATTCAGACCATTTACTCAGTCACTGGCTATAAAATTCAGCAAACATTAATCTAGCACCAGGATCAGCAGTGCTTAGCATAAGCTAAGTCAGATATTTTGCTAGCTAATTTAGCTAACGTCGGTAGCCTCGAACCCCGGCCATATTATATCATATAGTTAGCCTCAAACTTTGCCCGGTCATACTGCTAGATGCAGTGAATGGCACCGTCTTCTGTTTTACTAAAAGCCCTGCTGAAAAACATGTAAACTATAACAGCCACGGAAACACATTGGACTGTGTTAATACTATCAAGGTAAATTAACTTACATACTAGCAAGATTGTTGCTTGCATGCAGGGCCAGGCATACATAGACTAGACAAAGGAGATGCTCAAAACCCTGGTAGTTCTTGATTTTTGGACTATTGTCTTTATTTTGCGGTATCATTGACTTAAGGAAGACAAGCTACCTAAATGTGACTTATCGGATAGTACTGAAGCAGGACATGTTTTTGAGTTACGTTTTTAGCCCAAAGCCTTGTATTTATGCAAAACAACTTAAGGTAGGCAACTTCTTCAGCCTGACTGGCTTTCATTTAAATGATAGCGTTAGCCACGCTAGCTCGCGATTAGCATGAAGACACAGAAAAGCTCACAAAGCAAGTGACAACCTTGTAATACCTTTGCTAACATCTAACGTTACATGTCAGCTTTCGAACAGAGTAGACTTTAATGTGCACGTTCACTTTTTGAATATATTCCATCGAAGCTTATGTTAAAATACCTTCAGGCATATACCCAGAACTGCTTCAAATGAATAGGGTTCCCATTCGTTCCACTTTATTTTCACACAATTGTGTCTTGCAGAAGGGAACCATGAAGAGGAGCTTGGAGTGAGCAAGGGGGAGGCTGATAAAGCAGCAGAGAAGACCTGATACATCAAGTATCAATTCATTAAGGTGATTCTCACCTGGTTGGCATGCATGCACAACACGACAAGGTATGCAACATTAAGCCCAATCAAATATCCAATGTTATTAAAACATGTATCCCAATTTACAGTCAAGCAACACCTGTCAGTTGTGTCAATGTTATGAACTACAAACAATCTATGTGTTACGTCCGTTGTTGGAATGAGACCAAGGTGCAGCGTGATAGCCGAACATCTTACTTTTATATAAAATGAACACCAAAACCCAACAAAATACAAGACGAACATAAAGTTCTGCAGGCTATACAGCAACTAAGAAAATCAAGATCCCAAAAACTAAGGTGGAAAACAGCCTGCCTAAGTATGATACTGTCGCCAGAAGCTCTGGACTGGGGAGGCGCACTGGAGGCCGAATGCGTGGGGCCAGTACAGGTGGCACCAGGCTGATGACAAGCACCTCAGGGCGAGTGCGGGGAGGAGGCACAGGACATACTGGACTGTGAAGGAGTGCTGGGGACACAGTGCGTAGAGCCGGCGCAGGATATACTGGACCGTGGAGACGCACTGGAGGTCTGGAGCGTAGAGCTGGCACAACGCGTTCTGGCTGGATGCTCACTTTAGCCCGGCAAGTGCGGGACACATTGCGTATCTCCGCAAAACATGGTGCCTGACTGGTCCCACGCTCCTCACCGTGACTTTCTTGCTCCAGACACCAAACCATCCACTCTACCTCATCACCCCCCTCAACTATCTCACAATACTCCTCGCTCAGTCTATCCCAATACTCCTCTTCGCTCTCTTACTCGCCCCTCGGCTTCACCGACCAACCCGTGTGCCCCCCCCCCCCAAAAAATGTTGATCCCACAAACTAAGGTGGACAACAGGCTGCCTAAGTATGATCCCCAATCAGAGACAACGATAGACAGCTGTCTCTGATTGGGAACCATACCCGGCCAACAAAGAAATAGAACACATAGATTGCCCACCCTAGTCACACCTTGACCTAACCAACATAGAGAATAAAAAGGATCTCTCAGGTCAGGGCGTGACAGTATGGTTCTTGGAGTCAATGAATCAATTGAAAGTGACTACAATTAGAAATGTTTAAACTGTGCCAGTAAAGATGACAAAGGAATCTGCTCTTATGGTTCTGTTTACATTTTTTCAGACACTTCAATCTGTCACTCATGTTTGACGTCAGGCAAAATGTATTCAGCCACTGTAGGACGGAGAGCCGCTGGTTGGCATTTGACTGCAGTGTCTGTAGGTGTACCAGGAAAGGACGTTAGAAGTTAGGTCCCCATGATATCGAAGCTTCTTATCATCTCCACTGCAGCCCAGTCGATATCGATAAAAAAACTGGAACAGATAGTGTAGCACAATGTACAACTCCAGTTTGCCTATTGTCCCAACAAATGTCAATTATACATTTTTACATACGTCAGAGTGCATTTTATTTTATAGCTCTGCTTTCAACACCATCCTGACCCACAAACTGGTTAGCAGACTCAGGGCTCTGGGTGGAAATCCTGTAATAACAAATTCGATTTTTTTACATTATAATAAGAATGTGTATCCCCAGAATGGACCAGACACTACCATGGTACACATGAGTACATGAAAGAGCTGTGGGACCTGACATAATGGTGATAGGACAACAGTCTCAGCGTAAACAAAACAAAGTAGATGGTGATACTTGACCATTCTCCCATCTAGTTGACATGGAGATGATCAGCAGCTTCAAGTTCCTGGGCACCCTGATATCCTTTTCTGCCCTCAGTTACTTCACTCAAAGTCCCACTTGTGCTTCTCCACTACCCTCAAACTTGCTGCACCACGACCAATGTACCAGCTACGGTGTCTGTTTTTACTGCCATAACACATGTAAAAGAAATGTCCATATTTACTGTAAGATTTATTTATGGTAACATTGCACATATTTTAACTTGACATAACTACTTTGCATAATGCTCAGTTTACCCACTCTAAGAAATCATACATTTATTTAAATATTAAAGCTGCGTTATGTATTACTGTGTCCAATTGATTCTGGTTGGTTGTAAGGTTTTTGAAAACTTTCACTGCACAACTTTATTTTGCTGATGGACAATCCTGTCGGAAACATTCATAATATCAATTATTTTGGTACACATCAATTAACATTGGCTGCAGTATTCCGAACTCACTAGGTGGTCATGCAGTAAACATTTTGGATAATTCCCCTTAAATTATTATTTAAATCAAATCGTATTTGTCACATGCGCCAAATACAACAGTGAAATGCTTACTTACAAGCCCTTAACCAACAATGCAGTTTAAAAAAAAAAAAAAGTAAATAATTAAAGAGCATCAGTAAAATAACAATAGCGAGGCTATATACAGGGGATACTGGTACAGAGAATGTGCGGGGGCACCGGTTAGTCAAGTTAATATATACACGTAGGTAGAGATATTAAAGTGACTATGCATAGATAGAGTAGCAGCAAATAGTCTGGGTATCCATTTGATTAGATGTTCAGTAGTTTTATGGCTTGGGGGTAGAATCTGTTTGGAAGCCTCTTGGACCTAGACTTGGTGCTCCGGTAGTGCTTGCCGTGCGGTAGCAGAGAGAACTGTAGCTGTTGCTCCGCTGGCAATCCCAGCCTCGGAATGCTCAAGCCCCCCAAAATGAAAATGAAACCTTCTCCATGGTTAAAGGGTATGTGTTCCCCCCTGAAAAAAAGGAAAGGGGGGACATTAAAGTCCATAAATAACACTTGTTGGAGAACACAATACTCTAAGTGAAAGTAGTTTGGGATTTAATTTATATATTACATTCTTAGGGGGCCCATGGAAGAATAAGGCTATAAAATGCTGTCCCACAGTTTTACTGACGTGGGCTGTGTTACTTCAATGATCATGGTTTTGCATCTAACCTTCCACCTCCAGAAGTCAGTCCCTCCAGAAACATATGACTCTTCTCTCTATTGCTCTTTGATTGGTACCAGGTGGGGAACGCTCTGCTTTGAGGAGAGAAGCTATGTCTTTGGCCAAAAGAGGTTTCTCAGCGTAGATGAAAACCTCTCTGAAGAGGCTTGAGTGTCTATTCATGTAAGGCAGGAGACCTCTTTGAATCTATAAAGTCAAAAGAAGTCTATGAATTTGCCCTGAAGAATTGAACTAAACTTGAGATTCCTTAGATATATGGAAACTCACTACTCAAGAGCATCCCGTATCCTGCTTTCTAAGTAGAACTTTGTGGCTGACTCCACCAGGGCATCCCTCTCCAATGTGCGAATGTATCGCACTGGACCCAACATGACCACTTCCTGTGCCTCGTCAACAGTTTGTGCTAACTGGATCTTAGATTGTTTATTGAAATATGTTTTGGGACAAATTAGCAAAACAATAAACGGATTATCACTACCCTTAAAAAAGATTGACTGCCAACAAAAATAAACCAAATCCATGTGGAAAAGTTCTCATGAACTACAACCCAATTTTTTTGCAAACTTAGTGCAAACTAACAGTAACATAACATCCATCACAGTATAAAGTTAGTTACCTTCTCCAACTTCTCTCTGAAGTCATATTCCGCAATTTCTTTCAGTTCTGGCACAGGAGGTTGTAGGCCACACACTTGCCTGTATAGCCTCTCTGAAAAAAATTGTCTCTACACCCCCATGTACCAGACAGACAGCAATCATGTGACACACCTGCTTGTTTGTATACGCCATCATAGAGTGCTGTCACACAGAAGACAAACAGTAAAAAAAGGACACATTACATACAAAAATCAATTGTCTTATATAGTCATGTATGTTGCCATAAACAAATGTGTCTTTGTTGGTGTAAAAGTGTAACTCACCTTGAGAGTTGCAAGAAAGGCATTTTTGCCAATCAGGTCCCTCAAATATTGCAGAGGAATGGATGGCACTCATTAGCAGCCGGAGAAATTCTCTTGAGGGACCACCCTCACCAGCTGCCCCTTTTCCGTCAGCATCCCTAAAAACCATGTCTATTTTTGCCTCCGGATTAAAGCGGGCTCTCTTAAAGCCTCTCATTGCACAATCATAAACGTTGTCCCTCATCACGTTAATTTGGTTGGCATCTCATTAACTTCAGCAGTGTTTGAACGTCAACACTAAAAGAGACATTCAGAATAACAAAGCTCAGATACTTCCCACAATTCATCTGTAAAAACAACAACTATTTACAGGGATGACTTACTCATTGTCATCACCAACATCAACATAAGAGTGTGGTGAAGGTGGACGATAAGCCTCGGAATGGTGGAGAGGAGTACAGGAAGTTGTATAGGTGGAGGGGGACCACAAGAAGTGGTGCAGAAGATGGGGTGCCACAGGAATAGGTGCTGCCACAAGTGTAGCCTCGTTTACAGAAGTAGTCTGTAAAAGGTCATTTAAAGGCTTATACATTTCAAAAACATGGAGAAAGCAATAAAGCTGTCATACAATGTGATTGCGTTCTGAAAATGATTTACAGAAAACAAATGTAGCCTCATGCATCACTCACTATAGAATGTAATCAATGTGTGGGTCAAGAAGACATTTTAAGGATGCATGTAGCTCTATTTTTTAAATCATATTTTCAATATGTATTACATCCAACAAGCAGACAGTGCTGTTTTCTCCTACGTGGTCCGTCCTAACTGGAGGGAACGCCATATCTGGAGAGAGCATTCACGAAGCAATCCATTACAGTACTGCTGCGATTGTTGCTGGAAGCACGGAGAAACAACGAGACGGCTGTACCCATCAATGCCACCATGTATGACTGTCCTCCACTTCAATCAGAAAATACAGCACTGGTTGATACAAAAGCTGAAGACACATTAAATATACAAACATCACCATCCTCCTTTACCACTTAAATGCTGCATCAGGTTCCTGCAGTATATAACAAAGCAGCAGACCAAAGATTAAATTACATTTACATTTTAGTCATTTAGCAGACGCTCTCATCCAGAGCGACTTACAGTAGAGTGCATACATTTTATTACATTTTACATACTGAGACAAGGATATCCCTACCGGCCAAACCCTCCCTAACCCGGACGACGCTATGCCAATTGTGCGTCGCCCCACGGACCTCCCGGTTGCGGCCGGCTGCGACAAAACCATGGGCGCGAACCCAGCCCAGCCTGGGCGCGAACCCAGAGACTCTGGTGGCGCAGCTAGCACTGCGATGCAGTGTCCTAGACCACTGCTCCACCCGGGAGTGGTGGCACAAATTAACATCCTAAATGTGGAACAATGTTAATGAACAGTCTACCGCAGATCACAACTATAAGTACTTCCGTTAGCCCTCTAAAGGCTACAACAAGGGTTTGGTCCAGACTGTTTCCTGCAGCGGAAGATGTGCGATTACAATATCTACTTCAATTGGAAAAATAACCACGTTTATCTTGATGGGTCAAGAGGACAGACTCTCCTGTTGTTCCCACTTAGGCACAAATACTTTGCCCCAACTGTTTTTGCCTCCGTGTGTCCTCAATATAAGCATGTTTGTTAATTTCACGAAGCACATATTCTATCAATCACAGAAGTAGCAGAAACACAATAAACCAATTATTATCCACATGAGTGACATATGGTATCAAGGGCCATTGCATACTGAACTGTTAGTTGTTGATGAACAAGTTGTTGATGAACAATTTGAGATGTTACAATGTACAACTTCTCACCAGTGATGTAGACAATTGTGTCTATCACAAAGATACATCTACCTTATCAGTTTGTGGTTTCCATCAAGGTGCCATAACGAGTTTGGTCCAGCAACATGGCATGACCTTCTATGCAGCCTCTGCGACATGGCTCTGCGGGAAGCCACCCTCGGGTTAACACGAAACATGCTGTCCCTCACTCTGTGTCTCTGCACCCAGAGCCCTTAATTGTGATCGAACAGCCTCCGGTCCACGTTTGTCGTTCCCAGCCACCAAGTCCTTAATCTTTTCCTCCAGAACCAAGTCTGACATGTCAGAATATAACGGGTCATGTGACAGATTGAAGTGGCTGGGGAAAAAAAGTAACAATGGACAGGGATGAGGTAATGCATATCATCATAATCATTTTAAAGTCATGTCTTGATTGTAGTCATTCTAAATTGTTTGATTAGTAAGAAACTGGAAACCATGCATCTAAAGTCTGTAGTTTATAGAATTACTCCCAAGCACAACTGGAAACCATGCATCTAAAGTCTGTAGTTTATATCATTACTCCCAAGAACAACTGGAAACCATGCATCTGAAGTCTGTAGTTTATAGCATTACTCCCCAGAACAACTGGAAACCATGCATCTAAAGTCTGTAGTTTATAGCATTTCTCCCAAGAACAACTGGAAACCATGCATCTAAAGTTTGTAGTTTATAGCATTACTCCCAAGCACAACTGGAAACCATGCATCTAAGGTCTATAGTTTATAGCATTACTCTCAAGAACAACTGGAAACCATGCATCTAAAGTCTGTAGTTTATAGCATTACTCCCAAGAACAACTGGAAACCATGCATCTAAAGTCTGTAGTTTATAGCATTACTCCCAAGAACAACTGGAAACCATGCATCTAAAGTCTGTAGTTTATAGCATTACTCCCAAGAACAACTGGAAACCATGCATCTAAGGTCTGTAGTTTATAGCATTACTCCCAAGAACAACTGGAAACCATGCATCTAAAGTCTGTAGTTTATAGCATTACTCCCAAGAACAACTGGAAACCATGCATCTAAAGTCTGTAGTTTATAGCATTACTCCCAAGAACAACTGGAAACCATGCATCTAAAGTCTGTAGTTTATAGCATTACTCCCAAGAACAACTGGAAACCATGCATCTAAAGTCTGTAGTTTATAGCATTACTCCCAAGAACAACTGGAAACCATGCATCTAAAGTCTGTAGTTTATAGCATTACTCCCAAGAACAACTGGAAACCATGCATCTAAAGTCTGTAGTTTATAGCATTACTCCAAGAACAACTGGAAACCATGCATCTAAAGTCTGTAGTTTATAGCATTACTCCCAAGAACAACTGGAAACCATGCATCTAAAGTCTGTAGTTTATAGCATCACTCCCAAGAACAACTGGAAACCATGCATCTAAAGTCTGTAGTTTATAGCATTACTCCCAAGAACAACTGGAAACCATGCATCTAAAGTATGTAGTTTATAGCATTACTCCCAAGAACAACTGGAAACCATGCATCTAAAGTCTGTAGTTTATAGCATTACTCCCCAGAACAACTGGAAACCATGCATCTAAAGTCTGTAGTTTATAGCATTACTCCCAAGAACAACTGGAAACCATGCATCTAAAGTCTGTAGTTTATAGCATTACTCCCAAGAACAACTGGAAACCATGCATCTAAAGTCTGCAGTTTATAGCATTACTCCAAGAACAACTGGAAACCATGCATCTAAAGTCTGTAGTTTATAGCATTACTCCCAAGAACAACTGGAAACCATGCATCTAAAGTCTGTAGTTTATAGCATTACTCCCAAGAACAACTGGAAACCATGCATCTAAAGTCTGTAGTTTATAGCATTACTCCCAAGAACAACTGGAAACCATGCATCTAAAGTCTGTAGTTTATAGCATTACTCCCCAGAACAACTGGAAACCATGCATCTAAAGTCTGTAGTTTATAGCATTACTCCCAAGAACAACTGACCTTAGACAGCGTTTGACTGTCGATCGGGACACGTAGAATATCTGCCATCTGAGACACACTGAAAGCACAGGACATCAGAAACTTCAGTTGCTCTTGAGTGATGGCATAACAAGGTGCACCTCTAGCTCCTCTCCAAGTCCGAGGAGCCCGGTAACCGGAACTGGCTGTAACAATAATACACTGCGTTTAGGCTACTTAATGTATTGTGACACAGCCCACCCCCCTCATTCCAAAAACACTTTTAAATTAGGGTAACTGTCACAAATTGTGGCCAAGTAATGTTTTTATAATATTGGAATTTAAAGCCAAGACATAAATAGAAATGTTGACCAAGAACGAATAGAATGGGCAGCAGGAGAAGGAAGAGTGAAAAAAACAACAGTAAACCCAACCACACCCAACATTGGTCAGCCTCCCCCTACAGTAAACCCAACCACACCCAACATTTATCAGCCTCCTCCTACAGTAAACCCAACCACACCCAACATTGGTCAGCCTCCTCCTACAGTAAACCCAACCACACCCAACATTTATCAGCCTCCCCCTGCAGTAAACCCAACCACACCTAGCATTGGTCAGCCTCCCCTAGCCCACTCAAGGCTCCTCTGTATGGTCTCCATTCTACAAGATGACAGTTTGGTGAAAATAGACACCATAGATGGGACTGCGATTCCTGTTCAAACAGTGCCATAGTACTAACGTTAATGTTCCTGGTTTATGTTGTTAATTTCTACATCATAGGCTTAGATGAAATATTCATATTTCAAAGGGTATTCAAAAGTAATATCTATGCTGTTGGAAAGCTGATATGTTGTAGATATTAGCAAAGTTTTTACATGGCTGTCCTAGGTCAAATGAGCTTTGTAAATGTTTTCATGCTAATCGCGAGCTAGTGCGGCTAAGGCTACGTAGCATTGCAATTATAGCTAGCCTGCCAGCCTGGCTGAAGTTTTAGACCTTCAGTTGTTGTTTTGCCTAAAAATACAAAAACATGTTTGACGTCAGTACTCCTCGATAATAAGTCACCTTTATGTAACTAGCAGGGCTGTAAAAATATTACAAGACGGCGCCGTTCACTGTGGCTATGGCCGGGGTTAAAAAGCGAACTAGAACGTTAAAAAGCGAACTAGTAACTCATTTAACAATCCAGCCATTTACATACCAGCATTCATTACAACAAAATATATATACTACATATACTAGCTAAATATAAAATACTCCCTTGGCCTAATCAGACTAATCAGCGACACATAGGCCTAAGTTACTTGCACTGCTGTCTGTCTGAGCCTCCAACAAAGCCATACACAGACCCGTCCTCTGTGTTAGCTAGCAGATCAACTTTATGATTAAGTAATAATAGTATTTAAAAAGAATCAACCTTGTTAACGTGGACCGAAGGGCATCAAGTCCAGGATTATCGGCGAGCAGAAGCCGAGTGCAGCCATTTAGGGTCTGTTTGCAGCGGATATGGAAGTTCCTTCTCGCCATCTTCAATTGTGATGTTGCATCAAACTGACTGTACACCGATTTAATGAAAGGAGGAGCTAGGGAAATTGGCTGGTAAAAATTTGCATATTAAAGAACGCGTTAAGTTAGCGTGTGTAGGTGTATATTTAGCAGCTGTGGGGTTTGGGGGACCTCTTGCAGCCGTTTATTTACCACATTCGCACGCGCTTATTTGATGCGTGCACACGTTAATTTAGTGCCTGCACCTGCTTACATTACTAACGCAACATAAAAAATATTGCGCTTTGACCAGGTGCTTTAAGACCCAAACAGCATTCCATACTGGAGTGGCTTGACTCCGATAGGCACCATGTTGCAGTGAGTGTGACACAGGCCACTGCTTTGCTTTAGGGACTGGCTTAGACGAGGGGCTTTTAGCTAAACTAAATCACTAATATCATTAGTGACGGTGAAAAGAGTAGTAGTAACACGGTTAGTACAGCTGTTTTCCAAGGTTCTATAGTATGGCATTTTAATAAAACTTTTTTTGCTTTTTTTTGTCAACAACAAGCTTTCATTTCAAATGTAAACCAGCACAAGATGAGGACTCTGGTAGAGAGCCGCTATTGCCGCAAGCTCATGGAGGAGCGCTTTGACCAGGTGCCATTTAGTGTTTGACTTCCCAGTGAAGAGGACACTTTGAAGGTTGAATCCAAGCTTGACATAAAGGGTATTAGGCAGAGTGGTTCTCAATCTGAGGTCAGTGAAGGGTATTAGGCAGAGTGGTTCTCAATCTGAGGTCAGTGAAGGGTATTAGGCAGAGTGGTTCTCAATCTGAGGTCAGTGAAGGGTATTAGGCAGAGTGGTTCTCAATCTGAGGTCAGTGAAGGGTATTAGGCAGAGTGGTTCTCAATCTGAGGTCAGTGAAGGGGAACCAGTCGTGGGATGTTGCTGACCATTCCCTCAGATAGTTGTCTGACTCCGACACCGATTTATCAAATACATATCTAATCAATTTGTATTTGTCACATGCTTTGTAAACAACAGGTTTAGACTAACAGTGAAATGCTTACTTACGGGCCCTTCCCAATAATACAGAGAGAAAAATGTAAAAAACAATTGAAATATAATAACACAAGGAATATTATACAATGAGTAACTATAACGTGGCTATATACCAGTGGCGTTCAGTGCTGTTTAAGATGAGGGAGGACAATTTTATTTTTCAAGAGCATGGCCTTATTTCTATTACAGCGCATTGGATGATTCTCATTCATATTCCATGCACCTAGTTCAATGTAACAGCGATAGGTTTAGGCTACTACATGATACTCTAATTTTCCCTATACCCATCATGAGGTTGCTACAACCTAGCCTATGAATGAAAGTTTACAGCGTAGGTGCACACAGGTCGAGAGACAAATTTGAGGTGACAGATAATGACACATGGACAGACAGTGACATTCAGTACCGCCTTGCACACTCGTGCCTGCATCTAGCTGATATAGGGCATAATCATTAGTCCAACAGTTGCAAACAAGAATATCAATTGAACAAATTCAGATATTGTTTATCCCCGTTTTGTTGCTTTTAAGAAACTTTTTCAACAGAATCAGTGGAATGAATACACCCCTGATCACACGTAAACACAGTTCACTTTCATAAAAGCCACGTTGTATTCCTTCTCCCATCTATGTGCTCTCCTCCTCTCACCTCTTCCCTTCGCTTATGGAGTTCAATGCACAACACATCAGCTGTATGTGACCAGGCGAAATAACCTTTCCATACCAAACCACTACACACATCCCACATCGTTGTCACCATATTAGCTAAAGTAACATCATAGTCAGCATAGCTAATAGAACTAACGCGTTAGTAGACCCGCTACAATCATGCACTAACATTAGCGTACCATCAATAAACAGTTACACCGGCGGGCCCGGGTGGCAAAAAATGAGTAAGACTAAAAGCTTACCTTGACTTGGGAGAGTTCCAGTTTTGTGTTGGAAAGTCATAGCCAGCTAGCTAACATAGCATCCCTCTGTTTGAGCAGGATGTTTCAGTATGCTAAACTAGTGTGGTATCCCAGGTTTACCTCGGGGGATGGTAATAGAGGGGAGCCAGCAGAAGCAACAGGCTCTCCAGGAGCAAGCACTGGAGGAGCAGAACCAAAAAAAACTCAGACAGGTAGCGGAGGTAGCCCAGTTGAAGGTTGGGAGGGCTCAGGAATCTGGCCCGAATCAGTTCCTGGTTCAGTTAAGGGAGGAAGATGACGTGGAGTCGTATTTGTGCACCTTCGAGAGGACGCCACAGGAGGAAGGATGGACCAAGCCCAAGTGGGCCAGCCTGTTGGCACCCTACCTCTCTGGGAAGGCCCAGGAGGCCGACTTTAATTTGAACACTGACCAGGCTGCGAATTATGAGGGACTCAAACGGGAGATACTGAGCCGTTATGGGTTCAATCTCGCACGCCGTGCACAACTGGTCCACGACTGGGCCTTTGACCCCACCCTTTCCCCCCGTGCTCAGATGAGCGACCTGGTGCACCTGACCAAGGGCTGGCTACTGACGGAAGTACCGTCCCTCCCGATGCTCGACAGGCTCGTCCTGGATAAATACCTTCGGGCCCTCCAGAGAGGAGACGCGGCAAGGGGGACGAACAACACAAAGAGAGGCGAGGGGCTGAAGGGGGCCCTGACGGAACCAGCCGAGACTGTGAAGCGGGAGGGTGACCCAAACCGACGACGGCGGCGGCTGCTGGACCCAGATCAGCGACACTGCTATGAGTGCGGTGAGCCGGGGCACCTCGCGTGGAGCTGTCCCGGCCGGGAGGAGGCCATACCCTCTGCATCCCCCAGCTCTGGGGTAACCCGGATGGCGAGTTATGTCACCTCCTGTTGGGCGCACACCGAGACGGCCCCTCCGATGGTTACTGTACGGATCGATGGCATCTACACCAGCACTCTGCTGGACTCCGGCAGCATGGTGACCCTGGCCCACCCACAGTGGCTCACACTGGTATGTGAAGCTGGACAGGAGAAGCAGGTACGGGGAGTCAGACATTTATTCGGACGTAGAACAAGACAGTAAGCCTATCTTCATTGCAACCGTCATTTCCGGTCACAACTTGCAGACTTGTTTACGTGCTGCTGTGCGTTTTGTTGCTAACCTTACTTTGCTACCTGACAACTTTACGGTTTTTACTTTTTAATTACCGTTTATATTTTTAGTTTTTCCCCTCACTAAACTTTTTTTTCATTCAACTTTTTCACTCCTGACACTTTATTTGGACGTGGTTCGTCAGGACCTCCACCAGCCGAAGCTAAGAAGTAACATTAACATGATGCCTTCTAATTGCAGTCTCTGTACTCATAATATACAGGAGAACGATCGCCTTACGGCGAGGATAGCTGTGCTGCTAGCCCAGCGTCAGACGCAATCGTTAGGCAAGGGTAATTTCAGTGCAGGAAAGGATGAAACAGCGTCTGTGCCACCAGTAAGTACAGATAGTAACGTTAGTATAAATCCCCTCGCACGGTCCCCGCAGACGGACAACATTCTCATGGCTTCTGGAGGGAAATGCTGTAGGAATGCTCAACCGGTGTCGCTCATTCAGCTGACAGAAACTTTCAACCGGTTCTCCCCATTAAGCAGCAAGTTGGAGTCAGAGGCCGAGCCTCCTCTGGTCTCTACTCCTCCCGTTACGGGGTCTGAGCCGCCGAAGCCTCCCACCATTAGCTCTGACAAATTGAAAACCCTAGTCATTGGCGACTCCATTACCCGCAGTATTAGACTTAAAACGAATCATCCAGCAATCATACACTGTTTACTAGGGGGCAGGGCTACCGACGTTAAGGCTAATCTGAAGATGGTGCTGGCTAAAGCTAAAACTGGCGAGTGTAGAGAGTATAGGGATATTGTTATCCACGTCGGCACCAACAATGTTTGGATGAAACAGTCAGAGGTCACCAAGCGCAACATAGCTTCAGCGTGTAAATCAGCTAGAAAGATGTCGGCATCGAGTAATTGTCTCTGCCCCCCCCCCCCCCCCCCCCAAGTTAGGGGGAGTGATGAGCTCTACAGCAGTGTCACAACTCAATCGCTGGTTGAAAACTGTTTTCTGCCCCTCCCAAAAGATAGAATTTGTAGATAATTGGCCCTCTTTCTGGGACTCACCCACAAACAGGACCAAGCCTGGCCTGTTGAGGAGTGACTTGACTCCATCCTAGCTGGAGGGGTGCTCTCATCTTATCTACGAACATAGACAGGGCTCTAACTCCCCTAGCTCCACAATGAAATAGGGTTCAGGCCAGGGAGCAGGCTGTTAGCCAGCCTGCCAGCTTAGTGGAGTCTGCCACTAGCACAGTCAGTGTAGTCAGCTCAGCTATCCCCATTGAGACCATGTCTGTGCCTCAACCTAGGTTGGGCAAAACTAAACATGGTGGTGTTCGCCTTAGAAATCTCACTAGAATAAAGACCTCCATTCCTGCCATTATTGAAAGAGATTGTGATACCTCACATCTCAAAATAGGGCTACTTAATGTTAGATCCCTCGCTTCCAAGGCAGTTATAGTCAGTAAACTAATCACTGATCATAATCTTGATGTGATTGGCCTGACTGAAACATGGCTTAAGCCTTATGAATTTACTGTGTTAAATGAGGCCTCACCTCCTGGTTACACTAGTGACCATATCCCCCGCGCATCCTACAAAGGCGGAGGTGTTGCTAACATTTACGATAGCAAATTTCAATTTACAAAAAAAACACAGACGTTTTCGTCTTTTGAGCTTTAGTCATGAAATCTATGCAGCCTACTCAATAACTGTCACGCCCTGGCCTTAGTATTCTTTGTTTTCTTTATGTTTTTTAGTTAGGTCAGGGTGTGACATGGGGAATGTATGTGTTTTGTAGTGTCTATGGGGTGTTGTATGTGTATGGGGCAGAGTAGAGTAGAGTTGTCTAGTTATGTCTATGGCTGCCTAGATTGGTTCTCAATCAGAGACAGCTGTCATTCATTGTCTCTGATTGGGAGCCATATTTAAGGCAGCCATAGGCAGTAGGCTTTTGTGGGTAGTTGTCTATGTCTATGTTCTATGTTGCATGTGTGCACTTAGTTCAGGTTTAGCTTCACGTTTGTTTTGTTCATTTTGTAAGTGTTTGTTTTTCCTTCATTAAAAGAAGATGTATTTTTCACGCGCTGCGCCTTGGTCCTCTCTCTCTTATCAAGACGATCGTGACAGAACTACCCACCAACCATGGATCAAGCAGCGTGAGAGGAACCAACAACAGCGGCAAAGAAACCAGGACTCGTGGACATGGGAGGAAATATTGGACGGAAAAGGACCCTGGGCTCAGACAGGGGAATATCGCCGCTCTGTTGAAGAGAGGGAGGCAGCTAAAGCCCAGGAGCGGTGGTATGAGGAGGCAGCAAGGAGACGTGGCTGGAAACCCGAAAAGCCTGTGAGTAAACCCCAAAAAATTCTTGGGGGGGGGCTAAAAGGGAGAGTGGCGAAGTCAGGTAGGAGACCTGCGCCTACTCCCTGTACTTACCGTGGAGAGCGAGAGTACGGGCAGACACCGTGTTACAGTAGAGCGCATGGTGTCTCCTGTAGGCGTGCATAGCCCGGTTCGGTACATTCCAGCTCCACGTATCGGCCGGGCTAGATTGAGCGTTGAGCCGGATGTCATGAAGCCGGCCCAACGCATCTGGCCACCAGTGCGTCTCCTCGGGCCGGCTTACATGGCACCAGCCCTACGCATGGTGTCCCCGGTTCGCCTACATAGCCCGGTGCGGGTTATTCCACCTCCCCGCACTGGTCGGGCGACGGGGAGCATACAACCAGGTAAGGTTGGGCAGGCTCAGTGCTCAAGGGAGCCAGTACGCCTGCACGGTCCGGTATTTCCGGCGCCACCTCCCCGCTCCAGTACCACCAGTGCCTACACCACGCACCAGGCTTCCAGTGCGTCTCCAGAGCCCTGTTCCTCCTCCACGCACTCTCCCTGTGGTGCGTGTCTCCAGCCCAGTGCCTCCAGTCCCGGCACCACGCATCAAGCCTCCTGTGCGTCTCCAGAGCCCTGTACGCACTGTTCCTTCTCCCCGTACTCGCCCTGATGTGCGTGCCCTCAGCCCGGTACCACCAGTGCCGGTACCACGCACCAGGCCTATAGTACGCCATGAGAGTCCAGTGTGCCCTGTTGTTGTTCCCCGCACTAGCCTGAAGGTGCGTGTCTTTAGCCCGGTACCTCCAGTTCCGGTACCACGCACCAGGCCTACAGTGCGTCTCAGCCGGCCAGAGTCTGCCGTCTGCCCAGCGGCGCCTGAACTGCCCGTCTGCCCAACGGCGCCTGAACTGCCCGTCTGCCCAACGGCGCCTGAACTGCCCGTCTGCCCAACGCCGTCTGAACTGTCCGTCTGCCAAGCGCCGCATGAACTGCCCGTCTGTACTGAGCCTTCAAAGCCGCCCGTCTGCCATGAGCCTACAAAGCCGCCCGTCTGCCATGAGCCTTCAGAGCCGTCCGCCAGACAGGAGCCGCTAGAGCCTTCCGCCAGACAGGAGCCGCTAGAGCCTTCCGCCAGACAGGATCAGCCAGAGCCTTCCGCCAGACAGGATCAGCCAGAGCCTTCCGCCAGACAGGATCAGCCAGAGCCTTCCGCCAGACAGGATCAGCCAGAGCCTTCCGCCAGACAGGATCAGCCAGAGCCGTCAGCGAGCCATGACCAGCCAGAGCCGTCAGCGAGCCATGACCAGCCAGAGCCGTCAGCGAGCCATGACCAGCCAGAGCCGTCAGCGAGCCATGACCAGCCAGAGCCGTCAGCGAGCCATGACCAGCCAGAGCCGTCATCCAGCCATGACCAGCCAGAGCCGTCATCCAGCCATGACCAGCCAGAGCCGTCATCCAGCCATGACCAGCCAGAGCCGTCATCCAGCCATGAGCCGTCATCCAGCCGGGATCCGCCAGAGCCAGCCAGCCAGGATCCGCCAGAGCCAGCCAGCCAGGATCCGCCAGAGCCAGCCAGCCAGGATCCGCCAGAGCCAGCCAGCCAGGATCCGCCAGAGCCAGCCAGCCAGGATCCGCCAGCCAGTCCGGAGCTGCCCCTCAGTCCGGAGCTGCCCCTCATTCCGGTGCTGCCCCTTAGTCCGGTGGGGTTAATTTGGAGGGTGGCCATTTGGAGGAGGCTACCAAAGCGGGTATTGACAATGGTGGAGTGGGGGCCACGTCCCGCACCCGAGCCGCCGCCATGATGGGGCCCACCCCGGACCCTCCCCTTTCTATTTCAGGTTGTGCGGTCGGAGTCCGCACCTTTGGGGGGGGGGGGGGGTACTGTCACGCCCTGGCCTTAGTATTCTTTGTTTTCTTTATGTTTTTTAGTTAGGTCAGGGTGTGACATGGGGAATGTATGTGTTTTGTAGTGTCTATGGGGTGTTGTATGTGTATGGGGAAGAGTAGAGTAGAGTTGTCTAGTTATGTCTATGGCTGCCTAGATTGGTTCTCAATCAGAGACAGCTGTCATTCATTGTCTCTGATTGGGAGCCATATTTAAGGCAGCCATAAGCAGTAGGCTTTTGTGGGTAGTTGTCTATGTCTATGTTCTATGTTGCATGTGTGCACTTAGTTCAGGTTTAGCTTCACGATCGTTTGTTTTGTTCATTTTGTAAGTGTTTGTTTTTCCTTCATTAAAAGAAGATGTATTTTTCACGCGCTGCGCCTTGGTCCTCTCTTATTAAGACGATCGTGACAATAACTTTTTATAGCTACTGTTTACAGGCCTCCTGGGCCATATACAGCGTTCCTCACTGAGTTCCCTGAATTCCTATTGGACCTTGTAGTCATAGCAGATAATATTCACATTTTTGGTGACTTTAATATTCACATGGAAAAATCCACAGATCCACTCCAAAAAGCTTTCAGAGCCATCATCGACTCAGTGGGTTTTGTCCATCATGTCTCCGGACCTAGTCATTGCCACAGTCATACTCTGGACCTAGTTTTGTCCCTTGGAATAAATGTTGTGGATCTTATTGTTTTTCCTCATAATCCTGGACTATCGGACCACCATTTTATTACGTTTGCAATCGCAACAAATAATCTGCTCAGTCCCCAACCAAGGATCATTCTCAGACAACCCAAAGATTCCTTGATGCCCCACCAGACTCACTCTGCCTACCCAAGGACGTCAGAGGACAAAAATCAGTTAACCACCTAACTGACAAACTCAATTTAACCTTGCGCAATACCCTAGATGCAGTCGCACCCCTAAAAACTAAAAAGAATTGTCATAAGAAACTAGCTCGCTGGTATACAGAAAATACCCGAGCTCTGAAGCAAGCTTCCAGAAAATTGGAACAGAAATGGCGCCACGCCAAACTGGAAGTCATCCGACTAGCTTGGAAAGACAGTACCGTGCAGTATCGAAGAGCCCTCACTGCTCCTCGATCATCCTATTGTTCCAAATTAATTGAGGAAAATAAGAACAATCCAAAAAGTATTTTTGATACTGTCGCAAAGCTAACTAAAAAGCAGCATTCCCCAAGAGAGGATGGCTTTCACTTCAGCAGTGTCATGATCGTTATAAGGAGTGGAGAAAGAAACGTGATGCTACAATAGTGCTCACAGGCAACTATACATAGTCAAGATCCCACAAAGCACAATGGGGAAATGGCTGCCTAAATATGATCCCCAATCAGAGACAACGATAAACAGCTGCCTCTGATTGGGAACCATACCAGGCCAACATAGATATATAAATCACCTAGATAACCCACCCTAGTCACACCCCGACCTAACCAACACTGAGAATAAAAAGCTCTCTATGGTCAGGGCGTGACAAGCAGTAATAAATTCATGAACTTCTTTGAGGAAATGATCATGATCATTAGAAAGCAAATTACGGACTCCTCTTTAAATGTGCGTATTCCTCCAAAGCTCAGTTGTCCTGAGTCTGCACAACTCTGCCAGGACCTAGGATCAAGGGAGACACAAGTGTTTTAGTACTATATCTCTTCACACAATGATGAAAATACTCATGGCCTCTAAACCTTCAAGCTGCATACTGGACCCTATTCCAACTAAACTACTGAAAGAGCTGCTTCCTGTGCTTGGCCCTCCTATGTTGAACATAATAAACGGCTTTCTATCCACCGGACGTGTACCAAACTCACTAAAAGTGGCAGTAATAAAGCCTCTCTGAAAAAGCCCAACCTTGAACCAGAAAATGTAAAAAACTATCGGCCTATATCGAATCTCCCATTCCTCTCTAAAATAAAAAGTAATAATAAAAAGTAACAGAATAAGAATAACGATAATGAGGAATAACAATATACAGGGTACAAAGTCAGTGTGTGGGGGTACGGGTTAGTTGAGGTATTTTGTACATGTACAGTTGAAGTCGGAAGTTTACATACACTTAGGTTGGAGTCATTAAGACTCATTTTTCAACTACTCCATACATTTCTTGTTTACAAACTATAGTTTTGGCAAGTCGGTTAGGACATCTACTTTGTGCATGACACAAGTAATTTTTCCATCAATTGTTTACAGACAGATTATTTCACTGCATCACAATTCCAGTGGGTCAGAGGTTTACATACACACAGTCAACTTAGTGTAACGGCTGTTGGAAGGAGAGGACCGAGGTGCAGCGTGGTACGTGTCCATATTTATTAAATGAACACTGAAATAACAAAGAATAACGACCGAAACAGTTCTGGCTGGTGCAGACACACAACAGGAAACAACTACCCACCAAGCACAGGTGGGAATGAGGATACCTAAGTATGGTTCTCAATCAGAGACAACGATAGACAGCTGCCTCTGAGAACCACACCAGGCCAAACACCTAGAAATACAAAACATAAAACAAAACATAGTATGCCCACCCCAACTCACGCCCTGACCAAACCAAAATAGAGACATAAAAAAGGAACTAAAGTCAGGGCGTGACACTGTGCCTTTAAACAGCTTGGAATATTCCAGAAAATGGCATCATGGCTTTACAAGCTTCTGATAAACTAATTGACATAATTTGAGTCAATTGGAGGTGTACCTGTGGATGTATTTCAAGGCCTACCTTCAAACTCAGTGCCTCTTTCCTTGACATCATGGGAAAATCAAAAGAAATCAGCCAAGACTTCAGAAAAAAGTCTGGTTCATCCTTGGGAGCAATTTCCAAACTCCTGAAGGTACCAAGTTCATCTGTACAAACAATAGTACCCAAGTATAAACACCATGGGACCACGCAGCCATCATACCGCTCAGGAAGGAGACACGTTCTGTCTCCTAGAGATGAACGTACTTTGGTGCGAAAGTGCAAATCAATCCCAGAACAACAGCAAACGACCTTGTGAAGATGCTGGTACAGGTACAAAGGTATCTATATCCACAGTAAAACGAGTCATATATCGACATAACCTGAAAGGCCGCTCAGCAAGGAAGAAGCCACTGCTCTAAAACCGCCATAAAAAAGCCAGACTACGGTTTGCAACTGCACATGGGGACAAAGATCGTACTTTTTGGAGAAATGTCCTCTGGTCTGATGAAACAAAAATAGAACTGATTGGCCATAAAGACCATTGTTATGTTTGGAGGAAAAAGGGGGCGCCTTGCAACCCGAAGAACACCATCCCAACCGTGAAGCACGGGGGTGGCAGCATTATGTTGTGAGTGTGCTTTGCTGCAGGAGGGGCTGGTGCACTTCACAAAATAGATGGAATCATGAGGCAGGAAAATTATGTGGATATATTGAAGCAACATCTCAAGACATCAGTCAGGAAGTTAAAGCTTGGTCGCAAATGGGTCTTCCAAATGGACAATGACCCCAAGCATACTTCCAAAGTTGTGGCAAAATGGCTTAAGGACAACAAAGTCAAGGTATTATAGTGGCCATCACAAAGCCCTGACCTCAATCCTATAGAAAATGTGTGGGCAGAACTGAGAAAGGGTGTATGAGCAAGGAGGCCTACAAACCTGACTCAGTTACACCAGCTCTGTCAGGAGGAATGAGCCAAAATTCACCCAACTTATTGTGGGAAGCTTGTGGAAGGCTACCTGAAATGTTTGACTCAAGTTAAACTTTTTAAAAGGCAATGCTACCAAATACTAATTGATCCACTGGGAATGTGACGAAATAAATAAAACTGAAATAAATCTCTACTATTATTCTGACATTTCACAGTCTTAAAATAAAGTGGTGATCCTAACCTAAGAGAGGGAATTTTTACTAGGATTAAATGTCAGGAATTGTGAAAAACTGAGTTTAAATGTATTTGGCTAAAGTGTATGTAAACTTCCGACTTCAACTGTAGGTGGGGGTGTAGTAACTGTGCATAGATAAGTCTGGTAGGTTCGTGTCACTGGGCAGCTCGGGGCTGGGTTTCCCTTTTTAATCTTTGATCGTTTGCAAGCCCTGCCACATCCGACAAACGCAGTAGGATTCGATCTTAGTGTAATACCCTTGTTTGAACTAGGTATTGAGCTTATTCTTGTTAAAACCAAGTATTGAGTTTATTTGTTATAATTAATTGGTATTAGATTTAAAAGGTGAATTGCGCCTAAATTGTAATTTTGTTAATGCATTTATTTTTGAAGACATATTTATTTAATGTATAAGTGAATAGTTTGGTTTACTTTTAAGTTTAAGTGTTGACCAATTGGTTGTTAAGCTGTGGCCAATGGGAGTTGACCTAGTTAACGGGAGGTCTGGGGGGAAAAAAGAGAGGGAAAGAGACGTTGAGAGAAGGATGGACATTGGGACCATTGGTGAAGAAAAATTATAAAAGAAGACGACAAAACTCGAAGATACCTACTAAGACATGAAGGGAAATACCGATTTTATTTTATACTTATTTCCCTCATTAAAATGCAAATACATTTATAACATTTTTGACATGCGTTTTTCTGGATTTTTTTGTTGTTATTCTGTCTCTCACTGTTCAAATAAACCTACCATTAAAATTAGACTGATAATTTCTTTGTCAGTGGGCGAACATACAAAATCAGCAGGGGATCAAATACTTTTCCCCCTCACTGTAGGAATACATTACATTGCAGTACAGTACAGTAGGGATGGCGGTTTTAAATCATTTTACTATAGTATTCTGAATTTTTGTTTGATATCCGGATATTCGAAATACATGTGGTTTTTTTAAACGCATGTTTTTTACTTGAGCACTGCTGCGCGAGGGAGAGCGGCTGGCGCTCTAATGCTGCAGTTGTGGAGGGGCCGATGTGTGTGAAATGGGAGCAAGCAGACGGGGAGAGAGATGGGAGTAGCGGGGAGAGAGACGGGAGTAGCGGTGCGTGGGTAAAATCACTGAGGAAGAAATGCCAGCAGAAAAGCCATATGAGAACCTATGTTGTGATTATTGCATTGTTCGCTCTATAACTCATTCGTTCATACGCCATATACAATAAGCTCGTGACAACAAAAGGCGAACAGTCACCCAGTGGCGGAATAAATTCAACTACATATATGTTTGCTTCATCACAAAACCAGAGAGCAACATCTGTCTGGTGAAATCCTCAAATCAAATATTGCATAGAAACAGCTACTGTATTTTACCTGCAGCATGGTCAAGGAAGTTCATGTTTTCGACAGTTTACTAAACAACTACTGATCTGGAACCATGGAGTTACCGCAAGTCAGCACAAAGACGACAGGAGCCCTGCCTCTGCTGTTCCAGCACCATTTCAACTTAAACAGTTCAACATCAAATCAACAAGGCTATGTACTGTATGCTTAGTTTAATACACTGAAAATTATCTTAAAGATACCAAAAACGATTTGGTCCAATCAAATATCATGTGGCTGTCCATGGTACTGATTTCTGTGTGTGTGTGTTTGTGTGCGTGCAGGCATAAGAATATAAGTAAGTGTAACAGTATAACTTTAGTACGTCCCCTCGCCCCGACCTCGGGCCCGAACCAGGGACCCTCTGCACACATCAACAACGGTCGCCAACGAAGCATCGTTACCCATCGCTCCACAAAAGCCGCGGCCCTTGCAGAGCAAGGGGAACCACTACTTCTAGGTTTCAGAGCAAGTGACGTAACTGATTGAAACGCTATTAGCGCGTACCCGCTAACTAGCTAGCCATTTCACATCCGTTACATAAGTAAAATAAGAAATGTTGACTCACCCTGCTTGTAGACTAGTTGAACGCCAATGCCAACCACCTCTCTTTCATGTTAGCAAAACGGTATATGGCTCTTTTATACAGTACACTTTAATTTTTTGTTGTCATAGGCTACCTAGCTAAAAGCTCGCTAGCCGGACTTCCATTTATAGGCAACAATGAACCAGCTAAGTTAGCCAGCTAGCTAGTTAATGTGAGTCTACTAGGCTACATATTGAACTTCAATCGTCTCTGGCAAGTGGCACGACATATTCGTTTATGGTTAGATCAGAATCGGCGTGATAATCATTGGCCTGTACAGCGAATTAGGTCAAAACCACAAGTCTAAATCCCCATCTCCATCCATGGCTTAGGAAAGGGTCAATTTAGCAAACTAGCTACTGCAGGACATCAACACAATCAGACCAGAAACAGACACGTTTTTCTGAAAATGAAGTTATGCAAAGGAAGTGATTTGATTGGATTTGGTTTCGGACCAAACTGGCCTCTCTTGGGGGGCGTTTTGCTGCACCAGGACAACCCACAGTTGAGCTCAGCTCAACGCTGATTGGCTAATTATTTTATAATTGTTTTATCAAGGGAGGCCAAATGCTTGTGGTCTACTTGGTGTGTGAACTGCTGACTGCTCATAACTTACAGATAGTTGTTGACACATCAACCAGGATCAAGATGCAGGGACATTTGTGACTTGTTTTGGTAATCAGTGGTTGTATTGGAAGGGGAGTGGCTTCACCTCTCTTAGGCAATCAGCTATTAGTACAGGGACTTGTGCTTTCCTGCTCTGCAATTATCAATTAGTGTTAGTGTCACAAGAATTTTCAATCCCAATGATAATAACAATCAATCAATAGCTTTGACCAATCCCCGAGGTTTGTAAGACCCTGGGTTTAATAATAATTAGTCAAAGACTCAGCTTATGCAAAAGGTAAGTACAGTTTATTCACGAGAACGTTCTGAAGTCCACAATACAAAGACATCCATTTTATAGCTGCGCACATACTTCCACACAAACAGTAGGTATCCTATGCACATACTTCCACACAAACAGTATGTGCTACAGGTAGGTGCTGCTATGGTGACCAGCGAGCTGAGATAAGGGGGGACTTTACCTAGTAGGGTCTTGTAGATGACCTGGAGCCAGTGGGTTTGGCGACGAGTATGAAGCGAGGGCCAGCCAACGAGAGTGTACAGGTCGCAGTGGTGGGTAGTATATGGGGCTTTGGTGACAAAACGGATGGCACTGTGATAGACTGCATCCAATTTATTGAGTAGGGTTTTGGAGGCTATTTTGTAAATGACATCACCGAAGTCGAGGATTGGTAGGATGGTCAGTTTTACAAGGGTATGTTTGGCAGCATGAGTGAAGGATGCTTTGTTGCGGAATAGGAAGCCAATTCTAGATTTAACTTTGGATTGGAGATGTTTGATGTGAGTCTGGAAGGAGAGTTTACAGTCTAACCAGACACCTAGGTATTTGTAGTTGTCCACATATTCTAAGTCAGAGCCGTCCAGAGTAGTGATGTTGGACAGGCGGGCAGGTGCAGGCAGCGATCGGTTGAAGAGCATGCATTTAGTTTTACTTGTATTTAAGAGCAATTGGAGGCCACGGAAGGAGAGTTGTATGGCATTGAAGCTCGCCTGGAGGGTTGTTAACACAGTGTCAAAAGAAGGGCCAGAAGTATACAGAATAGTGTCGTCTGCGTAGAGGTGGATCAGAGACTCACCAGCAGCAAGAGCGACATCATTGATGTATACAGAGAAGAGAGTCGGTCCAAGAATTGAACCCTGTGGCACCCCCATAGAGACTGCCAGAGGCCCGGACAACAGACCCTCCGATTTGACACACTGAACTCGATCAGAGAAGTAGTTGGTGAACCAGGCGAGGCAATCATTAGAGAAACCAAGGCTGTCGAGTCTGCCGATGAGGATGTGGTGATTGACAGAGTCAAAAGCCTTGGCCAGGTCAATGAATACGGCTGCACAGTATTGTTTCTTATCGATTGCGGTTAAGATATCGTTTATGACCTTGAGCGTGGCTGAGGTGCACCCATGACCAGCTCTGAAACCAGATTGCATAGCGGAGAAGGTATGGTGTGATTCGAAATGGTCGGTAATCTGTTTGTTGACTTGGCTTTCGAAGACCTTAGAAAGGCAGGGTAGGATAGATATAGGTCTGTAGCTGTTTGGGTCAAGAGTGTCCCCCCCTTTGAAGAGGGGGATGACCGCAGCTGCTTTCCAATCTTTGGGAATCTCAGACGACACGAAAGAGAGGTTGAAAAGGCTAGTAATAGGGGTGGCAACAATTTCAGCAGATAGTTTTAGAAAGAAAGGGTCCAGATTATCTAGCCCGGGTGATTTGTAAGGGTCCAGATTTTGCAGCTCTTTCAGAACATCAGCTGACTGTATTTGGGAGAAAGAGAAATGGGGAAGGCTTGGGCGAGTAGCAGAGGGGAGGGCAGTGCTGTTGACCGGGGTAGGGGTAGCCAGGTGGAAAGCATGGCCAGCCGTAGAAAAATGCTTATTGAAATTCTCAATTATAGTGGATTTGTCGGTGGTGACAGTGTTTCCTATCTTCAGTGCAGTTGGAAGCTGGGAGGAGGTGTTCTTATTCTCCATGGACTTTACAGTGTCCCAGAACTTTTTTTGAGTTTGGGTTGCAGGAAGCAAATTTCTGCTTGAAAAAACTAGCCTTGGCTTTTCTAACTGCCTGTGTATATTGGTTTCTAGCTTCCCTGAAAAGTTGCATATCACGGGGGCTGTTCGATGCTAATGCAGAACGCCATAGGATGTTTTTCTGTTGGTTAAGGGCAGTCAGGTCAGGAGAGAACCAAGGGCTATATCTGTTCCTGGTTCTAAATTTCTTGAATGGGGCATGCTTATTCAAGATGGTGAGGAAGGCATTTAAAAAAAATATCCAGGCATCCTCTACTGACGGGATGAGATCAATATCCTTCCAGGATACCTCGGCCAGGTCGATTAGAAAGGCCTGCTCGCTGAAGTGTTTCAGGGAGCGTTTGACAGTGATGAGTGGAGGTCGTTTGACCGCTGACCCATTACGGATGCAGGCAATGAGGCAGTGATCGCTGAGATCTTGGTTGAAAACAGCAGAGGTGTATTTGGAGGGCAAGTTGGTTAGGATGATATCTATGAGGGTACCCGTGTTTACGGAATTGGGGTGGTACCTGGTAGGTTCATTGATAATTTGTGTGAGATTGAGGGCATCAAGCTTAGATTGTAGGATGGCTGGGGTGTTAAGCATGTTCCAATTTAGGTCGCCTAGCAGCACGAGCTCTGAAGATAGATGGGGGGCAATCAGTTCACATATGGTGTCCAGAGCACAGCTGGGGGCAGAGGGTGGTCTATAGCAGGCGGCAACGGTGAGAGACTTGTTTTTAGAGAGGTGAATTTTTAAAAGTAGAAGTTCAAATTGTTTAGGAACAGACCTGGATAGTAAAACAGAACTCTGCAGGCAATCTTTGCAGTAGATTGCAACACCGCCCCCTTTGGCCGTTCTATCTTGTCTGAAAATCTTGTAGTTAGGGATGAAAATGTCAGAATTTTTGGTGGTCTTCCTAAGCCAGGATTCAGACACGGCTAAAACATCCGGGTTGGCAGAGTGTGCTAAAGCAGTGAACAAAACAAACTTAGGGAGGAGGCTTCTAATGTTAACATGCATGAAACCAAGGCTATTACGGTTACAGAAGTCATCAAAAGAGAGCGCCTGGGGAATAGGAGTAGAGCTAGGTACTGCAGGGCCTGGATTCACCTCTACATCACCAGAGGAACAGAGGAGGAGTAGGATAAGGGTACGGCTAAAAGCTATGAGAATTGGTCGTCTAGAACGTCTAGAACAGAGAGTAAAAGGAAGTTTCTGGGGGCGATAAAATAGCTTCAAGGAATAATGTACAGACAAAGGTATGGTAGGATGTGAATACAGTGGAGGTAAACCTAGGTATTGAGTGATGATGAGAGAGATATTGTCTCTAGAAACATCATTGAAACCAGGTGATGTCATCGCATATGTGGGTGGTGGAACTGAGAGGTTGGATATGGTATAGTGAGCAGGGCTAGAGGCTCTACAGTGAAATAAGCCAATAAACACTAACCAGAACAGCAATGGACAAGGCATATTTACATTAAGGAGAGGCATGCTTAATCGAGTGATCAATAAGGGTCCAGTGAGTAGAGGTTGGTTGGGGTCACGGCGATCCAGACAGCTGGCCGGGTAGTTGGCTATCGGTAGCAAGATAGCATAGGATGGAGGTCTATTTTTTAGTCACCTCGTGCGTTTCCGTCGGTAGATAAGTGGGGTTCCGTGTGGTAGAGGGGATCAATCCAATTGGCAAAATAGATATAGTGACCCAAGAAAAATTGTCCGATATACTTATTCAGATAGCAGCCGATAAGACAGCTAACGATTAGTGGGCCCCAGATGAGCGTTCAGATACTGTCGGAGGTGCCAGTTGGATAACTCCCTCGGGCAGATAACGTCGGTAGTCAGTCGTGAAGGCCCGGTGGGGCTCCGCATTTGTAGTAAAAAAAACAAACAGGTCCGGATAGGTGATTGTAGCCCAGGAATGGCTGATGGAACTCTTCAGCTGGCTAGCTCCGGAATAATTTAAGTTTGCTCCGGGATCGACGTAAGCCAATAGTCACACGGTTTGCAGCTAGCTAGCTGCGAAATCAAGGTGTAAATGTCCAGAGCTTGCGGTTGAAATCCGGGGATATTGAGAAAAATAGGTCCGGTATGTTCTGGTCTGATTCGCGTTGTACAAAAGTGCCGATAGATTATCGGAATAGCTGATGACCACAAAACGTGGCTAGCTGAAACACCAACATTAGCCAGCAAACCGGCTAACTTCTGGGTAGCTTCAGGTTAGTTTCCGGCTAGCTTCTGGTTAACCTCTGGGTAGCATTCTGGCTAGCTTCTGGCTAGTTTCTAGCTAGCTTCTGGTTAGCTTCTGGCTAGCTTCTATTGTGGATTTTCAGATTTGAGGTAAATAATACTTTTTTTTGTAATTGGTGAGGCGGGTTACTATAAAGATATATTATACAGATATAATGTTTTACCCTAATTCTGACTAAAACTACACACATCATTAATTTTAGATCTATTTCATTTTGCTCTCTTGTCAACTGTGTGTGTGTGTGTGTGTGTGTTTTCTATCCCAGTTCGCTCCTCTCCCTGTAGGTTTTACAGACGCTCCCCACCCCTTGGCTGCAAACCTTCTAATTTAGTGTAGCCTGCGTGCCCAATTCCGTGTCTCTGGCAGCGTTTGGAACTGCCGATCTGCGGTCAAGAACGCAGAGTTCATCTCAGCCTTCAGTCCCTTTTTTGCCCTGATGGAGACATGGATCACCCCAGGGAACACTGAGTTCATCTCAGCCTATGCTGCCCTTCAGTCCCTTGACTTTTTGCCCTGATGGCGACATGGATCACCCCAGGGAACACTGAGTTAATCTCAGTCTATGCTGCCCTTCAGTCCCTTGACTTTTTGCCCTGATGGCGACATGGATCACCCCAGGGAACACTGAGTTAATCTCAGCCTATGCTGCCCTTCATTCCCTTGACTTTTTGCCCTGATGGAGATGGATCACCCCAGGGAACACTGAGTTCATCTCAGCCTATGCTGCCCTTCATTCCCTTGACTTTTTGCCCTGATGGAGATGGATCACCCCAGGGAACACTGCTAGTCCAGCTGCTCTTTCATCCGACTGTTTTCTCTCATAGTCTGAGAGCATCTGGTCGTCGCGGTGGTGACACTGTCCATCTCCTCATTTGAATTCCATACTGTCACTTGTCCACTCAAGCTTAACATTATCATCTATTGCCCACCAGGTGCCCTTGGAGTGTTCCTCAATAAGCTTGACACCTTGATAACCTTATTTCCTGATGATGGCACACCGCTCTTTGTACTTCGTGACTTAACTTCCCGACGTCTGCCTTCCCAACTCTCTCTTTCCTCTCTTGCCTCTTTTGACCTCACACTTTCCCAATCCTCTCCAACTCACAAGGCAGGCAATACACTTGACCTAATCTTTACTAGAGGCTGCTCACATACTAATCTCACTGCACCCCCCCCCCCTCCAGGTCTCTGATCACTACTTTGTTTTCCTTTTCTGCCTCCAACCCTAACCACTCAGCACCTACCCAGATGGTAATGCGCTGTCACAATCTTCGCTCCCTCTCTCCCACTACTCCTCTTTTATTTTATCATATTTCCCTTCTGCTAAATCCTATTCCCTCCTGTCTCCTGATTCTGCCTTTTCGACCCTACTCTCCTCCCTTTCCGCATCCTATGACTAGCACTGTCCCCTTTCCTCCCGGCCCGTTTGGCCCTCCTGTTCTGCTCCGTGGCTGAGTGACTCATTGTGAGCTTACAGAACAGGGCTGCGGGCAGCTGAGCAAAAATGGAGGAGAACTACACTTCTGGAGGACCCATCTTCCTTGTAGCTGTCGTGTCTTTGGCTATGCCGGATTAAGTGATATGACATGCTATTCTATAAAATCCTTTCTCTGTAATTAATATTACCTGATTGAGCTAATCATGTAAATGTACATAACTAGAAAGTCGGGGCACCACGAACGAATATTTATAGAGCTGTTATCTTCCAAATAAACTCTTAAAGACCTAGTAATATTTTACATCGATAGCAGTCAATATTAATCGTCACCTTATTTCAGTCTCGTCTGAAAGTTGTAAATTCTTGGTTATCTTCACGATAACTGGCTAACAAGTTGAATCAGCAATACAAAATTGGGTTTAATTATTTATTTACTAAATACCTAACTAATCACACAGAATTACATATACACAGAATGAATCATTCCTTGATTACAAATTACGTCATAAAGGAAAACGTCCCTAGCGGACGGAACAGATATGACAGCTGGTTACACAAAAGAAAAGGGGGCTGGGTTTGAGTGAAAGAGCGGGAAGACTTGAGGAACAAAGGGAGAAGCCATGCTATCGTAAATACAGTATCTTATGCATTCTAAATTACCACCTATTTGGAAAAGTAAAATGCAATAAATATTTACCCTGAGCTGCGCTTCGGTAGGTTGGTGGTAGATGGAAGGCCGTGTTGCCCAACAGAGTCCTTTGTCCTTTGAAGAATGTCTCTGCTGGTAATTGGATACGTTGTAGTAACGTCGTTGTGTGGTAGACGGGATACTCTGACTGTCTTTCCTAGCCCACGTTTGCAGCTGCTGTTGCTAACTCAACGGCTAGGAGGTATCACTTCTGTAGTGAATAAGAGTTCAAAGTTCATACCATTCATAACCAAAGCTCACGCTGAGGTTGGCTTAGTTCTGTAGTTGACATCTGAACCATTCTGACATCGGTTCGTCATCCTAATGTACCCGGAACAGTTGACATGTTAGTCCTTTTAACGTATGGACCATCGTCCTCAAATCCTCGGTACAGGAGGTTACATTTTCGTCAAGGCTTTATATAGTGGAGGGAGAAGGGTGTGTCTTAATAGTTTTATAACCCATGTCTCTTCACAGGGGCGGGCCACTGATTGAGCAGAGCCCTAACCTTATGAAAACCCAAATCTCTCATTTGGAAGCTAAAATTACATTTAATCTTTTCACCAATCATTTTATATTCAAACATTTAAATTGCCCAACAATTCCATGTGAATCTGATAACTCTAATGTGTAGACTTTCCACTGTAGAGTTTAGGTCATCCTATGATTGATGAGAATGTCTCAGATGACAACCGAACTGACATCATATTCATTAAGTACCAACCCATATGTTCAACTGGTCAGATTACCAAAATATGTTTTGCCAACGTCATGACATAGCAGTCACAATGTTATTTGTCATCCCATATGACTGCCTGTCTTGACTGGAGTAACATAGAGAAGCTAGCTAGATAAGCTAGCCAGTTATAGCTAGCTAGAGTCATTGAGACTACATGCTGCACTTTCTCCCCAAACCCAGATAAAACAGCCTATCTGTTAGTTGTCTGTTTTAGCCTACTCCTTCTCATTTTGTTAAAAAAGTAAATTCTGTAATTTTATTCCATCTTGCATTGCATTAGTAAACTGTCACTGCACTTGCTACACATTGAGCCTATTTGTTGCTTTGATTGGCCTACATAAACAACAAGCAACACACATGAAGGCTACAGGCTGCCAGTCTTTTTATGGGGTGTACTTCAGAAGTAGGTTTTATTAAATTAATCATTTGAAATGTCCTTGTATGTAATGATACCACAATTTTAATTAAGAAGAAAAAAATGCAGTATTCAAATAGGCCTACTGTATAATGACAGGGTCCTGGACTTCCTGACGGGCCGCCCCCAGGTGGTGAGGGTAGGTAACAACATCTCCACCCCGCTGATCCTCAACACTGGGGCCCCACAAGGGTGCGTTCTGAGCCCTCTCCTGTACTCCCTGTTCACCCACGACTGCGTGGCCATGCATGCCTCCAACTCAATCATCAAGTTTGCGGACGACACTACAGTGGTAGGCTTGATTACCAACAACGACGAGACGGCCTACAGGGAGGAGATGAGGGCCCTCGGAGTGTGGTGTCAGGAAAATAACCTCACACTCAACGTCAACAAAACAAAGGAGATGATTGTGGACTTCAGGAAACAGCAGAGGGAGCACCCCCCTATCCACATCGACGGGACAGTAGTGGAGAAGGTGGACATTTTTAAGTTCCTCGGTGTACACATCACGGACAAACTGAATTGGTCCACCCACACAGACAGCGTTGTGAAGAAGGCGCAGCAGCGCCTCTTCAACCTCAGGAGGCTGAAGAAATTCGGCTTGTCACCAAAAGCACTCACAAACTTCTACAGATGCACAATCGAGAGCATCCTGTTGGGCTGTATCACCGCCTGGTACGGCAACTGCTCAGCCCACAACCGTAAGGCTCTCCAGAGGGTAGTGAGGTCTGCACAATGCATCACCGGGGGCAAACTACCTGCCCTCCAGGACACCTACACCACCCGATGTCACAGGAAGGCCATAAAGATCATCAAGGACAACAACCACCCGAGCCACTGCCTGTTCACCCCGCTATCATCCAGAAGGCGAGGTCAGTACAGGTGCATCAAAGCAGGGACCGAGAGACTGAAAAACAGCTTCTATCTCAAGGCCATCAGACTGTTAAACAGCCACCACTAACATTTAGTGGCCGCTGCCAACATACTGACTCAACTCCAGCCACTTTAATAATGGGAATTGATGGAAATTATGTAAAAATGTATCACTAGCCACTTTAAACAATGCCACTTAAAATGTTTACATACCCTACATTACTCATCTCATATGTATATGTATATACTGTACTCTATATCATCTACTGCATCTTGCCATCTTTATGTAATACATGTATCACTAGCCACTTTAAACTATGCCACTTTATGTTTATATACCCTACATTACTCATCTCATATGTATAGACTGTACACTATACCATCTACTGCATCTTGCCTATGCCGTTCTGTACCATCACTCATTCATATATCTTTATGTACATATTCTTTATCCCTTTACACTTGTGTGTATAAGGTAGTAGTTGTGGAATTGTTAGGTTAGATTACTTGTTGGTTATTACTGCATTGTCGGAACTAGAAGCTCAAGCATTTCGCTACACTCGCATTAACATCTGCTAACCATGTGTATGTGACAAATACAATTTGATTTGATTTGATACTCACACATGTATTAAAATATTAACGTTGGCTATTCTAATATTCAAATAACTGTGCAATGCCTACAGTACAACAAAACGTAATTGTTCAGTCAAACCAACCCAGGAAGTAAGGGAGGCTGTGTTAATTATGAGAATGATGATGATCATGTTAGGGTCAAATTTCCAAAATGACTAGGCATTCCTGGGTTAGCTTCTGTTTTGGAAGTGTCTTTGTTTGTCACAAAACCGAACATTAAGACATTTTATTGTATGGCAGACAGAATCACACTAGCGATTACCGATGATATCACCCACCGTGTAGACAATGTCAACCTTTTCTGACTCTCTTTCTGTCTCAGACCCAGACATCCACTACTGTCTCTGGACGGGCACTTCGATGTCCACCTGGCACAGGTGGAGAACCTGCAGGTGCTGATGCTGAATGATGAGGTCTCTTGAGATCCTTGAGCTGGCCATCTGCACCATCGGACGCCACCGTTGTCATGCCCTTCCCTGCGCAAGATGCTCATCCAGTTAATGCAAACTTGCCTTGTTTTATTTGAGTATTTGAACCCATTCACCAGGTTAGTTGACTGAGAACACATTTTAATTTACAGAAACAACTTTTATCTGCAGGTATTTTGTGTATTTCGGTGCAAGATGTATCAAAAAGACAAAAGATGCTTCAGAAGAAACCAACAGGTTTTGATCTGTTTTAGGTGTAGTTCTGTGTGTAGTACCCAAGATGCTATTGCTTCCTGAGTGTCAGTGGTGGACCAGCCATTTCAATAACACACCAGCAGATGGTAGCCAAGTTAATGTTTCACAATGTGGCTTGAATTACAAATGTCAGACTGTTGAACTATTCTAAACTATGCTTTGGGATTCTACGTTTTGATGGGAATAGGAGTGACTCTCGCTCACAATTAAAACCATGTTTTATTAGCTAAATTAAAAAATATAAGCGTTCATCAGAATGGCTGCTAAACGATGGTGTGTTTGCTTCTGCCTGTTCCAGATCCCGACTGAGCTGGAGCACAGTGGCGTGGACAGAAACAAGGAGCAGGGCGCTCCCATTTTCGGTCACCTGGTCTCCAACACACCTACATGGAGCTCATTCTAAAGGTACATACTGTACCGTCATCAGCACTGTCCCCTATGTTTTACTCAATGAAAGTAACATACTATATATAGGATAGATTTCATCTTAAAGGTACCGCCATCAGTGCTGGCCCATATGTTAACTACCCTATAACATCCTCTGAATGTTTTCCTCACTGAAAGATCATTGTTAGTCCACCATAACATATATGTTAGTGCTGTTACTTTTTAAGTTGGACGTGTTTAAATCATTCAACTTATTCAAGTGACGTTGGCTCTAAGGTCATTTCCTCTTTATTTCAGGCTCTTATTCTAAAGCTGAAACATCCATACCTCAATCCTGTGTCCTGGCCACCATTGGAGAGCTGGCTCAGGTACGAAACGTTGCCAACCTCCGGCCCTACCAGCAAACGCAGTAGTTCTAGTGACATTCAGTTTATAGATTGTTTTCATGTTCAGTGTACAGTGTGTTCTATTGTGTGTTTGTTCTATATTATTTGCATTATTTAACTGTCTGCCAATGGTGGCCAACCTAACTTTGGGATCCCGTGTGGGAATCAACCTTGTATTTTCACAATTGATTTCATTTGATTGTCACTCTCCCAGCTCAGGTGAGCTGCTAGACTCTCCAGAAGGTTTAGGAAGTGAGTCTTTTTTTCTTTCTTTTTTTTAGGGGCGGGCTTGACCTGCAGCGCAGAGGGAGTGCAGGAGATGCGAGAGAACGGCTGATGACAATTTGTGCTCAGTGCCAGGACAGTTAGAGACCAACAGGTTCCCCCAAAGAAGCCATAATCGAGGAGAAAGATAAAACAGAAGTATGTTAATTCTCATATTTCAGGCCAGGGTCGTGTTCAGTAGGGCACATGTTTTGCAAGTTTGCAACAGAAGAAAATGGTGTGTTTCTAATTGTACAAGTTCAGACAGTGTCTACCCATTTCAAGATGTTTTCTCCCCAGGCTACGACAATTATAAACGTCAGAGTACTGTTTATGCACTGTATTATGTAAGGCATTGGCAATCACGGATTTGTGAATTGTGAACAACACAGGCCGAGTGGAGCAAAATGAAATAACAGACTGAATACAGTAAGTTGTATATCTGATAGGTGAGGTGCAATGTAGGCCTACTGTAAATTAGCTATGCAAGGATAGATGGCCTCTTTGCACCAGAGAGGCAAGTTCTGATTTGGTTGTTGACACAAGGCCCTCCAGGTGAACAGGTTGGAGATGAGGAAGTGGATGGATGAGCTGTTCCCCATCATCATGGACATGCTCCAGGAATCCTGTTTCCTAGCCAAGAGAAAGGTACGTATGTGCAATTGTATAGGCATAAGTTCATATTTTTTCTCACAATATCTTCAATTGCAAGCCTTTCTCCCGACCATCTCTTGTAATATCTGGCATTATTATATTTACCTGCTTTCAAAAGGATGCTATTGTATTGCTCATATTCCACACAGTACTTTTAGTAGGCATTTTATGGGACTATTATGGCTTAAGATGTATTTGATGACATTGTCGGTGTGGTAACACTTTTTCCTTTCCACCAGGTGGCACTGTGGCCTCAGGCGAACAGGTTGCCAGCACGGGATACGTGGTGGAGCCCTGAAACAAATACCCCTCTCTTCTGGAGGTGCTGCTCAACTTCCTCAAGATGGAGCAAAAGCAGGGAATAAGGAGAGGGGGTTCTCTTCATTCTCCGTCGTGGCTCCATTTGGGTTTCACCCAACAGTTTCATAGAAGCAATGGTTAAACTCAAAGCGGCAGCACAAAGTGTCTCGTATGACGCCAGATGCAGCTGTCAAGATTCACAACACTAACATTACCCTAGGTGTGGTAACTCCTTGAATCCCACCTTAGAATTACACTCCTAGTTAAGAATGAGGTGGAAAATGCTCTTTGTTTCACCGTATCACATTTTACTACACCGGCTTTGTCCACGGATCTGTCTAATGTTCTGTCTATAGAGATGTTTATCATATGTTCTGATGTTGTGGCTTTGTCCATCAGGCTATTCGTCTGTTGGGCTTGCTGGAGCCCTGGACCACTACAAGCATAAGGTGAACATCGACCAGTCACGAGACGCCTTGGCCGTCAGCCTCTCGGATTCCAAGTCCAGCCAGGACACCGGTGAGCTCCGGCCGCTGTCTTTAACACTTCTTTCTTCTCTCTCTCACACACACGCATACACATATACGCACATTAGCTTTGTTGGTAGGTAGAGTTCACCTCTTTTTTTTCTTTTTCTTTTCTTTTTTTCCCCCTGTGGTGTTAACTTTACACTAGAGAAAAGCTATTTGCGTTTTCAATTAGCGAAGGTCCCGGGTCTAGCTGCCACGAGTACCCAATTGCAGCTATGAGCTGGGCTAACAAATGGCCATATCCACTGATTGACTTTATTATCACTGGAATCTGCTGCATACAGGGCACCGCAGAGGCCTAGCAATGTCAACAGAATTTATGGTTTGGCTTTTACAACCTGTCGGAGCCCAAGTGTCTTTGTACGTCTGCACACTTTGTCTGATTGCGAACCAAAACATCCAACACAGGGAGGCTGACCTCAGTTCAGACAAAGTGATCGCGCTAAGTTCTTTAGAAGCTGTTAGAGGGATATCTGATCAACAATGACCCGCATATTTGGACCCAAGGCTTGGAGTTTTTACCATAAATCCTGATGTATACGGCTTTGTAATGATTTTATAGGTCATATAAAATTCCTAATGGCCCATGCACTGGTGAGACCAACGCCTTGACGTCGTTTGGGTCACAGGATTAGGCTACACTGTCCATTGTAGATTGAGAGTGAATGTTTTACTCATATTCATGTATAGATTACATTAATGCATTATGCCCACACCGCAAATCACTCATCTTTCTCATGGAGGTAGTGACTCGATTCGGTGTTTTAGACTGAGCCCCTGACGTGTATTCAGTCCTCGAAGATAATAACATATCCAGCCTCCTGTGGCGCCATCTTTTTACTCAGTCCAGAGATGAAACGGCTTGCAAAAATGACAATTTGTAAAAAATAAAAAAAAATATCTGCAACTTTAAAAAAATGTTTTGTCATATGTGAATCAATTTGCCGGGAGCATTGCAAGGAAAGTGCATGGAAAATGTCAATCGGGACCTACCCTACCGTTCAAACGTTTGTGCTCACTTAGAAATGTCCTTGTTTTTTTGCACTTTTTTGTCCATTTAAAATAACATCAAATTGATCAGAAATCCAGTGTAGACATTGTTATAAATTACTTTTGTAGCTGGAAATGGCAGATTTTTAATGGAATATCTACATAGGCGTACAGAGGCCCATTATCAGCAACCATCACTCCTGTGTTCCAATGGCACTTTGTTAGCTCATTCAAGTTTCATTTTAAAAAGGCTAACTGATTATTAGACAACCCTTTTGCAATTACGTTAGCACAGCTGAAAACTGTTGTGCTGATTGAAGAAGCAATAAAACTGGCTTTTAGACTAGTTGAGTATCTGGAGCATCAACATTTGTTGGTTTGATTACAGGCTCAAAATGGCCAGAAACAAAGACCTTTCTTCTGAAACTTGTCAGTCTATTCTTGTTCTGAGAAATGAAGGCTATTCCATGCGAGAAACTGAATCTCGTACAATGCTGTGTACTCCCTTCACAGAACAGCGCAAACTGGCTTTAACCAGAATAGAGAGAGTGGGAGGCCCCGGTGCACAACTGAGCAAGAGGACAAGTACATTTGAGTGTCTAGTTTGAGAAACGGATGCCTCACAAGTCCTCAACTGGTAGCTTCATTAAATGGTACCTGCAAAACATCAGTCTCAACGTCAACAGTGAAGAGGCGACTCCGGGATGCTGGCCTTCTAGGCAGAGTTCCAGTGTCTGTGTTCTTGCCCATCTTAATCTTTACTTTTTATTGGCCAGTCTGTGATATGGCTTTTCTTTGCAACTCTGCCTAGAAGGCCAGCATCCCGGAGTCTCCTCTTCACTGTTGACGTTGAGACTGGTATTTTGCCGGTACTATTTAATTAAGCTGCCAGTTGAGGACTTGTGAGGGCTGTTTCTCAAACTAGACACTCAAATGTACTTGTCCTCTTGCTCAGTTGTGCACCGGGGCCTCCCACTCCTCTTTCTATTCTGGTTAGAGCCAGTTTGCGCTGTGCTGTGAGTAGTACACAGCTTTGTATGAGATCTTCAGTTTCTTGGCAATGTCTCGTATGGAATAGCCTTAATTTCTCAGAACAAGAATAGACTGATGAGTTTCAGAAGAAAGGTCTTTGTTTCTTGGCCATTTTGAGCCTGTAATCGAATCCACAACATTTAACAATGTCTGCACTGTATTTCTAATCAATTTTATGTTATTTTAATGGACAAACATGTCCTTGATTTTGAAAGGAAAGCACATTTTAAGGGACCCCAAAATTTTGAACTAGTGTATGCGTCACTAACACACAGATGCGCTGTGACTTTGGGCTCTGTGGACAGTAATAGTTTTAGCAGGCCTGCTAAAAGGGCTCAGTTTGGAATTGAGGCTCTCCAATGGAGGATATGGTTACATCAAGGTCAGTGTCTGGAGCAGCTATAGTCTATGGCAGCTGGCTGCTGCTGTGCACTGGGGATCCTGCACGTCCCGCTTCAGTGCTGGAAATCAATTGGCTATGTCAACTTGTGGCTGCAGATCTGCATGTGGCCCCATAGCTGCCCCTTTGTGGTAGGAAGTCCTTGGCTAGGTGCACCACTTAACCTCAACCACCACCCCAGTGAATACAATAACCAAGAGTTAGACACCAAGGCCTCAAGAATGATAATGGTATAATGTTACAGCTTGCTCAGAGATCTGATAAAATGCTCCAGTTCCAACAACTCTGCATGTTCTGACGCCATGTAACTTACACTAACCTAGATATGTGTTCGGGGGGTGACAACACTTAATGTCCCATGAAGGCATTGGTGAAAAATGGTCATACCCAATTGTCAAAGTAAAGATACCTTAATAGAAAATGACTCAAGTAAAATTAAGTCACTCTGTAAAATACTACTTGAGTAAAAGTGTTTGGTTTTAAATATCAAAAGGAAATGTAATTGCGGAAAATATACCTAAGTTTCAAAACTAAAAGTATAAATGATTTCAAATCCGTTGCATTGAGCGACCCAGATGGCACCATTTTAATTAAACTGTACTTATAGCTAGGTGAACACTCAACACTCAGACAAAATTTACAACCACAGCCTTTTTTTAGTGAGTCCGCCAGATCAAAGGCAATAGGGATGACCAGGGATGTTCTCTTTTAGTGTGAATTTGACAATTTTCCTGCTTTTGGAGTTTAGTACATTATTTTCTCTACAAATGTAGTACTTTAAGTAAAAATACTTTAAGTACTTTACACCACTGCATGAAGGAGACATCATAACTTTGACCAGCTACTATCCACAGTGTACAGTGCAGCGGTAATCTGAGAATTTACAGATATGACACCACTATGCAATTGTGTCACCTAAAGACTGTCAGTCTAGACTAGGGGAGTAACACTCACTCATCCCCATTGCTCTGGCTCAGCAAAAGTGGTCTTTGGCCATCTTCTCCACCTTGGCCTAGATCCTGATGTTGTTGGCGTCTCCATTAATCTCCATGTTGTGTAGGGCCTAGTAAAGGCCCCATATACCGCTCCCGAATGGTGCAGCGGTCTAAAGCACTGCATCTCGGTGCTAGAGGTGTACACTACAGACCCTGGTTCGATCCCGGGCTATATCATAACCGGCCGTGATCGGGAGTCCAATAGGGCGGCGCACAATTGGCCAATTGTCTGGGTTAGGCCGTCATTATAAAATAATAACTTGTTCTTAACTGATTTGCCTAGTTAAAATAAAACAAGGCGATAGAAATACTTGCCTGTCCAAAGGAACACGGGCGCTCTGCCCAAGTGCCCTTCTATTGCGTTTGGCTTCTAAACTAGAGTGTAAAGGGAGGGGCAATTTATAAAGACTGGGACTTGCGTTAGGGGTTGAAACTCAACTCCTTCACTGGGCAATTAATCGTTGAATATCAGACATCTGTTTCCTCGACTCGCCTGTAAAACCAAACCCTGCTCACTGCAGCAGACAGGGCTGTTCTTGTGGCTGATGCAAAGAGTTTTGGCTTGGAAAATGCTTTATTTTTTATCAAACATATTTCCAACTTTTTGTCTACTTATTAGTCAAATTAAAGAGATGCAGTGCTTTCGGAAAGTATTAGGACCCCTTGACTTCTTCCACATTTGGTTACATAACAGCCTTATTGCTTAATTTTTTTTCGGTACTTTTTAGCCCTTTTTTTCCCTCCCCAATTTTCATGATATCCAATTGGTAGTTAGTCTTGTCCCATCGCTGCAACTCCTGTACGGACTCGGGAGAGGTGACAGTTGTGAGCCATGCGTCACCGACACATGACCCTGCCAAGCCGCACTGCTTCTTGACACACTGCTCGCTTAACCCGGAAGCCAGCCACACCAATTTTTCAGAGGAAACACTGTGCACCTGGCGACCAAAGTCAGTGTTCATGCGCCTGGACCGTCACAAGGAGTCGCTAGAGCCTGATGGGACAAGGACATCCCAGCCGGCCAAACCCTCCCCTAAACCGGATGACGCTGGGCCAATTGTGCGCCGCCTCATGGGTCACCCGGTTGTGGCTGGCTGCAACACAGCCCGGGATCAAACCTGGATCTGTAGTGAGGCCTCTAGCACTGCACTAGCACTAAAACGTATTCAATGTTTTTATTTTGCCTCAATCGACAAACAATACCCCATAATGACAAAGCAAAAGCCGGATTAGAACTCTTTGCAAATGTATAAAAACAGAATTTACATAAGTATTCAGACCCTTTACTCAGTACTTTGTTGTAGCGCCTTTGGCAGCGACTACAGCCTCTGGTATTCTTGGGTATGATGCTACAAGCTTTGCACACCTGTATTTGGGGAGTTTCTTCCATTATTCACTGCAAATCCTCAAGCTCTGTCAGGTTGTATGGGGAGCAATGCTATTTTCAGGCCTCGCCAGAGATGTTCAAGTGCGGGCTCTGGCTGGGCCACTCGAGGACATTCAGAGATTTGCCCGAAGCCACTCCTGTGTTGTCTTGGCTGTGTGCTTAGGGTTGTTGTCCTGTTGGAAGGTGAACCTGCGCCCCAGTCTGAGGTCCTGAGTGCTCTGGAGCAGGTCTTCATCAAGGATGTCTCTGTACTTTGCTCTGTTTAGCTTTCCCTCCTGACTAGTCTCCCAGTCCCTGCCACTGAAAAACATCGGCACAGCATGATACTGCCACCACCATGCTTCACCGTGCCAGGTTTCCTCCAGATGTGACACTTGGCATTCAGGCCAAAGAGTTCAATATTGGTTTCATCAGACCAGAGAATCTTGTTTCTCAGTCTTTTGGTGACTTTTGGCAAAATCCAAGCGGGCTGTCATGTGCCTTTTACTGAGGAGTGGCTTCCGTCTGGCCAGTCTAGCATAAAGGCGTGATCGGTGGAGTACTGCAGAGATGGTTGTCCTTCTGGAAGGTTCTCCCATCTCCGCAACTCTGGAGCTCCATCAGAGTGCCATAGAGGTCTTGGTCACCTCCCAGACCAAGGCCTTTCTCCCCAATTGCTCAGTTTGGCTGGGCAGCCAGCTCTAGGAAGAGGCTTGGTGGTTCCAAACTTATTCCATTTAACAATGGAGGTCACTGTGTTGGGAACCTTCAATGCTGCAGAAATGTTTTGGTACCCTTCTCCAGATCTGTGCCTCGACACAAGCCTGTCTCAGAGCTTTGCAGACAACTCCTTCGACCTCAAGTCTGGGATTTTGCTCTGACATGCACTGTCAAGTGTGGGACCTTAAATAGACAGGTGTCTGCCTTTCCAAATCATGTCCAATCAATTGAATTTACCACAGGTGGACTCCAACTTGAAGAAACATCTCAAGGATGATCAATGGAAACAGGATGCACCTGAGCTCAATTTGAGTCTCATAGCAAACGGTCTGAATTCTTACATAAACATTTCTAAACCGGTTTTCGCTTTTGAGAATTTGTTTTTATTTAAGCAATATTAGAATAAAGATGTATCGTAACAATGTGGAAAAAGTCAAGGGGTCGGAATATTTTCAGAATGCATTCTATCATGCCCCTTATATAAAATATTAGTTTATCAAATCAAGAAGTATCAAATGTTGGTTCTACACGAGCAATTAGTCAAACTTGTAGAATTTGAAAAGGTATCTAAGTAGCCCAACAGAAAGGCCCTATATGAATGATAAGCTAAAAATAAGACTGTTCTCATTTTCAATGCTGAAAGAAATAGGCTATCCAACGGTATTATAAAATTATTTCACTTTAGTCACTCAGGGCAGGCAGTAAGATACCTGTATGATTAGGCAAAATATAATAAAATGATTGTGTGTGTATGAGTTTGTGTGCGTGATAGAAATTGTGTGCGTATGTGTGTCTTAGTGTGTGTATGTCTCTTGAAGTCTGTGTCTGGTCAGTCCAACGCCACCATCCATTCCTGGATAATTAGAATGATCCAGAAGAGAGAAGAGAAGGAAGTCCAGTCTTGTCTGTCGCAGAGCGTTGGGCGATGGCGAGGTGTTAACTCAGACGCATTTCCCCGAGACAGACAGCTCAATCTAGGAGATGCTTAGCTTGGGGCAACGTCCATTCAGCCTGTCTCTCTGCTCCCCCCACTGGAACAGCAGAGCCACCCACAGTCATCCATTTAAAAGCTGTTATGCTCTTCTTCATCACAACATTATATAACTCCCTGTCTCCGCACAAGGGCCGGTTTTCAATCAAGCCACACGCGCAGGTCCCTGCCTGGAAGCCCTCTCTGCTAGGGGACAGGAGAGAAAGAAGGGGGGGGGGGGTTGAGCACCCTATTGACTGGGGAAGCGATTGGCCATGGATCAGGTATTGACAGGAACAGGTGGGCGTACAGTGGATGTTCACACTGCTGCTCCTCTCTCCTGTTCTTCACCCCCCAGCACACTGTAGCACACTGTCAGCTCACACTCCCTCTGAGAGAGAGAGAGGAAGGTGGAGGGCACTGGGAGAGAGGACACAAGGAAGTGTCTATTTTTTCATAAGGGTGTATGTGCGGTGTTGCATGAATAGATACTGTATGTGTCAGTGTGTGTGTGTTGGTTTTATGAAAGTGTGTGGCTATGATTTGGTGTGTTTACCATATACCTTTTGTGTGTGTGTGTGCATGTGAATGTGTGTTTAAGGATGTGTAAGCCCCATATCCACCCACTAAGACTTACAGAAGGATGTCGCAGCATTGAAAACAAAGGGACAGTCGGAGAGATGTCCGTGATCCAAACGGTAAGAGAACAGAATTAAATATCTTTGTTTTGACTCAGACTGCCGAGGGAAATTAGCAAAGCTCCAAATAAAACAAGCGCAGATCCCTTTCCAAACCTACACTACCAGTCAAAGGTTTTAGAATACCTACTCATTTTCAGGGTTTCTTTATGTTTACTATTTTCTACATTGTAGAATAATAGTAAAGACATCAACTATGAAATAACACATGGAATCATGTAGTAACCAAAAAAGTGTTAGCCACCCTTTGCCTTGACAGCTTTGCACACTTATTAAACAATGTTATGACCTTTTTTTGGTACTTTTTACCGCTTTTTCTCCCCAATTGGTGGATAGTCTTGTCCCCTCACTGCAACTCACCTACGGACTCGGGAGAGGCGACGGTCGAGAGCCGTGCGTCACCGAAACACGACCCTCCCAAACCGCACTGCTTCTTGACACACTGCTCGCTTAACGCAGAAGCCAACCACACCAATATGTCGGAGGAAACACTGACTAGCTGGCGACCGGAATCAGCTTGCAGGCGCCCAGCCCGCCACAAGGAGTCGCTAGAGCCTGATTGGACAAGGAAATCCCGGCCGGCCAAACCCTCCCCTAAACCGGATGACGCTGGGCCAATTGTGCGCTGCCTCATGGGTCTCTCGGGCCGGCTGTAACGCAGCCTGGGTTTGAACGACAGGTCTGTAGTGACGCCTTAACCACTGCGACGCAGTACCTTAGACCGCTGCTCCACTCGGGAGGCCAGCTTTGCACACTCTTGGCATTCTCTCAACCAGCGTCTTGAAGGAGTTCCCACAAATGCTGAGCACTTGTCCATCATTACTTTACTTTGAGACCTAAAAGTCCAAATTGGAGATTTTTGGTTCCAACTGCCGTGTCTTTGTGAGAAGCGGTGTGGGTGAATGAATGATCTCTGCATTTGTAAAGCATGGAGGTGTTATGGTGTGGGGGTGACACACCACACCTTGATCACAGCTTTGCACACTCTTGGCATTCTCTCAACCAACTTCACCTGGAATGCTTTTCCAACAGTCTTGAAGGAGTTCACACACATGCTGAACACTTGTTGGCTGCGTTTCCTTCACTCTTCGGTCCGACTCATCCAAACAATCTCAATTTGGTTGAGGTCGGGATTGTAGCAACCAGGTCATCTGATGCAGCACTCCATCACTCTCATTCTTGGTAAAATAGCTCTTACATAGCCTGGAGGTGTGTCTTGGGTAATTGCCTTCTTGAAAAACAAATGATAGTCCCACTAAGCCCAAACCAGATGGGATGGCGTATCGCTGCAGAGTGCTGTGGTAGCCATGCTGGTTAAGTGTGCCTTTTTTAATTCTAAATAAATCAGACAGTGTCACAGTAACACCACCTCCTTCATGTTTTACTGTGGGAAAAATGTGTTATTTCATAGTTGTGATGTCTTCACTATTCTACAATGTAGAAAATAGCCAAAATATAGAAAAATCCTGAAATGAGTAGGTGTGTTAACTTTTGACTGGTACTTGCTTAATTACTTTGATTAATATTATGGTGATTCAATTCCATGATAATTGAAAAACCCTCTGGGTTTCCGTTAGGATGGAACGTGTACAACGTGAAGCTCATAAATTCAGAGCATTGTCAGTTTGTAAATTCAGACCGTTTCGTGCTCGGAGCGCACACTGGACGTTCGGGCCGAGGAGTAGGGTTGGTTTGAGTGTTCTGGTCTTACAACGGCAGTCAAGCACCCAAGCTAACGTTGGCTAGCTTGCTAGATACTTCCAGACACAAATTAGACCACTCTGACCATTTTACTTGCCCTAGCAGAGCTGGTTAGGCAGTTTGTGTCAATAATTATTTTTTTATTTTTTTACTGACACTGGCCATATTCAACGGGTGTTAAACGCTCGTAAATTCATTATTCTGCGCTCTGGTACACTCAGACGAGAGTGCTCTGAAATCGGAGTAAATAGCCAGAGCGAATTTATGAAAGCACCCGAATGTCCATTGAGAACGCACAACGACTATACCATTTAGCTAAGCTAAGAATGACAGGAATAACCAAGTCAATAAACGTTGGGTAATTAGATAGCTAACATAGCATATCATTACAGCAGTATGTACCGGTATGTGGTTCTTAAGGACAGCGTAGCTAACAAATTGTCAGCCAACATAACGTGTAAGGTAACTTATTTGAAAAGTCATTACTTTATTACATTTAGTTGCAAGCTACCCCTTGGTCATTAGGGCAAATCTGGTCTGTGATAGGAGGGGCGGTTTTCACACCTAGCTCGGTTATTAGACTATTCTTTAAGTAAAGGTTGAATAGTCTATTGTTCAGTTATTAGCCCTCCTCCCCAACTTGCAACAAACTGTTTTTGTTCCTTTCCCTCTTCCACGTGTCATCAATCTGCGGCTCGCTTGTGGGCGTGCTGGCAGGATATGGCAGCATCTTCGGTTGTGCATCAATAATTCTGCATACAGTAGCACATTTGTATGAAGGTGTGGTTATTCACAGGCAAAATGTTACATGCTATGGAGGTACATTTGTGTGTTTTTGTCGAGAGCAAAACCTTTATTTATTTTCAATCAAAAAGAATTGTTCTGAAAGCAACTTTTCTCCGACACAAAGGAAGTCATAGCGGACACTACAAAGAAGGACTGTGTGATGATGGCTTCTCAGGTAAGCAGCACTGGGCGTTCTTCAATCCAACTTCTAACGTTACATAGCTAGTAGTTAGCTCCTACGATTCAGTGTCGGTTCATAACATTCTACTATATTACATACATACATACATACATACATACATACATACATACATACATACATACATACATACATACATACATACATACATACATACATACACATGCCCTGTTCCAACACATATATACACATACATACATACATACATACATACATACATACATACATACATACATACATACATACATACATACATACATACACACCACAGAATGATAAATCATGCAATTATTATTCTCAAGATAACCAAAAGCATTTAGCTGCAAAAGCCTGTTCTCGCCATTTTTTGTTCAATTCATTTAACTTCCTTTCATGGCAACTCATAAGCAGGCCATGTCCTATTTGTTTCATAGTCGATATATAATCATATTTCATGACAGTGTAACGGTTAGCTTTGTTTACAGAAGGATGAAAGAACACAATGTCTGTCACGAAGAGTTAGGTAGTCTTTGCAGCGTGTAGATGGGGCCGGTATCATTGCATATTTCCCATCACCTAATGAACACCCACAATACCAGTCTGGTGTTAAGCTTTCTGTGCTGTATTGACGTATCCTGAAAATGACATCTGCTGCTTTAGATTGAACGTTCATCTCAGTTATTGTTTTCATATCTACAAAAAATAAGCTGTTTTCTTTACTTTCAGAGAGCGAGCTGATCAAGGGGCCGAAAATGTAGATATTGCCGGATGTTCACTGTCCGAGGAACAGGCCGTGGAAGCTTTATTCCTGGCAAGTGTCCATATCCAGAGGTAATTAAACTGTTCTATGTTCTTTTTCTCTCCATCTCTGCCGGTCTTGTTGTACATGGAACCTGTCTCACATGCATTAAATTTAAAAAACTTAAGATGTCAGCTGCCAATTTTCAGATTTACACCACATAGTCCAGTGAAAATAGCTGTGTTCATCTGTTGCTGCCAAGTCATGATTTCCCTGGGGGTTAGCCTTGCAATAACCAAGTGGTGAGACTCATTGCCCTCTATTTAAATGTTTCAGGTACACTCCGATAGGTTTCTGCGTCACATACAGTATCTTCTATTGACATATCTTCTATTGTTTGTCCTTGTGTCTGTTTTTCAAGCATAAAGTACTCTGTAGCCACTTAGTGTGGACACCAGGTGAGAACACACACACACAATCTCTTCTTCACTTCATCTCTCTCCCCCTTCTCCCTAAATCCTCTAGGTTATATCAGCTGTTTTGGTAAACCCCTCCCTCATCTGAACTGGCTGACAGAGGGCACAGCATGATCGTAAGTGAGAGGTCACTTGGTCGGGTCAACACAAAGTATTTTTAAAGAGATGATTTACATTGAAATAGAGATAGATAGGTTTTGCATTTCACCTCCTGATGATTATGATGACTGACTGTGTTAGAATAAAAAAAACAAGGCTTAATCATGCTCTCTATCCATCTGTCTCTCGTCTGGTTAGGAGACGCCACATTTGTGATGAACTGAGAGATAATTAGGGTAGCACTGCAATTCATTAAACAGCTTGGAAAATTCCAGAAAATGATGTCATGGCTTTAGAAGCTTCTGATAGGCTAATTTACATCATTTGAGTCAATTGGAGGTGTACATGTGGATGTATTTCAAGGCCTACCTTTAAACTCAGTGCCTCTTTGCTTGACATCATGGGAAAATCAAAAGAAATCAGCCAAATACCTCAGAAAAAAAATTGGTATACCTCCAGAAGCAACTTTTAAAGGAGGATCCACTGTAGGTCTAAAGAAGCATGATATGAAGAAAATGTAGACTATTTAAGAAGAAAAGAATAGGTCCTGTGGGATAATCTAGTTCATTTAGCAGACAAGATTTGCTTATCATTCTGTGGCAGTATTTTATAATATGAAGAATACATTTGAATAAAGCTGAATAAAAATGTTTTTTCAATGATTTTAGGGAGTGTACACATGCAACTATTCTGTGTTGAGCGGTTAACAAATAAATAGGTACTCCTATATGCTTAGTTTAGAGTTATCAGTGTAACTAGTTGTTTTTACAAACTTCAGGCTATATGTAATGATTTTTTTATATATTGTAAGACTGCATGATGAGACTCTAATAATGATTTGAAAAAAGTTGCTTGGGAAGGCATACAATTTGCGCAGGCTGTACACACTCCAATAGCCTCTCATTCACAAATTGAGAAGCACTTGATAATGCCTCAAATTTCACGGCGGCATCCCCTTTGTGGCCGTAATGCACCCTAAAAAAATCCATGCCTATTGTGGCCCAGAGTGCTGCCTTGTACCCTTCTCCCTGAGTGTGCTGCCCAATCCGAAGCGTCTTTCTCACAGGCTACAAGTGAAGACTGACACATCGGGGACGCAACTACTTGTGTCCTTATCCAATTCCAGGTTGCAAATTGAAGATACTGGAAGAACTGTTCACATGACTTTTTGTCAACCAACAAGATGAGTAGGCCTTACGAACAGCTAGGCTCTATACCCCTTGTACAGCAGATTTATGTGCTTAACCTGTTTGGGCTGCAGGGGCAGTATTGAGTAGCCTGATAAAAGGTGCCCATTTCAAACGGCCTCGTACTCAATTCTTGCTCGTACAATATGCATATTATTATTACTATTGGATAGAAAACACTCTCTAGTTTCTAAAACCATTTGAATTATATCTGTGAGTAAAACAGAACTCCTTTTGCAGCAAACTTCCTGACAGGAAGTGAAAAATCTGAAATCGATGCTCTCTTCTAGGGCCTGCCTATTAAAGTCCTTGATATTTATTCGTTTAGATGCACTTCATACGTCTTCCACTAGATGTCGACAAGCAGTGAGAGAAGAAACGGAGTGTGTAACTTGATCTGGGCTCGAATAAATGCTCTTTGTATGACGTGTCACCAGTTTCCTGTTTTCTGGAGAGCGCGTCAAGGGACCTGGATTTGCCTTCTGATAAGCTGTCGTTATGGACGACTAATATCTCCGGCTTTGATTTTATTTGATACATGTGACAATATCATCGTAAAGTATGTTTTTTCAATATAGTTTAATCAGATTATTGAAATTTTTTCGGGAGTTTTGCCGTGTTCCGTTCTCTGAGTTTGTTGACGATGGAGAGATTCGCGCCACTTGGCAAGTGTGCTTGCTAAATCGAGAGGGAAAAAGGCCGTTCTAAATCCAAACAACGATTGTTCCCGACAAAGGACCCCTTGTACAACATTCTGATGAAAGATCAGCAAAAGTAGGACCCATTTTATGATGCTATTTCATATATCTGTCGAACATGTTGTGCTAGTCGTTTGCGCCCAGCTTTTGGCTACTCTCTCGCTATACCTAAGCTGGATGTCGTAATGAAGTTATTTTTAGAATTCTAACACAGCGATTGCATTAAGAACTAGTGTATCTATCATTTCCTATACAACATGTATTTTTTAGTTATGTTTATGAATAGTTATTTGGTCAGAATATGTGTGTCAGAAAAAGTGTCAGAAAAATATCCGGACGTTGTGGGAAAAAGATGCTACGTTAGCACAATGTATAACCACTGATTTCAGCTCTAAATATGCACATTTTCGAACAAAACATAAGTGTATGTATAACCTGATGTTATAGGACTGTCATCTGATGAAGCTTATCAAGGTTAGTCAAAAATTATATATCTTTTGCTGTTTTGTTACGATCGCTAACTTTTGCTACTGGGGAATGGCTTGTGTTTCTGGCTATTGTGGTAAGCTAATATAACGCTATATTGTGTTTTCTCTGTAAAACACTTAAGAAATCGGAAATATTGGCTGGATTCACAAGATGCTTGTCTTTCATTTGCTGTACACTATGTATTTTTCAGAAATGTTTTATGATGAGTATTTAGGTATTTGACGTTGGTGTCTGTAATTATTCTGGCTGCTTTCGGTGCAATTTCTGATTGTAGCTGCAATGTAAACTATGATTTATACCTGAAATATGCAAATTTTTCGAACAAAACATAGATTTATTGAATAACATGTTATAAGACTGTCATCTGATGAAGTTGTTTGTTGGTTAGTTTGGTTGGTTCTTGGTTAGTTAGGTTGGCTTTGTGCATGCTACCTGTGCTGTGAAAAATGTCTGTCCTTTTTTGTATTTGGTGGTGAGCTAACATAAATATACGTGCTGTTTTTGCTGTAAAACATTTTAAAAATCGGACATGTTGGCTGGATTCACAAGATGTGTACCTTTCATTTGCTGTATTGGACTTGTTAATGTGTGAAAGTTAAATATTTCTAAAAAATATATTTTGAATTTCGCGCCCTGCACTTGAAGTGGCTGTTGTCATATTGTGGCCGGCCTCGGGCTTGCAGCCAGAAGAAGTTAAACTTATTTGGCCTAACGAAAAGCTAGGCTCTATACCCCTTGTAAAGCAGATTAATGTGCTTAAAGTTATTTGGCCACTTTAGTTGTGACAAACTTTATTAAAACATATAGGCCTACGGGCTAGGCTATGTGAGGTGTGCAACTATGATTCGAACAAGTCAACCATTGTTTCTTATGCTGGTGTACAGGTGCTGTACTTTCACATACAGTGCCTTCAGAAACTATTCACACCACTTGACTTTTTCTATATTTTATTGCTACAGCCTGAATTAAAAATGTATAAAATGTTATTTCACAGTGGTTCTTCCTTTAAAAGTTGCTGTGCACTGAAGCACAGCTTGCGGGGTGCCGCAGAATTTTATGGCAACGTGTCAGCCATTGTTGCCAGAATGATGCAATTCACCAAAATCTGCCACCATCTACCACAAATGCTGGCATAAGCTCCAAACTTTTAAAGGAACAACCACTATGTTTGGGGCAAATCCAATACAACACATTACTGAGTACCACTCTCCTTATTGTCAAAGCATAGTGGTGGCTGTATCATGTTATGGGTATGCTTGTAATTTTTAAGGACTGGGACGTTTTTCAGGATAAAAAATGTACGGATTGGAGCTAAGCACAAGCAAAACCCTAGAGGAAAACCTAGGGGGAGACATCATCACAAGAAGACTCTAGGCTGTAATTGCTGCCAAAGGTGCTTCAACAAAGTGCTGAGTGAAGGGTCTGAATACTTATGTAAATGTGATTTCAGTTTTTATTTTGAATACAATTGCTAATATTTCTAAAAAACAATACCCCATAATGCTTGGTCCTTATGGGGTATTGTGTGTAGATTGAGGGAAAACAACTATTCAATCAATTGTAAAATAAGGCTATAATGTAACAAAACGTGGAAAAAGTCAAGGGGTCTGAATACTTTCCGAATGCACTGTATATCTGATTGAGCAAATTGTGGTGGCCCTAGGGGACGAGTTCAAACTCTGCCTGCTGCAGCTCCTTCCTCACTGCTGTACGTCTTCATGCACCACATGAGCACGGGCCGCCGTGTGACCATCAAGGTAAGGTCATGAGGATAACGTCATCTTTTCTCAGGACTTACCTCCACACAGATTTACTTCTGGGGGTTTGCTTGCCCACCTTTTGGTCAGAGTTGGACCTTTTCCAAGAAGTTGTCAGCGGGCAGAACTGGTTGAAATGACATTTACCTCTGGATGTGTAAATCGGTCCACTTACGTCATTGCCCGCTCATTTATCCCATTGCCTCAGCCAGCAATGACATAAATGTCTGGTCCGACATAGACATGCAGAGTTACATTTGAGTGCGGGAGTCTCTTATCACGTTGGACTATGTAGTGTGCTTTATTTTCCCAGCACCACATAGAGGTAATGCGCTCGTTAATATTTGTTCTGAAAACGTGTTTTTCCTGTAACCAATGATGACTACATCAACACACATTGTAATTGTACAGCGGCAGTCATGGTTAGTGAAATATACATTCTGAGGATTTGAGGAAACATTACATAAATGTAATGATTTTACAAAACTGATGAATTATTTATCTACTTCACGCCTGCCACAACAGCTCTCCATCACAGACCAGTTTACTTCCTGTTCTTCCGGTTGCCATCAAAACTCCCCCATTACTCTTTGAATCTAGCCAAAGCACCATCGTTACAACAACCCAGCCAATGAAGCATAGCTGGCACTCTCCTATTTCACCGACTTAGCAATGACAACAATACAGGTTTTCCTCAAACAGCAAATCTTGGCGGTGAAAATAGACCATAGGGTTAACATCGCACTCTAACCCACCACAGTTATTCAACGCTCCGTTGTAGCGCTTGTCTTGTTTCTATAAGCCAGCGATGAATATTAGCTAACCAGAAGCATACTAGTTTCAACCCCCTACACTATGTCTGGGAATGGTCTATAGAACCCGAATTCTGGGTTTAGTCCCAAATAGCACCCTATATCCTATACAGTGCTATACTTTTTCCCCAGAGTCAATAAGGGGGCTCTGGTAAAAAGTAGTACACTATATAGGGAATTGGGTGCCATTTGGGATGCAGGTCTAACCTCGATACGTATCACCAGAGGGTCATGGCAGAGCCAGAAAGAATCAGGTTACCTTCCTAGTCCAAGTAGAGAACAGGAAACGGAACTCCATCATTTGCGGGAGCTGTCCGCCCCATCCCATTGAGAAACCGTGTACAGGAACATCAGTTAGTTCCACAGAAATGATCTACCCACTTGACCAGATGTACTAAAATCCGTGGCTAGATGGTGGTGTTGGAACCATTGTACTGTTATGAAGGAAGCAGGAGGGTTAGCAATATCGAAAAGACCACTGTCCTGTAGACTTAGCTCGCAATGAACAAGAACCCCTTTTGGAAGATGAGAATGTTGGCATAGGAAATCATTTACCGTACAGGTTGCATCTGTACGCCTTATAAATACAAACATCCGACTGACATTGCTGAAGCAAAACAAGTTGTTTGGTACCTCATGTCCTGTTATATTTCTTGACCATCATACCAGTGTATGGATGCATAGTGTGCTACCTATACCAGTCGCTCCCACTAGGTGTACCATAAGGACTATCTGGTCCTTAGATTGCCCGTTGTAACTCTATTGGCTCTATAGTGTCTTCAGCTCCTCAGTGCAATTCAACTGTTAGGTGCCAACCTGGACGACCAGCTCCACCTGTTGCTACCTCCCATCGTCAAGCTGTTTGTTGCACCGGACGTACCCCTACTGGCCCGCAAGTCAGTATACCACCAATCTCCCATACAATTGGTAGTAGGGGACATGTACTGTAAAGTCCATTTTTTTTAGTTTTTTTAAAATAAATTGGCACACAGCTCTTATTCACATGAGTATTTTCACTCCCACGTTCAATTTTCTTTCCCACCTCTTATCAATTTGTACTATAGAATTTACTGTACCGAAGAAATGGGGCCCACTTTCTGACATACAAAGTGCCAGGGTCTTACGTTTTTTTGTCACACTCTGTTCATTACCCATCTGGACTGGATGGAGGAAATGTGTTCATAAAAATCAATCAATCAAATGTATTTATAAAGCCCTTTTTACATCAGCCGATGTCAAAGTGCAATACAGAAACCCAGCCTAAAACCCCAAACAGCAAGCAATACAGATGTAGAAGCATGGTGGCTACAAAAAACTCCCTAGAAAGGCAGGAACCTAGGAAGAAACCTAGAGAGGAACCAGGCTCTGAGGGGTTGCCAGTCCTCTTCTGGCTGTACCGGGTTGAGATTATAACAGTACATGGCCAAAATGTTCAAACGTTCATAGATGACCAGGAGGGTCAAATAACAATCATAGTGGTTGTAGAGGGTGTAACAGGTCAGCACCTCATGAGTATATGTCAGTTGGCTTTTCATAGCCGAGCATTCAGTGTTAGAGACAGCAGGTGCACTAGAGAGAGTCGAAAACAGCAGGTCCGGGACAGGGTAGCACGTCCGGTGAACAGGTCAGGGTTCCATAGTCGCAGGCAGAACAGCTGAAACTGGAGCAGCAGCACAACCAAATGGACTGGGGACAGCAAGGAGTCATCAGGCCAGGTAGTCCTGAGGCATGATCCCAGGGCTCAGGTCCTCCGGGAGGGGAGGGCGAGGGAGAGAGAGAATTAGAGGGAGCATACTTAAATTCACACAGGACGCCGGATAAGACAGGAGAAATACTCCAGACATAAGAATGACCCTAGCCCCCGACACATTAACTATTGCAGTATAAATACTGGAGGCTGAGACAGGAGGGGTTGGGAGACACTGTGGCCCTGTCCGACGATACTCAGGGAAAGGGCCAACCAGGCAGGATATAACCCCACCCACTTTGCCAAAGCACAGCCCCCACACCACTAGAGGGATATCTTCAAACTACCAACCTCCTACCCTGAGACAAGGCTGAGTATAGCCCACGAAGATCACCCCCCACGGCATGAACCCGAGGGGGGCGCCAAACCCGGACAGGAAGATCCCGTCAGTGACTCAACCCACTCAAATGATGCAACCCTCCTAGGGACAGCATGGAAGAGCACCAATAAGCCAGTGACTCAGCCCCCGTAATAGGGTTAGAGGCAGAGAATCCCGGGGGAGAGAGAGGCATTGGCCAGGCAGAGACAGCAAGAGTGGTTTGTTGCTCCAGTGCCTTTCCATTCACCTTGACACCCCTGGGCCAGACTACACTCAATCATAGGACCTACTGAAGAGATGAGTCTTCAGTAAAGACTTAAAGGGCAAGACCGAGTCTGCGTCTCTCACATGGATAGGCAGACCATTCCATAAAAATGGAGCTCTATAGGAGAAAGCCCTGCCTTCAGATGTTTGCTTAGAAATTCTAGGGACAATAAGGAGGCCTGCGTCTTGTGACCGTAGCGTTCGTGTAGGTATGTACGGCAGGACCAAATCGGAGAGATAGGTAGGAGCAAGCACATGTAATGCTTTGTAGGTTAGCAGTAAAACCTTGAAATCAGCCCTAGCCTTAACAGGAAGCCAGAGTAATATGATAAACATTTTTGGTTCTAGTCAAGATTCTAGCAGCCGTGTTTAGCACTCACTGAAGTTTATTTAGGGCTTTATCGTGGTTGCCGGAAAGTAGAGCATTGTAGTAGTCTAATCTAGGAGTGACAAAAGCATGGATGAACTTTTCTGCATCATTTTTGGACAGAAAGCTTCTGATTTTTGCAATGTTACGTCAAAAGAGAGATCAGTGTGCAGAGTAACACCGAGGTCCTTCACAGTTTTATTTGAGACGACTGTACAACCATCAAGATTAATTGTCAGATCCAACAGAAGATCTCTTTGTTTCTTGGGACCTAGAACTAGCATCTCGGTTTTGTCCGAGTTTAAAAGTAAAACATTTGCCTCCATCCACTTCCTTATGTCTGAAACACATGCTTCCAGGGAGGGCAATTTTGGGCCTTCACCATGTTTCATCGAAATTTACAGCTTTGTATCGTCTGCATAGCAGTGAAAGTTAACATTATGTTTCAGAAAGACATCACCAAGAGGTAAAATATATAGTGAAAACAATAGTGGTCCTAAAATGGAACCTTGAGGAACACCGACATTTTCAGTTGATTTGTAATCATCCACATAGACAAACTGATATCTTTTCGACAGATACGATCTAAACCAGGCCAAAACTTGTCCATGTAGACCAATTAGGGTTTCCAATCTCTCCAAAAGAATGTCATGATTGATGGTGTCAAAAGCAGCACTAAGGTCTAGGAGCAAGAGAACAGATGCAGAGCCTTGGTCTGACGCCATTAAAAGGTCATTTACCACCTTCACGAGTGCAGTCTCAGTGCTATGATGGGGTCTAAAACCAGACTGAAGCATTTTGTGTACATTGTTTGTCTTCAGGAAGGCAGTGAGTTGCTGCGCAACAGCTGTTTCTAAAAATGTTGTGAGGAATGGGAGATTCGATATAGGCCAATAGTTTTTAATATTTTCTGGGTCAAGGTTTGGCTTTTTCAAGAGAGACTTTATTGCTGCTACTTTTAGTGAGTTTGGTACACATCCGTGGATAGGGAGCCATTTACTATGTTCAACATAGGAGGGCCAAGCACAGGAACCTCTTGATGGGTGGGCTTAGGGCAGAAGTGCTCCCATTTCGATGTTCCTCTCAGCTTATCCACACTCTCTCTCCCAGTGCACTTTGGTAGCAGAGCTGTGTTTGGGGTGTTGTTTATCCATGTTTCAGAGTCACTGGAATCCTCGGCTTGCACATCATTCACCCATAGTGCGCGCACACCCCTTCAATCGACTCCTGTGCCATCTCAAGGTGCCACAGCGGCAGTAGGGAGTGTTACTCTTTAAGAGTCGATGATGTCACCCCTCCCTTAGAAATCCAACCCCACCACATGCAGGGAAGTCTGGCCCCGCAGCAGCTTTTGATCAAACCATCAAAAGCATCGCCAGTCTGTCATGGGTGTCTCTTATCTCTCCTCTATTCCTCCACTTCCCTGCTTTAGTACCAGATCTTCATCCCCATGGTGAACAAAGTGATGTTGAAGCACAGGATCAAACACCAGCGCTGTGATGTGCTCATCTGTCGGATCGTCAAGGTCAGTTTCTGGTCTCACCTTTTTTGGACACCACGTGTTGTGAAATGTGTTCGAGAATAGCGAGGAGGCAATCTGTGAGAAACGCACGAGGCAAGTTTGAACAATTATGATTCCAAGCAGACAGTGTAATAGAACAGGATTAATTGAGGCGCGTTGCTTACAGTGTGTTTTTTTACTTCAGGAAGGAAATGAAACTTGTGGGCAGAACAGATGTTTAGAAGCCCTGGGCTCACTGAGTGTGTGTGTGTGTGTGTGTGTGTGTGTATCCTCATGGTAACCGTGTTTATCTCAGGGGTACACTTTGGCAGAGCAGGAAGAGGACCCTCTGATCTTCCAGCTGCGCAGTAACCTGAGCGACACAGCAGAGGCGGGGCCAATGAAGAAGCGCCACGTCAGCACCGCGGCCCTGCAGAAGGTCAGGAGAAATAACATGTCATTTCCATTCCTGGACTGTGTCTTGTATTATGCTTCCATTTCAACTAATAGTTTTTTTTGTCCTCAAACAGGTAGTGCTTTTGGTTTTAGATGATCAAATCACTTCATGATCAGAGTTGATAAGTACTTTTTCAAGTAGTCGGTTTGTGGTGGATATATAAAACACATATTTGACAATCTGCTCAGTTGTCCGGGTTAGGGAGGGTTTGGCCGGTAGGGATATCCTTGTCTCAGTATGTAAAAATGTAATAAAATGTATGCACTCTACTGTAAGTCGCTCTGGATAAGAGCGTCTGCTAAATGACTAAAATGTAAATGTAAAAATGTTGTCATCCACATTTCCCTCCCAATAAGACACCAATGCACAATGATTTTGAAGCACCTTTGTTTCAGCACGTCTAATCATTTCAAAACGGTGCGAGACACTGACCTGTCAGATGTGCTGATTTCTTCCATCTTCCCTCACCCAACTGACTCCATATGAAGCGCATTAATGTGATTTCTGTGGCTGAGGCGCCTGAGCGTGGTCCTGCTTAACGACCCTGCGCTCGTGCTGGTCGCTGGCCCAAACCTACATTCCCCTGGCCAGGTATAGCTATTCTCTTTCCCTCCCTCCCTCCCTCCCTCCACCACACTTCAGAGCACCAGGCAGTCGCCCATTTTTCAACAGAGGTCCTCATTTCCACTCTTAAACCAAATAATATTTTGTTTTGCTGACATATCTTGACTGGTGTTGCATCCACAGGCTGTTTTTCGTTTCTGAAGCCTAGCCAATATGATGTGGCCATTCAGCAGATTTACAATTCAAAGAGACTTGCAATTCACTGTGACTTACAATTGACTAAAGATGCATAAACAACAGCATTGCTTGACTTTTCTTTTAAAAGTTCATAACTATCTAACCGAAATACACAAAGCAACCAATTAGAAAAAACATTATTTCTGTGATTTGAGCCCAAAAAATGCTTAATGAATGAAACGTATCACTATTACGATGAAACATTCACCCCCAGAATCCACCATACTGATTGTGATCTGATCTAATGGATGTTTATTCTCCCATCCATCGTTCGTGATCTGTTCATTACAGCCTCCCTGTCGTGCTGGTTGGAGCTGAGTGAGGACCAGCAGGATGAGTTGATCCGCAGCATCGAGCTGAGCTCAGCTCCCAGGACATCGTCGAGTTCACCCAGACCCTGCTCAATCTGACCATGTTCATGGAGCACAGCGATAAGGTGGGTTCACAATCATGAGCAGGGCCCTATAGAATGGGTCTTAAGCTCCGGTCCTGGATAGAGCTACTTTGTGTGCAGGCTTTCGTTCTAGCCCTGCAGTAACACACCTAATTAAAATAATAAACTCATCAATATCCTCAATCTGGGCCCTTATTAGCTGAATCAGGTGTGGTGATAAACTGGAATATAGGCCTGCACACCCCGTAGCTCGCCCCGTAGTTGGAGAACCCTAATATAGAGCAATGCCACATCATCAATCCACCCATCTAAGGAATGTGCTGTGTTTTTTCAGGTTCCTCTTCCCCTGAGAGACAATGACATTGTTCTGCTTGGCGAAAGGGCTGCCAAATGCCGTGCATATGCCAAGGCCCTCCACTGAAAAGAGCTGGTTTTCCAGAAGGGTGCCTCTCATCTCATTCTAGAGTCCCTCATCAGGTAGGAACCTCAATAAGAGAACACAATGATCAGCAGAACCCATTTTGAGTGAATAGGGGAGTGTTTGGCGGGTGCATGCTGTACATTTCCTGTGCTTCCCAGACTTGACTATGGCCAACATCAATTGTTGAGACATTCTACGGGTAGCTACTGAGGCAGTGTGGCTACTGTATGGCTGGAATGTTTCAAATTCCCCTTGGATTATAGAAATCTTGCTTTTGTTGGTTCACACAGGTTTTACTGCACTTTTACTTTGTGAAGCCTAACCACAAAATTGCTAGAATGCTTTTAATGTCCATTTTCTTTGGCTCCCCCGTGTCAGTATTGGTGGAATGCGTGTGGTGGCACATGGTTGGGGAAAAGAGATGTCAGATGTCCAGTAGTTCAAAGTATCTGTCACTTGCCTTGGTGACAAAGTGTAAACAGAGAGAGAGAAACCGCAGGTTATCCTCTAATTCCTCCCAAACCCGGATCCGGGAGCACCCCCATCAGTAAAAAAGCTGACTAGCATAGCCTAGCATAGCATCACAAGTAAATACTAGCATCTAAATATCATTAAATCACAAGTCCAAGACACCAGATGAAAGATACACATCTTGTGAATCCAGCCATCATTTCTGATTTTTAAAATGTTTTACAGGGAAGACACAATATGTAAATCTATTAGCTAACCACGTTAGCAAAAGACACCACTTTTCTTACTCCACCATTTTTTTACTGCATCAGTAGCTATCACAAATTCGACCAAATAAAGATATAAATAGCCACTAACCAAGAAACAACTTCATCAGATGACAGTCTGATAATATATTTATTGTATAGCATATGTTTTGTTAGAAAAATGTGCATATTTCAGGTATAAATCATAGTTTACCATTGCAGCCACCATCACAACTCTCACCAAAGCGACTAGAATAACTACAGAGACCATCGTGTATTACCTAATTACTCATCATAAAACATTTCTTAAAAATACACAGCGTACAGCAAATGAAAGACACAGATCTTGTGAATCCAGCCAATATTTCAGATTTTCTAAGTGTTTTACAGCGAAAACACAATATAGCGTTATATTAGCTTACCACAATAGCAAACATCACAACAGCATTGATTCAAGCCAAAAATAGCGATAACGTATAAACCACCAAAATATATAAATTTTTTCACTAACCTTCTCAGAATTCTTCAGATGACAGTCCTATAACATCATATTACACAATGCATATAGAGTTTGTTCGAAAATGTGCATATTTAGCGGCACAAATCGTGGTTATACAATGTGATTAGTGGCCAAAACTTCAAGCAATCTGTCCGGCGCCATCTTGGAGAGGCACCTATTCTAATCGAAAACTATTCATAAACTTGACAAAAAAATACAAGTTGGACAGCAAATGAAAGACAAATTAGTTCTTAATGCAATCGCTGTGTTACATTTTTAAAATTAACGTTACTTCAGCATACAGCGTGCGCTAAAGCGAGACCGCACCGAAATTCATGGCGGAATTATTATTTGACAACATAAATACGAATTAACAACATAAAGATTGCTTACTATTTGCCGAGCTTCCATCAGAATCTTGGGCAAGGTGTCCTTTCTCCAGAACAATCGTCTTTTGGTTGAAAGATGTCCTCTTCTCCTGTAGAAATAGCAGCTAACGATAGCCACCCACTGGAGAGGTATCCAACTCGTGAAAGCGCATCACAAAGGAATCCAGGAAAATCGCAATAAACTGATATAAACTGCTATAAGTCGGTTTAAATTAACTACCTTATGATGTCTTTAACAACTATAACGAATAAAAACATGACCGGAGATATAGAACTGCTAAAACGAAAGCTTTGCAGGAGGCCATTGTGATGTCCCTGCTGCGCCAGGCGCCCCGTTGAAAAGAACGGTACTTCCGTTCCACAGTCTTATATAGGGCCCCAGATTGCGCAATCCACTCCATTCAAATTCTCCCCGCTTACTGACATCTAGAGGAAGGCGTATGCAGTGCATGTAGCCCGATGGCTTACATGGGGACTTATAAACTGACCTCAGAACAGGGACCTCGATTTCTGAAATCTCACTCCCTGACAGGAAATGTGCTGCAGAATGAGTTCTGTTTCACTCAGAGAAATAATTCAAACGGTTTTAGAAACTAGAGAGTGTTTTCTATCCAATAGTAATAATAATATGCATATTGTACGAGCAAGAATTGAGTACGAGGCAGTTTAATTTGGGAACGAATTTTTACAAAGTCGAAATGGCGCCCCCCTAGTGTCAAGAGGTTTTAAGTACAGTAAGTACATTCCCCTGAAATAAGAATACCTCCTTTTGATATTAAATGTGACTCGCCACCTGAAAGTAGAGACTCAGAGCTACAAAATGGTATATCATACACTGCATTGTTGAGGAACAATGGGAAAGTAATTCTGCTTTGAAAGTTGATCAACTTGGAAACTCACTTTTGAGAATTGTTTTGGTATGTAGTGAAAAGCTCTTCTTTGTCTACACCCATTCAGCATCGTTCACATCCTCTTAAGCTTTAGCCCCACCCATCTCGTTTCTGTCTCAGAACCTTTCCATCCCTCCTCTCGCCCTTGTCTTTTACGCTAGTGTTGTATTTCCAGCCATTGTTTTCCAGCCATTCAATTGTGCGTTTGCCCCCTTTCGTGCACCGAGGGGTCTGGAATAGCGTTCTCTCAGTGGCCTGTTTTCAATTTCTCCCCGCCTTGATGATGATGAATGACGGGAGCCAGCAGCTCAGTGTTTTCAATCTCTCCATCTGGTTCTCACCTCTCCAAGATTTCCCATAAAATGACTCCTGTGCACCACGTAGCCTGTTCTATTCCAACACTTTGGTGTAGAAGTAGTAGATTTCTGGGGCCATTGCATTATACACTTAAGTCAGGACATTTTGAAGATATTTTCCCATTTCTTGTCACCTTCCCTATTCACACAAAAAATATATATTAAATTCAGTAACTCAGTTGCTGGTGGGCCTAGCAATGAAACCTTGATTGTGGCATTTGTAAGCCAAAAAGTTATCTCAAAAAGTTGGGTCTTCATTTATTTAGCATTAAGGCATTGCGGATATGTGGAAGGCATTTACCGACACGAAAACGATTATCCACGTCGTCCTAGGAATTAAAGGCGACTTTGATGCTCCACAGCCGCCTAGATGCGGGGGCTTTACACTATTAAGTATTTTGCAGACTGTACGTCGGATTCAGTCTTTTACGATTATTACATCACACTGTGCGGTGTTACCCAATTAAAATCTTGATATCAACCTGGCCAGATTGTACGATTTGCTGCAATTCTGTCACATTCTGCAAACTTTTGTCTGGGATGGCAAAATTGTGGCATAAAACTACTAAAATCGTACGTTATGTGGGGGGCTTAAGGCATGAGGGATTTTGAGTCTGCTAAAATTATTTAGGCACCTCAATCTGGGGTTAATCCACTAGTCTAGACCATTACTTACCATTAGGTAAGCCAAAGGCCCTGCTCAAATACTTAAAAATGAGTCCTTCCTTCCTTCCTTCTTACCCTTTTCAAAAGAGCCTACGTCTTTTTCCTTGTCGCCTTTGCTGTCTGGTAGCTGATCACTCCGCTCAATAAATTAATACAACTCGAGGATTAAAGCAATTTTATTTTGATGGAAGTCAGTTGAGGTCATTGGTTTCTCACATTCCAGATGATTTTAGAACATTTACTTGTTGAACCTAAAGGTTTTCTTGGTACTGAAACAAGTTATATTATTACCCACCAACACTGTTTTATCTCTGAATGAAGCATATCAACATAGAACCAATGGTGGAGATACTGGTGTGTTGGTTCAACACTAAATACTTTACAACCGATACTGATGCAGGTTTGATGTATCTATCCCTTAGCACTTGATGAAACACATGCTTTTCTGTGAAGTCTTTTGTTGATTTGCCATGTAAATAAGCTCTTGCTGCCCTATGCATTACTTATTGCCAGTAAATGCTAGCGGAATGCAATGTTTGACGTCATCCATATGCAATATGCCTACACTCTGAAATGTTGTGTTGACAGTAAAAGCACTTACTATCATTTATGCTTTCCGGCCTTATACTGTATATTCTTTTGTTTTTTACACTTTCTGAATACATAGGCCTAGTTTCTGCTAAGCTACATCTGAAGGAGTCAAAAAAAATGTATTTGACTGCATATTGATTTAGTAATTTCCTTCATTTGACTTTTAAGATACTTTGACATTTCTGTCATTTAGCAGACACTCTTAAACAGACTTGTAGTAGTGATTGCATACATTTACATACTGGTCCCCCGTGGTAATCAAACCCACAAACCTGGCGTTATAAGCACCATGCTCTACCAACTGAGCTACACGGGACCTAGAGATTGGTCCCTTTGCTGGCGCTGAAAAAGAGGCACTAAAACACATTCTCCTTCAGTACTTATCTTGATATACTGTAAATAGCTGAGGCTTCGGCAGAACACTTTGAGAAAGTTAGGCTACCCTGTAAATGAACTCTAAAATGTCCCCGGCAGACCTCGCAGTGAATGGCTGGAAGAAATGAAGCGTGTCAGCCATTAGCACAGGAGCATTCCAAATACACACCCGAGAGGTTACACCAGGGCACAGGGTTCCTAGACTAATGAGGACTCCGACTGGGACCTCACATTCTCCTTGGGACCCCAAGCTTCACTCCGCAGCTTCCGGTGGAAACCTTTTTGGACTGGTGGAGCGAACAAGCTCCGCAGATACAATAGAATGGCTCTGTAATTTGTCATCTATCCTAAATTATTCTCAGCATTGATCACCGTCCCGAAGCTCCCACGGACTTACTTTTTAGAATGTCGCTCATCTGCCACAAATGGAAGCACCCACTATTTATCTGGAATCTCCTCTATCCTGCCCTTGGCACCTGTTTAAAAGGACATACACAGACAGTGTACCCAGCTTGATTAAGGTATGCCATGGGCATACTGCCTCACCTCTTACATTAACGTGCCATTTCAGTGGTAGTTGCAAAGTCATTGTTTTTGAATGTGGTAAAGACCTATCAGAGTGGCTGTAGAAGCCATTGACATGATGCTGGGCAATCGTGGGAAACGTGTGTGTGTGTGTGTGTGTGGTCTTGTTCCCTGGAGTTTGGCTATGTGACCTTTGCCCAGTGGCATGAATGTCAGTGTGACCTGTGAGTCCGAGCTCAGTGGTGGCTGAAGGCAAAGGCATGGTTATTGGTTGATCAGAGACACGAGGGCGATCAACTGGCAGCTTCTCAAACCTACTAACCACTGATGTCTTGTGATGACTACATGGATCATTTGATGATATTGAACTAAGACAGACAGCTAGACAAATAAACCACGTTGACTACCATCAGCAACACACCTTTTCTTAAAAATACATGTTTATTTCCTATCCCACAAAACAACATACTATAGAGCTGTACACATTTTACAAAGGACACATTTCCAAAATATGTGTTTGTTTTCTTACAATAAAATCTGTCAGGTACTTCTGATGGAAGTACTTTGGGTGGTTGTTCGCATTCCAGTAACTCACAAAGGTACATTGCAACACTTGATGGATCTCTGTATATATATTTTTTTTATTTTCTTCCCATTGTCATACCTGCCCGACACGTGTAATCAACCTAACTACAGCTTGAGTTATGACTGATAAATAAACCCTATTGCTATGAGACAAGATGGCGGGAAGCAACATTCACTTACCCTAACGGAGCGGTGGTAAAGAGGCTTCGCTCAGGCTTTTAAGAAAATAAAATATTTAAATGATAAATACAAAATGAACTACAATTTACAATAAAACATGTTTAAACACATAACACATTCAACCCACAGAAATATTCCAGACAATAACAAAGGGGAAAGACAATTTGGTTGCTCAGGTTTGGTTAAATCTGAAGCATGTGCTTCATCCAGAGTGTGAAGTTAGAAGAGTTTATGGTTGAAAATTCTGTGGCCGGATCTTCATCTCCACTCTCTTCAGGGAGTAGTTGGGCCCGTGCCAGCCGTACCAACTAATTCCATCTGTGCTCTTGCTGTGGTCGCCATAACGATAGAACACGCCGTTCAGGTTGGAGTCAGTGCAACAGTTGTACCAGTAACCACCTGTAGGGAAAAAAAGGTGAAAATGCAGTCATTGGAAAGAAATTTGAAGGTGTTAATTCAGTGAGTTAAACCAGAGTTAAGTATTTTGTCCCTCTTGTACCTTTGCGTAGTGAAGCGCAGTCGTCCACACATTTGTCGTTGTCCTTGCCCTTGGTGCTGAAGTTGGTGTTGTTGTGGTAGCGCAGAGAGTCCCCGGCGTTTCCACTGTAGTTGGCGATGAAGAGTTTGTAGCTGTTCAACTCGTTGTTCACTGTGAAGTAACTGTACTCTGCATAGCGGGTCTGGCCTTCCCAGTCCTGGAGAACAGAAAAACAGAAACAATACACGATTTAGATGTTTGCTGCACATCTTGTGGTAAAACTATGAAACTGAGAATATTGAACTAATGTTATAACTTTTGGTGGAGCAAGAGGTTTTTACTGTGTTTGTATCTTTAGTCTCCTGGCTCTGGATAAAACCTCCCGCCACTATCATCAGTTACCTCAGGAGTGGGGTGTGTCAGAGTCATGCTGTTATCTATTTACTGCTCTCGGGCAGCTAGCCTGTTTTGTGTTTCCCACCCCCACCCTTTGTACCTCCATCTCTATCCTTAGTATGCTGGGCTGCCTTGTCAGACGGAAGATGTTTTCATTGCCTAGCCAGAAGTCTCCGCGGATGGTGCCAAAGCCATTTTTGTACTGCTTCCAGTCGCGGTTGAAGGAGGTCAGGCCCACCTTGCGTCTCTGGATGAGCGTCCAGCCACCACCATTGCTCTCCATGTCACAGAAGACCTGCCATTATACAGAGACTACAATGTAGCAGGGATCTGTGAATGTAAAACTTTTTTTGTAGTTCCAGGGTTATCACTTACGTTGATCTCAGGGGTATTCAGGAAGTCATCTGCAGGCAGTTTGTACTCCCCAGAGATCTTGTAGTTCTTGGTGTACAGGGATGCACAGTCGTAGATGGCATCTAGAAAAGAAAAGGCTTTGTCATTAGAGATGGCCAAACCAGATGCTGTTTCATGGCGGGTTTTAAAAATGCTAATTGACAAACGGTATCATGGGAATAGATGTCTGCCAGAGAAGTCAAAGAATTTTGGATAGAAGGATATTATACACAGCATGGTTACATTTCTTTGCATAGTTCTCTCTATTGTTTCTGTGATGGTATGGTGATGCCATTTGTGGTGCTTTGAGATCACTGGGGAGTAATGGATCCAATGCATAAAAAAGGGATCAAGTGTTTTCATGGCTAGAGGCTGGAGTGGAAACGCCACTCTAATCTTTGCTTTTCTTCCTGCTCTGCTTACCTGTCTGCACAGTGTCTGTATAATTTGCAGTCATTATAAAGCGCTTCTCTGTTCACTGTGGCAGCATCATAAATGTACTACTGCTAATAGGGTATTAAAATATACACTGCGACATGCCTGGTTAAATCTCCCCACTGCCTGGTTAAATCTCCCCACTGCCTGGTTAAATCTCCCCACTGTGATTAATAGTTTGGTTAAGTTCAGATGACGGATGGAAACAATTGGCTTTGATAGAGGTGGTCTTTATTGGCAGACTTCGTGCAGAAGGGACACTTAGAGTTCAAACGATGGCTTTTGGCTTTTCACGAGACACCCAGACAAGTTTGCACACTATAGGCTCCATTTTCACCAAATGATGGCAGCTGTCTGATGCCGAAGATTCGGGAACGCCCACTGATAATTATAGTAATTTTTTTAAACAAAGAATAATGGCCTACATACAAATAGAATTGAACCTTTTTGGTTGTTTGTTCAATAATAGTCGTCTGAAACTGTAGGCTAATATTTCTGTGAGGGGCTTTTTTAAAGTAGATTTTCTGTTTTCTGACTGCAGACTGACTGATGTGATCATAAAGAGGATCATTTTTTTTACCAACCACATTTCCTGTGTGTCTGACATTAAATCAAATCAAATTTTATTTCTCACATACACATGGTTAGCAGATGTTAATGCGAGTGTAGCGAAATGCTTGTGCTTCTAGTTCTGACCATGCAGTAATATCTAACAAGTAATCTAACCTAACCATTTCACAACAACTACCTTATACACACAAGTGTAAAGGAATGAATAAGAATATGTACATAAAAATATATGAATGAGCGATGGCCGAACGGCACAGGCAAGATGCAGTAGATGGTGTAGAGTACAGTATATACATATGAGATGAGTAATGTAGGGTATGTAAACATTATATAAAGTGGCAGGTGTGTGCTATGAGTATTTATGGCAGTTTTTTATGTATGGCAGCTAGTGATATGATTTCTTACACCTGTGGAGAGTGTCTGGAAGCAGATGCTGAACAATCTACAGAAAGGGAGTATCGTCTCGGTCTAAACTGACCTGGGTTTGTCATGTGGAGCGGGCCAGATTTCCCCTCTGGCCATTTGTCACAGTCACTACTGTACTGTACTACTGCATTCTACTACTCATAGGCTGTTATTTGCACACAAAAAAACATGTGTTTTACCCCTACTAGCCTCATTAGTCAATTTAAAAAAAGGTTAGAGAATCACATTCACTGAAGTTGAAACTTTCACAATGCAAATAAATGAAAATGAAATGAAGGAAAACAACACTAAATGTTTTATTCACAGTAAAGTAGTGTTTTGTTCCTATGTTATTTTGTTGCTGAGGAGCAATGAACAAATCAAAGGGGTTTAAACTTCTTAGGGATAGGCCCCTTTTTTCCGCCATTTCTGCCTGAATGACGTGCCCAAAGTAAACTGCCTGTAGCTCAGGCCCTGAAGTCAGGATATGCATAGAGTTGGTACCATTGGAAAGAAAACACTTTGAAGTTTGTAGAAATGTTAAAATATCCACAACTTAGGTTCTTACCTGATGTGGTTTGAGTGACGGACTGGGCGGCTTGCAGCTGCATGATTTCCACCCGGTTATTGATCTCAGAGTACTTGCTCTCGGCCTCAGTGACACGGGACTCCTGCTGTCGATTCTGCTTGTCCAGCTCGATCATCTGCCTTACTACGTTCATCAAGTCTGTCTCCTGCTTGCGGCCCAGCTCCTCCAGTAGGCTGGTCAGGTTGGCCACCTGCACCTTCAGGGAGCGCACTTCATCGCAGCACTGCGCCTTTGGAGGCTTGGGTGGCGCCAGCCTCTTCCTTGGGTTTTGCGCCCACGCTTCTGTCAGCACCAGCAGGAGGAAGGTAAAACTCAGAGCCACTGTCAGCAAAGACATCTTTACAATTGTCTATATTAAAATTAGTTTTCTTGTCTTGCTCGGGTTGAATGCAAGCTGTCCTGGTCAAGGCTGATTCTTTAGCGGTGCCAGAGGTCTTGAAGAAACTGAGAGAACAGGATTGGATAAGTTGAGTGAGGAATCTGACTGGTTGAAGTGAAGCTTCCTTTAGCCAACTGCTTTCTCGGGCTCTTTGCTCCTCAGTAAAGCTGTGGCTGGGGATCTTAAATATCTATACATGTGTGCCCTTCCCTTTTTTGGTTGTGCTCACAGTTACTGACCCGCCTTCAACCTCCAACGCTCTGGGTGGAGGAGCCTTTCCCACCACTGCCCCCCCCCCACACACACACACCTCACTCACTCACCTCACTCTCACACACACACTTTCGCTCACTCTTGTTGGTTCTGCCCTGTGCCTTGTTTCTTTGAACGTTTCAGAGGGACACAGTTTTTTCGCCCAGTCTGGAAGAGCGAAGGACAAAGGCTCCTGTCTGAAAGAGCTCACACTTCACATGTGGTAATATCCAGTGGAATATCACCAACAGCCTCTCATTCCCAATGACTCAGCTTTATACAGAGGCACACCTTGCTAATGAATTTTGATACTTGCGTCAAGCTTAGATTTAACTGCTTAAAGTAGGAGTATGTGTACAATTTATCTTCGGGTTTCGCCTTCACACATGACGGTACTTGTCCTTGTTAATGATAGCTGTGTAGCTCCTTCGGGGGAAAGTTTCATCCATAACAGCAGCCTCTTTACATGCCAAAGGGATTGGTTAAAGCCCCCATCCAGTATTTTACATTTTTAAATCATCACTCACTGGTCAGTTTATTAGGTACACCCATCTATTACCGGGTCGGACCCCCCATTGCCGCCAGTTAGCTTGCCTGTTAGCTTGCACGATTCTCTTGCCATTCTCCTTCGACCTCTCACAGCAACGAGCTGTTTTCGCCCACAGGACTGCCGCTGACTGGTTGTTTTTTTGTTTGTCGCACTATTCTCTGGAAAGCCTAGGAGGGCAGCCGTTTCTGAGAAACTGGATCTGGCGTGACTCACTGTCTGTAGGAGCGATCCATTTTTTGTGAACGGGTTGGTGTACCTAATAAGCTGGGTGGTGAGTGTATGTCTAAATCACTGTGTGTTTATTTCATGAAAATACAGTGCCTTCAGAAAGTATTCACAACCCTTGATTTGTCACATGTTGTTGTTACGGCCTAAATCAGTGACGCAACATCTCAATTGAGACCTACACACGATACCCCATAACGTCAAAGTGGAAGGATGTTTTTTGACATTTTTACAAATGAATACAACATCAAAAGCTTAAATGTCTCGTCAATAAGTATTCAACCCTGTTGTTATGGCTAGTCTAAATCAGGTCAGTAGTAAAAATGTGCTTAATAAGTCACATAATAAGTGAAGAAGCCGGATGTGGAGGTCCTGGGCTGGCGTGGTTACACGTGGTCTGCGTTTGAAGCCAGTTGGTCATACTGACTAATTCTCTAAAATTACATTGGTAGAGAAATTAAATGATCTGGCAACAGCTCTGTTGGACATTCCTGCAGTCAGCATGTAGTCAGCCTGCACCCTCCCTCGGTATCTATACCTATGGCTGTTACGGTGACCGTATTACCGTCACACCGGCGGTCACGAGTCATGACGGCAGTCAAATTCCATGTGACCATTTAGTCACGGTAATTAGGCTTCTCCAAGCTCTGATGCTGATGGTCATTAGTAGCCTACCAAACTTGCTAACTGCCTGGTACACAGCGCTCTATTGTCCCTCTAATCACTCTGACATCAATGCAAATGTATTCAAAAATCTAAATCAAACACTTCATGAAAGCCCATGAGCCCATGTTGCGCAACATTTATGTAGGCTATGCAATTGCGGGAGAAAACAGAGTGATGGCCTCTACTAAATTAGGAGGATCCCATCAGCTCTCTACAGGCTAGACCTAATATATCTACAGTGCCTTCGGAAAGCATTCAGACCCCTTGACTTTTCCCACATTTTGTTATGTTAGTCTTTCACCTAAAGTCAAGTGCCTTGGCACAGATTACCATCTTTTTAAATCATAGAACATTTCTTAAATTGCTGGAATCAGATGTACAAATGAAAACATTTGTTTTTGCTTTTTCTACCAGTACAATATGCACCATAATACAATATCTACCATAAGCCGCCTCCAACATCATTTTAGAGAATTTGGCAGTACGTCCAACTTGCATCACAACTATAGACCACATGTAACCACGCCAGCCCAGGACCTCCACATCCGGCTTCTTCACTTATTATGTGAATAATATAAAGCACATTTTTACTCCTGAACTGTCAACAAACACAATTGCATTTTATCAATGGCAATTTGAATGCACAAAAATACCGTGACGAGATCCTGGGGCCCATTGTGAGGTCCATTTTGTAATGTATCTGTGACCAGTAGATGCATATCTGTATTCCTGTCATGAAATCCTTAGATTAGGACCTAATTCATTTATTTAAATCGACTGATTTCCCTCATATGAACTGTAACTCAGTAGAATCAAAGAAATTGTTGCATTTATGTTTTTATTCGGTATAAAATAAATACTAAATTACCTGTCCCTTACATTCTGCCTTTGCTATGATTTCCATCAATTTGGTGGTGATGTGAATGTTTCTCTAATTCTCTTTTGGTTTGTACTGAGCCAATGACAAGCAGATATGTGGTCCATACTGTAGCTATATGGATGAAAGATTTCTAGAAACTTGGATAACATCGTTAGCTAAAATAAATAGGGGTAGCTATTTATTTGAATTGCAAACAGGGAGTTTGTAGTTACTGTTTATTCTCTCTTCCAGATCAATATCAACCTAACTGCCAGGTGGTAGTGGAGGCAGTGTAGAAATTTATCGACAGTGTATTGATAAGCTGAAAGTGTAGGTATATACTTTATAAATGTATCGATCCATTTGGAAATGTATTAATATAGTGTTTAATATACTATACTTGTGTTTTTCAAATACACTGAGATCTTTTTTTTTTTATCTCCGAGGGCTATTTGCATTCATTATTGGTGCTTACAGTTTTATCATTTATTAAAATGAAGCATGAAGGAACAGGATGTACAGAATGCCCGATGTGAGGATGCTGTTCAATATTATGCACATTTTTTTTGTTAAATGTGAATAACGTGGCCTGACCCACTAAAATCTAGATAGCCAGAATTGCCTTGCAGTGCAATAAACGGTTCCATATTCCACTACAATGAGTGCCTCTATGCGCCTGGGCATCCACCAAGTGTCTGAGCGGAAGAGCTCAAGGCCTTGCATGCCACTGGCGGGTCTGGTGGCTCACACTGCCATGGCTTCCAGGTGGTGTGGATTAGAGCATGGTGGACAGGAGCCAGGTACTTACCGCCAAGTCACCACCCAGTTTTAAAACGGTAGACGCAACAGAACAGAGGGTACAGGGAGAAGAAAAAAATACATTATTCTCTATCCTCGTCTGAGCCCCCTGTTTTCTTATCTCAACGAACGGCGGTCTACCGCTTTTCTTCAAAGACATGGTGCGTGAAAATGTGCCGGGGAAAGAGAAGTCATCCCGACTTTTGTGACTTCTGGTAAATTACAATTAAATCTGGTTCCATAGTTGTGGGTTCTCCCTGATCTCTCTGAACTAAATTGTAGTCGATGTGGGTGCATTTGCAAAAAGGCCCTGATTAAATTTCTTCTAAAATCATACTCTTTTCTCCAATCCCATTTGTATTTTGGTTGCCGAGCCACTCCCGAGTGGCGCAGTGGTCTAAGGCACTGCATCGCAGTGCTTGAGGCGTCACTACAGACCCGGGTTCCCAGGCTGTGTCACAACCGGCCGTGACCGGGAGTCCCAAAGAGCGGTGCAGAATTGGCCCACCATCGTCCGGATCAGGGGAGGGTTTGGCCAGGGGGGGGGGGGGCTTTACTTGACTCATCGTGCTCTAGCGAGTCCTTGTGGTGGGCTGGGCGCCTGCAGGCTGACTTCGATCATCAGTTGAACGGTGTTTCCTCCGACACATTGGTGCGGTTAAGCGGGTGGGTGTTAAAGAGCGCGGTTTGGCGGGTCATGTTTCGGAGGACACATGACTCAACCTTCGCCTCACCTGAGCCTGTTGGGGAGATGCAGCGATGAGACAAGATCGTAATTGGATATCACGAAATTGGGGAGAAAAAGGAGGGGAAAAGGTATAAAAATAAACAATATGAAATTTTCATGAAATTCCACGTGAATTCACAATGCAGCTGCACTGCTGCCAGCAATGGTTGGGAAGGAAAGGTGGAATAAACGAGTCGGGAGCATGTTTTGTGACATGTTTTGTGACATTTTCTCTTCTCCAACACTCCCACAAAATCAAGGATGATCTCACAAGGATAAGACAAATCTTCTTCTTTACAGGAATAAGGAACACAAGGTGAGGTGTATAAATGTTTATTTTTTTATTGAATATCCGAAACGTACAATATACTTGCAGTGAAGCCACTCAACAACTACACCACACCAGTCATCCAACAGACTCCCATTCAGAGCGACACACAGAAGCATCCAGGGTTAATGCCCTGCTCAAAGGCATGCTGACCGATCTACCACCAGGCCAATAAAAGTGAACCAGAACCCTCCAAGATCCCCCCCACAGTTCCCCAATAGCTGTCCCTCAAACATCCAAGACCCCTCCCACATTCCCCCCCAAGAAGAAAATAAATAAATGCTGTTGAAGTCGGAAGTTTACAAGTTTAAATACACTTAGGTTGGAGTCATTAAAACTAGTTTTTCAATCATTCCACAAATTTCTTGTTAACAAACTATAGTTTTGAAAGTCGGTAAGGACATCTACTTTGTGCATGACACAAGTAATTTTTCCAACAATTGTATACAGACAGATTATTTCACTTATAATTCACTGTATCACAATTCCAGTGGGTCAGGAGTTTACATACACTAAGTTGACTGTGCCTTTAAACAGTTTGGAAAATTCCATAAAATGATGTCATGGCTTTAGAAGCTTCTGTTAGGCTAATTGACATCATTTGAGTCAATTAAATGTGTACCTGTGGATGTATTTGATGATCTTTTTGGCCTTCCTATGGCAACGGGTGCTGGAGGTGTTCAGGAGGGCGGGAAGTTTTCCCCCGGTAATGCGTTTGGCAGACCACACAACCCTCTGAAGAGCTTTGCAGTTGTGGGCGGTGCAGTTGCTGTACCAGGTGGTGATACACAAATTAACTTTTAACAAGGCACACCTGTAATTGAAATGCATTCTAGGTGACTTCCTCATGAAGCTGGTTGAGAGAATGCCAAGAGTGTGCAAAGCTGTCATCAAGGCAAATGGTGGCTATTTGAAGAATCTCTAATATAAAACATATTTTGATTTGTTTAACACTTTTTTGGTTACTATATGATTCCATATGGGTTATTTCATAGTTTGATGTCTTCACTATTATTCTACAATGTAGAAAATAGTAAAAATAAAGCAAAACCCTTGAATGAGTAGGTGTTCTAAAACTTTTGACCGGTATTCTATTCTACTATTCTACTGTATCTTAGTCTATGCCGCTCTGACATTGCAAGAGGCATCATTACAGACCCTGGTTCGATTCCAGTCTGTATCACAACCGGCCGTGATTGGGAGTCCCATTGGGTGGCGCACAATTGGCCCAGCGTCGTTCGGGTCTGGCTGGGGTTGGCCGTCATTGTAAACACAAATTTGTTCTTATCTGACTTTCCTAGATAAATAAAGGTTACATTTAAAAAAAATTGTAAAACAAATATTCTGCTTATGCCTCCAGTCATATAAATATACATGAAACGTGTTAATAGAAAGACACATTTTTTCCATGCAAAGAAAGGAAAAACGTAGGCTGTAGTTTAGTACTGTAAAAGTACTAAACTACTAAGTACTGTACTGTACTCTATGCTATATGCACTCAGCCACGCAAGGAACAGCTCTTACGTAAGTATCAAATGCGATGATGCATGGAAAGCTTTACTATAAAAGGTCAATTTTTATACAGCAAATTATTTTCCACTAACTTGAAACTCACTCGCTGCCTATGATCCCTTTATCACAGTCAACAACACACATATGTGACCGACCTACTCCATTCGATCTCATGTAAACAACAAATGTTGTTGTGTTTTTTACATTGGATATAGGTAGAGACTCAGCGCTACAAAACGGTATATCATACATTGCAGTTGAGAAACAGTGGGGAAGTAATTCTGCTATGAAAGTTGATAAAGGTTTGAGAAAATGTTTTGGTACACCTACTGGAGAGCTCTTCTTGTCTACACCTATTCAGCATCGTTCACACCCTCTTAGGTCTTAGCCCCACCCATCTCTTTAAGGATTCATGTGAGGCCATGTGCTAAACAGAGTGAGTAAGGTGGTATAGTAAAAAAACAAAGATTTCAAGACTAAAAGTCGTTTAAAGTAGTAGCCTACAATGAGGAAAAAACTTAACTTAAAAATGCAGTTTATCTAGTCCTTGGCCTATATCCTAGCTAGCTAGCTAACAGTAGGCTATAACTAGCACTGCGAATGGATTTCTGAAACGAATAATATTAATACACAGATCATAAACATACTGTAAACATTCAGAAAAGAGATGAAACCACTCCCCCTCCAATACAGTCACTGATTACCAAAACAAGTCACAAATGTCCCTGCATCTTGATCCTGGTTGATGTGTCAACAACAATCTGTAAGTTATGAGCAGGCAGCAGTTCACACACCAAGTAAGTCATCAAGTAGGTCAGTGCAGGAAAACGCCCCCCAAGAGAGGCCAGTTTAGATTTGGCTTCAGACCAATCAAATCACTTCCTTTGCAAAACGTCATTTTCAAAGAAACATGTAGGTTGTCTGCTTGTGGCGATGTCCTGCAGTAGCTAGCTTGCTAAATCTGCCCTTTTCTAAGCCATCGATGGAGATTGGATTTGGACTTGTGGTTTTGACTTAATTCTCTGAAGAGGCCAATGATTATGATGGATATTCTGATCTAACCATAAATGTATATGAATATGCACCACGGCCAGAGACATGTCAAACAGCTGTCACTTTTCCACTTTCCATACTCTTGGAACATTTTGAAAGCCTTAACCCAAATAAGTCCCACCGATTTGCACTTCTAACCTCTTTTAAACGTGTGTTTGAGCTACAGAATTTTGGGTTGTACCATTGGATTTGTCTGTTTCTTCTGCGATTAGTGGGGGCTGAGTAGAGTGGTGTTTGTGAGCCAAAGGCGGATCCCGAAAGGGCCCGAGGCCAGGTCTTTTTGCAAAAATATCTGTAGAGTCCGAATGGCTTATTAAATTACTATCTATGAAAAGCTGCGACTCACACAAACACACACATGGAAAAAATGTTGCTCTATGACGCTCACAAGCTATACAAGAGTCGTTAGAAAGCAAGGGGCTCTTCTACATAGAGGACAATAGGAAATCCAAGGACAGTATCTATAATACTGTAATAAGCTCCCATGGTTACTGTCACAAACTCCACACAATTGTCACTGACTATTTGGATATTAATTTCCCACTGAACAAGTAATTTCTGTACTTACAGCACTCATATAAATACATTTTTATCCGGTTTTTGCTTTGGCGGATCTTTTTTTCATTGACATTTATCAATAAATCTCATGAATGCAACTGTTTATATCACATTGTTTTGTGTTCTACTTGTAACCCGGGTTGTCCTGAAAATAAAACGGTAAAACACTTAATTGTGAGGCTAAATATAAATGCTGGACATGCAGATAGAAATAAGATAAATGAAATTCCGATTTTTGGTCCTGGAACTGATAGGGTTAACAGAGTCAAGGAGTCTAACACCAAAAGGCAACCATTATATTAAGAAACCCAATGTTAGTTTGTGGACTCACGATCTAGGGATTCAGTCTGTATTCTTCTAGCCTCACTAGAGGGATTGCCTTATCTGACTCCAGCCCTGCCATATAGCCATCAACCAGTGCTTACCATAGCTTCCCCCAATAACACTGCAATTTCAGAGGGGCGAAAGGGCACAGTGTCGTTGGACTCAAACAACTTTCTTCAACAGAAAATATCTCTGTCACCGTATATTTTCTTCAGCATATTTTGGAGGAGTGCATTGTGGGGGCTTTGTTTTCTCTTTCTGGCAGATGGATCAGGTCGCCCCCCCCCATTCCTCCCCCATCAGGGAAGCCGACACTGCCCATTGCTTGAAGTCTCTTTAAAGACCACTTCAAATAACTTTTCCTCTCCTCACATGCTGCTCCTCCTGATTCAGGCGTGGCTTACACGTGCATTTCTTGGCTCTCGCCCTGAACCTTGGTGAAAAGTCTAGACAAAATCGCCCACTAGCGTAGAATGCACTGTTACGTTCCAGTTTTTTTGTAAGGGGTCATTATCGAAGGTGAAGCCGATACATTACAGACAAGGTGAAGCCGATACTGCAGGAAAACCAAGCCAAGCTGCAGATGAACAAAACAGCATGATCAATTATAATGGGGCGAAGTGGTCGTATCATCAGGGTGGGAAGTTCCAGTGATTCCTCAAGCTGAAAGAGCTCCAGGGCACTTCTTTGTCAATAAACCTATTTTGAGTGTTGAACTGAAAAGCATCCACTGCGTGTGTGTACAGTTTCCACCATGATTATGTAAAGCACATTGAAGAAATACTCAATCTGAAAAATATGTGCGCAATACTCAATCTGAAATACTGCACCTCAATTCAATGGAACCTGATCCCTAATTTCCCAAAACTGATTTTTAATATAACTCTAACAAAAGCGCAATGTGGTGTAATTTTTTTACAGGTTTTTCTGTCAAACGTTTGCCACTATTAGTCCTAAGAGGATACTTTCCTGATTGCTGCAGATTAGGTTCAGTAATTCTGTCTCTCTCTCCTTCACACATACTTTATGGTCTGTGGCAGAATTGGCAACATTTTTCTTGAAGATTATATTCTGTCTCGTTAAAACCAAAAGCCAATCTACTCAATGGTATAGAAAAAACAGGACAATTGCGTGAGAATAGAGTGTTTTGTTTCTCTATGTGGAGGCTTTAATCGACCAGAGAGTTCAGCATGTCTTGCTTTCGTAAAAGTTAAGTCTCTCAATACTTGAATGTATAATACACGTTTAAATTGGTAAAGCAAATGTATCAAATCAAAGCAACTGTAATTTCTACATAATTTTTTATCACACAATATAGACTGACCCTCAAGATGATTCACCTATATTTTCGACCATGATTTATGTCACTCTTTAAAACCTCCTTGAGTGTAGAGTGATTTCCCCCCAGTGTTCAATTACAGGGGTTCTACCTTCGTTATATTAATCATGAGAGCCAAGAGGCAACACTTAGTCAATGTTTCTGATTAGCCCAGGTAACTGAATACTTTCACCATGACTAGAAATATTGAATGGTTGCCCGCCAACGGTTTAATTTAACTGTATTATTTGTTCTTTTCTGACATGATAAACGACAATAGGACCAAAGACTCTGTTTTTTTGTAATATGTAGTATGGGTGATCTACATCTGTTTATATTAGTTACTATGCTGTTACTAAGCGGTGATGAATTACGGCAGTGTTACGTTACTACACCCAATAGGAAATACACATGCGCACTATTGTGCCCGGGGGCTGTAGAGCACGAGGGGTTTTGACGAAACGAAAACGAACTGTACTCCCGTCTCCTGCCTGGTCATTTCTCCACAACACAAATATTACAATAACAAAGGGCTGAGCTCTGTCTTTTGGGACTATCTGGAAATGTGTGGTCAAATTAGATGGGCTCTGCAGGTTTAGTGAAAAAAAAAGGATTTGGTCTCTGCAGTACGATTACATTTGATTTTCATTGTGCTTTCTACTAAGCCCTGTGTCTCAAAGCACTTAACAAAAGGCTAAAGCCCCTGGTCTCTTATAAACCAAAGCTATGGTAACAGTGGCGGCCAGGAAACAACCTCAAATTCTGGGTCTGAGCGGGGAAATGTCCAGGGGAATCAGAAAAAGATGCTTGAGCCCAATCTATAGCCAGTACGGAAAGAGCTCACAGTTCCTATGACTTCAAGGGGCAGTCAGTCACAACAGGGGTAGCTAGCTACAGCCACTCAGTACAGTCACAGCTTTTTTCCAGTAACTTTTTGGTGGCTGGGGTAATGCCTCACAGGGGTAAAACAGAGGGGAACTTCAGCCTGTTAATGACTCTGGGCCATATTTCCAGCAAAGAAGTGGCTTGGCTGGATGGTTGTCTTGTAAGGTGGCTGCTGGCTGTGTTGTCGGAGACCTCACCATGGAGCATATTATGTGAGCCCTGTCATCTGGTTGTGTTTAGAGTTGTGTTTAAAGCTGCGGCTATGGCTATGACTGAGGGACACTGTTACTTATTCCAATTCGTCAATAGACCTCATCTGGGGAGCTTTAGCGCTGTGTGCGCGCCTGTGTGTGTGTGTGTGTGTGTGTGTGTGTGTGTGTGTGTGTGTGTGTGTGTGTGATTTAGTTTTTCTTTGTTTTTGATTTGTCCTTCAAGGTATTTGATGATTAACCCTAACCCCTAGAGGTTGTAATTAGGGGATGAATAAAAATGACTCAAGGAAATGAGTGCCTGCCGTGATTGGGAGTCCCAAAGCCACTGGAGCAGTGGATACTCGTTATCTGGAGGGATGAATCACACTTCACCATCTGGCAATCCGATGGACGAATCTGGGTTTGGTGGATGCCAGGTGAACGCTGCCTGCCCCAATGCATAGTGCCAACTGTAAAGTTTGGTGGAGGAGGAATAATGGTCTGGGCTGTTTTTCATGGTTTGGTCTATGTCCCTTAGTTCCAGTAGAGGGAAATATTAACGCTACAGCATACAATGACAATCTAGACAATTCTGTACTTCCAACTTTGTGGCAACAGTTTGGGGAAGGCCCTTTCTTGTTTCAGCATGACAATGCTCCCATGCACAAGGCGAGGTCCATACAGAAATGGTTTGACGAGATCGGTGTGGTCAAACTTGACTGGCCTGCACAGAGCCCTGACCTCAACCCCATCGAGCACCTTTGGGATGAATTGGAACGCCGAGTGTGAGCCAGGCCTAATCGCCCAACATCTGTGCCCGACCTTACTAATACTCTTGTGGATGAATGGATGCAAGTCCATGCAGCAATGTTCCAACATCTAGTGGAAAGCCTTCCCAGAAGAGTGGAGGCTGTTATAGCATCAAAGGGGGATCAACTCCATATTAATGCCCATGATTTTGGAATGAGATGTTCGACGAGCAGGTGTCCACATACTTTTGGTAATGTAGTGTATGTCGTTGGCCCAAAACAACTCGAAAGGTCACTGGGTGGGGCTACAAAGGTTATTTTACGGTTCATATGAAGCCGTAACTGGGTGCAGCAAGACAACCGGGAACTTAGATTTTTTGTGGGCCTCTGACTGGGAAAATATTCTCTTTCCGGTCATCCAACTCGGTATTACAAGTCAGAAACTCGTCATCATCCTAGAGCTCTGACTTCTCCGACCTTAACATCACCGACGTCACGATTTTTCCCAGTCTGAGCTTGTTTTGTTTCTGAATTCCCAGTTGTCTTGGTTCTAGAAAATGTGGACTCTGTTTTACTTATTACCTACCGCATATTTAATGTTTGATATGCCCAATTTTGTATTAGAAAAATACATATGGTTAGCAACAGCAGTGTTTGTGTGCAGATGACCACTCCCTGGGTCCAGCCAACTCAATAGTCTGGCCCTGACCCCAGGGGACTCTGGGATTCCTGACATATAGGCTCCAATGTCTTTCAATTCTCTCGCCTGCTGTCCTCAGGACCCCCCTTCCTTCAAATGCTACATTTTAACAGATGTATTGGCACTGCAAGCGTGGCTTTCCATAGTTGAGGAAATACTACAGAATTGTGTTTCAGATTAGTTCTTCCAGATGTACGAGGTTCTTAAACACACATTAGACAGCTGGGGGATCATTGTCAAGACCGAAAAGCGGATGACACGTAATTTATCTCCTAAATGTGACACATGCCGATAGGCTGGGCCAGCACATTTACCTTTCACAATATACACCTTTTTTGGGTGAAAAAAAACAACATGTTTAACACACAAAAGCCAGTGAGTGAACACTCCAGTCGGCAATTGGCTTGTTCATGATAGCAAATTAGCAATGATCATAAAAGGAGTCCAGGGGGCTACTCTCAGATTTAAGGGCGACTTTATGACAACAGTATCCCCTATGTGTCAACAGGACCCCTGCTTTGTCACTCACCAGTGGCATTGTTATTGGTTTGTTTTTTCCCAGCCTTTCGTGTTCGTAGGAGGTCATTGGTTGCCTGACGCCTCAAACTGAATTCTTCAGCTGCTGTATTGTTCGCTACATACTTCAGTCCGAGGCTGCCATTTATTGAAGTTGTTTCTGGTGACGTCAACATGAAGTGTGTTGTACATAACAAAGTCATCAGCGATAGTATCATCGCTAACTAATCAGAGTATCAAAGACAGAATGTCTAGAAAGCCGCTATACCCACATATGTTCTGGCTCTGGCCCAACCCATCGGTATTCTGGGACCAATCATATGGTCTAGAATACATTTCCATTCTGGAAATCGTCGGGGAGGTACTCAGATCCAGACTCATTGCGGAGAAGAACTAACGTCCGTGGACGTGGCATAGCGTTTGGCAGGAGCAAGGAGTTTGGGTAGCCAGGCAAGGTCATTGGCCCTAACTTCACAAATCTAATTTAATGCAAATGCATGTTTAAAGTCACAGTAAATTCAGCTGCACTTTTGGATTCATCACGTTTGCCCTTTCAGGACGTGCTGTAGGTTAGAAACCGTGTGTGATGACTTACGAATGGATTGCACCCATTTGATCAAACATAAGCACACATAGGTGGACTACTTTTCAGAAAACAAATTGGATGTACTCTACTGATGATTCATAAATTAGACCCACTCTCCAAACATGCTTTCTCTCAGCAGACATGGCTCTCAACCAGGGTTGTTCAGTGCAATCAGGCATACAGTGACAGCATTGCCTGGCTCCCATTCCTTCCATTTCATAACTTCTGATTGTTGTATATATTTATGTGTGTGGGACCTCAGACGCTATCCATCACCCAGAGAATGCTTAATTCGACTCAGGAGAGCTCCTGAGAGTCGGTTGCCAGATTGGGTATGGATATTGCCTAAAAGCTGTCTCTTTGCTTCTGTCCGTCTCGTTCCAGCATCAATAACAAACTGCAGCAGCCAGAGGCAGCATCTGGGGTCCTGGAGTATGCCATGAAGCACTTTGGTGAACTGGTAAGTGACTTCACTGACTTCACTGTTCTCCATCCATCTCTATTGTACATACACTTTAAATTGTCCCTAGAAAGTGTCTCCTTATCTCCTACCTCGAAACTCATCCCTTAACAACAGGATGAGCACCATTTGAAACATGGTTCACGGGGATTTCCTGTGCTCACTCTTCAACTCGTGGCGAGAGGAGGTCTACTTCCATTGTCAATAGCACTGTGTGCATGGGTAGATATATTGGTATTTTTCTCCTATAGTTTATGGGAAGACTTAAATTTGTCAAAGTCACATACCTGATACTTTTATTTCTACAATTTCTCCTTTCTCGAAATTATAAAATGCATACCAAAAACCATACTAAAATCCCTTACCGTAGGCGTAATATACACACTATTTTCTCATGTCCATGTGGGATTGCTTCACCTGCCAAGTGGAAAGCCTGCTAATTGGCACTTTTTCACATTTGGGGCGGAGGTATATCATATCAATATGAACTATTTTGTTATGTTTTGTAAGATTCTTGGCCAAGGTCTATTTCTCTTCATTACCGATTTTCAGAAGCTCCTCTCTTATTTTAACTGCGGTATGTATTACCCCTTCTGTTATTCCTCAAAGTGTTTGATATTCTCCAGAGGGATCAGCTCCAGATATGAAATAACATTTTCGAAACAAAGGACATGCATTGGAAGCCCTTACCCTGCTCTGTCCACACACACACATTACGTAAACCCTCCTGTCACGCCCTGACCTTAGTTCTATATTTTCTGTATTATTTTGGTCAGGTCAGGGTGTGACGAGGGTGGGTAGTTGTCTATGTGGAGTTGCATGTCAGCACTCGTTCTATTTAGCTTCACGTTCATTTTTGTTACTTTGTTAGTTTGTTCAGTGTTCTTCCGTTATTAAAAGTAGAATGTATTCATATCCCGCTGCGCCTTGGTCTTCGCAATACGACGAACGTGACAGAACTACCCACCACCAAAGGACCAAGCAGCGAGGAAGAGAGGACTGGACATGGGAGGACATCCTGGACGGCAAGGGATCCTACACATGGGAGGAGATCCTGGCTGGAAGGGATCGCCTCCCATGGGAACAGGTGGAGGCAGCCAGGATAGCGGAGGCAGCAGGTAAAGGGAACCGGCGTTATGAGGGAACACAGCTGGCAAGGAAGCCTGAGAGGGGGGGGGGGGGGGGGGGGGGTACACGGGGAGTGTTGCTGAGTGAGGTTGGAGACCTGAGCCAACTCCCCGTGCTTACCATCGCGGGCGTCGTACTGGTCAGGCACCGTGTTATGCGGTGGAGCGCACGGTGTCTCCAGTATGCGTTCTTAGCCCGGTGCGCTACATCCCAGCTCCCCGCATCTGCCGGGCTAGGGTGAGCATCCAGCCAGGAAGGATTGTGCCAGCCCTGCTCTCCAGACCTCCAGGACGTCTCTACGGCCCAGGATATCCTGTGCCGGCTCTGCACACTATGTCTCCAGTGCGTCTGCACAGCCCAGTGCGTCCTGTGCCTACGCCCCGCACGTGCAGGGCCAAAGTCAACTTTCAGCCAGGACGGGTTGTACAGGCTCTTAGCTTGAGACCTCCAGTGCGCCTCCATGGCCCAGTGTATCCGGTGCCTCGGCCAAGGACATGGCCTCCTGCATGTCTCCCCAGCCTGGTGAGTCCTGTGCCTGTGCTAAGAACTAACCCTCCTGCATGTCTCCCCAGCCTGGTGAGTCCTGTGCCTGCTCCCAGAGCCAGGCTTCCTGTGTGTCTCTCCACTCCAGTGATGATCCATGGCAAGAAGCCTCCAGTGGTGATCCATGGCACGAAGCCTCCAGTGATGATCCATGGCAAGAAGCCTCCAGTGGTGATCCATGGCAAGAAGCCTCCAGTGGTGATCCATGGCACGAAGCCTCCAGTAATGATCCATGGCAGGAAGCCTCCAGTGATGATCCATGGCACGAAGCCTCCAGTGATGATCCATGGCACGAAGCCTCCAGTGATTATACATGGCAGGAAGCCTCCAGTGGTGATCCATGTTACGAAGCCTCCAGTGATGATCCATGGCACAAAGCCTCCAGTGATGATCCATGGCAAGAAGCCTCCAGTGATGATCCATGGCACGAAGCCTCCAGTGGTGATCCATGGCACGAAGCCTCCAGTTATGATCCATGGCACGAAGCCTCCAGTGATGATCCATGGCAAGAAGCATCCAGTGATGATCCCTGGCACGAAGCCTACAGTGATGATCCATGGCAAGAAGCCTCCAGTGATGATCCATGGTAAGAAGCCTCCAGGGGTGAGACATGGCACTTTCATGCCGTCCCTAGGAGGGGTGCGTCACTTGAGTGGGTTGAGTTACTGACGTGATCTTCCTGTCTGGGTTGGCGCCCCCCCTTGGTTTGTGCTCTGGTGGAGATCTTTGTGGGCTATACTCGGCCTTGTCTCAGGATTGTAAGTTGGTGGTTGAAGATATCCCTCTAGTGGTGTGGGGGCTGTGCTTTGGCAAAGTGGGTGGGGTTATATCCTTCCTGTTTGGCCCTGTCCGGGGGTATCATCGGATGGGGCCACAGTGTCTCCTGACCCCTCCTGTCTCAGCCTCCAGTATTTATGCTTCAGTAGTTTATGTGTCGGGGGGCTAGGGTCAGTTGGTTATATCTGGAGTACTTCTCCTGTCTTATCCGGTGTCCTGTGTGAATTTAAGTATGCTCTCTCTAATTCTCTCCTTCTCTCTTTCTTTCTCTCTCTCGGAGAACCTGAGCCCTAGGACCATACGTCAGGACTACCGGGCATGATGACTCCTTGCTGTCCCCAGTCCACCTGGCCTTGCTGCTATTCCAGTTTCAACTGTTCTGCCTGCGGTTATGGAACCCCTACCTGTCCCAGACCTGCTGTTTTCAACTCTTAATGATCGGCTATGAAAAGCCAACTGACATTTATTCCTGATTATTATTTGACCATGCTTGTCACTTATGAACATTTTGAACATCTTGGCCATGTTCTGTTATAATCTCCACCCGGCACAGCCAGAAGAGGACTGGCCACCCCTCATAGCCTGGTTCCTCTCTAGGTTTCTTCCTAGGTTTTGGCCTTTCTAGGGAGTTTTTCCTAGCCACCGTGCTTCTACACCTGCATTGCTTGCTGTTTGGGGTTTTAGGCTGGGTTTCTGTACAGCACTTCGAGATATTAGCTGATGTACGAAGGGCTATATAAAATAAACTTGATTTGATTTGATTTGATGGCACGAAGCCTCCAACAACGGCCTCCGGCACGAAGCCTCCAACGATGGCCTCCGGTCCGGAGCCTCCAGCGACGTTCTCCGGTCCGGAGCCTCCTCCAGCTACGTTCTCCGGTCTGGAGCCTCCAGCGACGGTTTCCGGTCCGGAGCCTCCAGCGACGGGCTCTGGTCCGTAGCCTCCAGGGACGGTCCCCTGTCCGGGGCCCGCAACGAGGGTGCCCAATCCGGGGCCCGCAACGAGGGTGCCCATTCCGAGGCCCGCAGCGAGGGTGCTCAGTCCGGGGCCCGCAGCGAGAGTGCCCAGTCCGGGGCCCGAGGGTCCCCGCACCAGAGATGCCACCAAAGTTGGGTGAGCCAGTGGTGGAACGGGGTCTGCGTCCCGCACCTGAGCCGCCGGATAGATTTCCACCCAGACCCTCGCCTATAGGTTCTGGTTTTTCCTGCCGGAGTCCGCACCTTTGGGAGGGGGGGGGGGGGGGGGGGGGGGGGGGTACTGTCACGCCCTGACCTTAGAGAGCCTTTTTTTGTCTATTTGGTTTGGTCAGGGTGTGGTTCTCAATCACGGACAGCTGTGTATCGTTGTCTCTGATTGGGAACCATACTTAGGTAGCCCTTTTCCCTCCTTTCAGTGTGGGAAGTTAACTTTGTTTGTGGCACATAGCCCTTAAGCTTCACGGTTGTTTTGTATTGTTTATTGTTTTTGTCGGCGTCATTTCTAAAATAAAGGAATATGTACGCTCACCACGCTGCGCTTTGGTCCACTTCCAGCATCGGCCGTGACAGACTGGCTGGAACTGAAGCCAAACAGTGATGATAACAGCCACAGCTCGACCGTCTAGATGGGCGTTGGCATCCACCCGTATGTATCCATAGCAAATAAAAATCAAATAAACGTTTATTGATCGCGTACACAGTTTAACAGATGTTATAGTGTTTGGCTATGTTAATAGCTCCTAACAATGCAGTATAGTGTCAAATGAGTACACAAATAATAATTTTAAAAAGAAAACAACATGAGATCAACAAATGTCGCAACGAATCCAAAATGCAATCTACACGTGTCAGTGGAGGGTCCTCAGAGGAGGAAGTGGAGGACCATCATCCTCAGTGAATATCAGAAAAATATAAATAGTGAAACATTAAATATATACTTTTTAGATAAAACTATACTACATATATTAAAGTCACCAAATAATTGATTAAAACACACTTTTTTGCAATGAAGATCTACAGTAGCCTCAACAGCACTCTGTTCACCATGGTCACCATGGTGTCGCCGGTGGACAGCTAGTTTCCGTCCCCCTCGGTACATTAACTCCAATACAAAACCTAGGAGGTGTGTGGATTTTACCCCCCCCTTCCATGGATTTACACAGTAATTATGACAACTTCCGGAGAACGTCCTCCAACCTATCAGAGCTCTTGCAGCATGAACTGACATTTTGTCCACCCAATCAAAGGATCAGAGAATGAATCTAGTACTGAAAGCATAAGCTACAGTTAGCTAGCACTGCAGTGCTTAAAATGTAGTGAGTAGTTGACTCAAAGAGAGAGAAAGGCAATAGTTAAACAGTTTTGAACAAATTCCTTTCTTAGCAAGCTAATTCATCTAGCTAGTTTAGCCTACTCAAACACCTGTCTCAAACAGAGAGGGATGCTATGTTCGCTAGCTGGCTATTGCTATCCAACACTGGAACTCTTCCAAGGAAAGCTAGGCTTTTGGTTTTATAAATGTATTGCCACCTTGGCCTGTGTGATTGTAGCGAGTTTACTAACACGTTAGTTCTAGCAGCTATGCTGATTATGACGTTAGCTAATATGGTGACAGTGATGTAGGCTGTGTGTAGCGGTTGGCGATTATGATATGAACATTTGGCGTGGAAGACTTTTTTTCGCCTGGCCACAGACAGCTGATGTGTTTTGCACTGAAGTCCATAAGCAAATTGAAAATGTGAGAGGAGGAGAGCACGTAAATGTGATAAAGAATTATACAACAATCAAAAGGATCATGCTGTTGGTTTGTGGCTGCTATGCAGTGCTTAATTTATAAATCGGGAGGAGCAGGAACAAGAAGTCAAATCGAGAGGGGGTGACCTGAGGAGCTCTGAGGTACCGGAACGCATGAGAAAAAAATCTCCCCTTTATAATAAAGCATTGGATGCATAGCATCACATTTACGTAGTGGAATAGAGCAGTAGACAAGGGGCACTAACAGAAGTTGCACACATGGGAAACCTTTTTTGTGGCCTAGGGTGCAGGAAATGTTTGGCCTTTTATAAACGCATTTCATGCAATTCTACGTAATTTTACATGACTGGAGACTTTGGCATAATCTTTTTTAATGCCACGTTCAAGACAACTGGGAACTTGGAGTTGGGAAATCTCCGACTTCCGACTTCAGTGCGTTCAAGACAACTGGGAAATCAGGAAAAAACGAGCTCCGACTTGGAGAATTCAATTTGAACGGTCATCCTACTAGGAATTCCAAGTGGGGAACTCTGGCCACTTTCTAGAGCTCCATCTTTCTGACCTGAAGATCACTGACGTTTTTTTCAGTGTTTCCAGTCATCTTCAAAGCACAAATCATCAAATGACAGACTACTTTGACACTGACAAACGGAGAATCTGAGATCAATGAAAACGACCGTGTCTTGAATCCATCTATAGCCTAGGTCTAGTTGTGTGGAGACACATTTTGTAGGCTACAATATGAGGAGGAAATTATAGTCCTAAAAATGCTTTCCAGTTTCACTTACTCACCCAAAGCTGTGCAGCTCTTTGGCCTATGCGCTTGTGCCAAAAGCCTCTCTTGTTTTACTTTGTAAAACAAACAATATTTGGAAGTTGATCAAATATTTTGGTAGCCAACAGCTGACATATTAGAGTCTTCTCTTTTCAGCAGGAGCCATTTGCTTTCCAGCCTGTGTTTTCCCGCGATTGTAGGCTATTTGGAATATTGCAAAAGGCCAGTTTTGTCTGCATGCTGTTTGTTCACTGACATATTTGCTGTGGATTCCAGACTGTAGGCTATGCCTTGTATTGGGCTACACTCCACAGCTAGGCTATTACAATAAGCCATTTATCCTCTGTGTCAAAAGTTTAGGCTTTCTAATAGTGTAGTTGGCTATTCTGAATTATTTAATTAATTTTTGAACAGACAGCAATTTGGCAAATGTATTTCAATTTCTTGTGTGTGCTGCAGAACACTTCACGTGGCTATGGTTGTATAAGGAAATAAATGATGAAGTGCCATGAGAGTTGCAGGCTCATGTCTATCAGAGCAGAGGGAGAGAGATCACAGAAAGTGAATCTCATTCTAGTTCTGTGACAGATACAGGGGGGGGGGGGGCGGGCAGGAGAATTAAGGAAGAGGCAACTCAAATGGACTTTGATTGCGTTTATTCAAATTTTTACATTGCCAAAAGTGATTATTATTTGTTATGCCATGAAAAGGTACCAGATCCGGCCAAAAATGTCCCGGAACAAAACAGTCCAAAATGGAGAGGTGATGATTGGGCTCAAATTAAGCACTGCTGCTATGAAAGTGAACTGTGTTTGTGTGTGATCAGGGGCGTATTCGTTCCGCCAATTCTGTTGGAGAACGTTTGTTAAATGAAAGCAAACGGAACGAAATGTGGATAAACATACCTGAATTTGTCCAATATAAAACTCTCATTTGCAACTGTTGGACTAATGATTACACCCTAGATTAGCTAGATGCAGGCAAGATTGTGCAAGGTGGTATTGAATGTGTCAATGTCAGTTGTGTTGTGACAAGGTAGGGGTGGTATACAGAAGATAGCCCTATTTTGGTGAAATACCAAGTCCATATTATGGCAAGAACAGCTCAAATAAGCAAAGAGATCCATCATTGCTTTAAGACAGGAAGGTCAGTCAATCTGGGAAAATGTCAAGAACTTTGAAAGTTTCTTCAAGTGCAGTCGCAAAAACCATCAAGAGTTATGATGAAACTGGCTCTCATGAGGACCGCCACAGGAAATGAAGACCCAGATTTACCTCTGCTGCATAGGATAAGCTCATTAGAGTTACCAGCCTCAGAAATTGCAGCCCAAATAAAGTAACAGACAGTCAACATCAACTGTTCAAAGGAGCCTGCATGAATCAGGACAAATTGCTGCAAAGAAACCACTACTAAATGACACCAATAAGAAGAAAACACTTGCTTGGGCCAAAACCATGAATAATCGACATTAGACCTGTGGAAATCTGTCCTTTGGTCTGATGAGCCCAAATTTTAGATTTTTGCTTGCATCCGCCGTGTCTGTGAGACTCAGAGTGGGTGAACAGATGATCTCTGCATGTGTGGTTCCCATGGTGAAGCATGGAGGAGGAGGTGTGATGGTGTGGGGGTGCTGTGCTGGTGACATTGTCTGTGATTTATTTAGAATTCAAGGCACACTTAACCAGCATGGCTACCACAGCATTCTGCAGCAATACGCCATCTGTAACGTGTGCGCTGGGAGTCAGGAAGAAAGTTCATCGAGTGAATCATTTAATAAATGAAACATAATACAAAACAAGAAACACAAACAACACACAGACAGGAAACTGAAACAGAAACAATGACGCATAGGGAAGGAACCAAAGGGAGTGACATATATAGGGAAGGCAATCAGGGAAGTGATGGAGTCCAGGTGAGTCTGATGACAACGATGGTGACAGGTGTGCGTCATAACGAGCAGCCCGGTGACCTAGAGGCCGGAGAGGGAGCACACGTGACAAAAATATTTTAAAAAGAAAAGAAAAACCCTTGAATGAGTAGGTGTGTCCAAACTTTGGACTGGTACTGCATATTGTGGTGTTTTATGGCTGGTTATGACACCTACATAAGAGTGTCAATACCCACATTTATTCAAATTATTTTTTTCCTTGCTGGGAAGTTTCCTTTAGTTTCCTGTTTCTTAAATTGTTTGTTGTTATTTTAATGAATTCTTTAGTAATGTTTTTTTCATCATATTAAATCATCTGTATTACATACACTTTATGACTCTGTCAAGAAGCATTAGACCATCCTAATCATGTAAGCCAGATAGGCCTATCACGTACATGCCCTTATATCAGACATCAGTCAAATAGAGGGTGTCTTATCCTGCTCCTGAAATCTGCTCCTGCATTCATCCCAGTCATCAGCAACCGAGCATTGGGGCAGGTGCATGTCTGACATCAGTGAGTGTGCAATTACAGTTTTAATTTATGGTCAATAAAAAAACATGAAAAAATTTGAACATGGCATACGTGTCAACAGTATGTTTATGGTGTAATGGAATGTTTTGCCTTGTGTGGTAAGTTTAGTGGGTTTTGACACTCTTATGTCGGTGTCATAACCAGCCATAAATAACTACCGTGGTAGGATTTGTGGGTTTTTACTCTTATGTAGGTGTCATAACCAGCCATAAATAACTACCGTGGTAGGTTTTGTGGGTTTTCTTATGTAGGTGTCATAACCAGCCATAAATAACTACCGTGGTAGGTTTTGTGGGTTTTGACACTCTTTTGTATGTGTCATAACCAGCCATAAATAACTACTGTGGTAGGTTTTGTTGGTTTTGACACTCTTATGTAGGTGTCATAACCAGCCATAAATAACTACCGTGGTAGGTTTTGTTGGTTTTGACACTCTTATGTAGGTGTCATAACCAGCCATAAAATAACACAATATATGTCACAACAGGTCTAAATTTGACAGTGTTATGACCATAGGTTCAGCTGTTATGACATGATTATGAATGACTGTCGCAAGACGTTATGACGCTGGGTGTCAAGTAAAGTGTTAACGTATTGGTATTTAAATACACAGTACAAAACCCCATGGCAAAATGGATAGTATTGCAGGAAATTAGCTTCCAGACCAGAGTGCGGAATATAAATCTATATGTATCGTATGTGAACGGTGTGTTTAGACAGTATGTGAATAGAAAAGGTGTGTTATAGTAGTTATATAGGATGAGCTGTGACTAGAAGACAGTATATACATACTGTATAAAGGGGGTAAAACTGTATGTAAACATGATTACAGTGACCAGTGTTCAATGACTATGAACATAGGGCAGCAGTCTCTAAGGTGCAGGATAGAGTATCGTGTGGTAGCCGGCTAGCCACAGTGTCAGAGGTTCAGGGCAAGGAGCTAGGCGGAGGCCGGCTAGTGGTGACTGTTTAACCATCTGATGGCCTGGAGATAGAAGCTGTTCATCAGTCGGTAAAACACACTGTAATACAGCCCAACAGGATGCTCTCGATTGTGAATCTCTAGAAGTTCATGAGGGTCTTATGGGCCAAGCCAAATTTCTGCAGCCTCATGTGGTGTCATCACGTATTTAAGGTCTTAAGGGATGTGCACGCCGAGGAACTTTAATCTTTTGACCCTTTGTTGGGGATGAAACAGAAATTAGTTGGGTAACATAGATAAATAAGATGTTTTATTTATCTTCATAATATGCTTATGTGAGATACTTGTCATTAGAATGTCTCCTTTTGGACTATACTGTTGGCAGTTGCACTTTTCCCTTCTCTGCTAGGAAAAAGTCACTTGGGGCCCAGAGAGGGTAGAGGTTAGGCTTGTCTTTTACATGTCTGGTGCTATGCAGAATATCAGAAGGGGAGGAGGACAGAATGGAACATTGTCTTCATATGTGAATGTATCTGTTAAACCATGTGAAGGGATGATTAAGGGGGAACCAATTATCTCTTGGCTCCACAATGTCTGTGCGCAAGTCACTCCCCTCAGTGAGCTTGTCCAGGAGTGGGGAGAAGAGGGGGTGTATTTGAGATGGGAGTGTCTAGAGTTGACAATTGATATATGCCATTGGATGAGGTAATGTTTTGGTACTATGAAGTACCAAGAACGAGATTAGAACCTCGTCTTGGAGACCAAACTGAAAGCTAATGCTATCTGGCTATGGGATACTCCTCTCTCAAGTAAAAGGGAAGAACTGAAGAACTTTGTGAACTGTTCCTAAGATCTGTGGTTCTTCATGTAAGTTGAGAGGGGTGTATCTTGGCTATAAAAGATCTTGGTATTTTCTTATAGGCACTCTCAGAATTTATTTATAGACACTGAATTGATCTGAGAGTCAACGGGCTATGGTGAAGCTCATATAATTAAAGATGAAGTTTAAGTATAACTCTGACTGGTGTGTGGTTTGTAAACTCTCCTCATTTAGTAATACAGGAAATTACCACGACACCTTTCCACTGCGGCCCTGTAGATCTGGATGTGGTTGTGCCCCTATCTGCTGTCTCCTGTAGTCCACGATCAGCTCCTTTGTTTTGTTGACGTTGTGGGAGAGTTTTTTTCCTGGCACTACTCTGCCAGGGCTCTCACACTTCTTCCCTGTAGGTTGTCTCGTCGTTGTTGGTAATCAGGCCTACCACTGTTGTGTCATCAGCAAACTTGATGATTGAGTTGGAGACTTGTGTGGCCACGCTGTCATGGGTGAACAGCAAGTACAGCAGGGGGCTGAGCACGCACCCCTGTGGGGCCCCGTGTTGAGGATCAGCGTGGCTGATGTGTTGTTCCCTACCTTCACTACCTGGGGTTGGCTCGTCAGGAAGTCTAGAATCCAGTTGCACAGTGAGGAGTTCAGACCCAGGTCCCTGAGCTTGGGGATGAGCTTGGAGGGTACTATGGTGTTGAAGGCTGAGCTGTAGTCAATGGACTGCATTCTTACATAGGTGTTCATCTTGTCCAGGTGGGATAGGACAGTGTGCAGTTCATCGTCTGTGGATCTGTTGGTGCGGTATATAAATTGTGGTGGGTCTATGATTTCGGGTAAGGTGGAGGTGATATGATCCTTAACTAGCCTTTCAAAGCGCTTTATGGTGACAGAAGTGAATGCTACTGGGCGATAGTCATTTAGTTCAATCACCTTCGCTTTCTTGGGTACAGGAACAATGGTTGACATCTTGAAGCAAGTGGGAACAACAGACTGGGAAAGGGAAGGTTTGAATATGTCCTTTAACACTCCAGCCAGCTGGTCTGAACATGCTCTGAGGAAGCGGCTTGGGATGCCATCTGGGCCGGCAGCCTTGCAAGGGTTAATAGGCTTAAATTTCTTACTGACGTCGGCCACAGAGATCATAATGTGCAAGACCACACTTACTGCTTATCAATTCCAGGTGGCCTATGGCTTCATTACCTTAGAACCTGATCCGTAACCCCAGCACAGTGTGTAGCCACTGATCTCCATATACCCCATTCACGCCCAGACAATGACTGCAGTCTTTTAGTTTGTACATTGAGAAAACGTACACATTAAATAATAATAAGTCTGCTTATTGGATTTATTTGATTCTTTCCATATCTGGACGATATTAGGATGTATAAATATGTAAAATAAAAATGTATATTACATTCAGCTTTAATTTCATGGTGAGGTGGTACAAAGCACACAGCTAAAATCATACATTAAGCATAGAAAGGATTTTGTGTGTGTGTGTGTGTGTGTGTGTGTGTGTGTGTGTGTGTGTGTGTGTGTGTGTGTGTGTGTGCGTGTGTGCGTGTGTGCGTGTGTGCGTGTGTGCGTGTGTGCGTGTGTGTGTGTGTGCAGGCCACTGGGACAGCATGGAGGAGTATACGTGCATGATTCCCAGGGTCACACACGATGGAGCCTTCTACATCAGCATCAGGATTCCCTAAATTATTTTCCTTGGCAAGGTACAAAGGCCCCCCGAAGTAACACGAAAGTGATTCAAACACCAATATATTCAATTGAAATCAATAGGGGCACGATTGTTTGGGTGTGGGTAACAAAGGTCACGGTAAGGGAAACATGCTTGACATATGCTAACCCAAGAGTAGCCGTTTTTCTGTAGGTTTTACATTGTCTTAAATGATACTGTCCTGACACTTTTGAAGATTTCATAGCAAGGTGTGAAAAGGATGATTTGTTTATCCTTTTAGAACTTTAACATTGCTAATCATTTTACAGTCTTAATGTTAAATACGGTATCGATGATCTTACAAGTGATCAAGCAAGAATCCCATTTGTTCAATTCTTCCTTTCATCCAACAGCTTTGTATTTAACAATGTGGCACTCCTTGGTGTGGAAACATTATGTAACTCCCACTCATAAATGTAACTTTCACCTCGGAGCAAACTGAGTGAGGTATCAACAATGTCTGTCCCATAAGCTGTGTTTCATTCTGGGATGAGCGATGGAGTCCGAGATGAGCTGATGGTCTCTCGATGTGGAGTCGTCCAGGCCAAATGCCAGGGAGGTGTCTGACATGGTCTGGATCGACCACTGACACCAACCTGTTCCTCTGGGCCCTGTCAACCCATCCCGCCCGTCACTCTCTAACCCTAACACCCAGAGACATGCACCCTGCGTCCCTTCTCTAATTCTTAGATTAACTCCATGTGTGGCCTATAGGTTTCCCTCCGCTGAAAGGGAGAAAGGTGAATAATAAAAGACGAGCCTATTCTCATTGAATGAGGCTGAATGATGGGGGAAAGGGTAACAGCCCAAATGTCAACATGAACTCCGTTGTGTCTTCTGGATATGCTTGGTAATCATTTGATTCCAGACCATTGTACTCTGTGGCTTTCTTTGGGGTAGGAGAGGCGTGTACTGGGAGGTTGAGAGCGTGCATCTGCCTGAGAAGTCATACGTCTATCTTGTAAATCAGCTGAAGTGATTGGTCTGTTACTACATTGTTTTCGTAGACACAACAGTGTTGCTTTCCCTTAGAACGATAATTTACAATGCCAATATATAAAGCTCTACACTCTCCATTGCCCAGTTGATGCCATTGTGTGTGTGTGTGTGTGTGTGTGTTCCAGTCGAAGCTGCTGAGGGGAGAACGGCTCAAAATGATGTCCGGGACAGAGCAAATGAGATGGCATCAAACACCTTGAAACCAATGTGTCTGATGTATTTGATACCATTCCACTGATTCCACTCCAGTCATTACCACGAGCCCGTCCTCCCCAATTAAGGTGCCACCAACCCCCTGGGGTGCGTACCTACATGTGTGCTATTCCAGTGCTATTTAGTGGCTAGGACCCAGTTGCACAGGGAGGGGTTCAGACCCAGGCCCCGAGCTTGGGGATGAGCTTGGAGGGCAATATGGTGTTGAAGGCTGAGCTGTAGTCAATGGACTGCATTCTTACATAGGTGTTCATCTTGTCCAGATGGGATAGGGCAGTGTGCAGTGCAATGGTGATTGCATCGTCTGTGGGGCTGTATGCAAATTGTCTCATGTCTGAGATGTTGAATTACAAGTCCACTCTATTCTGGCGTTTTGGCACTTTGATTGCCTTACAGAGGGCATAGCTGGTCTGTTTGTACACGTCCATGTTCCCAGTCACCTTGCCTTGGTTAAATGCGGTGGTTTGCGCATTCAGTCGAGCGAACATCGAGAGAATAATGTGATTATGGGCAAACGAGGAGCACATGTCTGAAAGAAGGCCCTGTTGTAAAAGGCGGGCCCCTCTGCGAGGGATCATGGTTAGCTTTACGCCCTCCACAGTTGTGTGGTATACTTGAGTTGTTTATTTAGCAAGAGCTTCAAACAAGGAAATCTGGGGGTCTGTGTACATCTGTACATCCATGGAAGGGGAAAGTAGGGCAGTGGTTCTCAAACCTTGGGGACCCCCAGACTTTCACAATTTAGTTGTAGCCTTGAAATAGCACACCTGATTCGTTTAGTCAAGGTCTTGATGATTCGTTGAAAAGTTGAATTAGGTGTGCTATCTCTGGAATAGATCAAATAAATTGAACGGCTGGGGGTCCCCGGCGAGAGGTTTCGAGAACCTCTGGGTCATGGGACCGAACTCAAGGCTCGACTCTTCAAATCAAATCAAATGTATTTATATAGCCCTTCTTACATCAGCTGATATCTCAAAGTGCTGTACAGAAACCCAGCCTAAAACCCCAAACAGCAAGCAATGCAGGTGTAGAAGCACGTTGGCTAGGAAAAACTCCATAGAAAGGCCAAAACCTAGAAAGAAATCTAGAGAGGAACCAGGCTATGAGGGGTGACCAGTCCTCTTCTGGCTGTGCGGGGTGGAGATTATAACAGAACATGGCCAAGATGTTCAAATGTTCATAAATGACCAGCATGGTCAAATAATAATAATCACAGTAGTTGTCGAGGGTGCAACAAGTCAGCACCTCAGGAGTAAATGTCAGTTGGCTTTTCATAGCCGATCATTAAGAGTATCTCTACCGCTCCTGCTGTCTCTAGAGAGTTGAAAACAGCAGGTCTGGGACAGGTAGCACGTCCGGTGAACAGGTCAGGGTTCCATAGCCGCAGGCAGAACAGTTGAAACTGGAGCAGCAGCACGGCCAGGTGGACTGGGGACAGCAAGGCGTCATCAGGCCAGGTAGTCCTGAGGCATGGTCCTAGGGCTCAGGTCCTCCGAGAGAGAGAAAGAAAGAAAGAGAGAAAGAGAGAATGAGAGAGAGCATACTTAAATTCACACAGGTCACCGGATAAGACAGGAGAACTCCAGATATAACAGACTGACCCTAGCCCCCCGATACATAAACTACTGCAGCATAAATACTGGAGGCTGAGACAGGAGGTGTCAGGAGACACTGTGGCCCCATCCGATGATACCCCCGGACAGGGCCAAACAGGTAGGATATAACCCCACCCACTTTGCCAAAACACAGCCCCCACACCATTAGAGGGATATCTTCAAGCACCAAATTACAATTACCATCCTGAGACAAGGCCGAGTATAGCCCACAAAGATCTCCGCCACAGCACAACCCAAGGGGGGGGGGGGGGGGGGCGCCAACCCAGGCAGGAAGATCACGTCAGAGACTCAACCCACTCAAGTGACGCACCCCTCCTAGGGACGGCATGGAAGAGCACCAGTAAGCCAGTGACTCAGACACTGTAATAGGGTTAGAGGCAGAGAATCCCAGCGGAGAGAGGGGAACCGGCCAGGCAGAGACAGCAAGGGCGGTGCGTTGCTCCAGAGCCTCCAGAGACTGTTAAACCCTTTTGACACTTTGGTCCACTTTGGCGCTGCTCTGTGGCTGACACTTTGCAGCTCCGAGCCTTGTCTGTACAGTATGTTTGTATTGGAACAGCAACATTATCAATGTCATTGTCCGTAAAGAAATGATTCTCTCTTCTTTCCCAGTCCTTGACACACAAGACACTGGTCCTTCTTCTCGGGCTGGACCCCTCCAAACAACTGGACCACCCCCACGTCACTTACGCCTACATGAAGTACATGTGGAAGCGCCAACCCAAGGTATAGTAGCAATGCCATTGTTGAAAAGGTTTTCTCTGTAAAGAGGAGCAGAACTAAAGGAAAAGGTAGTTGTTCTATCAATGTGTTCTAATGTAAGGGTAAGGAAATGCAGGGGACAAAATGTGAAATCTTGGTGGGGCTAATGAAATATTTTTGACTATTGTGTGTAGGGAATCAACCAACATAAAAAGCATCAACAATACAGGAAAAAAGTGCAGCAGTAATCAGGTTTCCATTCCACCTTTTTATGTGAGTAAAAGTACATGTTGGATAGAAAATGTCACGACAGGCCTGATGGAAACAGAACATTTGCCTGTAAACCTTTCAAATATCGACAAAACAAAATATGCTAGACAAGGTGGGATCTGGGATCTCTTTGTGTCTTTAAAATGTATTATCTGAGAAATGGTGGTAGAAATACAAAGTAAACTCAAATCAAATTGTGTTGGTCACATACAGATCATTAGCAGATGTTATTGCGAGTGTAGAGGAAATGCTTATGCTTCTAGATCCGACAGGATATATCTAACAATTCCACAACAAAACTTAATATCTAATAATTCCACAACAAAACTTAATATCTAACAATTCCACAACAAAACTTAATATCTAACAATTCCACAACAAAACTTAATATCTAACAATTCCACAACAAAACCTAATATCTAACAATTCCACAACAAAACTTAATATCTAACAAATTACACAACAAAACTTAATATCTAACAATTCCACAACAAAACTTAATATCTAACAATTCCACAACAAAACTTAATATCTAACAATTCCACAACAAAACTTAATATCTAACAATTCCACAACAAAACCTGTGTACACACAATCTAGTAAAGGAATGGGATAAGAATATATAAATATAAAATAAACTCAGCAAAAAAGAAACATCCTCTCACTGTCAACTGCGTTCATTTTCAGCAAACTTAACATGTGTAAATATTTGTATGAACATAACATGATTCAACAACTGAGACATAAACTGAACAAGTTCCACAGACATGTGACTAACGGAAATGTAATAATGTGTCCCTGAACAAAGGGGGGGTCAAATTCAAAAGTAACTGTCAGTATCTGGTGTGTCCACCAGCTGCATTAAGTACTGCAGTGCATCTCCTCCTTATGGACTGCACCAGATTTGCCCGTTCTTGCTGTGAGATGTTAACCCACTCTTCCACCAAGGCACCTGCAAGTTCCCGGACATTTCTGGGGGGACTGGCCCTAGCCCTCACCCTCCGATCCCACAGGTCACAGATGTGCTCAAGGGGATTGAGATCTGTGCTCTTCGCTGGCCATGGCAGAACACTGACATTCTTGTCTTGCAGGAAATCACACACAGAACGAGCAGTATGGCTGGTGGCATTGTCATGCTGGAGGGTCACGTCAGGATGAGACTGCAGGAAGGGTACCACATGAGGGAGGAGGATGTCTTCCATGTAACGCACAGCATTGAAATTGCCTGCAATGACAACAAGCTCAGTCCGATGATGCTGTGACACACCGCCCCAGACCAGGACGGACCCTCCACCTCCAAATCGATCCCCTCCAGAGTACAGGCCTTGGTGTAACGCTCATTCCTTCAACGATTAACGTGAATCAGACCATCACCCTGGTGAGACAAAACTGCGACTCATCAGTGAAGAGCGCTTTTTACCAGTCCTGTCTGGTCCAGCGACGGTGGGTTTGTGCCCATAGGCGACGTTGTTGACGGTGATGTCTGGTGAGGACCTGCCTTACAACAGGCCTACAAGCCCTCAGCCCAGCCTCTCTCAGCCTATTGCGGACAGTCTGAGCACTGATGGAGGGATTGTGCGTTCCTGGTGTAACTCGGGCAGTTGTTGTTGCCATCCTGTACCTGTCCCGCAGGTGTGATGTTTGGATGTACCGATCCTCTGCAGGTGTTGTTACACGTGGTCTGGCACTGCGAAGACGATCAGCTGTCCGCCCTGTCTCCATGTAGCGTTGTCTTAGGCGTCTCACAGTACGGACATTGCAATTTTTTGCCCTGGCCACATCTGCAGTCCTCATGCTTCCTTGCAGCTTGCCTAAGGCACGTTCATGCAGATGAGCAGGGACCCTGGGCATCTTTCTTTTGGTGTTTTTCAGAGTCAGTAGAAAGGTCTCTTTAGTGTCCTAAGTTTTCATAACTGTGACCTTAATTGCCTACCGTCTGTAAGCTGTTAGTGTGTTAACGACCGTTCCACAGGTGCATGTTCATTAATTGTTTACGGTTCATTGGACAAGCATGGGAAACAGTGTTTATTAAACCCTTTACAATGAATATCTGTGAAGTTATTTTTTTTTTTACGATTGATCTTTGAAAGACAGGGTCCTGAAAAAGGGATGTTAATTTTTTTTGCTGAGTTTATATGGATGAGCAGTGCCAGAGCGGCTAAGATGCAATAGATAATTTAGAATAGATAGTGTAGTAGATAGTATATACAGTGGGGGAAAAAAGTATTTAGTCAGCCACCAATTGTGCAAGTTCTCCCACTTAAAAAGATGAGAGAGGCCTGTAATTTTCATCATAGGTACACTTCAACTATGACAGACAAAATGAGAAAAAAAATCCAGAAAATCACATTGTAGGATTTTTAATGAATTTATTTGCAAATTATGGTGGAAAATAATTATTTGGTCACCTACAAACAAGCAAGATTTCTGGCTCTCACAGACCTGTAACTTCTTGTTTAAGAGGCTCCTCTGTCCTCCACTCGTTACCTGTATTAATGGCACCTGTTTGAACTTGTTATCAGTATAAAAGACACCTGTCCACAACCTCAAACAGTCACACTCCAAACTCCACTATGGCCAAGACCAAAGAGCTGTCAAAGGACACCAGAAACAAAATTGTAGACCTGCACCAGGCTGGGAAGACTGAATCTGCAATAGGTAAGCAGCTTGGTTTGAAGAAATCAACTGTGGGAGCAATTAAGAGAAACGTTTTGAAACAAATTTAGATATAAAGAAAAATACTGTTGAATATCATGGTCCTATTAGAGCTCTGTCACTTCCCACGAGCCGGATTGTGACAACAATTCACACCGTTCTTATGTTTAATAAATGATCGTATAGTGTGTGTGTGGCTTACAATGATGGCAAAAAACAACATTTGAGAGTGCACTGACCATGGTGCTAGAGGTGGTATGCAGCTGGAGGTTGAATGTTTGAAGAGGTACGGGAATATAAAAAGTTTGGGAACCAATCTACTAGAAAATTATTCTATATTCTTGTCATATGAAGAGAAATTATAGATAAAACGTATCGGTGCTCATTGGCCATTGAACATAAACATTGCACAACAAGCTGGAAATTTCAAATTCAACAATGAGGGGTTTGGAAGGAATCAGTGGATAACTGCAGGCATTGCAAAGCAATCACTAGCCTGCTATTCAGTGGAGTGGGTGTGTGGTGCAAGTCTGGGTTTAAGGATCTCTTTTCCAAGCTTAAAAGGATAAACATTCACATGCCATGAGCCAGAAAAGGTTAAATACATTGGCCATGCTATCAATCCAGCATTACTTCTGCCGCGTTCACAACAACTGGAAACTCGGAACTGGGACATTTCAGACTTTGGTAAGTTCAAGACAACTGGGAACTCTGGAATGAAAAAAGCTCTGACTGGGGAAAATACGTTTTGAACGGTCATCCAACAGAATTTCAAGTCGGGAACTCTGGCTTCTTTCTAGGGCTCTGGCCTGAAGATCACTGATATCGTGATTCGACTTTGTTTTTTTCCGAGTTCCCAGTTGTCCTGAATGCACCATAAATCCAGAGAATGGCGGAATGTGATGACAACATTTTCCCACAAAAAGGATAGCTGCGCCAACTTCCTGTTGTGAAAACAGCACAACAAGGTGAGTCCAAAAATGTCTTGTATGCTGCTGCATAAATGATGTAATATGCCAGGGAGATACAGTTGAAGTCGGAAGTTTACATACACCTTAGCCAAATACATTCATACTCGGTTTTTTAAAATTCCTGACATTTAATCATAGTAGAAATTCCCTGCGTTAGGTCAGTTAGAATCACCGCTTTATTTTAAGAATGTGAAATGTCGGAATAATAGTAGAGAGAATGATTTATTTCAGCTTATATTTCTTTCATCACATTCCCAATGAGTCAGAAGTTTACATACACTCAATTAGTATTTGGTAGCATTGCCTTTAAATTGTTTAACTTGGGTCAAACGTTTTGGGTAGCCTTCCACAAGCTTCCCACAGTAATGTGTGTGAATGTTGGCCCATTCCTCCTGACAAAGCTGGTGTAACTGAGCCAGGTTTGTAGGCCTCCTTGCTCGCACACACTTTTTCAGTTCTGCCAACAAATGTTCTATAGGATTCAGGTCAGGGCTTTGTGATGGTCACTCCAATACCTTGACTTTGTTGTCCTTAACTTCCTGACTGATGTCTTGAGATGTTGCTTCAATATATCCACATAATAGTCTTTCCTTACGATGCCATCTATTTTGTGAAGTGCACCAGTCCCTCCTGCAGCAAAGCACCCCCACAACATGATGCTGCCACCCCCGTGCTTCACGGTTGGGATGGTGTTCTTCAGCTTGCAAGCCTCCCCCTTTTTCTTCCAAACATAACAATGGTCTTTATGGCCAAACAGTTCTATTTTTGTTTCATCAGACCAGAGGACATTTCTCCAAAAAGTACGATCTTTGTCCCCATGTGCAGTTGCAAACCGTAGTCTGGTTTTTGTATGGCGGTTTTGGAGCAGTGGCTTCTTCCTTGCTGAGTGGCCTTTCGATATAGGACTCGTTTTACTGTGGATATAGACATTTTTGTACCTGTTTCCTCTAGCATCTTCACAAGACCCTTTGCTCTTGTTCTGAGATTGATTTGCACTTTTCACACCAAAGTATGTTCATCTCTAGGAGACAGAACGCATTTCCTTCCTGAGCAGTATGACGGCTGTGTAATCCCATGGTGTTTATACTTGCGTACTATTGTTTGTACAGATGAACGTGGTACCTTCAGGCGTTTGGAAATTGCCCCAAAGGATGAACCAGACTTGTGGAGGTCTACAATTTTTTTTCTGAGGTCTTGGCTGATTTCTTTTGATTTTCCCATGATGTCAAGCAAAGAGGCACTGAGTTTGAAGGTAGGCCTTGAAATACATCCACAGGTACACCTCCAATTGACTCAAATGATGTCAATTAGCCTCTCAGCTTCTAAAGCCATGACATCATTTTCTGGAATTTTCCATTCTGTTTACAGGCACAGCCAACTTAGTGTATGTAAACTTCTGACACACTGGAATTGTGATACAGTGAATTATAAGGGAAATCTGTCTGTAAACAATTGTTGGAAAAATGACTTGTGTCATGCACAAAGTAGATGTCCTAACTGACTTGCCAAACTTTAGTTTGTTAACAAGAGATTTGTGGTTGAAAAGCGAGTTTTATGACTCCAACTTAATGTCACGTTCCTGACCTGTTTTCCGTTGTTTTTGTATTTGTTTAGTATGGTCAGGGCGTGAGTTGGGGTGGGCAGTCTATGTTATTTGTTTCTTGTTTAGGTTCATGGTTAATTAGCCTTATATGGTTCTCAATCAGGGGCAGGTGTTTGACGTTTCCTCTGACAGAACCATATTAAGGTAGGCTGTTCTCGCTGTTTGTTTGTGGGTGATTGTCTTCCGTGTCAGTGTTTGTACCACACGGGACTGTTTCGTTTGTCTAGTCTGTTCTTGTTCGTGCGTTCTTCGTTTTACGTAAGTTCTCATGTTCAGGTCGGTCTACGTCGTTTTTGTTATTTTGTAATTTATTCAAGTGTACTTCGTGTTTTCGTCTTGTCTAATAAATTCATCATGTATTCATCACCCGCTGCATTTTGGTCCGATCCTTGCTCCTCCTCATCCGAGGAGGAGAACGACTTAGACGCCCGTTACACATAAGTGTTTGTAAACTTCAGACTTCACTGTGTATATATATATTATTATGTATCTACACAACCTACTCCAAAAATTCAAAGTGCAATAAATAAATAAAATAAATATAAAAAATGAAGATGTCTTGATTGCATGTCTTCACACCCCAGAGGTAACTCTTGGTGGAAACCATTACATCTGCGAATCATTATGAATAATACTCCGCCAACTTTGTACAACTCTTAGGGCAACATATGCCCATTGTTTTGCCAGAATCGCTCATGCTCAATTTTGGTTGGGAATCATTGATGGACAGTAATATTCTAATTAAAGTTTAAATAAATCATTCTCTCTACTATTATTTGGACATTTCACATTCTTAGAATAAAGTGGTGATCCTAACTGACCTAAGACAGGGAATTTTTACTAGGATTAAATGTCAGGAATTGTGAAAAACCGAGTTTAAATGTATTTGGCTAAGGTGTATGTAAACCTCCAACTTCAAATGTATGTAGGATAAGATTACATTTTAAGGCATTGCACAGTCTTCACCTTTCAAGGGGCATGCAGACTTTCACTAGCCACTCTACAAACACACCCTGTGATTCTACTGAGGCAACAAGCGAACATGACACCAGGAAAGGAATGTTTCATACCTGCCATTGCACTTCCTGACAGGGATTCTCATTGTCTGTGGAATGTTGTTTCGGGAAAACACCTGTGTAACTTGGTTAGCACCATTTTCTTCCAGACGTGCTGACACACTTTCCCGAAAACAGGTCGGCATTGAAATGGTGCACACCTGGTCCGTGCAAACCACACACACTCCATCTCCCCAAAATAATTCATTGTAATTTTAGAGCTATTTATTTGAAAACGGGACACTTTACAAGGCAATTACCATGATAAGACCTGCAGCCTTGGAATCTTCTGTCTGAGTTCTCGTGGTAACACAGAAGCACTACTGGCACTTGTTTTTCTCCGATGCGGACCGCTTTTCTGTGTTTTTTCTTAAGGAGAAGCGGTTTGTCAGAGACAAACTGAACCGGTAGTGTATTTTCACATGGAAAAGCACTCAGCAGGATTAGGTAATGCTGATGGATAATTTATTAGAAGTTCTCTCTGGAAATAGTGCTCCACACAGTTAGGAGCTGAGGGGTGGATCGCTGTGCAGCACTCGCCAGTTCCTGGTGAGACGTGTTATAAACCAATCGCACGCTTGGCAATATTAAAAAGAGAAAGAAGATTGATGTCGCGAAAAGACGTTTATCCAACTCAGGCATCGTTACCAAAAGCAGCGGCGCATTACTTTAGCTCCGGAAAGGTCTTAGAATCACTTGTGATTTGTAATTACAACTCTTCCTATCATTCTCCTTCCTTTTAATTAATGGACTGCACTTGTACTGTGTTGGACATCATTGCCAACTCCCCCAGACAACTTGTGGTGACAGTGAGCACAGTGTATAAATTATAACTTTACCAACATATTTAAGAAATCGTAACAACCGAACAGACTTTTCTCATAGTCAAGTAAATAGTGGATTCAGTGAATTCAATTTTACTCCCGAGTTTACCACAGATCTGGGCCTAAGGCCATGTCAGTGGCCAAACAAAGCAATAAGGGGTAGAGAGGAGTGTGTGGACGCGCCTCCTCTGTGGCATCTTCTCTGTAGAGAGGGTAGATTGACTGCCAGGAAATACCACGTGGAAAGCATTCATCATACTAACAAGCAGGTTTAAATGAAAAAGCCTGACTTACTGTAAGAGCTTCATATCACATACCAGCCCTTAGCTGTTGACACAAGCTTGCCAAGGCTCTTCAGATTAATCGGACCTCGATGCAACCCTTGGCCCGTATTCATGAAATGTATCACAGTATGAGTGTTGATCTAGAATTATTTGGCTTCTAAATAATTATGAACAAGATGGGGACTTGATCCTAGATCAGCACTCCTACTCTGAGAGACTTTGTGAAAACAAGCCCTGGAGCGTAGGATGTATTCTGCTGATGATCCATCTTGTGACCAAGACTGTCTCTCTCTCTCCCTCCATCCCTCTCTAGGTGCTTCCTGGGGCTAGGTGAGTGGCAGCTCAGTCTGCAGGGCATCAACGATAGCACCATCCCCAAAGAGCTGCAGTACTACAGCCACTCCACGAAGCTGCAACTTATACAAGGTCTGTCACCTCCCTCACCTTTCACCTCTAACCCCTGTCACTCCCATCAGTCATTCATGTTGAGCACCTCATGTTGAGTCCTCCATGTACAGTGGTTTCTCCTTAAACAGTTGTGGCACACCTTGCTGGGTTGCATTCTGTGCCACGTCATTTAATTGTGAGCCATTTTTTCTGTTAATGCAAGTGCTAGTTTGACCAGCAGAGGGCATCTTTGAGAAGCATTCGATAGTCTTCCATATTGCAGGCAAGCGGGAGACCGGGGTTCAATTCCCCGACCGGGAGGGAGGAGTAGGCTGTCCTTGAAAATAAGAATTAGTTCTTAACTGATTCCATATGTGTTATTTCATAGTTGTGATGTCTTTACTATTATTCTGTAATGTAGAAAATAGTAAAAATAAAGAAAAACCCTGGAATGCGTAGGTGTGTCCAAACTTTTGACTGGTACGTGCTTAATTAATTTGATTAATATTATGGTGTTTCTATTCCATGTAAAACGAAAAACCCTTTCACTCTCGGAGCGCACACTGGACATAGGGCTGATTTGAGTGTTCTGGCAGTCAAGCACACAAGCTAACGTTGGCTAGCTTGCTAGCTACTTCCAGAAACAAATGGACCTCTCTGACTATTTTACTCGCCCTAAATTCATTATTCTGCGCCCTGGTACACTCAGACAAGAGTGCTCTGAAATCGGAGTAGATAGCCAGAGCGAATTTATGAAAGCACCCGAATGTTCATTGAGAACACACAACGACTATACCATTTAGCTAAGCTAAGAATGATGGGAATTATCAAGTCAATAAACGTTGGGTAGTTAGATAGCCTATAGTTAATCTCTACCACAGGGATCCTCCTCATCAAAAAAGCTGACTAGCATAGCCTAGCCTAACGGGACAGGGATATCATATAATATAATTTTCATGAAATCACAAGTCCAATACAGCAAATGAAAGATAAACAGCTTGTGAATCCAGCCATCATTTCCGATTTTTTAAGTGTTTTACAGCGAAAACACAATATAGAATTATATTAGCTTACCACAATAGCCAAACACACAAACGCATTTATTCACCGCAAAAGGTAGCTTTCGCAAAAACCAGCAAAAGATATAAAATTAATCACTAACCTTGAACAAATTCATCAGATGACAGTCTTATAACATCATGTTATACAATACAATTATGTTTTGTTCGAAAATGTGCATATTTAGAGCTACAAATCCTGATTATACATTGTGAATACGTAGCATCGATTCACCAGAATCTCCAGAGATATTTTGGACACTCACCTAATCTGACCAAAGAACTCATCATAAACTTTACATAAAAATACTTGTTGTATGGCAAATGAAAGATACACTGGTTCTTAATGCAACCGCTGTGTTAGATTTTTAAAAATAACTTTACCATAACATACAGCTTGCGTTATTGCGAGACAGCGCTCACCAAAACGACGGAGAATAGGACTCAACATTTTCTTACTTTTGTTGAGCTTCCATCAGAATGTTGTACAAGGAGTCCTTGGTCCAGAATAAATCGTTGTTTGGTTTTAGAATGTCAATTTCTTCTGTCGAATTAGCAACCTTGGCTAGCCATGTGGCGCGAACATGCCCATCAACTCTTGGCGCAAAGAACGGAAAATTCCAAAAGTCCCAATAAACGTTGAATAAACTGATAAAACTCGGTTGAAAAAACCTACTTTATGATGTTATTATCACATGTATCAAATAAAATCAGAGCCGGAGATATTCGGCGTGTATACGTAACACTTTTCAGAAGCCAATGTCGAGCTCCGCGGCGCGCCTTGGTAGACAAAGAAAATTCCTGACCTGCCACTCCAAAAGCTCTTGTTCGGCCTCAGATCAAACTAGACACCCCATTCCACCTTCCACTGCCTGTTGACATCTAGTGGAAGGCGTATGAAGTGCATGCATATCGATAAATATAAGGCAATTGAATAGGCAGGCCCTGAAACAGAGCCTCGTTTTCAGATTTTTCACTTCCTGCATGGAAGTTTGCTGCAAAATGAGTTCTGTTTTACTCACAGACATAATTCAAACAGTTTTAGAAACTTCTGAGTGTTTTCTATCCAATAGTAATAATAATATGCATATTGTATGATCTAGAAAAGAGTACGAGGCCGTTTCATTTGGGCACAATTTTTTCCAAAGTGAAAACAGTGCCCCCCTATTGACAAGAAGTTTTAATATACTGTCAAGTTTGATGTATAACTACTAACGTTAGGTAGTTAGCTAACATACCGGTACATACTGCTGTAATGATATGCTATGTGGTTCTTAAGGACAGCGTAGCTAGCAAATTGTCAGCCAACATAATGTGTAAGGTAACTTATTTGAAAAGTCATTACTTTATTACATGAGTAGCAAGCTACCGCGAGGATGCGCTCTTTCAACTCTGTGGCTTGAGCATGTTTTTGGTGCACAGTCGATAGCGCGCTGGACTTCGGGCAAGAAGGTTGAGGGTTCGAAACCTGCTTCCTGCTTGTTTCATTTGAAGTCGTGCACAATTATCAGTTTATTCTTTGGTTTATATTGCCCATTCATAGTCAGTTAGAGACACAGTAGTGCATTGGGACACAAAAGCATAATCAGTGCTCTAACTCCCCCTTGGTCGTTAGGGCAAATCTGGTCTGTGATAGGACGGGGGGTTTCACACCTAGCTCGGCTATTAGACTATTCTTTAGTAAAAGTCTATTGTTCAGCTCAGCTATTAGCCCTCCTCCCCAACTTGCAACAAATTGATGTCTTTTTATGTCTTAATGATCGGCTATGAAAAGCCAACTGACATTTACTCCTGATTATTATTTGACCATGCTGGTCATTTATGAACATTGAACATCTTGGCCATGTTCTGTTATAATCTCCACCCGGCACAGCCAGAAGAGGACTGGCCACCCCTCATAGCCTGGTTCCTCTCTAGGTTTCTTCCTAGGTTTTGGCCTTTCTAGGGAGTTTTTCCTAGCCGCCGTGCTTCTACACCTGCATTGCTTGCTGTTTGGGGTTTTAGGCTGGGTTTCTGTACAGCACTTCGAGATATTAGCTGATGTACGAAGGGCTATATAAAATAAACTTGATTTGATTAGATTTTTTGTCGAGAGCAAATTATTTTATTTTTTTTCAATCCAAAATAATTGTTCTGAAAGCAAAAACGAGGCTTCAAAGTAAAAAAAAAAATCGCAATCAAATATTTTGTAATACAGCGCAAAATGTTATGCATTTTATTCCCCAAAAAGATTTAGAGAACAAAAGATCTCAGGTAAGCAGCACTGGGCGTTCTTCCGTCCAACTTCTAACGTTACATAGCTAGTAGTTAGCTCCTACGATTCAGTGTCGGTTCATAACATTCTACTATATTACATACATACATAGCGTAGAATGATAAATCATGCAATTATTATTCTCAAGATAACCAAAAGCATTCAGCTACGAACTCCTGTTCTCGCCATTTTCAGTTGAATTCATCTAACGTTCTTTCATGGCAACTCATAAGCAGGCCATGTCCTATTTGTTTCATAGTCGATATATAATCATATTTCATGACAGTGTAACAGAGAACCCTACCACTGACTACTCATCTTTTAGTCAGGACATATACATGCATGCTCTTCTATTAGTTATGAGTCTCCAGCCTTTTTAGGTGCAATTTGACTCTCTGTAATTTGACTATAATGAAGTACATTTCTTGTGAGGTTTTCTGGCCTCAGATACAGAGAGCTGTGAAAGCCTGTCTACATATGAAGAGGTCCCAATGAAGAGCAGTGGTTCTCAGTCCTGGTCCTGGGGACTCAAAGGGGTGCACATTTCTGTTTTTGCCTTAGCACTGCACAGCTGATTCAAATGATCAACTCATCATCAAGCTTCAAGTGGTATTTATGTATTCATTTGTGACTCTATCCTTGATATGATCCTGCTATTGTCACATGCTACACATGCACATGTATCTATCTATCTAATGTTATCATGATTTGTTATAAGGGATATTATACCTATATTATACAGGAAGTATTATTAAAGAGATGCTTTACCTTGAAATACAGATAGAGATGTAGTAGTCCCAGAGTTAATGATCCAAGGTCAGTTTTGCATTTCACCTCCTGATGATTATGATGACTGACATGTTAGCATGATTAAGCTTAGTTTTTTTATTATATCTCTATCCATCTGTCATTCGTCTGCAGGTATGTTTTGATGTGAGAGAGGGTGCCAGTCCCGTCAACGCCACCTCACCCGCTCTTAAGATAACCTGAGGGCCGACTAGGAGCCTGGTTAGGAGACACCACAAGAAACACTGTAATTGTGATGTACTGAGAGAATACTAGGGTATGTATTATGTATATATAACACCTGGATAATGAACTTTCAATAAAGCGTTTCACATTCTCCACTGTTTCAAATTAAGTATCTCAATGGAATACTACACCTATCCTGTGTCCTCAGATTAATGCAGATGAAGGAGTTAGATATGCATGGGTGTATTTCTGTATATATGAATTACAAATCAGCCTTTACTTAAATCATGTTTCTAGTCTATTGTATAGTTACAATGGGTAACCATTGATGTCCCAGGAGCAGGAGTGGTAAACACTGTTGAAGTGTATAATTGTAATACATACATGCAGACACAGCATCATTCAATTAATGGAGTTTGATATATCTGGTATTGGATATGATTGAAAAATAATGTCTCACAGAGATTCATACCTGAACTGCACCTTTATTTGCCAAGGAAGACTACATGATCAGTGAATATATTCAATGGACAGGCTACAATGTGGGGGAACTCATGCGTGGTAATAACTACAGTACATTTATATAGGACTTGCATCCTTGGCACAATAAAGTTATTATATTCTACTCAATCCATAGGCTTCATTAATGCCATTCAGACTTGAAGTCGATACAACAACTATGATAGTTGAGGTTCATAGATTGGTATGAATATTAGTTCAGAACCTAACGTTTTAGAGTCCATACACAGATCGGCTACATACTGTAGCTAGCTACACATCCAAAGGCATACAGTTATTTTTGTCCTCCACTACACAATAAGCAAATAAATAGTTAGCTATCTATGTTACTTCAACTGTATTGCATGGCAAATATAAGCAATTCAAGCTAACACAATTGTACATTCAATTTGCAGTAAATGCTTTAGCTAGCTAGATTCTTTACATCCACTGTTTCACAAGACGACAGCCTGGTTTTCTGGTTTTCTCAGGAGTCCATAAAACATTAACAACACGAATTACAAATGAATTCTCATGTCATAACACTAGCTAGCTAGCTGGCGAATGTTAGCTCGTCAGCTAACTTGCTAAATAGCGATTTTTGTAAATTAACTTTATGACCAAAAAATATGCACAAACGTTTGTCTCTACATTAACTAACATATTCCTCTCAATTGTACATTTCTTGCTTGACTCATTATGATGTTATAACTACTTACATTTGCTTCCACTGTAATGTTTTGTCAGCCATCTTTGCTGAAGAGAGTCACCATGGACGGGTGGCTCGCGTCGAATTCATCATTGGAACCACTCGATATGATTGGTCATATAAAAACCTTGGGACCCAAATGCATAATGAGAGCTCTAACTCCCCCTTGTGGTGGTCTGGAGTAATGAAGCCATGACGCTGTGTACCTCTAAGTCCCGCGGTGTAAGCTTGCAACTTTTTAAGGAGGAACCACTGTCCTAAACATAAGGGTTTGTATGTTGTTATGAGTTGATTTGAAAGGAACCAAGGACACCGTTGGTTTTATATGCCCATGCCCACACTGCAGACAAGAAATGCCACTTTTGTATTTTCTTGAGTGCCATCCTCTATCTCTCAATAGCTCCATTACATAACAACATAACAAATCAAGAACATGATCTGTTTAGACCCAAAACATTTCCCAGAGGCCCTACTCCTCTGGGACATCTCACATATCTTTCATATTGGCAAACACACTAGAAGTTGATGTGATAACATGAGTTCAAACGTATGTTTAAACATGTACACCTGTCATTCTATAACCCTTAATAAAATTAAAACATTGCTCACCTGGTGTATTTCTTTTTTTGCAGGCCTGGCACGCATGGGCAGTGATGAACTTTGAGGCGGTGCTGCACTGCAAGAACCAGAACCAGGGACGGGACAAGAAGAAAAGAAGGACCACGCCTGTGGCGCCAGCGCCAACAGTGAGGCCAGCAACAGCGAGCTGGACAGCACAGAGCACAGCCCAGTGCCCTTGCCGGGCCAGAAGAAGGCCAACAAGGCAAGGGCGGCAGCCATCTTGAACCCTTCTTCCTCCTCCATCCACAAACGCTAACCTGCCCTTTCAATCTTCACTATTGGACAAATCCAAACTAATTTGACAGACCTATGTGTAACTTGAAACGTTGCCTAAATCACATGTTGATGTCAATGAGAGACAAGGAGAGAATTTGAGTTGAAGGACAAGTGAGGCTGATGTGACAACTTGATATCACACCAAAAAAGAGGTGGCGAAAGAGTGACAGAAAAAACCTATTGTGCAAGCAGTAGATTAAGCTTTCCCTCCACACTGTTAACAACAAACTGTTTGTTTGTTTGTGGTAAGATAATTCAGACAAATCTATTAATTTCAAAGGGAGCAATTTAGGTCTTCTGTCTATGAATGAATGCCTCACTGAATTCAAAGTACAATCAATCACAATTCTTTCTCTCCTTCATTCTCCCTATTGTTTGGCAAGCACAGGACCTCTCCACAACGTTACTTCTCTATGTGGTTCCTGCTGTCCAGGGTTTCTTCCACTCCCTCTCCAGGGGGAACACCTTCCAGGACACCCTCAGGTGAGTCTCCACACGGGGCCAGGGCCAGTAGTCACAAAAAGTCTTCGAGTAGGAGTGCTGATCTAGGATAATTATTTTCTTTTCGATCAAAATTAATAAGATTATAAGGATGGGGGAGACCTGAACCTAGATCAGCTATCCTACTCTGAGATGCCCAGAACTCTGAAAGCCCAAACGGACAACATTGATAGACCCCGGATTGAAATATGTTGAGAGGGAGCCCTCTGGTGGCAGAGAGAATCATTTGTGCTGCTTCATGGACTTGATGCCTTGGTGTCGATTTGCTTTGGTTTGAATGTGTGTTGAAATTCAGCTTTTCAGGGAAACCTTTTTGTTGTTGTGTGTGAACCTGTCAATAAATATGCAATGGGCACAAGACTTGATGCTCTTGTTAATTTTCTCCAGGGTGCTGACCCTCTGGTTTGACTACGGGCACTGGCCTGAAGTCAACAAGGCACTGGTGGAGGGCATCAAAACCATTCAGATGGACACCTGGATCTCACATGCTCATTTTCAATTTTATTTTATTGTTATGTCCATTGTGATAAAAGTACTAGAAACGGAATTATTCCCATGGGCAAGGTTGGTTTTGGGCCATGAATCACCCATAACAGTCATTCAACAAAGTCTCATAGGACAGTAACAGAATAGGAAAGCCACATTGCATTTCCAAGGGGGGAGAACTATGTTATGTCTCCCTCTTGCCCCCTTGCCCGTAGGGGATTGCCCACATTGACACTCCCCGCGCTCTTGTGGGCCGCCTCATCCACCAGCTGCACACTGACATTATACGGTAACACCCCCAGGTAACGATTGACATACTGCTGCTGGAGCTAGCTAGCCTTGATGGAAAGCCTATTTCTGCTCTCTTTCCAACTTCATTGAATGATCGTGCCATGTTCTATCTCTCCCTCTTTTCTTCTAGTCTTTGAGCTATCCGTTGACCGTGGCCTCCAAGTCTACCACCACTGCCCGCCACAACGCTGCTAACAGGATCCTCGAGAACATGTGTGAGAACTGCAACACCCCGGTCCAGCAACCCATCATGGTATGTGATGCTCGTCAGTGCACAATACTCCACCTCACAGTACAGCTATATACAGTACCAGTCAAAAGTTTGGACACAGCTACTCATTCCAGGGTTTTTCATATTTTTTTTTACTATTTATTAAATAACACATATGGAATCATGTAGTAACCAAAGAAGTGTTAAACAAAGCAAAATATATTTTAGATTTTAGATTCTTCAAAGTAGCCACCCTTTGCCTTGATGACAGCTTTGCACACTTGGCATTCTCTCAACCAGCTTCATGAGGAATGCTTTTCCAACAGTCCCACATATGCTCAGCACTTGTTGGCTGTTTTTCCTTCACTCTGCGGTCCAACTCATCCCAAACCATCTCAATTGGGTTGAGGTCGGGTGATTGTGGAGGCCAGGTCATCTGATGCAGCACTCCATCACTCTCCTTCTTGGTCAAATATCCCTAACACAGCCTGGAGGTGTGTTTTGGGTCGTTGTCCGGTAGAAAAACAAATGATAGTCCCACTAAGCGCAAACCCACATGTAGCTAACGCTCCACACTTTTCTAGTCTGATATGTTCATTCTCAACTCATCCCTTATACACTCTGGTAAAAAGGGGGTGTTTCCGTCATGCTGATACGCTCTCTGAGCTCCCTCAGGCATGGCTACCTACTGGTGCAAAGCATCATCAAAAACGATGATCTCGTTAGAAAACTAAAATCACATTCCTACCTTAACAAAAATAGTTTCATCCAATTTCATATTACATAGACAACATATTGGATGGGAACTTGACAGGTAACAGGAGGAACCTTCCTAAGTTACAGTATTTGATTTATACAGTTTTTAATAACATCACAAAATGAAAAGCAATAAGACATTAGTTTTATACGTCTCCTCATTGAGCATTTCCCACATTCGGATGTTAGAAATATTGTTGCTTTTTGGACGTGAGAGTTGTGGGCTGGTGGAAGTCTTCTGGGGACAAAGACATTCCGATTTCAATACTAGAGAGCCAGAGAGTCCTCTGCTGCATAAAATATACCACCAGTGTGTGGAGGAGTCAAAGAGCGGCACAGCACCCACCTCCCCCCTTCAGTGGGTGAGAGAGGGCCTGGTAATTTGTCAACCAGTGCCAAGCTGATCTGAGCCGCTGGATTCTCAAGTGTAGTCATGACACTCCCATACATCTACATTTCAGCCAAAAAAACATTCAAACAAAAAGTGAACAATGACCCAGCTACCAATTGAACCCGCTCTCTTTTGTGATCCACAGCTAACACTAACTGTGACTCTGCTGGAGAATCAGTCGGTAAGTGTGAAACAAGATGGCCGTTTTGTGCCACTAACAACATTTTGAGTGTGTCCGACTAAATGTATCTTTCTGTACTGCGTTTGTTGTCCACTGCAAAAGAACTGGAGGGGATAGACCACACAATAGAAACCAGGAACCACATGCCTGAATCCATGAGTCTTTGGCTCAAGCCAAAACTGTAAAAATGCATTAGTTAAGGCTAACATTCTTAGTAGTTTCTATGGTACTTTTGTTTGTTAAAACAAGTTAACAAGCTAAGTGGCATGCTATTGTAAGTTGGAGATTCTACTGTATAGCTTTCTCTTTCCTCAACCAAGGGTTGTGGAGGATATCAGTATGTGGAAGTACTATCTTTCCTTGTTGTTGGCCCAAATATTGCCTCAATGTTGGCACTAAGTCATCACTCTGTGTTCCTTTCCCATTAGTTGGAGATGGCACTGTGTAGCCTGAGGCCCTGAACAAAAAGGCTATCCGGATTATCAACAGAGTACAAGACAAACTGACGGGTAAGTCTTTCACTACACATGTAATTATAAATGCTATCATATGCTATCATATGCTAAGATACGCTAGTACAGGGGTATTCAACTCTTAACCTACGATGTTCGGAGCCTGCTGGTTTTCTGTTCTACCTGGTCATTAATTGCATACACTTGGTGTCCCAGCTCTAAATGGGAAAAGTGGGAAGTGCCTTTTTTTTTTGTACATCATGGGAAAATCTAAAGAAACTACGGTTTGCAACTGCACATGGGGACAAAGCTCATACTTTTTGGAGAAATGTCCTCTGGTCTGATGAAACAAAAATAGAACTGTTTGGCCATAATGACCATTGTTATGTTTGGAGGAAAAAGGGGGAGGCTTGCAAGTCGAAGAACACCATCCCAACCGTGAAGGACGGGGTTGGCAGCATCATGTTGTGGGGTGCTTTGCTGGAGGAGGGACTGGTGCACTTGACAAAATAGATGGCATCGTAAGGAAAGAATATTATGTGGATATATTGAAGCAACATCTCAAGACATCAGTCAGGAAGTTAAAGCTTGGTCGCAAATGGGTCTTTTAAATGGACAATGACACCAAGCATACTTCCAAAGTTGTAGCAAAAGGGCTTAAGGACAACAAAGTCAAGGTATTGGAGTGACCATCACAAAGCCCTGACCTCAATCCTATAGAAAATGTGTGGACAGAACTGAAAAAGAGTGTGCGAGCAAGGAGGCCTACAAACCTGGCTCAGTTACACCAGCTTTGTCAGGAGGAAGGGGCCAAAATTCACCCAACTTATTGTGGGATGCTTGTGGAAGGCTACCCGAAACGTTTGACCCAAGTTAAACAATTTAAAGACAATGCTACCAAATACTAATTGAGTGTATGTAAACTTCTGACCCACTGGGAATGTGATGAAGGAAATAAAAGCTGAAAGTAATCATTCTCTCTACTATTATTCTGACATTTCACATTCTTAAAATAAAATGGTGATCCTAACTGACATAAGACAGGGAATTTCTACTATGATTAAATGTCAGGAATTGTGAAAAACTGGGTTTAAATGTATTTGGCTAAGGTGTATGTAAACTTCCGACTTCAACTGCATGTCTCCTCCTCTGTGTTGTTCCCTGTAGTAGCATTGTTTGTCGTGTTTATGTCCAGACGCTGTTCCTCATCCGTTGCATGTTAAATGGTTCACTCCCTGTACCTGTTTCTCACCCGTTGCATGTTAAATGGTTCATTCTCTGTACCTGTTTCTCACCCGTTGCATGTTAAATGGTTCACTCCCTGTACCTGTTTCTCATCCGTTGCATGTTAAATGGTTCACTCCCTGTACCTGTTTCTCATCCGTTGCATGTTAAATGGTTCACTCCCTGTACCTGTTTCTCATCCGTTGCATGTTAAATGGTTCACTCCCTGTACCTGTTTCTCATCCGTTGCATGTTAAATGGTTCAAACTATAAACTAAACATACAGTCAATAATACAGTAGAAAAAAAGAAAACAAAAAGTCTATATACAGTGAGTGCAAATGAGGTAAGATAAGGGAGACAAGGCAATAAATAGGCCATGGTGGCGAAGTAATTACAATATAGCAATTAAACACTGGAATGGTAGATGTGCAGAAGATGAATGTGCAAGTAGAGATACTGGGGTGCAAAGGAGCAAGATAAATAAAATAAATACAGTAAGGGGATGAGGTAGATAGATGGGCTGTTTACAGATGAGCTATGTACAGGTGCAGTTATCTGTGAGCTGCTCTGACAGCTGGTGCTTAAAGCTAGTAAAGGAAGATATGAGTCTCCAGCTTCAGTGATTTTTGCAGTTCATTCCAGTCATTGGCAGCAGAGAACTGGAAGGAAAGGCGACCAAAGGAGGAATTGGATTTGGGGGTGACCAGTGAGATATACCTGCTGGAGCGCGTGCTACGAGTGGGTGGTGCTATGGTGACCAGTGAGCTGAGATAAGGCAGGGCTTTACCTAGCAGAGACTTGTAGATAACCTGTAGCCAGTGGGTTTGGCGACAAGTATGAAGCGAGGGCCAACCAACGAGAGCTTACAGGTTGCAGTGGTGGGTAGTGTATGGGCCTTGGTCAGGGAGGTGACCAGGAACCCAATGGTCTGTTCCTCTGTGGAGATGGGAGAACCTTCCAGAAGGACAACCATCTCTGCAGCACTCCACCAATCAGGACTTAGTGGCCAGACTGAAGCCTGTAATAGGCACATGACAGCCCGCTTGGAGTTTGCCGAAAGGCTTCTAAAGGACTCTCAGACCATGAAAAACAAGATTCTCTGGTCTGATGAAACCAAGATTGAACTCTTTGGCCTGAAAGCCAAGCGTCACGAATGGAGGAAACCTGGCACCATCCCTATGCTGAAGCATGGCAGCATCATGCTGTGGCAATTTATTTCAGCGGCAGGGACTGGGACAACGACCCTAAGCACACAGCCAAGACAACGCAGGAGTGGCTTCGGGACACGTCTCTAAATATCCTTGAGTTGCCCAGCCAGAGCCCGGATTTGAACCCGATCGAACATCTCTGGAGATACCTGAAAATAGCTGGGCATCCAACCTAACAGAGAAGAATGGCAGAGAAGAATGGGAGAAACTCCCCAAACATAGGTGTCCCAAGCTTGTCGCGTCATACCCAAGAAAACTCAAGGCTGTAATCGCTGCCGAAGGTGCTTCAACAAAGTACTGAATACTTATATATTTATATTTCAGTTTTATATTTTCAATAAATGTGAAAAAATGTCTAAAAACATGTGTTTTTGCTTGTTCCTTATGGGGTATTGTGTGTAGATTGATGAGGGAAAAAAGCAATTTAATCAATTTTAGAATAAGGCTGTAATGTAAAAAAAAATTGAAGTCAAGGGGTCTGAATACTTTCGGAATGCACAGTATGCCCCCTTTATGTCGCTGTACATTTGAAAGAGCTGAACAAATAGTTATATTGACTACGTCCGTCCTAGCTCGCTCATTAATGTCTTTATCGAAATTACGGATTGCCTTTTACTCGTTCATCGTCCCCTTATGCCATAGTTTGTACATCTCAATTGTCAGTAGAAACCACATTTGTTTTTAGCAAGTCAGCCATATCAGCTATGTTTTTTTCAGTAAATGAGCCTGAATGAACTGTTTCGCTGCCAGACAAGACTCCGCTGATAGCCAGCTGTAGCAGTGGTAAGGTATTGAGACTGCTGTTGGGACAGTTTTATGTAGGCTCTAACATTTTGTGGGCACCGTTTGTCACCGTTATAGTGAAAGTAATGTATTGTTTAGTGTTGTGTAATGGCTTTTCTGGCATGAAACAACAAAAAGATTGGATGAGTATGCACCACCAAGATTTATATGCCAATATCGCCACAGTAATTGAGGGATGTCTCCTTTCGTGGAAAAGGGCAAAGTAGTAGAAGTAGAAACTGATGCTGCTAAAGCATTGCTCACCTTCACTGTGGGAATCCAGTCAACAAGGGTGTCTTGATAGATGTCAGCTGGTGAACCTACAGTAGTACATAAAGAAATAAATAGCACACCTGATGTTAGAATAGCACTTCTTCAGGTCACCTATACCATCAGTGCTCTTAATTGTTTGGTTGTGTTTCATTCATAACATTGAATGTTGTTATGGCAGCCATATTAGATTTGAGGCCCCCTTACTTAATTGCAAGACTAGGGGCTAAAGATACAAAATCCTAAGGAGCCGTGGACCCCCAACATTTTTAATTTCGATGTCTGAGTCAACTTGTTTTCCTTAGAAACGATTACAATGGCCACAAAATTTTAAAAAATGCATGCATTTTTGTCAGGCAGGATCATACACCACAGTGCTGTGGTGCTGCATTTCGGCCTATTGTATCGGTTTATTTACAGGTCTATACTTCCAAAATGCTTAAGATATCCGAATGTTGCTTGTTTCTGTATATAGGGCAGACAATTGACTACTTGTATTTCACATTTTTGCAATATCAGAGCTTGCATTATTGGGTTACACAAGCTTATGTTGCCCACCCCCCTTCGAGCCAGGCATTCTTCTGCACTGTTTGAGTTAAGGGGGTGTGTCACAATATCTATACATTTAACCACTTTTTCAGTAATATATTTTTACACACCCCCTGTTATACCTCGGGTAGGGGTATCTCAACACTTTGGGGGCCTTGCCACTAGCCTATATTATGATAATTTACCGTTAGCATCAATTAGCTTAGCCTGGGTGCCCGACTAATTCTGCATTCAACAATGCTTTGGCACTGCCTTGCTGTTTGGCAAGACAACTACAAGTTGCCTAAAGCAGGATCAGACGGGCACCCAGGCTACAAACCAGTCTTTTAGTTGGGAAAACTTTAGGTGGGCTACGTTGGGAAAGTTTTAAACAATGGCCACTGAGCTTGTACTGTTTTTCTATCCCCAGGTGTGCATTTTGGTGGAGGAGCTACAATGGCGATCCAATTGTCGATCCAACTTGTGGCCACACTTCCTTTTACACAGCCCGTTTTTATCGAGTAACCATGAACTTACTAAGTAACTCCGGCATGTATTTAAATGGTGAAGTCATGAGAGATGGTCCACGACTGATAAGTGGCGGAGGAGTTTAATGTCCAAAGCGCTTTATCAAATGATGCCATGCTGACATTAGTGTCAAGCGTTTTACATTGACTTAGCTAAAGTGCTTCTAATTTGGTTCACTGATATGTGTATATTCAAAGATTGAGCAACTGAACTCAGAAGCGTTGATTTAAAACAAAAAAAGTAAAGAAGAAGCCTCCGATAATGAAATCTTTAGTTCTCAGTAATGACTCATTAAGCATTAAATCCCAGAATGTATTACCATGTAAAGTTAACAGCTAAGGTAACAGCCTGGTTATTTGCTGGTGCTTATTGCTCAAGGCACTGGCTGTAAGAGGAAGTGCTGCCCATTATGTTGTTGTCATTGCCATAATGCGAATGCATTCTAAGTTAAAACTGGAGAATGTGCTACATAGAGCTCACTAGTCCGTTGTATTATTGGGTGTTAATGTGACTGTATGAATATTATATGAATAACATACTCCATGCCTTTTACTGACTTAAACATTATTGAATGGGGGTATTTGATTTAAGATCGTGATAATAATGTAAGCATTTTTCTATGCCAATATATTGTGTAAAGATCTATTGGTAAGTGTCTTGTGCTCTGTAACATTGTCTGAATATATATTGCTATTCATGTTTGTGGACTTAGACGGTCATTGCCTTTGAATTATGTGCTACTATGCATGTGCAGAATCTTCAGGAGAACAGTGAAGCAATCCCACCTACAGATGGCACTCCAGCTCTGTCCATATGAGGAGCACCTCTGCAGAAACTGTTCTAACAGTAAAACATTTTTAGAGCTGACGTGAGGAGGGATTCTAAAATGAAAAGGTATGCAAGTAATACTCTATATAATACTGCATACTGTAATACTGTATAGAATATGGTATAGTGTAATACTGTATATAATACTGTATACTGTAATACAAGTAATACGGTATATAATACTGTATACTGTAATACTGTATATAATACGGTATACTGTAATACTGTATATAATACTGTATGATGTAATACTGTATATAATACTGTACACTGCAATACTGTATATAATACTGTATAATGTAATACAAGTAATACTGTATATAATACTGTATACTGTAATACAAGTAATACTGTATATAATACTGTATGCTGTAATACCATATATAATACTGTATACTGTAATACCGTATATAATACTGTATGCTGTAATACTGTATATAATACTGTATACTAACACCGTATATAATACTGTATACTGTAATACTGTATATAATACTGTAATACCGTATAATACTGTATACTGTATATAATTTGGTTCCTTAGAAATTGTGGTAATGTATGTTTTTGGTTTCCCATTGGATCTGGGAACGAAGTCAAACGTTTCCTGACCGTTTAAAAAAAGTTATATTTTACCGTTCTGAGAACGGAAGTGAAAATTCTGCCTGTTCTGGGAACGTTCATTTTTAGGTTGCAGGGATTGAGAACTTTTTACTATGGTTTCCTGAAAGTTTTCCTGGGAGGTTTAATTAACTTTCTGAGAATCATTTTAATAACACTGCTAGCTTAGTATGGGTTAACTGTTTTGAACTCCAAGCACAGATAGGACACATGGAAATTCATTTGCTTCGGCATTATCCATGCAAACATATTTTTTTTAATTGTAGCACAGCGTCAGTGAGATTCAAAACTATGATCTTCTGTTCTCTATCCATATAATTAGTTCACTGCACCACCAGGGTAGAGCTAGAATGCCATGTGTTTTTAACTCATACAAAGCTGTTCATTTTAGTCTAGTCAAACAGACCACATTTCAAAGGAAACAAGCACTCATGAAGATCAGGTGTGGCGTTTCTCTCTTTCTCTCTTTTTTATTAATTCATTCCCTGGTTCTACTCTAAAGGTTGATTACCTATAGATAGTTATGCATTACAGAACAACAAAAAGCAGCCGATTGATCTCTTCCCTGGTGTACCACCCTTGCAATGTCACCCATTTGCACATTGGGGCAGAGCCCTAGATTTTCTGCTTGCGGTGTTCGATTCCTCTTCTGTGTTCTCTCTCTCCTTCCCATTGGGCACACCACGTCATTTCAACGTGGACATTTGGGTAACATTTGTTTGAGAGGTTGATCAATGCCTAGTTAAATATGAGATTTCAACCCTTATTCACCGACTCCAAAAAAACAGCCGAAAGTTTGTTGAATTTCCAATGTGTTATCACTGCTTTCAACCATCTAAAAGCACAACCAAATTCCAATGGAAAATCATTGTCAGATGTTTCCTTTACTGGTCATCTAAATGTGTTTTCACTGCACTTTCAACCATCTAAATGTGTTTTCACTGCACTTTCAACCATCTAAATGTGTTTTCACTGCACTTTCAACCATCTAAATGTGTTTTCACTGCACTTTCAACCATCTAAATGTGTTTTCACTGCACTTTCAACCATCTAAAAGCACAACAAAGTTCAAATGAGAATACAATGTCAGGTATTTTGTATTTATACAACAACTTAATGTGTTTCATCTAATAGCACAACCAAATGACCTGGATTGCAGTTGAGATTACATTAACTTCTCTGGGGCAGGTGGGACGCAAACGTCCCACCGGCCAATAGCCAGGGAAAATACAGCGAGCCATATTCAAATAACATGATATAAAAATCAAACTTTCATTAAATCACACATGTAAGATACCAAATTAAAGCTACACTCGTTGTGAATCAAATCAAATCATCAAATCAAATCAACTTTTATTTGTCACATACACATGGTTAGCAGATGTTAATGCGAGTGTAGCGAATTGCTTGTGCTTCTAGTTCCGACAATGCAGTAATAACCAACAAGTAATCTAACCTAACAATTCCACAACTACTACCTTATACACACAAGTGTAAAGGGATCCAGCCAGCATGTCAGATTTCAAAAAAGCTTTTCGGCGAAAGCATAAGATGCTATTATCTGATGATAGCACATCAGTAAACAAACAGAGTAGCATATTTCAACACTGCAAGCACGACACAAAACGCAGAAATAAAATATAAATCATGCCTTACCTTTGACAAAATTATTTTGTTGGCACTCCAATATGTCCCATAAACATCACAAATGGTCCTTTTGTTCGATTAATTACGTCGATATATATCCAAAATGTCAATTTATTTGGACCGTTTCATCCAGAAAAACACAGCTTCCAACTTTCACCAAGTCAATACAGAATATATCAAAAGTTACATGTAAATTTACCAAAACATTTCAAACTACTTTTGTCATACAACGTTAGGTATTTTTAAACGTTAGTAATCGATCAATTTGAAGACGGGATGATCTGTGTTCAATACAAAACCAAACCAAACTGACGCAACTTTTTTCATAACGTGACTCTCTCCAAAAATGTACTTAATGTGACCCTCATTTACGATAGCCCTACTTCTTCACTACACAAAGGAATAACCTCAACCGATTTCCAAGGACTGGTGACATCCAGTGGAAGCGGTAGGAACTGAAAGCAAGTCCATTAGAAATCTGGTGTCTCTAAAAAACCTAATTGAAAAAAATCAAAAAACATCAAAGAAATACAAATTCTGAATGGTTTGTCCTCAGGGTTTTGCCTGCTACATAAGTTATGTTATTCTCACAGACATGATTCAAACAGTTTTAGAAACTTCAGAGTGTTTTCTATCCAAATCTACTAATAATATGCATATCTTATATTCAATCAAGTTTATTTTATATAGCCCTTCGTACATCAGCTAATATCTCGAAGTGCTGTACAGAAACCCAGCCTAAAACCCCAAACAGCAAGCAATGCAGGTGTAGAAGCACGGTGGCTAGGAAAAACTCCCTAGAAAGGCCAAAACCTAGGAAGAAACCTAGAGAGGAACCAGGCTATGAGGGGTGGCCAGTCCTCTTCTGGCTGTGCCGGGTGGAGATTATAACAGAACATGGCCAAAATGTTCAAAATGTTCATAAATGACAAGCATGGTCAAATAATAATCAGGAATAAATGTCAGTTGGCTTTTCATAGCCGATAATTAAGAGTTGAAAACAGCAGGTCTGGGACAGGTAGGGGTTCCATAACCGCAGGCAGAACAGTTGAAACTGGGACAGCAGCAAGGCCAGGTGGACTGGGGACAGCAATATTCTGGGGATGAGTAGCAAGCAGTTGAATTTTGGCATGCTATTTTTCCCGAAAGTGAAAAAGCTGCCCCCTGCCCTCAAGAAGTTAAAAGTACTTAGTGCAAGTGATCAATGCTGTTCAATATTCTGAAAAGATTATTATAGAACTTGTGAAGATCTTGACAATGCAACCAAATATCAACATTTAAAGTACAGTATATCTAATGCTTGGATATTTTCTTCTGAGCCACTGGGTTAATCCTATTATGTAAGTTTTATTTTTGGTTTAGTTGGAGACGTGAATCCAACATATAATGTGTTAACTGGTTGACAAGTTTGTAAGCTGTTTACTGTATTGGAAAAGTGATATTGAATTGTATTTTGTTGTCAACGCAACTTTTGTGCTCCTGACTTAGTCTGGTGGTAATTCCAGTTTGACTACAAATTAATAATTGATATGTTGGATTCACGTCTTCATCTCAACCAATAATCAAAGTTAAAGAATAGGACTAAATCTAACTTTAAATTCACTTAGCGGGGGTATGTCATAAACCCTAGTTTGATTTGATCCTATTCTTTAACTTTTCTTTTTGGTTGAGAAGGAGATGTGAATGTAACATATCAATTATTCATTTGTAGACAAAGTGTAATTAAAGCTAGACTAAGTCCGTGGCACAGATGGAACTTTCCAAACAGAAGATACATCTCCTTCAAATGGTGATATTTGGTTGCATCGACAACCAAACACAATTCAATATCCAGTTTGTCTACAAAATAATAATTGATATGTTGGAGTCACGTCTCCATTGCAAACAAAAATCAAGGTTAAAGAATAGGACTAAAATAGAATGGGACTCAAATCAAATCAAACATTAAATTCACTTAGAGGGGAATCATAAACCCTAAAAATTCCGGAATGGGGTGAAAATGGCAGCCAATCCAAACCAGTCTAATTGGAATTAATTGCAGTAGAGTCATACTCCTCATTCTACTTATGAAGGAAAAGAAAACCAAGGCATGTGATATATCCGAAATCTTAATATTGTCATCCTAAAATATTATATAATTATAAATACAGTTTATATGGGTTGCATACCAATTTTCTGTAATAATAGCCTGGAAACAGACCAAATCATGTCTCAATTTTAGTTTTCTTGTAAAACTGTGAGTGCTATTATAAGATACAACATCAGTACTTGTTGCATTTGCAACTTGTCTAAGTCCTATCATCAACTGATTTCAGTCAGTGTGTGGCTGTTGATTGACTGCATTGTTTGAACGGAATGTTGGCATATTGACAGATAATTTGAATAATTTATGGAATCATTCATCTAAAACTGTCTGGCTAGCTAGCTAACAAACCCACAGTGCAGATCATTTAATTTAAATTAATTATTTTACACAATATCTTATTACAGCACTGGCAATAATGGTTGACCAACTCCCTGACCAAAATGGCTGCCCTTTATCCCATCATAACAGGTTCATGTCCATTCTAGTATTCTAATTCCTAATTCTATGGAATATTTATTTAATTCAGAGATCTCTCAATAATCATTATCCCGATAACACATTGGTAGTAGTCAGTGACGAACAGCAAAGCTGAGCAGGGCATGTTTAAAACCCTGGAAGTTGAGACCATAGAAACAGCTGTAGAAAGAGCATCTCTCGAGTAGGATGTGCTTCCCAGCCTATAGTTCTTTCTGATAGTGGATATAATGTTGAAGATCTGTTGTTGTTTCAAAGGTACAAATCAACATGTTTTACAAAAGGTTTGTCTATGTTGACAATTGGTTACAATGATGATGTCACGACTTCCACCGGAGGTGGTTCCTCTCCTTGTTCGGGCGGTGCTCGGTGCTCGGCGTCGCCGGCCCTACTAGATCCACCGATCCATTTTTCTTTTTCGGGTTGTTTTGTCTTTGGTTAATTCACACCTGGTTTTCATTTGCTTTATTTCTGTGTGTATATTCACCCCTGTTTCCCGGTTAGGTTTGTGCGGGATTATTTTCATGTTGCTCGTTGAGGTTGTCCTCAGTTTATTCACGTGTGTGCCGTGTTATAGGATAAGTAAGGAGCAGTGTTTTTCTCCTTCCGGGAGTGACTGTGTGTTCCTATGTCTTGGGCGTTTATTGGTATTGTACCTGACCCATTGTGGACTTGCCTATTAAAGACGCTACTTTGACATCTCTGCTCTCCTGCGCTGGACTCCTAACTACCTTCAGCACTAAGTTGCAACAGATGACATACTCATGTTATTGAAATTCCACCCTCAAAACAACAGTAAATGACTTTTTTCAAATCCAACGTGTTTTCCACTTTGATTCCATGCCACAATATGTTGTTGACAAATTACGTTGAAACAATGTTGATTCAACCAGTTTGTGCCCAGTGGGTTTTCTCTCTGCAAAGATCATTAGTGAGAAGCGGAGTTTTCAGGCCGCCTCTCCATTTAAGTGTTTTGTATTTTTTCAGCGTCTCTGTCTGTTGAGGGGCCGTGAGTCAATAGCTGAAATCAAATGGGCTCCATCGATCGGGGGGGATTTGGCTGTTTACTGTGTGTGGAGATGGCCAAGCATCTAGTCAGTCAATGATGACGAATGATAGTCATCGGGAGACAATGCCTCCTAAACGATGGAAGGTGAAGTACCTGACCATGGAGGCCAGAGGACATGCGTAATCAAGGAAATTAAATGTCGATTCATCCCTGCACTTGTATGCTGGTTAAATCAAAAAGTGGGCTGGCTAATATGGTCATTGTCCAATGATCTCCTCCTTGCTGTTCTCGTAACAACTTTCACTTCACAGTTGCTGCCTTTAGGGCTCCTATCCCCTCTACTTGCCTCTTTCAAGTGGTTAACTGTGAAGACAGAGGGTTCGTATTGGCGCATTGGAGAGTTCAGTATCTGGCCATGGAATGGAGTGTTTAAAGCAGGGCCAGCAGGCAGTAGCAGCCTGTCTTCGTGCACTGGTGTAGAAGCCTGTATCGATTAACTTGACAGCAGTTTAACCATGTGGAGAGCTGCTCCCTAAGGAGGTTAGTCTGGTCTTGCTCCCTTTACCCTGGTTGCTAATGGGAGTTGGAGGGAAGTTAGACGTGAGGGGAGTCCTCATTTCCTTTGTCCTAGCTACTTATCTATTTCTGCCCATTACCTTGGTCTTTGAATATTTTGGTATGTTATAAGTTGGTACTAAGTGATCTGGAGTGAGATGAGGGGAGATTTCAGTTTTGTTTTCTTTCTACATCCAGTAAATGGCTGTGAACCTTAGGTGGACCTAACCGATTGACTCTCAGCCGTCCTCAATTTGTCTCCATTGACCAGACCACCACTGCCTCTGAGCTCACAGGGGCCAGCCATTACATCTCTTGTTGTTATTTGCCATAAAAAGCAGCTGAACGGCGATTAACAGTGGGGCCTATAAAAGACATCGGGGTGTGAGATGGTGTCTGCATGTCATCAATCAGATACAGTGGTGAAAACAGCAGCTTCTCCACTGGGAGTGGAAAGATATTTTTCTAAAATCTCAAAAATGTGGTTGTGTGAGACAGAGGACGGAAGGAGTGGGGGAATTGGGCGAAGGTGAGTGGTCTGATGGTGGATGCTATGACAGAATGGTGGGAAAAAAGATTGTGAGAGAATGATGTTGAAATAATTCAGCCTTAAAGTTTTCGAGAGTGGCACTACAGCTACAATAGTGATTTTGTGGCTTTGTATTCCTCAAAAGTCATGGTTTGACAATAAGTGGTTACTACAGTATTACACAATAGGTATTGCCATGCAATGCAACACTCTGCGATCAAATGATTGGATGGCCTTTACAGTGCTTGATATAACTATGTTAGCTACAAGACTAATTGTTTTAGTCATTTTAACTCCCGTTTGCCAACTGACTGCAACACCTAGCTACTATAGCTCCATGGCCACTAAGGACAGGAGGCAAGGAGACAAGGAAGGAAGCCAATGTTGAATTAGTGTGACTCCTCCAATGGCAGTGACTCAACAATTCAACTGTGAAGAGTCTGAATCATGCTTTGATGGTTTTCTGTTGCTCTAGCTACTCATCTATGAAATGCCCTATCCATTGAAACAACAAGCAGAGCTCTTCAACTCCAGTCCTGGAGGGCTAGAACATTTACGTTTTTTAATAATCTTCTTCTAATTAGAGACCGATTCAGACCTGGGACACCAGGTGAGTGCAGTTACCTAGCAGATAGAAAGAAAGGGCTGAAGTGTTTCGGCCCCTCAGGACTGGGGTTGAAGAGGTCAGTACAGTACAGTCAGATCTGAGTCAGAGCTCTATTCTTATCATAGCCCTGGTGTAGTGGTATATTCGAATACCCACGCTGGTGCGCTGACCCCTGCCTGCGTCTCATAGCATAACCGTGTTCTGCAATGACAGAGGTGTTGGGAGACAAGACACTCGTTCTATCTTCTGCTATCATTGTTTCTGTTACATGGTTACACCATATACAGTACCAGTTAAAAGTTTGGACACACCTACTCATTCAACGGTTTTTATAATTTTTTTTACTATTTTCTACATTGTAGAATAATAGAGAAGACATCAAAACTAAGAAATAACACATATGAAATCATAGACTGTTGGAAAAGCATTCCAGGTGAAGCTGGTTGAGATAATGCCAAGAGTGTGCAAAGCTGTCATCAAGGCAAAGGGCGGCACTTATTTGGTTACTACATTGTTCTATGTGTGTTAGTTCATCATTTTATGTCTTCAATACTATTCTACAATGTATAAAACAATCAAATTAAAGAAAAAACCTTGAATGAGTAGGTGTGTCCAAACTTTTGACTGGTACTGTATATTAACTGTATATATGTAGGCTCTCATCCTTCTCTCTTATTCAAAGCTTCTCTCCATTTTATCAGCTGTGTACGGAAATCTTGTTTCTCTTGTCGTTCTCCTCGCTTTTTGTCCTCAGAGTCAATTGTGAATGTGGTCAGGAAAAAGGCAGCCAGATGAATTCATGTTGTTGTAGAGGAGATGTGATGTGAAGGACACCAGTCACTAGAGTATAGATGTTATCTGTGATGTTTGAGCTTCATTGATGGGTTACTACCTCAGCTGTACGCCCTCAGTTTAGTACGAGTGGATATGGACAAGAGTATGTCAAGGCCTTGATATAACACCAGGCACGCAAGCAAAACTAAATTCTATATTTTCACACAAATGAATTCATGAGCGAGAAGTAGTTGACTTTTGTCCAGGACAATAGGGTTGTGAAACCATTATAGCCCTGCTGCCATACAGTTATCCAGGCTCACAGACATTCTAATTTCTAGTCGTTTCTATCTGTTCGTTTGTCTCGTTGTTCATCTATCCAGGCAGGGACACAAAAGCCTGTCTCAAGGATCAATTAGTCAGTGAGTTACGAACCGTAGAGAGATGAGAGAAGGAGCAGGACAGGCAAAGGCACAGGCCATGTTAGTCCATGGTAATAAAGTGACTACATCTTACTTCTGTGTCATTAACAGGCCACTGAGTGGGATGACATTACCATGCAGGTCAGCCACTCTCACACGAGCAGCAGTCCCTTCGATTCACCTCACCTCCATTCTCCTACCCTCTCCATCTTTTTGCCATTCTTCTCCTCCTCGTCTTCTGTAGTCTCTCTTTCTCAACTTGCTTTCCTTTGTTTCTTGGCGTGCTCTTCTAGAGTGTGACACTCCACCAAAGCAAAACAGAGGGTTGGCACAGTAAGTCACAGCAGGACACAGACAGACACAAAACAGCACAGAGGGGTAAACAAGGTTATTTATAGAGGCTTGTGTTCCCTTAAGGATCTGAAACACTGCACTGCATAGAGGGGGAAAGAGACAGCAAAAAAAGTGGGATGATGGTAGTTGTCTGTTGTGGTACAAGTAGTGAGAGACAGAGAGGTGTGTCTGGTAAGGTGGCTTTCACAGTGTGACACCAAAGACTCTTACTTGTTTGTTAATACAGAATGAAGTAGCAGAATGCTGTCACATTATGTCTGTGTTTCTGGTGGGATGTGAACTCTGGTCTCCCTCTTGGATATCCAATGTCTTAACCATTACACCAAATGTCCTCTTTGGCTGAGGACTTCATGCAGGGTTACCTCATCAGAACAGCATGATTCCAAATCACCTCCACTACACGTACATACTGGAGCTGTGCGATCTGCATCAGTCATTCAGTAATGGTGATCAGTAATGATGATCACGATTCATTTTCTTCTGTACGTGTTGCGTTTGTGACAATCAGCACTTCTGTTCAAATAAATGTGGTTATGGGTGTTAAAAACTTCTTATGGCTGCAAGCCCGACGTCGGTACACTTATGACAACAGCCAGCTCAAGTGCAGGGCGCGAAATTCAAAATATATATTTTTTAAATATTTAACTTTCACACATTAACAAGTCCAATACAGCATATGAAAGGTACACATCTTGTGAATCCAGCCAACATGTCCGATTTTTAAAATGTTTTACAGGGAAGACACAATATGTAAATCTATTAGCTAACCACGTTAGCAAAAGACACCACTTTTTTTACTCCACCAGTTTTTTACTCCATCAGTAGCTATCACAAATTCGACCAAATAAAGATATAAATAGCCACTAACCAAGAAACAACTTCATCAGATGACAGTCTGATAACATATTTATTGTATAGCATATGTTTTGTTAGAAAAATGTGCATATTTCAGGTATAAATCATAGTTTACATTGCAGCTACAATCAGAAATTGCACCGAAAGCAGACAGAATAATTACAGACACCAACGCCAAATAACTAAATACTCATCATAAAACATTTCTGAAAAATACATAGTGTACAGCAATTGAAAGACAGGCATCTTGTGATTCCAGACAATATTTCCGATTTATCAAGTGTTTTACAGCGAAAACACAATATAGCGTTATATTAGCGTACCACAATAGCCAAAAACACAAGCAATTTCCCAGTAGCAAAAGTAAGCGATCGTAACAAACAAGCAAAAGATATATAATTTTTGACTAACCTTGATTTTCTTCCTCAGATGACAGTCCTATAACATCAGGTTATACATACACTTATGTTTTGTTCGAAAATGTGCATATTTAGAGCTGAAATCAATGGTTACACATTGTGCTAACTTAGCTACTTTTTCCCACTACGTCCGGATTTTTCCTGACACTTTTTCTGACACACATATTCTGACCAAATAGCTATTCATAAACATAACTAAAAAATACATGTTGTATAGGAAATGATAGATCCATTAGTTCTTAATGAAATCGCAGTGTTAGAATTCTAAAAAATAACTTCATTACGACATCCAGCTTCGGTATAGCTAGAGTACCCAAACGTTGGGCGCCCACGACTAGTTCACATGTACGACAGATATATGAAATAGCATCATAAAATGTTTCTTACTTTTGCTGATCTTTCATCAGAATGTTGGACAAGGGGTCCTTTGTCCAGAACAGTCGTTGTTTGGATTTAGAATGGCAACTTTCCCTCTTCATTTAGCACGCGCACTAGCCAAGTGCCACGGATCTCTCCATCGTCAACAAAGTCAGAGAACGGAACACGGCAAAACTCCCGAAAAAATTTCAATAATCTGATTAAACTATATTGAAAAAACATACTTTACGATGATATGGTCACATGTATCAAATAAAATCAAAGCCGGAGATAGTAGTCGTCCATAACGGCAGCTAAACAGAAGGCAATCCCACTGTCCACCTCACGCTCCCAAGAGTACCGGAAATGAGGGACACGTCATACAAAGAGCTTGTATTCCACTTCAGACCAAGATAAACACTAAATTTCTTCTCTCACAGCCTCTTGACATCCAGGGGAAGGTCTATGAAGTGCACGTAGACTCTTACGTATCATGCCCATGTATAGGCAGGAAGAAGAACAGAGCCTCGATTTCAGACTTTCCACTTCCTGGTCAGGAAGTTTGTGCCAAATGAGTTCTGTTTGACTCACAGATATAATTCAAACGGTTTTAGAAACTAGAGAGTGTTTTCTATCCAATAGTAATAATAATATGCATATTGTACGAGCAAGAATTGAGTACGAGGCCGTTTGAAATGGGCACCTTTAATCAGAGCTACTCAATACTGCCCCTGCAGCCATAAAAAGTTAATGTGTTTGTTTCTCCATTACCTAAGCTTGGTCGCGTATCTCAGCTCCTATCTACATTTTGTGCTTGGCTGCACTGCACTGCACTTGCCCCAAAGCAAAGAGATTATCTTTCTATTTAGGTACTGCTTTTCAAAGCTGTGTATATGCAAGTGTGTGTGTAGACTACATATGTGTGTGTGTGGTGCGTGTCCGCGTGTGTGTGAAACGTGTGAAGTGTGTGTGTCTATGTGTGTTTGAGAGTGTGAAGTGTGTGTTTGCATGGCCATCATTTGAATGGCCTGTCAGACACTTTCACAATTGAAATAATTGGTTGAACAGTGACCAGATTTCACAATTCATTGATTCTGTACAACTCCGTGATTAAACATGAGAATTCTGTATCTTTCCGATAGCGTACCCTTTAGATATCATTGTCACAGAAGCTCTAAAGCCACGTTTTAACTGAACAATTGTCTCAACCATTTTGTACTCACCACCCCAAGAAATACAGTATCTTTCAAAACACCCTGTTCCAAAACATAATGTATTAAGTACTTTCTGTTAAAGGCATTACACAATGGTAGTATATACAGTAGACTTCACAGTTCATTCAGCTTTAGTATTCTGATCATAGAGCTCTGATCATGGAATTGCGAACGAGTCATGCGTCTACACCTACATTTAAATGTCCACAGTCTGTCCGGATTCCCTTTTGCACGCTATATTCAAATGCCAGTATGCATTCTACAAACAGTGGAATAGGCTAAATATGATAACATCTGATGGCAGTAGCTAACTCCTGTAGCTAACTAGCCAGCTAACCTCTGTAGCTCACCAGCAAGTTAGCAAGCAATGCTAAAGGGATTGCAAATGGGTTAGCATAACTCTAGCTAAACTAAAAATAGTTTTTCTAAATATTATCTAGCTGGCTAGCATTTATGAGTCCAGAAAACACGTCACACACTAGGAACATATTTCCTCCAACGTTATAATAAAAGGTGCCTCTCGGGCCCAAAACACAAGTTTTCTGGAGGCTTGTGGAAGGAGTGCTGATGACGTCGCCCACTGTATGCGCTTTTGGGAGCCAGATTTTCATCCAAACTGAGGGGAAATCCACACACAATGCATCGCTGACCACCTCCTGAATTGGTCAGCCAGATCTGAACACAATCAGGCCACAAAGCAGCTTTGTGCGTCTTTTCTATTTAATTTTTGGTAATTTTACCCTCTTTTCATGATATCCGATTGGTAGTTATGACCTTGTCTCATCGCTGCAACTCCCCAACGGGCTCGGGAGAGGCGAAGGTCGAGTCACCCGGAAGCCAGCCGCACCAATGTGTCAGAGGAAACACCTCAACTGACAACCAAAGTCAGCTTGGTTGATGAATTCATTGTCAGCACTGCAGCCAAAACAAGTGATTTGATTTCCCTGACCAGAAATTAAATTAGTGTGATACAATTTTCAAATTGGGCTTCTCTCACAGCCATACATCACAGGCAACATATTTCACTACACAGCCACAAGCACCCAGCAGTGACACCCCTCTATTGGAAGACTTCATGGGAGCATGACGAGAATTACTCAATAATGCTGTTGCTGCTGGCCCCACAACAACCTGCTTGCCCTGGTGATCACTGCACAGCAAAACAGCACACCCCTGCACAGCTATTTACAGCTACAGAGGAAACACCGATCGGTGAGCCTCCTCGCCGATATTCTGGCTGTAAGATACACACATAGACACACCAATACACAAAAATGTAATAAATTATTAATAGCAGCTCATTCCATTCTTTCACATTAATAGATATTACGGCTTTAAGATACAAACACATATACATACATACAAGCATAACATGCTGATTCCATTCTATCTCAGTCCAAACCGAACACACATTAACCTGTCGTATGACTTATTTCTGTAGATTTCAAAGCAAATGGCAGTCAGTCTCTGTCAGAGAGCATCATGGAGCCATGTTTGATTGTTGTCTGGTAAAGACTGAGTACTCAATCCCCCAGAATTCCCCCCAGCACCACCCTCCCCACAATAGAGCCAGAAGCTTTCTAATCAGACTATTTACAGTGAATTTTTTTGTGTGTTTAAATGCTTTGACCGGCACAGATATTCGTGTCTTGTTCATACCCTGTAACACACAAAACCTCACTCTGCAAGTAGGTGGTGAGCTCTCAAACTAGTCAGGGCCAGTATTAATAAAGTGTCTCAGATTAGGACTGCTGATCTAGTATCAGTTATGCTTTAGATTATCATGAATGGACAGGGGGGCACCTGGTCCTAATTCAGCACATTTACTCTGAGACGCTTTGTGTCAATTGTAAACTTGGTGGCAACCAAATACCCACAAGGATGAACCAGCAGATCAGTTGACCTCCCATTGTTACTGTGTCAAACGATTTAGATACCAGACAACTGTGTCTAGGTTCTCTACTCCCGGCCCCACTGAAATATCGACCTATCAGGAACATTGAAAATAGCAAGGCTGTTAATTCACAACAAATATTGTAAGAGAAAAGACCCAGTGAATTGTAAGAAACCCAGGACAGATGGGCTTTGTAGAGCTGCAGTGATCGGTAGGCTGCTCTGACAGCTGATGCTTAAAGTTAGTGAGGGAGACATAAGTCTCCAACTTCAGTGATTTTTGCAGTTCATTCCAGTCATTGGCAGCAGAGAACTGGAAGGAAAGGCGGCCAAATGAGGAGGTGTTTTAAGGAGCGTTTGACAGTGATGAGGGGTGGTCGTTTGACCACGGACCCATAAAGGACGCAGGCAATGAGGCAGTGATCGCTGAGATCCTGGTTGAAAACAGCAGGGGTGTATTTAGAGAGCAAGTTGGTCAGGATGATATACACTGCTCAAAAAAATAAAGGGAACACTTAAACAACACAATGTAACTCCAAGTCAATCACACTTCTGTGAAATCAAACTGTCCACTTAGGAAGCAACACTGATTGACAATACATTTCACATGCTGTTGTGCAAATGGAATAGACAAAAGGTGGAAATTATAGGCAATTAGCAAGACACCCCCAATAAAGGAGTGGTTCTGCAGGTGGTGACCACAGACCACTTCTCAGTTCCTATGCTTCCTGGCTGATGTTTTGGTCACTTTTGAATGCTGGCGGTGCTTTCACTCTAGTGGTAGCATGAGACGGAGTCTACAACCCACACAAGTGGCTCAGGCAGTGCCGCTCATCCAGGATGGCACATCAATGCGAGCTGTGGCAAGAAGGTTTGCTGTGTCTGTCAGCGTAGTGTCCAGAGCATGGAGGCGCTACCAGGAGACAGGCCAGTACATCAGGAGACGTGGAGGAGGCCGTAGGAGGGCAACAACCCAGCAGCAGGACCGCTACCTCCGCCTTTGTGCAAGGAGGAGGAGAAGAAGAAGGAGCCCTAGGACCATGCCTCAGGACGACCTGACATGATGACTCCTTGCTGTCCCCAGTCCACCTGGCCGTGCTGCTGCTCCAGTTTCAACTGTTCTGCCTGCGGCTATGGAACCCTGACCTGTTCACCGGACGTGCTACCTGTCCCAGACCTGCTGTTTTCAACTCTCTAGAGACCGCAGGAACGGTAGAGATACTCTTAATGATCGGCTATGAAAAGCGAACTGACATTTACTCCTGAGGTGCTGACTTGCGGGCACCCTCGACAACTACTGGGATTATCATTATTTGACCATGCTGGTCATTCATGAACATTTGAACATCTTGGCCATGTTCTGTTATAATCTCCACCCAGCACAGCCAGAAGAGGACTGGCCACCCCTCATAGCCTGGTTCCTCTCTAGGTTTCTTCCTAGGTTTTGGCCTTTCTAGGGAGCTTTTCCTAGCCACCGTGCTTCTACACCTGCATTGCTTGCTGTTTGGGGTTTTAGGCTGGGTTTCTGTACAGCACTTTGAGATATCAGCTGATGTACGAAGGGCTATAATAAATACATTTGATTTGATTTAAACAGCTAAGACAACAACAATGGGTAAATGTCGATGAATGGGCAGAGAGGGTCAGTTAGCTACACAGAGGGCCTGAGTTCGAGGCTGGGGCCGACATATAAACAAAATGAAGTACCGTGTTAATGAACAGTCCAGCAGGCATCAGCTGTGTAGCTGAGTGATCATAGGGTCCAATGAGAAGCAATAGATGAAACAGGGAGCAGTTTGGTAGTCGTTACTACGCTAGGCGAGCGGGAGACATGGCGTTCGGGAAGCTAGCGGGCTGGGGCTAGCAGAAGGGTCTTCACCGACATCCACGATGCAGAGGCCGGTTGATACACATCAGCCGAATTACGTCAGCAGACCAGCAGACCGGTGGGGCTCCGGGTCGACAAAGGGTCCAGGCCAATTGGAAAGAGAGGTATTGTAGTTGGTGTACTTCGTTTGCTAGCGTGGAGATGGGCCTAGCTCGAGGCTAACTGGTGCTTGCTTCTGGACAAGGGTGTTAGCCACAATAGCCACTCGGTAATTAGGTGGCTAGCTTATGATGGCGGTTCAAGTATAAGTAGAGGTCGACCGATTATGAGTTTTCAACACCGATACCAATTATTGGAGGACCAAAAAAAGCCTATAACGATTAACCTCTCTGGGGTAGGTGGGACGCAATCGTCCCACCTGGCTAATAGCCAGGGAAAATGCAGAGCGCCAAATTCAAATAAAATTCTATAAAAATCTAACTTTCATTAAATCACACTTGTAAGATACCAAATTAAAGCTACACTCGTTGTGATTCCAGCCAACATGTCAGATTTCAAAAAGGCTTTTCGGCGAAAGCATAAGATGCTATTATCTGATGATAGCACAACAGTAAACAAAGCGAGTAGCATATTTCAACACTGCAGGCACGACACAAAACGCAGAAATAAAAATATAATCCATGCCTTACCTTTGACGAACTTCTTTTGTTGGCACTCCAATATGTCCCATAAACATCACAAATGGTCCTTTTGTTCGATTAATTCCGTCGATATATATCCAAAATGTCAATTTATTTGGCGCGTTTCATCCAGAAAAGCACAGCTTCCAACTTGCGCAACGTCAGTACAAAATATCTCAAAAGTTACATGTAAACTTTACCAAAACATTTCAAACTACTTTTGTAATACAACGGTAGGTATTTTTAAACGTTAATAATCGATCAAATTGAAGACGGGATGATCTGTGTTCAATACAAAAAGAAAACAAACTGACGCAACTTTTCTGGTAATGTGCCTCTCTCAAATAATCCACTTCAAGTGACTGTCATTCAAGATGGCCGTACTTCTTCATTACACAAAGGAAAAACCTCAACCAATTTCTAAGGACTGATGACATCCAGTGGAAGCGGTAGGAACTGCAAACAAGTCCCTTAGAAATCTGGTTTCCCAATTGTCATAATGACAGTTACAACAATACTGAATGAACACTTTTATTTTAACTTAATATAATACATCAATAAAATCAATTTAGTCTCTAATAAATAATGAAACATGTTCAATTTGGTTTAAATAATGCAAAAACACAGTGTTGGAGAAAAAAGTAAAAGTGCAATATGTGCCATGTAAAAAAGCTTGGCACGTTTAAGTTCCTTGCTCAGAACATGAGAACATATGAAAGCTGGTGGTTCTTTTTAACATGAGTCTTCAATATTCCCAGGTAAGAAGTTTTAGGTTGTAGTTATTATAGGACCATTTTTCTCTATACCATTTGTATTTCTTATAACTTTGACTATTGGATGTTCTAATAGGTACTTTAGTATTGCCAGCCTAATCTCGGGAGTTGATAGGCTTGAAGTCAAAAACAGTGCTGTGCTTCAAGCATTGCGAAGAGCTGCTGGCAAACGCAGGAAAGTGCTGTTTGAATGAACGCAAACTGCTCTAGGTTGGAGTCATTAAAACTAGTTTTTCAACCACTCCACAAATTTCTTGTTAACAAACTATAGTTTTGTCAAGTCGGTTTGGACATCTACTTTAAAGTGATTTTTACAACAATTGTATACAGACAGATTATTTCGCTTATAATCCACTGTATCACAATTCCAGTGGGTCAGAAGTTTACATACACTAAGTTGACTGTGCCTTTAAACAGCTTGGAAAATTCCCAGAAATGATGTCATGGCTTTAGAAGCTTCTGATAGGCTAATTGACATCATCTGAGTCAATTGGAGGTGTACCTGTGGATGTATTTTAAGAACTCTTCAAACTCAGTACCTCTTTGCTTGACATCATGGGAAAATCAAAAAAAAATCAGCCAAGACCTCAGAAATAAAATTGTAGACCTCCAGAAGTCTGGTTCATCCTTGGGAGCAATTTCCAAACGCCTGAAGGTACCACGTTCATCTATACAAACAATAGTAGGCAAGTATAAACACCATGGGACCACGCAGCCGTCATACTGCTCAGGAAGGAGACGTGTTCTGTCTCCTAGAGATGAACGTACTTTGGTGTGAAAAGTGAAAATCAATCCCAGAACAACAGCAAAGGACCTTGTGAAGATGCTGGAGGAAACAGGTACAAAAGTATCTATATCCACAGTAAAACGAGTCCTATATCGACGTAACCTGAAAGGCCGCTCAGCAAGGAAGAAGTACTTTTTTTTCATACTTTTTGGAGAAATGTCCTCTGGTCTGACGAAACAAAAATAGAACTGTTTGGCCATAATGACCATCGTTATGTTTGGAGGAAGAAGGGGGACGCTTGCAAGCCAAAGAACACCATCCCAACAGTGAAGCACGGGAGTGGCAGTATCATGTTGTGGGGGTGCTTTGCTGCAGGAGGGACTCCTGCACTTCACAAAATAGATGGCTTCATGAGGAAAGGAAAATGATGTGGATATATTGAAGCAACATCTCAAGACATCAGGCAGGAAGTTAAAGCTTAGTCGCAAATGGGTCTTCCAAATGGACAATGACTCCAAGCATACTTCCAAAGTTGTGGCAAAATGGCTCCAGGACAACAAAGTCAAGGTATTGGAGTGACCATCATAAAGCCCAGACCTCAATCCTATAGAACATTTTTGGTCAGAACTGAAAAAGCATGTGTGAGCAAGGAGGCCTACGAACCTGACTCAGTTACACCAGCTCTGTCAGGAGGAATGGGCCAAAATTCACCCGAATTATTGTGGGAAGCTTGAGGAAGGCTACTCGAAACGTTTGACCCAAGTTAAACAATTTATAGACAATGCTACCGAATACTAATTGAGTGAATGTAAACTTCTGACCCACTGGGAATGTGATGAAGCAAATAAAAGCTGAAAGAAATCCTTCTCCTTACTCTTATTCTGACATTTCACATTCTTAAATGAAAGTGGTGATCCTAACTGACGTAAAACTGGAAATCTTTACTTGGATTAAATATCAGGAATTGTGAAAAACTGAGTTTAAATGTATTTGGCTAAGGTGTATGTAAACTTCCGACTTCAGCTGTATGTGTGCATTTATGTATTTATTCATTAAATTCTAATTACATCAGCTTTGGTCCTCCATAATTTATAGCCATTCATCTGAAATAATTCATAGATTTTAAAGATTTTTTTTGTTTTTTGTTTGTCTTGGACAAACAAGAAAGCCGAGTTCCTAACAAGTTCAGGAAGCCAAAATAGAGCTCTGTGAGGTGTTCACAGCAATGGGGGCAGATCAAGAAAGACCTCTAGAAAATATGCAAATTTTCTACAAAACTAAACATACACATACAATACCAGTCAAAAGTTTGGACACACCTACACATTTAAAGTTTTTCTTTATTTTTACCTCTTTTACATTGTAGAATAATAGTAAAGACATAGTGAAATAATGAAATAACACATACTATGGAATCATGTAGAAACCAAAAAAGTGTTAAACAAAGATCCTTTAAAGTAGCCACCCTTTGCCTTGATGACAGCGTTGCACACTCTTGGCATTCCCTCAAAAAGCTTCACCTGGAATGATTTTCCAACAGTCTTGAAGGAGTTCCCACATATGCTGAGCACTTGTTGGCTGCTTTTCCTTAACTCTGTCGTCCAACTCATCCCAAACCATCTCAAAAACAGTTGAGGTCGGGTGATTGTGGAGGCCAGGTCATCCACCATCTTTGATGTTTGTGAAGTATAAGAGGTGTGCCACTAGTTCACAGATGATAGAAACTATAACCTAAGGAGTCAGCAATTAGTGTAAATGGGGCAACGGTTTTGGTCATATTCAAGGTGAAATTGTACAGACTTACATTGAAATGAATGATACTAACTGTATACTGTATATTCATATGTTGTATTGCAAATACTATTCTAAATAGCTTTTAAAGTTTAGAAACTGTGTGTTTGTGTAATGGTAAAACAGGGCATGTTTTCAATTTCCTGAAAATGTTCTGTTTTGAGATAATAAAAAACATCACTATCCATCTACCTACACTCATAGCCTAAAGAGAGGTTATAGTTTTATATCAACAGGCGATATCAAAGACGTTTTTTGGAGAGACATGGAAAATAGGGTCTCTAAATATCTCCCCATGAAATGTTCATGTTGTGTTGTTTGCTACCTGTGGTTTGGGGAGGACACGGATGAGTTGGTATCTGACAGGGAGGCATCAGTGGTTGAAGTTGCAGAGACAAGCAAGCTGCTACCAGGCTTCACAGTCACTTTACATGCTGATAGTTTGACAACTGAGCACCAACTTCTTCCTGCAGCTTTGACAAATAGTACTTTGGTTCCCTTCTCTGAAACGAGATGGCAGCAGATTGGCACCGTTCACACAAGGAAGGAAACAGCAGAGTATGTACATCTCCCTTTGACTGAACACTCAACTCAGAGCATTGTGTTTGAGCCACAATATGCTTACAAAATGTTCACAGTAACATAACAAATTTTGGCATTGACAAGGGTGACCAAATGCCCCAAGGATAAGTTCCATCCCTCCACTGATACAGTACTTTAGCTGCCTTATTATCATTTCCCTCTGGTTGTGTCCTAAATGTGACACTATTCCCTACACAGTGCACTACTTTTGACCAAGGCCCATTGGGGTACCATTTGGGTCACAACCTCTGTCTGTAGGGTAGTGTCAGAGGTCCCTGGCCAGAGCTGCAAGATTAATTGGATTGCATGGCACCACTTTGTCATGGAGTCTTAGACAGGGCTAATAGCATTGAGAGACTCCTTAGTTCTTTCAAAAGGAGCTCAGCCTGCACTCCAATGTAGTCCTTGGAAAATGAGGATAATGTTCTCAAGGACCTTAGCCCCTCTGCGGTTTGCTCCTTTTTTATCTGTGTGTGTGTGCGTGCGTGCGTGCGTGCGTGCGTATGTATGTGCGTGCGCAAGTGTTTGTGTGTGTTTGTCCGTGGTGTGTGTGTGTGTGTGTGTGTGTGTGTGTGCATGTGTGTGAGCACCTGTGTGTGTGTAAAATCTGTCAGCAGTTTCAATCTATCAACTCATAACTTTGTATACCATAGAGTATACCATATGTGAGAGTGTACGGATGGAAACCTACAATCTAGCAATTCAGTGTGATTTGTTACTATAGACACAGTACATGCAGAGATGTGTTTGGTCTCAAAGTCAGTTGATGTAGATAAACTAAATATACAAAAGTATGTGGACACCCCTTCAAATGAGTGGATTCGGCTATTTCAGCCACACCTGTTGCTGACAGGTGTATAAAATCGACCACACAGCCATGCAATCTCCATAGACAAACACTGGCAGTAGAATGGCCTTACTGAAGAGCTCAGTCACTTTCAACGTGGCACTGTCATAGGATGCCACCTTTCCAACAAATCAGTTTGTCAAATGTCTGCCCTGCTAGAGATACCGCGGTCAACTGTAAGTGCTGTTATTGTGAAGTGGAAACATTCAGGAGCAACATCGGCTCAGCCGCAACGTGGTAGGCCACACAAGCTCACAGAACGGGACCTCCGAGTGCTGAAGCGTGTAGCGAGTAAAAATTGTCTGTCCTTGTTTGCAACACTCACTACCAAGTTACAAACTGCCTTTGGAAGCAACGTTAGCACAATAACTGTTCATCTGGAGCTTCAAGAAATGGGTTTCCATGGCCGACCACACACTAACCTAAGATCACCATGCACAATGACAAGCTTCGGCTTGAGTGGTGTAAAGCTCGCCGCCATTGGACTCTGGAGCAGTGGAAACACGTTCTCTGGAATGATGAATCATGCTTTACCATCTGCAGTCCGACAGACGAATCTGGGTTTGGCAGATGCCAGGAGAACGCTACCTGCCCCAATGCATAGTGCCAACTGTAAAGTTTGGTGGAGGAGGAATAATAGTCTGTGGCTGTTTTTCATGGTTCTGGCTAGGCCCCTTAGTTCCAGTGAAGGGAAATCTGAACGCTATAGCTTACAATGACATTCTAGACGATTATGTGCTTCCAACTGTGCCAACAGTTTGGGCAAGGCCCTTTCCTGTTTCAGCGTGACAATGCCCCTGTGCACAAAGCTAAGTCCATACAGAAATGTGACCGACCACCTTGATTTGGTCTTACGTAGCAACATTTGAAATTGTGTTTTTTACGAAAAAGCAGAGACACAGAGCTACAAAATGGTATATCATCCACTGCATTTGAGGAACAATGGGAAAGTAAATCTGCTTTGAAAGTTGATCAACTTGTAAACTCACTTTTGAGAAAATCCACTCTGAATGTTTTGATATGTAGTGAAGAGCTCCTCTTTGTCTACACCCATTCAGCATTGTTCACACCCTCTTAAAAATATGGGGGCGCTGTTTTCACTTTGTAAAAATGTGTTCCCAAATTAAACTGCCTCATACTCAATTCTTGCTCGTACAATATGCATATTATTATTACTATTGGATAGAAAACACTCTCTAGTTTCTAAAACCGTTTGAATTATATCTGTGAGTAAAACAGAACTCAAGTTGGAGCAAACTTCCTGTCAGGAAGTGAGAAATCTGAAATCAGGCAGTCTGTTCCAGGGTCAGTTTATTAATTTGCATGTATTCTATTGGTCGACATGCACTGCATACGCCTTCCCCTAGATGTCAGCAAGCAGTGAGAATTGGAATGGTGTTGCTAGGCAGATCTGAGGCCATATAAAGGGTCTTGGAACGTGGGGTGCACTCTTTTCAACGTTCGTCATGGCGCAAGACAGACCTCAGGATGGCATTCTGAAAAGCTCTCGTTATAGGCCTTAGATATATCCGGCTCTGATTTTATTCGATATAGGTGTTAAAGACATCATAATGTAGTTATTTTAAACCGAGTTATATCAGTTTATATCAGTATATTGCGATTTTCGGATATTTCTTTGTGCTGCGTTATAGTGAGTTGGACACGTCTTCGCCACATGGCTAATGTTTACTGCTAATTCCAAAGTTGAAGGCGACAATCTACAACCGAGCAACGATTCTTCTGGACAAAGGACAACTTGCCCAAGATTCTGATGGAAGCTCATCAAAAAGTAAGAACTATTTATGATGTTAATTCGTTGTTCTGTTGAAAAATGTTAATCTACTATTCCGCCATTAATTTCGGTGCGGTCTCACTTTAACGCATGCTGTATGTCGTAGTAACGTTAATTTTAAAAATCTAACACAGCGGTTGCATTAAGAACTAATGTATCTTTCATTTGCTGTCCAACCTGTATTTTTTAGTCAAGTTAATGATTAGTTATTGATTAGATTAGGTGCCTCTCCCAAGATTTCTCCCGACATTTTCTTTGCAGCTTGGCTACTATTCTCATTGTATAACCACGATTTGTGCCGCTAAATATGCACATTTTCGAACAAACAATATATGTATTGTGTAATATGATGTTATAGGACTGTCATCTGATGAAGTTTTGAGAAGGTTAGTGAAAAATGTAATATCTTTTGCTGGTTTATTCGCTATCGCTAACGTGCATGAATCAATGCTGCTGAATGGTTGGCTATTGTAGTAAGCTAATATAATGCTAAATTGTGTTTTCGCTGTAAAACACTTAAAGAATCTGAAATATTGGCTTGATTCACAAGATCTTTGTCTTTCATTTGCTGTACGCTGTGTATTTTTCATAAATGTTTTATGATGAGTATTTAGGTAATTCACGTTGGTCTCTGTAGTTATTCTAGTTGCTTTGGTGAGAGTTGTGATGGTGGCTGCAATGTAAAACTATGATTTATACCTGAAATATGCACATTTTTCGAACAAAACATATGCTATACAATAAATATGTTATCAGACTGTCATCTGATGAAGTTGTTTCTTGGTTAGTGACTATTTATATCTTTATTTGGTCGAATTTGTGATAGCTACCTATGCAGGAAAAAAATGGTGGGAAAAAAAAGTTGTGTCTTTTGCTATGGTGGTTAGCTAATAGAAATACATATTGTGTCTTCCCTGTAAAACATTTTAAAAATCAGAAATGATGGCTGGATTCACAAGATGTGTATCTTTCATTTGGTGTCTTGGACTTGTGATTTCATGAACATTTTATTATATGATATCCCTGTGGCTTTAGGCTAGGCTATGCTAGTCAGCTTTTTTGATGGGGGGGATCCCGGATCCGGGTTTGTGACTCGTTAGAGGTTAAGCTTTAGCCTCACCCATCTCGTTTAGCTCTCGGAGCCCACACTTGACGCTCTGGCCGATTTGTTTACCTCTGGATAACCTGTCTAGGACATGCGTTCCGCTAGCGGAACCCCTCGACAACATTCCGCTGAAAAGGCAGCACGGGAAATTCAAAAATATGTTTTAGAAATATGTAACTTTCACACATTAACAAGTCCAATACAGCAAATGAAAGATAAACATCTTGTTAATCCACCCATCACGTCCGATTTCAAAAAAGCTTTACAGCGAAAGCACAACATATGATTATGTTAGATCACCACCAAGTCAAAAAAAACACAGACATTTTTCCAGCCAAAGAGAGGAGTCACAAAAAGCAGAAATAAAGATAAAATTAATCACTAACCTTTGATGATCTTCATCAGATGACACTCATAGGACTTCATGTTACACAATACATGTATGTTTTGTTCGATAAAATTCATATTTATATCCAAAAATCTCATTTTACATTGACGCGTTACGTTCAGTAATGTTTTGCTTCCAAAACATCCGGTGATTTTGCAGAGAGCCACATCAATTTACAGAAATACTCATCATAAATGTTGATGAAAATACAAGTGTTATGCATGGAACTTGAGATAAACTTCTCCTTAATGCAACCGCTGTGTCAGATTTCAAAAAAGCTTTACCGAAAAAGCACACCATGCAATAATCTGAGTACAGCGCTCAAAGCCCAAACAAGCCATACAGATATCCGCCATGTTGTGGAGTCAACAAAGTCAGAAGTAGCATTATAAATATTCACTTACCTTTGATGATCTTCATCAGATTGCACTCCCAGGAATCCCAGTTCCACAATAGATGTTTGATTTGTTCGATAACGTCCATCATTTATGTCCAAATACCTCCTTTTTGTTCGCGCATTTAGTACACACTGACGACGCGCGGCGAAAGTTCAGACGAAAAGTCATATTAGAGTTTGTAGAAACATGTCAAACTAAGTATAGAATCAATCTTTAGGATGTTTTTATCATAAATCTTCAATAATGTTCCATATTTGTTGTTGAGAATTCCAGCTAATGCTAGCTAGCAACTTACTGTGTCTGGTGGGGGGGTCGTATATTTTGTACAGTGCGTGAGTGCAGAGTTGGATGGTGAGCTGTGCATTGCATGACGTGCAATTTGTGCTGTTTCTATCAGGTACATTGTTAAAAATATTTTATTTTATATTGTAATTGCTGTATTATTTTGGTAAATACGTTGCCCAGTGAACAAGCACCAAACCAGCATGCGTGAGTGCAGAGTTGGATGGTGAGCCGTGCATTGCATGACGTGCAATTTTGTGCCGTTTCTATCAGAGAAATCTCCATCCCAGGTGCTACAAGTTGGAGATCGTGTCGATGATTGATTGTACACAACGCAAGAAGAGCACTGTTATATTAGCCTACATTGAGTGCAATTAAACAAACACGCTTCTCAAAAGTGTGGGTGGTCCAGGGAGGAATATTCCCCAGGATCGTTATATTTTCTTAGTTGATGTTGCTGATGTGGCGTGACAGCCAAGCTGTGCATCCAAATAGGGCTCTAGTGAAGCAGTATTTCAGCATACACTGAGTATACAAAACATTACAAACACCTGCTCTTTCCATATGGAACACCGTTTGGGTCTGCATGTTAAAAACGATACACGTCAAATAACACTATTTGACGCGTGAAATAACACAATTTGACACGTTAAATAAGCTTTTTTAATCAGTTCTAATATAGAATGTTGTGTGTTCTGAATTTGCACGTGCATGCCAAGCGCCACCACTACTATCAGTAGCACTGTCAAAGCTGTACAAACAAGCAAACACCGGCCAGAAATTATGTGTTTACAATATCGCGTTAGTAATAAAGCATTATTTGTTCGACCGCAACTTCTGGGGTAGCTACCTAGCTTTAGCTTTGTTCCTAGCTAGCATCAATAGAACCAGCCTGAAAACAATGACCAGTAGAAACTGCAGTCATTTTCAATATTCTTAGCAATGATTTAGGAATCCTTGTGAGTAAGTATTAGCTAGGTAGCCACTTGTTGTTCGCCTATTGAAATTGAACTTCAGTTCATGAAAATAAATAGTTTGCCAGCTCCTTAACCCTGTTGCCCAAAGCTAATGTTATAAACAGCCAGTCCGGACCGGGGTATGTGTTGTGAAGCTAGCCACAATAAGAATTAGGCATAATAGTGGAATTTGGGAAATAAAAGTACCGCTTTGAAAGTGATGCAGAAGGTTACAATTGGTGGAATCATGCCATATTTAGACTATATAATGTTAAACAAGGTTGGAATGTGAAGCAATGAAATGGGGTATCAGTCCACTCGGTGACACCCACATAACACAACTGTGAAGAGTTTATGCAAATATTAGCGTTGTAGTTGTAGCTTATCGCGGGACTGTGACTGTGTGAAATCACCTCCCCAGTCAGCCTATTGTGTGTATTGACATTCATATTGCACTGTACAGCTTTACCTAAGGATTGGGGATCAATGAAATGGGGTATCAGTTTACTCAATACCCAAGATATTTTTCCCAACGTCCTCCTCAGAGTTATCAGACTCCAAAACATCCACGCAGTATTGGTTTTCCTCTGGAATACTGTTCAATACACATAGTAGGTTGACAATAAATGTGGCTCAATTCACAGTTGTTTCAGAGTCCCGCAATAAGAGATATGACGCTAATGTTCTCTGGGTGTCACTGAGTTGACTGATACCCCATGTCATTGATCCACAATCCATAGGTAAGGCTGTACAGTGAAGTAAGTATGCCCCCAAAGCAATTCTAAAGTATAATACATCCAGTGTGATTTCAACAGATTTTTGTCAAATTAACAAATGAACGTATTTTGTTGATTTTATATAACAACATTCCAACTTCATTTAGCATGATCTATTCAATTATGGCATAATTCTATTATTTGTATTCATTTGCATCACTGTCAATAACACACTTTTATTTTGAAGGCTAACCGCAAAGTCCACTATTGTGGCTAATAATTACTGTGGCTAGCTTCACATAGATGGGTCCGACCACCATTAATCAAATAAGAACTGTCTTATAAATCAGGGTTATTTTAGATGACACCTAGCTATATAGTTAGCTAGCTAACTATAGCTACTGAAACAGATTATGTCGTTTTGTTTTTGGGGAAGAACATTGTTTGCAACCATGAGCTAGCTAGCTACCTTTTTTAATGACCAGCACTGTAGGTGCGCGAGACAACTTTATGGCTTGGGGGTAGAAGCTGTTTAGAAGCCTAGACTTGGCGCTCTGCTACCGCTTGCCGTGCGGTAGCAAAGAGAACAGTCTATGACTAGGATGGCTGGAGTCTTTGACAATTGTTATGGCCTTCCTCTGACAATCCAGGTGAAAGTTATGATCCCTTATTGATGTCACTTGTTAAATCCACTTCCATCAGTGTAGATGAAGGGAAAGAGACAGGTTAAAGAAGGATTTTTAAGCCTTGAGACAATTGAGACATGGATTGTGTATGTGTGCCATTCAGAGGGTCAATGGGCAAGAGAAAAGATTGAAGTGCCTTTGAAAGGGATATGGTAGTAGTTGCCAGGTGCACCGGTTTGTGTCAAGAACTGCAACACTGCTGGGTTTTTCACGGTCAACAGTTTTCCGTGAGTATCAAGAACGGTCTACCACCCAAAGCATTGGAGTTAACATGGGCCAGCATGCCCAGACAAATTGAGGCTGTTCTGAGGGCAAAATGGGGGGTGGGGGTGCAACTCAATATTAGGAAGGCATTGCTAATATTTGGTATAGTCAGTGTATATCTGACAAAATGTAAAATAAACAAATAACAATTTCCGCTACTTATGCAGATCTATGCCTATATACTTTTTAATCACAGCCACTTGTAAAGTACAGATCATCTTGAATTGAGTCAGAATCAAAATCCCCTTTATTCGCCAAGTACATTTATATTTATGTCACGCCCTGACCTTAGAGACGTTTTATTTGTCTATTTGGTTAGGTCAGGGTGTGATGTGGGGTGGGCATTCTATGTTTTGTTTTCTAGGTTTCTGTATTTCTATGTTTTGGCCAGGTGTGGTTCTCAATCAGGGACAGCTGTCTATCGTTGTCTCTGATTGAGAATCATACTTAGGCAGCCTTTTTCCCCACCTAATGTGTGGGTAATTATAATTTTTCCGTGTGTGTTTGTGTGCACCTCGGTTGCGTCACGTTCTTTGCTGTTTACCTGTTTGTTTTGTTGGTTAAGTTTTTCTCTCCGATTAAAAGATGTGGAACGACATGCACGCTGCGCCTTGGTTGTTTTATGACAGGGAGTTTGAGGATAGCGAGCGTGACAATTTACATATAATCTGACTTGGTGAAATGGTGCAGCCAGGAATAGATTAAATATACAGACAGAATATATACAGAGGAATTTACAAATAGTCTACATACAGTATACAATATATAGATTAGATACCATAAACAAAGAACAATTACACATTATAGGAGAATATTAGCAAATTAACAGTTGAGGATTGTACTCTTTTAATTTAGCCTTGTAACCAGTCTAAGCGTTTTAAGCAAATTAATCAGGCTGGCATGCAGGTTAGTATTTCTGTACTACGAACCAAATATTCAGTGGTACTCTTATCTAAATTATATTAAATACAGGTAATCCCATTGAATTAAATATCCCTTTAACAACAGAGACCTGTCCCAAGAAGGCAGCCATGCTTACACATACCCATTTTTGATTACAAAAACTAAGGGGATGGCAATCAACAGAAAACTTGCTCAGAATTGAAATGCTCACCTTCGTTTATGTGGATTTAATTAATTTGTGGTTTTAAATAAATCACGTCACTCCTCCTCTCCTTGGTAATCAGTTCTGGGCCATTAATAAGCGGAGGACTATCGACTGCCAAAGAAGCTGATCATTGAATGTGTAGAGACCATTAAACACAAACACTTCGAGGCTACTCAACAACAGTGAATTAATGTTCCTTATTGGCAAAATCAAAAACTTGGTGGTCTATTCCCAGCTAGCACATTTGGTTCCTTGGAAGTTGTTGGAATGAACATTTTTGGTTTTCCATTGGTTCTAGGAAAGAAGCAATACGTTTCCTGACCGTTTTTTAAAATGTTCTGAGAACAGAAGTGGAAGTACCTGTTCTGGGAACGTACATTTTTAGGTCGCAGGGACTGAGAACTTTTTACTATGGTTTCCTGAAAGTTTTCCTGGGAGGTTTAATTAACTTTCTGAGAATCATTTTAATAACACTGCTAGATTAGTTTGGGTTAACTGTTTTGAACTCCAAGCACAGCTCAGTTGTAATTATTTATTGCCTTTACCTCCCTTATCTTACTTCATTTGCCCACACTGTATATATACTTTTTTCTCTATTGTGTTATTGACTGTATGTTTGTTTATTCCATGTGTAACTCTGTGTTGTTGTTTGTGTCGCACTGCTGTGCTTTATCTTGGCCAAGTCGCAGTTGTAAATGAGAACTTGTTCTCAACTAGCCTACCTGGTTAAATAAAGGTGAAATATATATATATTTTTTTAAACAGATAGCACACATGGAAATTTCATTTCCTTAGGCATTATCCATGCAAACACATTTATTTATTTTTTTGTGGCACAGCGTCAGTGAGATTCAAAACTATGATCTTCTGTTCTCTATCAATGGAATTAGTCCACTGCGTCACCAGGATGGAGCTAGCATGCCATGTGTTTTTAACTCAGACAAAGCTATTCACTTTAGTCTAATCAAACAGAACCCATTTCAAAGGAAACAAGCACTCATGAAGATCAGGTGTGGCCATTTAGTGACTCCTGAATACACCAAACAAGATAGAGAATAGAGTTGACGCTGAGAACACCTACCTGTGTCCTGCATAACTTCATGAGGATGGACACGAGGACCAGGAGGGGATCTGCAGCTCACCGCCGTGTGCCAGAGGAGGAGTCTGCTGCTCTGCAGGATGTTTCAAGGATGGGGTCCAACAACGGAGCAAGAGAGGCAATCCGTGTGCAGGAGATCTTCACCTCCTACTTCTTCGGAGGGTGCTGTTACATTTACATTTACATTTAAGTCATTTAGCAGACGCTCTTATCCAGAGCGACTTACAAATTGGTGCATTCACCTTATGATATCCAGTGGAACAACCACTTTACAATAGTGCATCTAAATCTTTTAAGGGGGGGGGGGGGTTAGAAGGATTACTTTATCCTATCCTAGGTATTCCTTAAAGAGGTGGGGTTTCAGGTGTCTCCGGAAGGTGGTGATTGACTCCGCTGACCTGGCGTCGTGAGGGAGTTTGTTCCACCATTGGGGTGCCAGAGCAGCGAACAGTTTTGACTGGGCTGAGCGGGAACTGTACTTCCTCAGAGGTAGGGAGGCGAGCAGGCCAGAGGTGGATGAACGCAGTGCCCTTGTTTGGGTGTAGGGCCTGATCAGAGCCTGAAGGTACGGAGGTGCCGTTCCCCTCACAGCTCCGTAGGCAAGCACCATGGTCTTGTAGCGGATGCGAGCTTCAACTGGAAGCCAGTGGAGAGAGCGGAGGAGCGGGGTGACGTGAGAGAACTTGGGAAGGTTGAACACCAGACGGGCTGCGGCATTCTGGATGAGTTGTAGGGGTTTAATGGCACAGGCAGGGAGCCCAGCCAACAGCGAGTTGCAGTAATCCAGACGGGAGATGACAAGTGCCTGGATTAGGACCTGCGCCGCTTCCTGTGTGAGGCAGGGTCATACTCTGCGAATGTTGTAGAGCATGAACCTAGAGGAATGGGTCACCGCCTTGATGTTAGTTGAGAACGACAGGGTGTTGTCCAGGATCACGCCAAGGTTCTTAGCACTCTGGGAGGAGGACACAATGGAGTTGTCAACCGTGATGGCGAGATCATGGAACGGGCAGTCCTTCCCCGGGAGGAAGAGCAGCTCCGTCTTGCCGAGGTTCAGCTTGAGGTGGTGATCCGTCATCCACACTGATATGTCTGCCAGACATGCAGAGATGCGATTCGCCACCTGGTTATCAGAAGGGGGAAAGGAGAAGATTAATTGTGTGTCGTCTGCATAGCAATGATAGGAGAGACCATGTGAGGATATGACAGAGCCAAGTTACTTGGTGTATAGCGAGAATAGGAGAGGGCCTAGAACAGAGCCCTGGGGGACACCAGTGGTGAGAGCACGTGGTGCGGAGACAGATTCTCGCCACGCCACCTGGTAGGAGCGACCTGTCAGGTAGGATGCAATCCAAGCGTGGGCCGCGCCGGAGATGCCCAACTCGGAGAGGGTGGAGAGGAGGATCTGATGGTTCACAGTATCAAAGGCAGCCGATAGGTCTAGAAGGATGAGAGCAGAGGAGAGAGAGTTAGCTTTAGCAGTGCGGAGCGCCTCCGTGACACAGAGAAGAGCAGTCTCAGTTGAATGACTAGTCTTGAAACCTGACTGATTTGGATCAAGAAGGTCATTCTGAGAGAGATAGCAGGAGAGCTGGCCAAGGACGGCACGTTCAAGAGTTTTGGAGAGAAAAGAAAGAAGGGATACTGGTCTGTAGTTGTTGACATCGGAGGGATCGAGTGTAGGTTTTTTCAGAAGGGGTGCAACTCTCGCTCTCTTGAAGACGGAAGGGACGTAGCCAGCGGTCAAGGATGAGTTGATGAGCGAGGTGAGGTAAGGGAGGAGGTCTCCGGAAATGGTCTGGAGAAGAGAGGAGGGGATAGGGTCAAGCGGGCAGGTTGTTGGGCGGCCGGCCGTCACAAGACGCGAGATTTCATCTGGAGAGAGAGGGGAGAAAGAGGTCAAAGCACAGGGTAGGGCAGTGTGAGCAGAACCAGCGGTGTCGTTTGACTTAGCAAACGAGGATCGGATGTCGTCGACCTTCTTTTCAAAATGGTTGACGAAGTCATCCGCAGAGAGGGAGGAGGGGGGGGGAGGGGGAGGAGGATTCAGGAGGGAGGAGAAGGTGGCAAAGAGCTTCCTAGGGTTAGAGGCAGATGCTTGGAATTTAGAGTGGTAGAAAGTGCCTTTAGCAGCAGAGACAGAAGAGGAAAATGTAGAGAGGAGGGAGTGAAAGGATGCCAGGTCCGCAGGGAGGCGAGTTTTCCTCCATTTCCGCTCGGCTGCCCGGAGCCCTGTTCTGTGAGCTCGCAATGAGTCGTCGAGCCACGGAGCAGGAGGGGAGGACCGAGCCGGCCTGGAGGATAGGGGACATAGAGAGTCAAAGGATGCAGAAAGGGAGGAGAGGAGGGTTGAGGAGGCAGAATCAGGAGATAGGTTGGAGAAGGTTTGAGCAGAGGGAAGAGATGATAGGATGGAAGAGGAGAGAGTAGCGGAGGAGAGAGAGCGAAGGTTGGGACGGCGCGATACCATCCGAGTAGGGGCAGAGTGGGAAGTGTTGGATGAGAGCGAGAGGGAAAAGGATACAAGGTAGTGGTCGGAGACTTGGAGGGGAGTTGCAATGAGATTAGTGGAAGAACAGCATCTAGTAAAGATGAGGTCAAGCGTATTGCCTGCCTTGTGAGTAGGGGGGGAAGGTGAGAGGGTGAGGTCAAAAGAGGAGAGGAGTGGAAAGAAGGAGGCAGAGAGGAATGAGTCAAAGGTAGACGTGGGGAGGTTAAAGTCACCCAGAACTGTGAGAGGTGAGCCATCCTCAGGAAAGGAACTTATCAAGGCGTCAAGCTCATTGATGAACTCTCCAAGGGAACCTGGAGGGCGATAAATGATAAGGATGTTAAGCTTGAAAGGGCTGGTAACTGTGACAGCATGGAATTCAAAGGAGGCGATAGACAGATGGGTCAGGGGAGAAAGAGAGAATGTCCACTTGGGAGTGATGAGGATCCCAGTGCCACCACCCCGCTGACCAGAAGCTCTTGGGGTGTGCGAGAACACGTGGGCAGACGAGGAGAGAGCAGTAGGAGTAGCAGTGTTATCTGTGGTAATCCATGTTTCCGTCAGTGCCAAGAAGTCGAGGGACTGGAGGGAAGCATAGGCTGAGATGAACTCTGCCTTGTTGGCCGCAGATCGGCAGTTCCAGAGGCTGCCGGAGACCTGGAACTCCACGTGGGTCGTGCGCGCTGGGACCACCAGGTTAGAGTGGCAGCGGCCACGCGGTGTGAAGCGTTTGTATGGTCTGTGCAGAGAGGAGAGAACAGGGATAGACAGACACATAGTTGACAGGCTACAGAAGAGGCTACGCTAATGCAAAGGAGATTGGAATGACAAGTGGACTACACGTCTCGAATGTTCAGAAAGTTAAGCTTACGTTGCAAAAATCTTATTGACTAAAATGATTAAAATGATACAGTACTGCTGGCTGGTGAAGTAGGCTAGCTAGCAGTGGCTGCGTTGTTGACTTTGTTTGAAAGTGTAGCTGGCTAGGTAACCTCGATAACTGGCTAGGTAACCTCGATAACCTCGATAATTACTCTAAACTACACAATTATCTTAGATACAAAGACAGCAAAGACAACTATGTATCTAGCTAACACTACACTAATCAAATCGTTCCGTTGTAATGTAATATTAGTTTCTACAGTGCTGCTAGTCGGTAGAAGTTGACTAGCTAGCTAGCAGTTGTTGACTAGGTAGGAGAACGGTGGCGCGGCGGACGAAAATAGCTGGCTAGCTAACCTCGATAGTTACTCTAAACTACACAATTATCTTAGATACAAAGACAGCAAAGACAACTATGTAGCTAGCTAACACTACACTAATCAAGTCGTTCCGTTGTAATGTAATAGTTTCTACAGTGCTGCTATTCGGTAGAAGTTGGCTAGCTGGCTAGCTAGCAGTGTTGACTACGTTAGGAGGACGAAAATAGCTGGCTAGCTAACCTCAATAATTACTCTAAACTACACAATTATCTTTGATACAAAGACGGCTATGTAGCTAGCTAAGAAAAATTGCTCAGATCAAACAAATCAAACCGTTGTACTGTAATGAAATGTAATATTGCCTGTAGAGCGAAGCGAAGTGCGACTACTCGCTCCAACCCGGAAGTCTCTGTTCCCTGGCAACACCATAGACTACACTATGTATGCACAACCAAAGGCTCTTTTGATAGCCACCCACATTGCAATAAGAGTATTCTTCCATTTACTTAGCTTTGTCAACTGTAGTTATTAAATTCCCAGTTTCTCTCCCTTTGATTTCTACTTCTCAGGTGAGGGTGCTGTTTAGATAAGGGTGTGATGTCTGTACAAAAACAAACCAGGATATTTTAAGTCAACCACATTGAATACATTTTGAACAATTAGACACCCTATAACCCAGACCTACACACTCATGTATCAAACTGATTGATGGATTGTGTTGTGCAGTATGCAGGTTCAGGTATATATCTGTGGCTCCTTCCACCTTCAATGAATAGGTGGGCCATGCATGGAGCATAGTAATCCCTTGTGTGTCTGTGCATGTTTTTCAGCATAAAGTACTCTGCAGCCACTTAGAATGGACACCAGGTGAGGCCACACACACAGATTCATGTTGAATACTGTCTCTTTAACTACCTTATTTTCTCAATAATAGGCTCTCTCCTTCACTTCATCTCTCTCTCCTCTTCTCCCTAAATCCCTAAGTTATATCAGCTGTGTTGGTGAACCCTTCCCACATCTGAACTGTCTACATAGAGGGAACTATAAGGGCACGAGGCCAGACCCAGATACAGACATGGGAGGCAGATGGTTTGAGTCTTTAATATTTATTATATCCCAAAAGGGGTAGGCAAGAGAATGGTCGTGGACAGGCAAAAGGTCAAAACCTTGACCGCCTTGATGTTAGTTGAGAACGACAGGGTGTTGTCCAGGATCACGCCAAGGTTCTTAGCTCTCTGGGAGGAGGACACAATGGAGTTGTCAACCGTGATGGCGAGATCATGGAACGGGCAGTCCTTCCCCGGGAGGAAGAGCAGCTCCGTCTTGCCGAGGTTCAGCTTGAAGTGGTGATCCGTCATCCACACTGATATGTCTGCCAGACATGCAGAGATGCGATTCGCCACCTGGTTATCAGAAGGGGGAAAGGAGAAGATTAATTGTGTGTCGTCTGCATAGCAATGATAGGAGAGACCATGTGAGGATATGACAGAGCCAAGTTACTTGGTGTATAGCGAGAATAGGAGAGGGCCTAGAACAGAGCCCTGGGGGACACCAGTGGTGAGAGCACGTGGTGCGGAGACAGATTCTCGCCACGCCACCTGGTAGGAGCGACCTGTCAGGTAGGACGCAATCCAAGCGTGGGCCGCGCCGGAGATGCCCAACTCGGAGAGGGTGGAGAGGAGGATCTGATGGTTCACAGTATCAAAGGCAGCCGATAGGTCTAGAAGGATGAGAGCAGAGGAGAGAGAGTTAGCTTTAGCAGTGCGGAGCGCCTCCGTGACACAGAGAAGAGCAGTCTCAGTTGAATGACTAGTCTTGAAACCTGACTGATTTGGATCAAGAAGGTCATTCTGAGAGAGATAGCAGGAGAGCTGGCCAAGGACGGCACGTTCAAGAGTTTTGGAGAGAAAAGAAAGAAGGGATACTGGTCTGTAGTTGTTGACATCGGAGGGATCGAGTGTAGGTTTTTTCAGAAGGGGTGCAACTCTCGCTCTCTTGAAGACGGAAGGGACGTAGCCAGCGGTCAAGGATGAGTTGATGAGCGAGGTGAGGTAAGGGAGGAGGTCTCCGGAAATGGTCTGGAGAAGAGAGGAGGGGATAGGGTCAAGCGGGCAGGTTGTTGGGCGGCCGGCCGTCACAAGACGCGAGATTTCATCTGGAGAGAGAGGGGAGAAAGAGGTCAAAGCACAGGGTAGGGCAGTGTGAGCAGAACCAGCGGTGTCGTTTGACTTAGCAAACGAGGATCGGATAATAATAAGTATACCTTACTTTCTCAATAATAGGCTCTCTCCTTCACTTCATCTCTCTCTCCTCTTCTCCCTAAATCCCTAAGTTATATCAGCTGTGTTGGTGGACCCTTCCCACATCTGAACTGTCTACATAGAGGGAACTATAAGGGCACGAGGCCAGACCCAGATACAGACATGGGAGGCAGATGGTTTGAGTCTTTAATATTTATTATATCCCAAAAGGGGTAGGCAAGAGAATGGTCGTGGACAGGCAAAAGGTCAAAACCAGTTTAGAGTCCAGGAGGTACAGTGTGGCAGGCAGGCTCAAAGTCAGGGCAGGCAGAATGGTCAGGCAGGCGGGTACAGAGTTCAGAAACAGGCAAGGGTCAAAACCAGGAGGACTAGTAAAGAGAATAGAAAAAGCAGGAGTACGGGAATAACACGCTGGTTGACTTGAACAGACAAGACAAACTGGCACAGAGAGACAGGAAACACAGGGATAAATACACCAGGGAAAATAAGTGACACCTGGAGGGGGTCGAGACAATCACAAGGACAGGTGAAACAGATCAGGATGTACCGGTAGGATGCCAGGAACGCCACCTGGCATCCTACCGGGGGGCATACCTGGCTGATCAGGGTGTCGGCAGGATGAAAAATTGGCGATGAGGGCCAGGTCCAGGATGTCTTTAGCAGGAACCCAGCACCTCTCCTCCGGGCCATAACCCTCCCAGTCAACCAGGTACTGGAAACGCCTGCCCTGTGGTCGAACCCTCAGGAGGCGGCTCAACGTATACACTGGCTGGCCATCAATGACACGGGGGGGAGGGATGGGCCTAGAAACAGAAGACAAAGGGCTTAATCCTGGACACATGAAAAGTAGGGTGAACACGGAGGGTACGGGGCAACAGCAGGGGGACAGCAGTGGGACTAATGACTCTAGAAATGGGGAAGGACCAATGAAACGGGGGGAAAGTTTATAGGATTCTACCCGGAGGGGTAGGTCCCGAGTGGACAACCATACCCTCTGCCCGACCCGATAGCGAGGAGCCAGAGTCCGGTGGCGGTCCGCTTGTCGACGATACCTGGAGGTGGTCTTGAGAAGAGCCGCCCGAGCTCTTTTCCAGGTACACCGACAGCGGCGGATGACCGTCTGGGCTAAAGGTATGTTGACCTCAACTTCTTGCTCTGGGAAGAACGGGGCTGATACCCCATGGAGCATTCGAAGGGGGATAGTCCAGTAGCTGAGCAGGGGAGAGTGTTCCTGGCATATTCGACCCAGACCAGTTGCTGACTCCAGGTGGTGGAATTACTTGCAACAAGACACCGGAGTGCCGTCTTCATATCTTGATTGGCTCGCTCCAACTGGCCGTTAGACTGGATGAATCTGGGATGAAACCCAGATGACAGGCTGGCTGATAACCCGATAAGAGGGCAGAACGCCTTCCAGAATGGGGACGAGAACTGAGGACCCCGGTCCGAGAAAATGTCAACTGGGAGTCCATGGATTCGGAGAGACATCCTGCACCATAAGCTGGGCCGTCTCCTTGGCTGAAGGTAACTTCGGAAGAGGGATGAAATGGGCTGCCTTGGAGAATCTGTCAACCACCGTCAGGATGGTGGTGTTGCCATCTGACGGAGGAAGCCCAGTGACAAAATCCAGGGAAATATGGGACCAGGGGCGATGAGGGACAGGGAGTGGCTGTAGGAGGCCATACGGAGCTTGCCGCGGAGTCTTGCTTTGCGCGCACACCATGCATGCGGCGATGAAGGCTGAGACGTCAACAACCATGGTGGGCCACCAGAAGCGTTGATGAAGGAAAGCCAGAGTTCGACGAATACCAGGATGACAGGTAAGCCTGGAAGAGTGAGCCCATTCCAGGACCTGAGGCCGGACCAAATCAGGAACGAACAGCCGGTTATCCGGGCCCACCCCCCCAGGGTCCGACTGGGAATGCTGTGCCTTGTGGACCAGAACCTCAATTCCCCAAATAACAGAAGCCGCCAAACAGGAGGCAGGGAGGATGGTCTCAGATTCAGATGGAGTGGTAGTGGAACTGTACACACGGGATAGAGCGTCCGGCTTCACATTTTTTGACCCTGGGCGGTAGGAGATAAATAACAGAGCCCAACGAGCTTGCCTTGGGTTGAGGCGCTTGCCAGTGTGGAGGTATTCTAAATTCTTATGATCTGTCCATACCAGAAATGGATGTTCTGCCCCTTCCAGCCAATGTCTCCACTCCCCCAGGGCCATCTTAACTGCTAGGAGTTCCCGGTTCCCAACATCATAATTCCTCTCCGCAGAGTTGAGACGATGGGACATGAAGGCACAGGGATGAAGCTTTTGGTCCTGGATGGATCGCTGGGAAAGAACTGCCCCTACTCCCACATCAGAAGCATCAACCTCCACTACAAACTGACGAGTTGGGTCCGGAAGGATGAGGATGGGAGCAGTAGTAAATCGCTACTTTAGGTCCCCAAAAGCCTTGTCCGATGCTGGAGACCATGTGAACGGTACCTTTGGAGAGGTGAGTGCAGAGAGGGGAGCCGCCAGGTTGCTGTAGCCCCGAATGAAACGGCGGTAGAAATGTGCAAAACCCAGAAACCGTTGGAGCTGCACCCTGGACGTGGGCTGGGGCCAATCTACCACCGCTTTCACCTTCTCCGGATCCATCTGTACATTCCCCTCAGCAATAATGTATCCCAGAAAGGAGATAGTGGAGCGGTGAAACTCGCACTTCTCAGCCTTTACAAACAACTGATTCTCCAGGAGGCGCTGAAGGACCAGTCGAACATGGAGAATGTGTTCCTGGGCAGAACGAGAGAAAACCAGGACGTCGTTGAGGTAGACAAAAACAAAACGATTTAACATGTCCCGGAGCACATTGTTGACCAGAGCCTGGAAGACAGCAGGCGCGAGTCCAAATGGCATAACCAGGTACTCATAGTGTCCACTGGCAGTGTTGAAAGCTGTCACCCACTCATCTCCTTCGCGTATCTGCACATTCCGAAGCTCCAGTTTAGAAAAGATAGTAGCCCCCTGGAGAGGTTCGAAAGCTGAGGAGGGAAGTGGTAGAGGGTACCGATTTTTAATCATAATATCATTGAGGCCCTGGTAATCAATACATGGATGCAGGTTCTTGTCCTTCTTCCCCACAAAGAAGAATCCTGCGCCGGCAGGAGAGGCAGAAGGACGAACGCTCCCAACAGCCAGTGAGTCCTCTATGTATTCCTCCATGGCCTTGGTCTCAGGACTGGACAGGGAATATAGCTGGCCTTGAGGCGGTGTGGTGCACGGGAGGAGGAAAATGGCACATTCGTAAGGACAATGTGGAGGTAGGGAGGTAGCACGAGCCTTGCTGAAATGATCCAGGAGGTCCTGATAATCTGCGGGCACGGCAGAGAGATCCAAGGCCATACTTAATCCTGGAGACAGATGTTTCGGAGATGGCTGTGCTGCCTTTAGGCAGTGTGAATGGCAAAATGAGCTCCAACCCAGAATGGAACCCGTAGTTCGCATTGCGTCAAATTCGTCATGGAAACCACTCGATATGATTGGTCATCGCCCAGCGGTCGCCGCTGGTGATTTGCATAAAGTTGGGTAATGTTGAACTTTTTCACAGCCTCCCACGCTACATTCGCGCAGCCCAATGGTCCCCCGCCCTCTCCCTTCTCCCCACTTTTGTTACATTGAAAATGAATGGGAAACGGTATTTCACCTCGCGGCACCGCATGCTAGTGTACACGGGGCACTATATCCAGGGACCTGTCCTGGGAGTGGCATCACATGGACATCGGCAAAGTTGTTGAGATAGAAAGCTATCCATCGATGCAGTAGAAAGCTAAGCTAGCTAGCTAAGGTGTAGCAGTAGTGACAGTGTGACTATATATGATGGGTTTTGAAGTGCGAGAGTGTGTAGCCTGAGGTATACCCCCCCCCCCCCCCCCCCCCCCCGCAGGTGATACGCTACAGTAGCTTTGTTTGGGCAAACAGGAAAATCATTCAATTGAGTAGCCTATTGTAGCTTGATTTAAAATATATAGCTACCTAGGTAGTTTGTAATTATTTTATCATTTCGGAATATGGGAGGGTTTTAATAGTGCAGATAAGATAGTGCCCCGAAAGACTGATGTGATGTGTTACAAGCTAGCCTCCAACGAACCGATGTGAAAATGCTCCATTGCTATGTTTCATCCTACGTTTATAAGATTAAAAACTATATTTATACTCTGAATTTGGCAATAATACATACGGATTATGAAAGCAAAGACAGTGTTTTGTTAAAACCAGATGAGCTAGCTAGCAAGATACCCAATTCAGGATTTTTGAACTGAGCTGTTCTTTATAATTGGCACATTCCTGAATTAACAATTAACTAGTTGGTTTAAATTTGGTTGATTGTCTAAACAACTGACAAGATCGCCAGTTAGTTGCTAGTGTCCAACATTAGCTCGCTAGTTAGCTAGCTAGCTAGCTTAGCTAGTGGGCTGATGTCGAAAGCAGAGACTCTGCGTTGCATGTCCCAATCATCTCCTTTGTTTTGTTGACGTTGAGTGTGAGATTATTTTCCTGACACCACACTCCGAGGGTCCTCACCTCCTCCCTGTAGGCCATCTCGTCGTTGTTGGTAATCAAGCCTACCACTGTAGTGTCGTCCGCAAACTTGATGATTGAGTTGGAGGCGTGCATGGCCACGCAGTCGTGGGTGAACAGGGAGTACAGGAGAGGGCTCAGAACGCACCCTTGTGGGGCCCCAGTGTTGAGGATCAGCGGGGTGGAGATGTTGTTACCTACCCTCACCACCTGGGGGCGGCCCGTCAGGAAGTCCAGGACCTAGTTGCACAGGGCGGGGTCGAGACCCAGGGTCTCGAGCTTGATGACGAGTTTGGAGGGTACTATGGTGTTAAATGCTGAGCTGTAGTCGATGAACAGCATTCTCACATAAGTATTCCTCTTGTCCAGATGGGTTAGGGCAGTGTGCAGTGTGGTTGCGATTGCGTCGTCTGTGGACCTATTGGGTCGGTAAGCAAATTGGAGTGGGTCTAGGGTGTCCGGTAGGGTGGAGGTGATATGGTCCTTGACTAGTCTCTCAAAGCACTTCATGATGACGGAAGTGAGTGCTACGGGGCGGTAGTCGTTTAGCTCAGTTACCGTAGCTTTCTTGGGAACAGGAACAATGGTGGCCCTCTTGAAGCATGTGGGAACAGCAGACTGGGATAAGGATTGATTGAATATGTCCTTAAAACTTCTTATGGCTGCAGCCCGGCGTCGGTACACTTATGACAACAGCCACTTCAAGTGCAGGGCGCGAAATTCAAAAGATATTTTTTTCAAATATTTAACTTTCACACATTAACAAGTCCAATACAGCAAATGAAAGGTACACATCTTGTGAATCCAGCCAACATGTCCGATTTTTAAAATGTTTTACAGCGAAAACAGCACGTATATTTATGTTAGCTCACCACCAAATACAAAAAAGGACAGACATTTTTCACAGCACAGGTAGCATGCACAAAGCCAACCTAACTAACCAAGAACCAACCAAACTAACCAACAAACAACTTCATCAGATGACAGTCTTATAACATGTTATACAATAAATCTATGTTTTGTTCGAAAAATGTGCATATTTCAGGTATAAATCATAGTTTACATTGCAGCTACAATCAGAAATTGCACCGAAAGCAGCCATAACAATTACAGACACCAACGTCAAATACCTAATTACTCATCATAAAACATTTCTGAAAAATACATAGTGTACAGCAAATGAAAGACAGGCATCTTGTGATTCCAGCCAATATTTCCGATTTATTAAGTGTTTTACACCGAAAACACAATATAGCGTTATATTAGCTTACCACAATAGCCAGAAACACAAGCCATTTCCCAGCAGTAAAAGTTAGCGATCGTGACAAACCAGTAAAAGATATATAATTTTTGACTAACCTTGATATTCTTCATCAGATGACAGTCCTATAACATCAGGTTATACATACACTTATGTTTTGTTCGAAAATGTGCATATTTAGAGCTGAAATCAGTGGTTATACAATGTGCTAACGTAGCTACTATTTCCCACAACGTCCGGATATTTTTCTGACACTTTTTCTGACACACATATTCTGACCAAATAGCTATTCATAAACATAACTAAAAAATACATGTTGTATAGGAAATGATAGATCCATTAGTTCTTAATAAAATCGCCGTGTTAGAATTCTAAAAAATAACTTCATAACGACATCCAGCTTCGGTATAGCTAGAGTACCCAAAACTTGGGCGCCGACGACTAGTTCACATCTACGACAGATATATGAAATAGCATCATAAAATGTTTCTTACTTTTGCTGATCTTCCATCAGAATGTTGGACAAGGGGTCCTTTGTCCAGAACAATCGTTGTTTGGATTTAGAACGTCCATTTTCCCTCTTGAATTAGCAAGCGCACTAGCCAAGTGGCACAAATCTCTCCATCGTCAACAAAGTCAGAGAACGGAACACGGCAAAACTCCCGAAAAAATTTCAATAATCTGATTAAACTATATTGAAAAAACATACTTTACGATGATATGGTCACATGTATCAAATAAAATCAAAGCCGGAGATAGTAGTCGCCTATAACGGCAGCTAAACAGAAGGCAAATCCAGGTACCACCTCGCGCTCTCCAGAAAACCGGAAATGGGGGACACGTCATACAAAGAGCTTGTATTCCACTTCAGACCAAGATAAACACTAAATTTCTTCTCTCACCGCCTCTTGACATCCAGGGGAAGGTCTATGAAGTGCATGTATACTCATACATTTATAGGCAGGAAGTAGAACAGAGCATCGATTTCAGACTTTCCACTTCCTGGTCAGGAAGTTGTGCCAAATGAGTTCTGTTTGACTCACAGATATAATTCAAACGGTTTTAGAAACTAGAGTGTTTTCTATCCAATAGTAATAATAATATGCATATTGTACGAGCAAGAATTGAGTACGAGGCCGTTTGAAATGGGCACCTTTTATCAGGCTACTCAATACTGCCCCTGCAGCCCAAACAGGTTAAACACACCAGCCAGCTGGTCTGCGCATGCTCTGAGGACGCGACTGGGAATGCCGTCTGGGCCTGCAGCCTTGCGAGGGTTAACACGTTTAAATGTTTTACTCACCTCGTCTGCAGTGAAGGAGAGCCCGCAGGTTTTGGTAGCGGGCCGTGTCAGTGGCTGTATTGTCCTCAAAGCGAGCAAAAAAGTTATTTAGTCTGTCTGGGAGCAAGACATCCTGGTCCGCGACGGGGCTGATTTTCTTTTTGTAATCCGTGATTGACTGTAGACCCTGCCACATACCTCTTGTGTCTGAGCTGTTGAATTGCGACTCTACTTTGTCTCTATACTGGGACTTAGCTTGTTTGATTGCCTTGCGGAGGGAATAGCTACACTGTTTGTATTCGGTCATGTTTCCGGTCACCTTGCCCTGGTTAAAAGCAGTGGTTCGCGCTTTCAGTTTCACACGAATGCTGCCATCAATCCACGGTTTCTGGTTTGGGAATGTTTTAATTGTTGCTGTGGGTACGACATCGTCAATGCACTTTCTAATGAACTCGCTCACCGAATCAGCGTATTCGTCGATGTTGTTGTTGGACGCAATGCGGAACATATCCCAATCCACGTGATCGAAGCAGTCTTGAAGCGTGGAATCAGATTGGTCGGACCAGCGTTGAACAGATCTGAGCGCGGGAGCTTGCTGTTTTAGTTTCTGTTTGTAGGCTGGAAGCAACAAAATGGAGTCGTGGTCAGCTTTTCCGAAAGGAGGGTGGGGGAGGGCCTTATATGCGTCGCGGAAGTTAGTATAACAATGATCCAAGGTTTTACCAGCCCTGGTAGCACAATCGATATGCTGATAGAATTTAGGGATTTTTGTTTTCAGATTAGCCTTGTTAAAATCCCCAGCTACGATGAATGCAGCCTCAGGGTGTGTGGTTTCCAGTTTACAAAGAGTCAGATAAAGTTCGTTCAGGGCCATCGATGTGTCTGCTTGGGGGGGGGGATATATACGGCTGTGATTATAATCGAAGAGAATTCCCTTGGTAGATAATGCGGTCGACATTTGTTTGTGAGGAATTCTAAATCTGGTGAACAGAGTTCCTGTATGTTGTTATGATCACACCACGTCTTGTTGATCATAAGGCATACACCCCCGCCCCTCTTCTTACCAGAAAGATGTTTGTTTCTGTCGGCGCGATGCGTGAAGAAACCAGCTGGCTGCACCGACTCCGTTAGCGTCTCTTGAGTGAGCATTGTTTCCGTGAAGCAAAGAACGTTACAATCCCTGATGTCTCTCTGGAATGTTACCCTTGCTCGGATTTCATCAACCTTATTGTCAAGAGACTGGACATAGGGAGTGGAGCGCGATGTGCCCGTCTCCGAAGCCTGACCAGGAGACCGCTTCGTTTGCCCCTTTTTCGGCGTCGTTGTTTAGGGTCACTGGCTGGGATCAGATCCATTGTATTGCGTGGAAGGCAAAACACAGGATCCTCTTCGGGACAGTCATATTCCTGGTTGTAACGATGGTGAGTTGACGTTGCTCTTATATTCAGTAAATCCTCCCGACTGTATGTAATGAAACCTAAGATTACCTGGGGTACCAATGTAAGGAATAACACATAAAAAAACAAAATACTGCATAGTTCCCTAGGAACGCGAAGCGAGGCGGCCATCTCGGTCGGCGCCGGAAGTACAGTATTGTAGCGCCGGAAGTACAGTATTGTTGTACAATACTGTACAGTCAAGCACGGAAGCACGGAAGTACAGTCAAGCACCCAAGTTAACTGGCTAACATTGGCTAGCTACATCCAGACACATAATGAGAGAACACCCCACTCTGACCATTGTACTCCCCCTAGCAGAGCTGGTTAGGCTTTTTTCATGTTATCCAGAGCATTGACTGTAACTGTAACTGTAACTGTGCTGCTGGCAACAACTGAATTACGCTTTGTTGATGACGTTTACTGACACCGAACATATTCAACGGGTGTTGAGCTTTCAAAAATGCATCAGTTATTCTGCACTCTGGCACACTAAGACGAAAGTCCTTTGTTAATAAATGTAGCTAGATAGCTAGCTAGGTAAACAATGAATCCCAATGCATGACGTAACGTTAGCTAGCTAGGTAAACAATGGACCATAATCACAACTCATGACGTTACTACCCTGCATGAATCTGCAGGTAGCTAACCAACCAGGTTATATGGCTATAACTAGTCAAGCAAATGTGTCTGAGGTACGAATAATACGATCATACGCATAACGTTAGCTAGCAACCCAACCAGCTAACGTTAGCTAGCTAATAGTACACTTGAAATTAAACCACTTTCTGTCAAAATTAGAAACGTGTAATATCTGAAAATCTTACCAGTATACATCATAGTTGGATGCGTCTCCTGTCTGATGCCATGCATGGTTGCCTTAGTTTGACAATGTAATCCAGACTGGTGTTTTTCTCCATCTCCTTAGCTATCATACTCGAATTCCACTGACTTCAAAACTCTGTCCTCCAGAAAGTGGAGAGCATACACATATTGTTAGCTAGCGAGCCAGCCAGCTAACGTTAGCTAGCTAACAGTACACTTTAACTTGACATTAGGTTTATGCAGTTTTACTAAGCGATAAAAAAATTAAAAGCAGCATTCGACAGGATTACCTAAACATAGTGACCAGCTACAATAGACAGACGCGGGCTATATGGTAGACCAATCCAAACTCATCTCTCGGCATGTCCAGCCCTCTCATCATCTCAGCCAATCATGGCTAGCGGGAAGTTTACTCTTTTTTTCTGTGGATAAACCAACTAGGCTCATAATTTAACAATTTTATTCATATTTACAGATGGCATACACGTTTGATATGAAAGCACATGAAAGTTCACATGTTCGAGAAGGCATTTCTGCCCAAAAACATTTAGATAAAAAAATACATTTTACTTAAAACAGCTTTCCTGTGAAGTCGTGACTTGCGACATATGCCTAGTTTCCTGAATCGGTCATATATTAGCTAAATTAACGTCATAGTCAACATAGCTAATAGAACTAACGCGTTAGTAAACCCACTACAACCAGCAGTAATGTTACAGTGTAGTCAATAAGCAGTTACACCGTCGGTCCCCGGTGGCAATAAATGAGTAAAACCAAAAGCTTGTGTTGAACAAGTGTGCGGGCCTTCTTGTTCTATACAAGCTTTTGATTTTACTCATTCTTGTTCTATACTAGTATTCTTTACTAGCCCAGCATCTATGTTTTTAAGGTTGTGCGTATGACCACAAACTTTTCCAAAACCAAAAGCTTACCTTGACTTGGAAGAGTTCCAGTGTTGTGTTGGATAGTCATAGCCAGCTAGCTAACATAGCATCCCTCTGTTTGAGCAGGGTGTTTCAGTAGGCTAAACTAGCTAGCTGCATTTGCTAGCTAAATGAAACTGAAAGTGAAAATCTGTCTCTCTATTTCTCTCTTGCTTCTCCTTCATTTAGGAAGAAATGAATTTGTCCAAAACTGTTGAACTGTTTTCTTTCTCTCTATTTGAGTCAACTACTCACCACATGTTATGCACTGCAGTGCTAGTTAGCTGTAGCTTATGCTTTCAGTATTAGATTCACTCTCTGATCCTTTGATTGGGTGGACAGTTCGTGCTGCAAGAGCTCTGATAGGTCGTAGGACGTCCTCCCGAAGTTGTCAAAATTACTGTGTAAGTCTATGGAAGGGGGTGAGAACCATGAGCCTCCTAGATTTTGTATTTTGTATTGTCCTCCGGCTACACCATGGTGCTACCCTACAGAGTGCTGTTGAGGCTACTGTAAACCTTCTTTGCAAAATAGTGTGTTTTAATCAATTATTTGGTTATCTTTTATTTATTTTTTATTTCACCTTTATTTAAACAGGTAGGCAAGTTGAGAACAAGTTCTAATTTACAATTACAACCTGACCAAGATAAAGCAAAGCAGTTCGACACATACAGCAACACGAGTTACACATGGAGTAAAACAAACATACAGTCAATAATACAGTAGAAAAATAAGTCTATATACAATGTGAGCAAATGAGGTGAGATAAGGGAGGTAAAGGCAAAAAAAAGGCCATGGTGGCGAAGTAAATACAATATAGCAAGTAAAACACTGGAATGGTAGATTTTCAGTGGAAGAATGTGCAAAGTAGAAATTGAAATAATGGGGAATAATCTAAAAAGGGTAACTTTTTAAATGTTGTATTTTTATTCCCTTAGGAGGATGGTCCTCCCCTTCCTCCTCTGACTCTACTGAAATGTGATGGTGTTGAATCAACCTGGAAAATGTATTGGATTTGCAAAAAGTAATCAACTTTTTTGTTGATTTCACGTTGAATTCATGTTAGTTGACAACTCAACCAAATGTAAATCAAAACTAGACGTTGAACTGATGTCTGTGCCCAGTTGATAGAGATGGAGACACCGATAGCCTAGTTTTAATTATCAATCTTGTCCAAATAATTCCAATAACTGACCAATGCAATAGGTTTTGTAAGTGTATAATACAAAACGAATCCAACAAAAACGCAATTTTATAAGCGGCCTTAATATGTTGACTTTTATTGCAGTCGCTTGCACATCACAAGTTACCTTGCAGAAATGTATATCCTGTTTTGATATCCACTAGCCTAACTTTTATTTTTATTGGGCTGAAGGAACAGTCAGTGGGTACATGTTCCGTCCTCGTCGGCTATTCACGTTCAAGCGCAAAGTTGCTTACGATTCTTGCGGAGATCTTGGTGTTCGCCTCCGCGTCTTGCAGATGGCTTATCTTTCCATCGACAGTCCGTGGATGGATAAACCTAATGGGATAAACCTGTAACCTCCACCGGGATTAATGGTAGGCTATTTCATATGGCTGATGTTTCATTAGAATATTCTCCTGAATTTGAATGTGTTTAGAAACTTGCCAAATTGACATCTAATTTTGATTCAATTTTGGGCTATGACGCTTCTATCGGTGTTCCACTCCCTACAAATCATCGACAGACAGTCACAGGATAAGATGAAAGTGGCATTTTGTAATAAGGGATCCTGTCAATCATAATCTTTTGGATTTTCCTCCACTAATTTACCGCGCAAAATGGATGCCAGCGACGGGCTATCAGAACACAACATGAATAAGTATTCACCCATTTGAACGCCACCTTAAAAGTGGGAATAACGAGGGATACGTCGAGACGGGGCTGCGGTCGGGCAAGGGAATGAAGAAGCTCTCGGCAGGTGGAGGAGCGTCACTCTGCTGTCTGCTGCTCCTGTGGGTCATCCACTCCCATCGCCTGAGAGAGGGTAAGTGCATAGCCTACATGATGCATGCCACGGTTACTCTACTTACTGTACGCTTTTATTCATGCAAGGAGATAGGACAGATGCAAATGGATCATTGTCTTGATAGTGCTATACTGCTATCTCAGTGTATAATTATAATTACATAATAATGTTGTTTTGCTTTGTTTATTGCTTTTTACATAAAAATTACCCTCTCTTAGGGTTGGTATTGTAGACCTTTTGTATGGTTGTGTTTAAGCAGTAAAACCCGACAAGGTGGTATATGGCCAATATACCACAGCAAGGGCTGTTCTTTCACAAGATGCAACGCTAGTGCCTGGATTCAGCCCTTAGCCATGGTATATTGGCCATATAAACTCTTAGAAAAAAAGGTGCTATTTATAATCTAAAAGGGTTCTTCGGCTGTCCCCATAGGCAGAACCCTTTGAAGAACCCTTTTTGGTTCCAGGTAGAATCCTTTTGGGTTCCATGTAGGACCCTTTCCACGGAGGGTTCTGCATGGAACCCAAAAGGTTTCTACGTGGAACCAAAAAGGGATTTCCCTTGAACCAAAAAGGGTTCTCCTATGGGGACAGCCGAAGAACCCTTTTGGAACCCTTTTTTCTAAGAGTGTATCACAAACCTAGAGGTGCTTATTGCTATTTTAAACAAGTTACCAACGCAATTACAACAGTAAATAAGTAATTTTGCATTATACCCTTGGTATATTGTCTGATATACCATGGCTTTTAGCCAATCAGCATCCAGGACCCAAACTACCCAGTTTATAATTGTTGTTAGGCTACTCAAATGATGAATACGGGAAGCACTACTACTGTCATGTATGCTTTGGACTATCCCTGGCTATGATGTAGCCTATTCATTTTGCTATTAAGCCTACACTATTATTCTTCATCATGTTTCTTGTGATTTCATACGGGTTTGTATTCATTCCTTGCCATTCCATGACAGTAGTAGCCTTCCGTGTTGAATTATGTATGCGCTAGTGCAATTACACCTTCACTCGTCCACAGAATGGAAAGCAAAACCATGTTTCTCTCCGTTACCTCGGCAACGATTTGGAACCCCATAGTCATGTCTAACAGAGAAGGACACCAACGCTTAGGAACTTGGTTATTCACTTATTACTATTGTGTTCATTTTCTTCTCTCTGGTTCACAAGGCAAATGCATACTATGTCCTCCTCAGTTCCTCGTCTCTCAAACCAACAATATTTTATCCCTATATTAATTTCTTTGACCCGAAAGGATTGACAAAAGGATGCTGTGTTTGAGTCTGTTACAATCCTATTATTCATTACCTTGTTACGGGCTGTAGAAACGAACCGATCAATTGAGTTTAATCTTTCACAACCCACTCCCATGCTGTAAGGCTACAGATGAAGCCCCCAGGGAATGTCTAAAGACTTGATAAAGTATAGGCCTACATAGTCTGCATATAAACTATTATAATAATATATGCCATGTAGCAGATGCTTTTATCCAAAGCAACTTACAGTCATGCGTGCATACATTTTACATATGGGTGGCCCCAGCAGTAGTCGAACACACAACATTTGCCATTGCAAGCGTGCTCTACCAACTAAACCACACAAGACCATTACATAGATCCTTCACAAATAATCTATATACTTTATTCAGACTCTATAAAGCCCTGAACTATGGAATACTATGACCTGCCCTACGATGCTGATCAAACCTGCAACTTGACCTTTTCTCTATGTAGCCGACAGTAGTTCAGCTTTGGGATAAATTACTAGAATTCTATTCTCAACCAAACAAGAAGGATCCATAGTCACAAAGATGAGGACATCCTTGGGCAGCCATGTTGATCTTTTGGAAACATTGTTTCGAATAATGGTAGACAAACATTTTATCCCCACTGACTTCTCTTTCCTTTGATCCCAAATCGACCACTTGCTCCTACCTCCTATGCACTTGTGGAGATCTGAAAGGATTAGATATGATATGGTAGTAGCTCCTAGCCTGGCTCACGTGGTACACAGCGAGGGAGAGCCGTGACACTGGTCTGGACAGGAGTCCGTTTGTTGGTGCAATATTCCCACAAAAACTGGCTTGAACTTTGATTGGTTCTCCAAAAAACAAAATCCTGGGGGGCTGAGACTAGAGGTCGACCGATTAATTGGAATGGCCGATTAATTAGGGCCGATTTCAAGTTATCATAACAATCGGTAATCGGCATTTTTGGACACCGATTATGGCCAATTACATTGCACTACTCAAGGAGACTGCGTGGCAGGCTGACTACCTGTTATGCGAGTGCAGCAAGGAGCCAAGGTAAGGTGCTAGCTAGCATTAAACTTATCTTATAAAAAACAATCAATCTTAATATAATCACTAGTTAACTACACATGGTTGATAATATTACTAGTTTATCTAGCTTGTCCTGCGTTGCATATAATCAATGCAGTGCCTGTTAATTTGTCATTGAATCACAGCCTACTTCGCCAAACGGGTGATTTAACAAGCGCATTCACGAAAAAAGCACTGTCGTTGCACCAATGTGTACCTAACCATAAACATCAATGCCTTTCTTAAAATCAATACACAAGTATATATTTTTAAACCTGCATATTTAGTTAATATTGTCTGCTAACATTAAATTCTTTTAACTAGGAAAATTGTGTCACTTTTCTTGCGTTCTGTGCAAGCAGAGTCAGGGTATATGCAGCAGTTTGGGCCACCTGGCTCGTTGCGAACTGTGTGAAGTCCATTTCTTCCTAACAAAGACTGTAATTAATTTGCCAGAATTTGCCATAATTATGACATAACATTGAATGTTGTGCAATGTAACAGCAATATTTAGACTTATGGATGCCACTCGTTAGATAAAATACGGAACGGTTCCGTATTTCACTGAAAGAATAAACGTTTTGTTTTCGAAATGATCATTTCCGGATTTGACCATATTAAACTTCTTATGGCTGCAGGGGCAGTATTGAGTAGTTTGGATGAAAAGGTGCCCAGAGGTGCCCAGAGTAAACTGCCTGCTCCTCAGTCCCAGTTGCTAATATATGCATAGTATTATTAGTATTGGATAGAAAACACTCTGACGTTTCTAAAACAGTTTGAATGATGTCTGTGAGTATAACAGAACTCATATGGCAGGCAAAAACCTGAGAAAAAAATCCAACCAGGAAGTGGGAAATCTGAGATTTGTAGGTTTGCAACTCATCGCCTATCGAATAGACAGTGGGATATGGGTCAGTTTGCACTTCCTACGGCTTCCACTAGATGTCAACAGTCTGTAGAACCTTGTCTGATGCTTCTACTGTGAAGTGGGGCCGAAGGAGACGGGAATGAGTAAGGTCTACCATGAGCTGACCATGCTCTGACCATGCTCGTTCACATGAGAGGGAGCTCTGTTCCATCGCAATTCTGAAGACAATGGAATTCTCCGGTTGGAACATTATTGAAGATTTATGTTAAAAACATCCTAAAGATTGATTCAATACATCGTTTGACATGTTTCTACTCACTGTTACGGAACTTTTTGACTTTTCATCTGCTTTTAGTGAACGCGCTTCCTGACTTTGGATTTGTTTACCAAACACGCTAACAAAAATAGCTATTTGGACATAAATGATGGACATTACCGAACAAAACAAACATTTCTTGTGGAAGTGGGAGTCCTGGGAGTGCATTCCGACGAAGATCAGCAAAGGTAAGTGAAAATTTATAATGCTATTTATGACTTTTGTTGATTCCACAATTTGGCGGGTAACTGTATGGCTTCCTTTTGTGGCTGAACACTGTTCTCAGATTATTGAATATTGTGCTTTTGCTGTAAAGCTTTTTTGAAATCTGACACAGCGGTTGCATTAAGAACAAGTATATCTTTAATTCTATGTAAAACATGTATCTTTCATCAAAGTTTATGATAAGTATTTCTGTTATTTTATGTGGCTCTCTGCAATTTCTCAGGATATTTTGGAGGCATTTCTCAACATGGCGCCAATGTAAACTGAGGTTTTTGGATATAAATATGAACTTTATCGAACAAAACATATATGTATTGTGTAACATGAAGTCCTATGAGTGTCATCTGATGAAGATCATCAAAGGTTAGTGATTCATTTTATCTCTATTTCTGCTTTTTGTGACTCCTCTCTTTGGCTGGAAAAATGGCTGTGTTTTTCTGTGATTTTGCGGTGACCTAACATAATCATTTGTGGTGCTTTCGCTGTAAAGCCTTTTTGAAATCGGACACTGTGGTGGGATTAACAAGAAGTGTATCTTTAAAATGGTGTGAAATACTTGTATGCTTGAGGAATTTTAATTATGAGATTTCTGTTGTTTGAATTTGGCGCCCTGCACTTTCACTGGCTGTTGTCACATCGATCCCGTTAATGGGATTACAGCCATAATTAATGACCTAAGGCTCATATTTTTGTGTGTTATTATATTATAATTAAGTCTATGATTTGATAGAGCAGTCTGACTGAGCGGTAGTAGGCAGCAGCAGGCTCGTAAGCATTCATTCAAATAGCACTTTCGTGCATTTGCCAGCAGCTCTTCGCTGTGCTTCAAGCATTGCGCTGTTTATGACTTCAAGCCTATCAACTCCCGAGATTAGGCTGGCAATACTAAAGTACCTATTAGAACATCCAATAGTCAAAGGTATATGAAATACAAATGGTATAGAGAGAAATAGTCCTATAATAATTACAACCTAAAACATCTTACCTGGGAATATTGAAGACTCATGTTAAAAGGAACCACCAGCTTTCATATGTTCTCATGTTCTGAGCACGGAACTTAAACGTTAGCTTTTTTACATGGCACATGCACTTTTACTTTCTTCTCCAACACTTTGTTTTTGCATTATTTAAACCAAATTGAACATGTTTCATTATTTATTTGAGACTAAATTGATTCTATTTATGTATTATATTAAGTTAAAATAAGTGTTCATTCAGTATTGTTGTAATTGTCATTGTTACAAATATATATATAAAAATTGGCCGATTAATCGGTATCGGCTATTTTTGGTCCTCCAATCATCGGTATCGGTATCGGCATTGATAATTCATAATTGGTCAACCTCTAGTTGAGACCTCTCGTTGTTAGAAAATCCAACAGTTGTATTGGAAGGGGGAGGCGCTTGGGGGCTGTGTGTGCTTGTCCATGTGGGTGTTTGAATGAGAAAGACACAGAGGAGAACCAATCAGTAAAAAAGGCCGAGCCCCCTTCATTATCGATGCATTGTGCCAACAACATCAAGGAGCCTTTCTGGACTCCAAAGTCAGGAAGACTTAGAGTTTGATGTCAGCCAGTCTAAGTAGCTCCAACTTGCCCTCTGATTGACTAGAATTCTATCCATATCGCTTACACCTGTCCAATCCTCTCAGATCGTCACACGTCCATAGAGGCTAGTATAGGGGATGATTTGATTTGGGATTGGGCTCTCCTCCAGCATTTGAAGTCCTCTGAACTTTCCCATCACTCAAGTCAGATACCTCTTAGATAGTATGGACATCAATTCACCTCAACTTCCCTATTGTACGAATGTGCACAAACACTACATGGTCAAAAGTATGTGGACACCTGCTCGTTAACATCTCATTCCAAAATCATGAGCATTAATATGGAGTTGGTACCCCCTTTGCTGCTATAACAGCCTCCACCCTTTTGGGAAGACTTTCCACCACATGTTGAAACATTGCTGCTGGGACATGCTTCCATTCAGCCACAAGAGCATTAGTGAGGTCGGGTACTGATGTTGGGAAATTAGGCCTGGCCTGCAGCTGTGCTCCAATTCATCCCAAAGGTGTTTGATGGGTTTGAGGTCAGGGCTCTGTGCAGGCCAAGTTCTTCCACACCGATTTCAACAAGCCATTTCTGTATAGACCTCCCTTTGTGCATTGTCATGCTGAAACAGGAAAGGGCCTTCCCCAAACGGTTGCCACAAAGTTGAAAGCACAGAATCGTCTAGAATGTCATGCTGTAGCGTTAAGATTTCCCTTCGCTGGAACTAAGGGGCCTAGCCCGAACCATAAAAAAAATCCATTATTCCTCCTCCACCAAACTTTACAGTTGGCACTATGCATTCGGGCAGGTAGCGTTTTCTTGGCATCCACCAAACCCAGATTAGTCCGTCGGACTGCCAGATTGTGAAGCGTGATTCATCACTCCAGAGACTGTATTTCCACTGCTCCAGAGTCCAATGGCGGCGAGCTTTACACCAATCCAGCTGAAGCTTCGCATTGAGCATGGTGATCTTAGACTTGTGTGCGGTTGCTCGGCCATCAAAACCCATTTCTTGAAGCTCCCGACGAACAGTTCTTGTGCTGACGTTGCTTCCAGAGGCAGTTTGGAACCCGGTAGTGAGTGTTGCAACCGAGGACAGACAATTTTTATGCGCCACCCACCTTAGCACGTGGCAGTCCCATTCTGTGAGCTTGTGTGGCCTACCACTTCGCAGTTGAGCCGTTGTTGCTCCTAGACAACTTCACAATAACAACATTTAACAACACTATACAGAACGGGGCAGCTCTAGAAATTTGACGAACTGACTTGTTGGACAGGTGGCATCCTATGATGGTGCCACGTTGAAAATCACTGAGCTCTTCAGAAAGGCCATTCTACTGCCAATGTTTGTCTATGGAGATTGCATGGATGGGTGCTCGATTTTATACATCTGTCAGCAATGGGTGTGGCTGAAATATCAGAATCCACTAATTTGAAAGAGTCTCCACATACTTTTATATATACAGTATACTGTATCTCAAACACACCTGACCTTACACAGCTACTCAGTGTTCCTAGGGCCCATCTCCAAATCCCCCGGAGGCCCCTGGAAGCCCCTAGTTGCCTAACAAATAGAATGTGAGGGAAAAATGATGTATTCACCTTATTTGTTGGATATGTAACAATTATTTACTTAACGAACAGTAAGATATTTCATCCTGCTAATGCTGTGTTTTATGGTCACTCTAGCACCCTGCAGCCAGTCTGGGTGTTGAGGACGTGGGTTCTACTAGAGATAGCTTGAAGCTGACAATTGACTTGTGTTGGTGATGAAAACCTAAAAGATAGCATTCTATAGACAAGATGTGGTGTGTGTGACTCGAGATAGAGAGAGCCTGGAAGAATTAAGAACAAAGCCTCATTGTCTCATCTTCCTGGCATCTGGGAAACTAAGACCATCCTGTGTAGATAACCAAGGTGGCTTATGGGAAGGTTAGAAATCACAGACGAAGCAATCTTGGTATCAGCTATATAAAAACTGTGCGTCGTCTGTAAAGGCTAGACTCTCAGCCTAACAGTCAGTCAAGACTGGAGGGCTGACGGTCTCATTATTACAATAATTTATCAATATTAAATAAAGATGACTGTTTGAAGAAATGACAAAGACCGAGTCTCTCTCAGTACTGAATTTCCACGACAAGAGGCATTGGGTCTTGGGTGCCGGGCCGGTCATGAATCCTGCCACGACTGGCTGCATCGCCTCCCCTCTATAGCGGCGCCATCCGTCACAGCGGCAGCGACAGGAAATCAAAGTGCAGTAGCCTGTCCGGCTCACACCATTGGGCCCCAGCCCCACACTAATGGATTGCCTGTCATGCCTCTCTCTACGCTCGCCAGTTTTTTCAACGATACATTCGATGTATTTCCCTCACCGGAGCCAATTCCTCCAGTTGTTCAGTTGGACCAGCAGCTCCACTCTCTTCATTTTGTTAACCCTCAGCACCTTTGTTTTGGACGTGGGTTCGAGGACAGGGTGGAGATAGAGAGATGTTCTCTGATTTATGAGGTGGAGGTAGTTGTTGTTCTGACTATATCGGCATCGTAAGGTTGTGATGATGGGATGGTAAGTTTGTCACGTTAGCTGTGTGCTGTAGCCTACTATGTCAATTTGAAGCTATCAGCTTAATGGAGAATGCTTTGTAAAGTTTATAGAAAGATTTCAGTCCTCTCCGGCAGCTCAGTTCAGTGGTGACAAGTCACAGTGAGGACGATTTTGATAAAAAATTGCAAGTAAACCACTACTCCTGTTTGAAGTCATATACAGTGGGGCAAAAAAAGTATTTCAGAAAATCACATTGTAGGATTTTTAATGAATTTATTTGCAAATTATGGTGGAAAATAAGTATTTGGTCAATAACAAAAGTTTTTCTCAATACTTTGTTATATACCCTTTGTTGGCAATGACAGAGGTCAAACGTTTTCTGTAATTCTTCACAAGGTTTTCACACACTGTTGCTGGTATTTTGGCCCATTCCTCCATGCAGATCTCCTCTAGAGCAGTGATGTTTTGGCGCTGTTGCTGGGCAACACGGACTTTCAACTCCCTCCAAAGATTTTCTATGGGGTTGAGATCTGGAGACTGGCTAGGCCACTCCAGGACCTTGAAATGCTTCTTACGAAGCCACTCCTTCGTTGCCCGGGCGGTGTGTTTGGGATCATTGTCATGCTGAAAGACCCAGCCACGTTTCATCTTCAATGCCCTTGCTGAAGGAAGGAGGTTTTCACTCAAAATCTCACGATACATGGCCCCATTCATTCTGTCCTTTACACGGATCAGTCGTCCTGGTCCCTTTGCAGAAAAACAGCCCCAAATCATGATGTTTCCACCCCCATGCTTCACAGTAGGTATGGTGTTCTTTGGATGCAACTCAGCATTCTTTGTCCTCCAAACACGACGAGTTGAGTTTTTACAAAAAAAGTTATATTTTGGTTTCATCTGACCATATGACATTCTCCCAATCCTCTTCTGGATCATCCAAATGCTCTCTAGCAAACTTCAGACGGGCCTGGACATGTACTGGCTTAAGCAGGGGGACACGTCTGGCACTGCAGGATTTGAGTCCCTGGCGGCGTAGTGTGTTACTGATGGTAGGCTTTGTTACTTTGGTCCCAGCTCTCTGCAGGTCATTCACTAGGTACCCCCGTGTGGTTCTGGGATTTTTGCTCACCGTTCTTGTGATCATTTTGACCCCACGGGGTGAGATCTTGCGTGGAGCCCCAGATAGAGGGAGATTATCAGTAGTCTTGTATGTCTTCCATTTCCTAATAATTGCTCCCACAGTTGATTTCTTCAAACCAAGCTGTTTACCTATTGCAGATTCAGTCTTCCCAGCCTGGTGCAGGTCTACAATTTTGTTTCTGGTGTCCTTTGACAGCTCTTTGGTCTTGGCCATAGTGGAGTTTGGAGTGTGACAGTTTGAGGTTGTGGACAGGTGTCTTTTATACTGATAACAAGTTCAAACAGGTGCCATTAATACAGGTAACGAGTGGAGGACAGAGGAGCCTCTTAAACAAGAAGTTACAGGTCTGTGAGAGCCAGAAATCTTGCTTGTTTGTAGGTGACCAAATACTTATTTTCCACCATAATTTGCAAATAAATTCATTAAAAATCCTACAATGTGATTTTCTGGTTTTTTGTTTCTCATTTTGTCTGTCATGGTTGAAGTGTACCTATGATGAAAATTACATTTACATTTACATTTAAGTCATTTAGCAGACGCTCTTATCCAGAGCGACTTACAAATTGGAAAAATTACAGGCCTCTCTCATCTTTTTAAGTGGGAGAACTTGCACAATTGGTGGCTGACTAAATACTTTTTTAGTCAGGATGTTTATGGAAAAATGAAAATGTTTTTACAGCAAAATCAATCAAGGCCCATATTTTACAGCTCCCTGAATAGGAATTATATTTTGCATCAACGGTTTGCCTCCCTTGCGGTTAAGTTTGTAGTGATTTTCTATGTGGAGTGCATTGGAGTTTCAAATTCTTGATGTTAGGGAGAGTGTGGGTGGAAAGTGTAAATATTATCAGTAATTGTCCTCGTCTTTTCCTTCCATAGTCTTTTTTGAATAATTTTATTCCACGAAAGGCGCTCCTTCCTGCATTTTAAAGGGTTAGTTTACCCAAATTACTTAATCACAAAAATGCCTCCTTACCTAAGAAAAGTAGTGTATTGCAATCTACAATCTGGGTTTAGACTACTTTTCAGAAACAAGCATTGATGACCAAAAACCAAAGAGAGTGAATGGCCCCAGCATGCTCTTGGGCGTTATGAGTAGGGGTAAATCCCTTTGAATTTAATCACTTTTTGACAACACTCCTTTTGATTTGAACAAAAGTGCACTTAGAAGTGCACTTAAAGTGACTTTTTGGACCTGAATGCCAAAACATTCAAGAGATAAAAGTACTCAAAGTTGATCAATGGAAAATATAAATGTTGAGATTGATGTTATTTAAAGCTTACAAACAGGGTTGTCAAGCTATCTTATAATTTCTTGAAATAAACAGATGTTTTTCATATTTGCATATGTTGTAGCTTGATCTTATTTTACATCATCTGATGTTTTTGACTAAGATGGTTGGAGGTCTAGACATCAGAGAATGTTGACTTGAATGGGAATATCTGTTGTTTTAAAACAAACTGTCAATCCCCTATAGGAAACCTGTTGAAATCACAGAAATATAGATAATAGATAAACATTAACATTTAAGTTGACATTGAACAATGGATGGACCGATGGCCATCTTTGTGGCAGTAATTAGAAGTTACAATTTCAATGGTGTACCAGCTAAATTGCAGGGATAGGTCCATTCTATGAATTCTATTTCTATGATTGAAATGACACACACTGCATTCAACAACATGTTGTGTCTCAACCGATGGTGGCAAAACACAAAAACCTCAGATGATGTACATGCTACAACACATGAGAATAAGAAAAAATCGAAGCCTACACGTTTTTTAAAAATAACTGCCCATACCATAACCCCACCGCCACCATGGGGCATTCTGTTCACAATGTTGACATCAGCAAACCGCTCGACCACACAACGCCATACACGTGGTCTGCGGTTGCGAGGCCGGTTAGACCTACTGCCAAATTCTCAAAAATGACGTTGGATGCGGCTTATGGTAGAGAAATGAACATTGAATTCTCTGACAACCGCTCTGGTGGACATTCCTTCAGTCAGCATGCCAATTGCAGGCTCCCTCAACACTTGAGGAATCTGTGGCATTGTGTTGTGTGACAAAACTGCACATTTAAGCGTCACCTTTTATTGTCCTCAGCACAAGGTGCATCTGTGTAATGATCATGCTTTTTAATCAGCTTCTTGATATGCCTGTCAGGTGGATGCATTATCTTGGCAAAGGAGAAATGCTCACTAACTTGGATGTAAACAAATGTATGCATAACATTTGAGAGAAATAACCTTTTTGTGCAAATGGAACATTTCAGTGATCTTTTATTTCAGCCGTTTTATTATCCAGTGATGAAGACATGGATGTCTCATGGTAGTGTGGGGTATGCAAATGGTCAACTTTGAGCACCATTATCTCCTTAATATTCTGGCATTCAGGTCCAAAAAGTAACTTTCTGACTACTTCTTCCATGGGCAAACACGTATGGAAAGTTTTGTTTAAAACAAAAGGGATGCTGTCAAAAAGTGATTGAATTCAAAGGGATTTACCTGTAGGCTATGAGAACATACTCTTATTTTCATTCACAAATCACCCCAAAATAAATCCAGTGACTCCCCAAAATCCCAATTTTTGCCACCCATGAGTGAGAAACCTACATACCAAGACCATA